>NC_136263.1:166104414-166785248 GCF_964187855.1 Myxine glutinosa
CAGGCTTTAATGAAATTTTTAAAGGAATTAGTGGGAGAAACGAAAAGTGGATTGGAGGATAAACTTGATGGGCTGGCAAACAAAATGAAGGAAATGAGTGATCGATGGAGTATTAAAATTGATGGGCTGGCAAACAAAATGGGGGATGATGGGGAGACCGCAGGTGCACAGGTGGATGGGGAATGTGTACAGGTAGATGGGGAATGCCTGCAGGTAAACGTGGAGTGTCCACAGGTGAGCGGGGAAGGAAATTTGGAATGTGAGAGTTGTAATGGGGAATGTTTCCCACATTCTGGCCTGGTTGTTTATCGGGACCGTGTGGATGTCACAACACCCCAACCGGGGGATGAATTTGGAATTGTGCAGCACCAGGGCGGTGGTGCGGAGCAAGAGGGGGTAGAGTTTTTGGGGGTCCATGCGATAGAGCCGGACCGGGTATTTATTGGGGATATTGATCAAAGCCTGGCGGGGCCGGGAATGATTTGTAATGATGAGGATGATTTGATCCAGCGGCTGGAGACCTGTGACAGTCCCATGGAGGTAGAGCTTGTTCAGGCCCAAAGGAGTCTGGGGGAAGAGGTGAGTTGGTCCGAGGAGGTGGTTGGAATGACCGAGGGGACGCTCACTGTACACTGCTATTTGGAAACAGAGGCTCCAAAATTGGACAACCAGTTGGGGGAGTGTGTTGGCTCCGGGCTGGATTTGGATCTTGGAGGATCGGGAGATAGAGCTTCTGGAGATTTGGTCCCTGTAGGGAATTTGGATCAACTGCAGGGAGGGGCAGAACAACCGGTGGTAGAGGTTGTTCCCTGCAGCTGCGGTTTGGCAGTGGGAATGAAAATTTGTAAAATAAAATTTAAAATAAAATTACAATGGGAACTTGATTTGGAGCAGCCATGGTGGGGATTGGTCCCCGGGCTGCGGGATTTGGACATGGAGAGGTCATGGGTGATGGCCTCGGGCAAAAGTTGCCCCTTTCAAAATTTGGGTATGCCGGCCAGCTGGGGGGCTGTGATGGCGAGGTTTGGACGTGGGGTCCAGCCTTGGGTGTCGAGGTACGACCTGGGCCCCACGGGGGGTCTGGTGGAGTGTGGCGTGCCTTGTCCGTCGGGGCGCCGTCCGAGCTGTTGGCTCGGGCCGGCAGGGTCACCGGACCCTGGTGGGGGTTAAGACCTCCAGGGAGGTCCGAGGTGGTTTCTCAAGCCTGGGATGGCAAATATTGAGGACCACTGGGGGGAGGTGTTGTGGGTCGCGCTTTGGTGGTGGCACCGCAGATGGCCAGCTTGGGCCTGATGTAGTGATCACCCGGGCATGCGACCTGACACCCTCTCCCTGAGACTTTGGGACAACTGGCATGTGATGACCTGCCATGCCGTGTTGGTCGATGGACGCGGGTCAAACCGAATGGACAGGGATGGAGATAGCCTGCCGGACAACCATTGGGGCATCTGTGGAACGTGATGGTGTGAGTGACCTTCCACAGATGCTCCGTTATGATTTATGGACTCTCGGGTTGGGAAGAGAGCCATGGGGATGTGAATCGGGAGATGTGTAACGCGCCGAGCATATGGGCCATGCTCGGCTGGCATGTGTATGGCAAAGCATCCTTCTTTGGTGAGGTGAGTGAAATGTGACAAATGGTTGGCATGGGTAATCTGTGGGTTAGATGCAAATTTAAGGGTGGATTTTGAAATGCCATGGTGGACACTGTACAGTGACGCCATTATTGATCCAGGTGTGTAGACCAAAGTGTTGGAGGCTGTGAAAAAAATTAATAAGGTAGCAGGACAGTTTCAACTGGTTGCGGGGGCAACTGTGCTGATATTTGGGACGCGGGATGATGGGGATGTAGTTGTGTAGCCTGAGGGTCAACGTGGTGCTGTGCGTGTCCGAGGTGTGTGGACCATGTCTTCTGGGTGGGTCTCCTGGTGGAGCATGGCTGTTGACTGGACCTTGGTGTGGTCAAGTGTGGGTGAGCACTGGGGGGCTGCAGTTCTGTAGTCGGACTGGGGGATGATGGGGAGGTGCAGGGGACGTGGCTGTAGGGATGCCACGCACTGCGACCGTGCCCCCCAGGGCCGAGGTTGTGTGTGCGGTAGTGTGTGTTGTGGCAGCAAGTGCTCACCACATTGGCCAGCTGGGGCTGCTGCAGCTGTGTTCCTCGCAGGGGGGCCGAAGGATGGATGGTGGGTCGCACCCTTATGGACACTCATGGGCCATGTTGGCGTTTTGACTGCTCACCTTGTCCCGGTGACCCTTGCACGGTAGAGGTGCAGAGCTGTCGTGGCCATAGGTAGTTGTGTAGTGATGATCACCGTTGGATGCGGATCCACATACCTGCCAGTGCAGTGGGGACAAAAGAGAAATTTGGAAGGATTTGGTAGGCCCAATGTGAAATTTTGGGAATTGTATGGGTGGATTGCACTTTGAACCTGACCAACCTGCAACTACCTGCACTTGAGGTGAGTGTTTTGAGGAGTACTGTCCCAGGCTTCAGGACTTGCTTTGGGAAATTGGGGACATGTAATTTGGAGTTGGGAGGTGGGTGTGAGTGATGACATGGCCGGTGAGGGGATGGAATGGGAGCCACAGTGTCTTGTGGGTGGCGTATGTTTTTGTATTGTGGTTACGTGTTTTGATGTGGTCGTGAGAGTGGAACCTGGAGAGTGTGTGATGATTATTGGAGATAATGAGGGGTGATAATTGTGCTTTTCGAAATGTGCTTTTGGGAAGATGTGATGGTTTAAATGTGAACTGGGGGAATTTCACATGTAGCAGGCCATGGCAAGCCTTGTAACACCTTTTACACCATCTATGAATTGTACTGAATTGTGCTGAGTTGTGTGGAGAATTGAATGGCAGCGGGGGAGGAAGTGTGTTTTGGGGTCTTGTGGGTGGGGAAGGTGTGTGTGTCCGCAGGTACAGAGCAAGCTCTGAGGAGCGATGCCTGCGGGCCCCCCTCTGCGGCAATTACCCCTGGCAGCCGGTGGTAACTGGAAATTGGAGCTCGTCGGTGGAGGGTCTGGTTGGGCGCCGCGGGGTGAGGAAGTCCCCCGGTGACCCGTGTTGCTGCGCGAAAGCAGGAGGCAAAGGAGCCTGGTGTGTGTGGAGACCCTCACCGGCGAGGTAACGGCGGAAAGGGGCTGTTGGGCTGTCATGGGGCCAAGAGGTAAAGGGGGGGGGGCAATGAACTTGTAAGTCGGTTGACTTGTTTTTGGGACTGCGGGCACCACAGCCTGATGCGCCCCCACCATCTTTTTGTGCGGTACCTCCCCGCTGCCTAGTTGAGGAATGCACACACACGTGAATGACATCAATGCCATGGTCCTGCAGGGGGGTGTATTGAAGAAGAACCTTATTGATTTTTGAAATGCCTTGATGACCTATGGAATGAGAATGAGTGGTTAAGGGGTCTGTGTAGCATGAATGTGGGCGAAATCCACCGAGCCGTGTCACTCACCTGTAACATCTGGACAGGGCCGTGGAAAATTTAGGGGGATGCATTGGGGATGGCCCCGCAGGTAAGGTTGTGTCTTGTGGCATCCACCGGGGGACGCGGTCTGTAGACCGGGGTATGTACAAAGGTTAGAGTTTTGAGTTTTGGAAAGATGGTTAAGTTTTGTGGTTAAGTTAGTGTTGTGTGTTGTTGTTTCCTCCCTCCACAGGAACAACGAAGAAGATGTACATACTTGCATGATGGTTAAGGGGTTCAGCATGTTAAGGAAGTGTAGGTAGGTAGTCCGACTCACTTCCCACAGCCCTTCCTGATTTATTTCATAGGTTAATTAAGTGTGTGACAGTAAGTGTTAAGGCTGGAATGGTAGCCCTGCGGTGAACCTTGCAGGAGCTACGGTTCCAGGGGGGGGGGGCTGTGTTATGAATTTGGTAATGCAACATCTAGAGCTAGGTAGATCTGAATAGGTAGGTATTCGGCTGTCGTGACAGGGACTCTACATGTAATAAGTTATTGATGTTCAGGCGGTTGTCGGGGTAAGATGTATGAGTGTGGATCTACCTGGAGATTCGAGTGTTAAATAGTGAGGGATTAAAGGTAACGCCCCTGTGAGTCTCACCTAGTAGTCAAACCTTTGTCCATTATGGCACTGCAAACCACATAAACATTAGTTAGGTCCTTAGCGCAACATTAAATAATCCCCTTTCCCTGACAAGGACTTCGTATTAAATTGACAGGAAACCAGGTCAAAAACACCACCACAATTGGCCGCCACCGTGTACACCTCCAAAGGCCTACAAACCTGGCCGGCACGTGTTATGCCAGGACCGCGGGGTCACGGACGGGAGATGTCAGGAGTCGCGGGAGGCTTTGATTGGCTGAGGAGTGCGCCAATGTGACGTCATCGGCCACCAATATAGGCGACGGTCGGACGCCATTTCGTGGCAGACGCAGACGCAGACGCAGGCACCAGGCAGGCACCAGAGAGTTGAGCGGTGGTGGAGAGTTGGAGAGGACACGCCATTCCAGTCGCAGTTCGAGTGCAGTTCGGGTTGTAGGGAGTCGCAGGAGACACACGAGAGCACACCCAGTTGGCACTGAGCAGTTCGTTGGCACTTGGCTGCCAGCACTCCCGCGTCGAGTCGAGTGGAGTTGAAAGGAGTCCTTCCTGTCCCTGGTCAAGTGGAGCCGCTGGCCTGCGTCGGACGCGTGGTGCTTGGAGCGAGGGGCCTCGTGGTGTGCGATCGGGCCGGAAGGAGCGGTGCTGGACACCAACAATACAAGACGACAAAGACAGATAAGCCCGATCTCCGCGTATATTTTGAACGACGGGACGTGTTATTTTCGTGATTAATCTCCCTCGTTTGTGTTTGCTGTCAGTCGTGTGGGGACGTCCCGATTTAGGTTTATTAGAGTTATTAGATTTACCGGCGGGCTTTTTCACTGGCTTTACTTTTCCTAATAAACCCTTATATTACTTTTTGTACATAATATCTGAACGCAGTTTTCCTGGGTGTTTGATTTTAATAGATAAGGTTGCGGAGCCTTCGCTGCGTCCCGCCATTCCGCGCGTTGGTGTTGAACTTGAGTCCGCCATTGAGTGTTCGCCTCGGGAGTTAAAGTCTCGCAAATCGGTCATCCGTAACTGTGGTGTTAACCACGGTTACGCGACAATATATACATATATATATATATATATATATATATATATATATATATATATATATATATATACATATATACATATATATATATATATATATATATATATATATATATATATATATATATATATATATATATATATATATATATATATATACATATATATATATATACATATATACATATACATATATATATATATATATATATATATATATACATATATATATATATATATATATATATATATATATATATATATATTGTTACAGATCGCGGTTTAGATGTTATGATGACCGAGCGGTGGTGTATGACCGCGACCTAACAGGATCCCTGACTCACCCGATTCACCCAGAACTTTGGCCGTATCGCACCGTAGCTGCTCAATGAGGGGAAAAGACGAAAACGACGCAATGCAAGAGGAAAAGGAATCAAACGAGAAGACGTACAGACGAGTAATGGGGTTTATTATTTACACACACAAGCAAAAAGGAGCAATCAAGTTTATTTACAACACATAAGACGCAGGTGACACAGTGCAAATTTTAGCTTACCTACAGACTTAATTAAATACCCAGGGACAGAACAAACAAAACAAACTCACGTATACAAGAAGGGTGGAAAGGCAGGAGGTGGATGGTTGGAGGGAGAGGGAGGTCCAAGGGGGTCCCGCAGCACCACCGGCGCGTTTAGCAGCCGCCGTTCCTCTTCGGCCCTGCTCCAAACCGCCGTTCAGGCCCCCTTTGGCTGTTGGGTGCTCTTGCTGCTGCGGCCTCCGTCCGCTGCGTTCCCAGGACTTGTCTGGTCCAAACCCTCAACTCTTTCTTGTTTCTCTCACTCCTCACCACCGACTCCGCACCGCAACCAACTGACCACAGACTCCTTACCAACGCAACCGACTCAGACCAACTCAGACCAACTCCTTGCGACCAACTCCTTGTGCATCCCTGACCAACTCAACTGTGACCACTTCCGTTTGCGCCTTTTATAGCGCCTCCAGCGATTACGCCGCCGGCGTTTTGGACACGCCCATCGGGGTGCTCACCTCGGCCCTGGTTGGTCGCGCGACCCTCGGGCTCCGCCCTGGATGACGACGGGCGGGCACGCCCCTCCTCCCCTCTGACGAGGTGGAGACACGCCTTTCTTCTCCGACTTAAAGCACATGGTCAATGGCGGTTATTGGAGGGGAGGTGATTGGGAATCGAGGGCTCAGCAGTGACGAGAGGGGATGTAATATGGAAATGGAGGTTTTGGGGATGGGAAGGAAAGGGGATCTATTCTCTTTCACTGGTGCAATGGAGTATTTCAATTAATGGAAGACACAGCCTTACACTAATACACATAATAAGGATATAACTGTCAAAAAAGATATATCGTGTCCTGCATGTATGTTTTATGGACTAACTACGGGAACGCCCTTTGACCTTTATACAACCACAAACGGAGGGAGGAGGGGTGATATTTTACAACAACCTTTTACAACAACATTTTACCACAACAAAAAAATAAAAAAAACATTCTCATATCCACAACAATATATATATATACATATATATATATATATACATATATATAATCGGGAGATTAAATCAGACGCAGACGTAGCTTCAGGACGTCGATCTTTAATTTGACAAGCTTTTGACCAACAAAGGTCTTCTTCTTAGTCGTCCCCAAGTTCAACGGAAGAAGGACGTTGGGGACATCGTTGGGGTGGTGGAAATATTATGGTTTGGGGCAGCTTTGCTGCATCAGGGCCTGGGCAGCTCACCATCATAGAATCCACTATGAATTCTTCATTGTACCAGAGGGTGCTTGAGGATAATGTGAGGCCATCTGTCGGGAAGTTGAAGCTCAACCGAAGGTGGACCTTGCAACATGACAATGACCCTAAACATACCAGTAAATCCACCAAGGAATGGCTGAAAAGAAAGAAATGGAGGGTTCTGGAATGGCCAAGTCAAAGCCCGGATCTAAATCCCATCGAGATGTTGTGGGGGGATTGGAAACGAGCTGTGCATGCAAGAAACCCCTCAAACATCGCACAGCTGAAAGAATTCTGCATGGAGGAGTGGGCAAAAATTTCTCCCAGTCGATGTCAGAGACTGGTAGACAGTTATAAGAAACGCCTACTTGAGGTTATTTCTGCCAAAGGGGGCAATACCACCTGTGAGAGCCAAGGGTGAACTTACTTTTTCCACATGTGAAATTTGCATTTATGTTTATTTAAATTATACAATGGACTACAAAATGTAAATGTTTCATTATATTTGTTGTATTATATCACCTTTATCTCTCAATATTGTTGAAATGAAGATCAAATAGCTGTATGTTGAAATATGTTGAAAATATCAAAACTTTACATGGGGTGTACTTACTTTTTCACGTGACTATATATATATATATATATATATATATATATATATATATATATATATATATATATATATATATATATATATATATATATATATATATATATATATATATATATATATGTATATATATATATATATATATCTGTGCAGTGTCTGTCTTGTGTTGTGTTGTCTTGTCATTGAACTACTCCCTCAAACTTTTGTGAAATCGTACCAAACTTCGGTATGCACATATCTCTCCCGTTGGTATGTCCTAAGCGTTTGTTTGTTTTGAAAAAATTTCCAATTTTTTTTTTTTCGTAAATTTTTTGGGAAATTTTCAACTTAAGTTTTCAACTTCAATTGTTTATAAATTGTGATATCACGTATATTACAAATAAATTTGTGCAAAATAATTGTTTGAATTATGATTGGTGTAAACCATGACAAAACGGCAACTCGGGTCCAGTCATTTATCTATATATCTACACATCTGGGCAGTGTCTGTGTTGTCACTTAACGACTCCCTCAAACTTTTGTTTCCGTGGTTTTTTGGGGGGGTTTTTTTGTATGCAAGATCGAGGCTCGTAAAGAAGAGCTAACATTAATCACACAAAAAGTCAACCGACACATAAAACACAAAATAAGGGGAGCGGAACACAAGATGGGGAGAGAGGGGGAAGGACACAAACACAACATTTGAGAGCAAGGATATCGAGAGAAATGTGGGACGGGGAGGGCTTGGGGGGAGGTGGGAGATGTATAAAACATATCAACACTGCAAGGACTTCCAGGAAAGTAGTTGGAATTTCAAAAAAAGTGTATCTGGGGTAAATTAGTGGGGGTAGAAAAGATCAAGGTTTTGGATGGGGGAACACCTCACCGTGGTGGTGAGGTTGTGAAGTGTTTTTAATAACGTGGTGGTGAGGTGTTTTGAATTTCGTGGTGGTGAGGAGTTTTGAAATACGTGGTGGTGAGGAGTTTTGAAATACATGGTGGTGAGATGTTTTTAATTTCATGGTGGTGAGGTGTTTTCAATTTTGTGGTGGTGAGGAGTTTTCAATTTCCTGGTGGTGAGGTGTTTTTAATTTCGTGGTGGTGAGGTGTTTTCAATTTCGTGGCTGTGAGGTGTTTTCAATTTCGTGGTGTTGAGGTGTTTTTAATTTTGTGGTGGTGAGGTGTTTTTATTACGTGTTTTATGGCTGTGAGGTGTTTTAAATTACTTGGGTGTGAGGTGTTTTAAATTATGTGTGGTGAGGTGTAATCGTCCCAAATTTCCAGTCTGCACCTACCCCTCCCCTATGTGTGTGCTGAGGGGTTCTTTCTTGAAAAAAATTAACATTCAACCTAAATCTTCAACCTAAATTGCCTATAAAAATGTAATATCACAAACACAACAAATAAATTTGTGCAAAGTAATTGTTTGTTTTATGATTGCTGTAAATCATGACAACACAGCAACTCAGGTACAGTCATTATCCTCAGCTAAAATAAGCCCGTTCCTCAGTAATGACGCTCCGGTGAGGTCAGGTGAGAAACAAAATTCGGTAATCCGAATTCAAGGGGTTAATATGCAAAGGTTATTTAGTTTGACAATTTACATGTGGTTTACCAATTACGAGGAGATCCTCAGCTTTCCATTGATGCCGTTCATGCATCATTGCTGTCACACATGACCGAGTACATGTTCATTGAAAATGACAAGTTCAAATCGCATTTTTACAAGTTTGGCTAATCGGTGCAAAACAGTTTGAAATGGATGCATTACTTTTCGACTGCCAAGTTGATTATGTAAAATTGTAATCGTCGGTTGCGTCATCCTTTGTTTAAGATGGGTATTTAAGATGGGCCTACAGTGTATAGGTTTAGAGACAGTCTGCGTCATTGAAAAGATGGTTCAACTTACGATTGAACAGCGGACCTTTGTGGTTACAACCTTTCACCAAACTGGAAGTTTGCAGCAAACTCGTGATGCATTCAGGGAACATTCCCCAGAACGGGAGCCTCCAGCAGCCAAAACCATCTGGGTGAATGTTAGAAAATACCAAGAGCATGGCACTAGCCTCAACTGCAACAAGGACAATTCTGGTAGGAGGCGCACTGGGCGATCAGAAATGAACATTGCAGCAGTAAGGCAGCAAGTTTTGGAGCATCCTAGGGATACCAGCGCAAGACGAAATGGGACGGGATTGCCTTCAGCAACATTCAACCGAATCACAAGACTGGATCTCCACCAACATCCATATCGGATTCACATCCGGCATCAACTTACGCCAGGGGATTTTGCGAGGAGGCTGGTGCTTGCCGGATGGTTGATAGCACGTTGCGAAGCAGATGTCAATTTCCTGCGGTATCTCGTTATCGGCGACGTAGCTGCTTTCGCCATGGTCGGCAAGGTCAATACCCATAATGTTCTTGAATATGCACCGACAGGCCAACCCCTGGAATTTAATTTTGACACCAACATGAATCGACAAAAGAGGCCTGTTTGATTGGGACTTTGTGGAAGTGGTCAGGTGATCGGACCATTTTTCTTTCAAAGGAATGTCAATGGAAACATGTATCTGCAGATGATGAAGTTTTACCGCAACTGGAGGAGAACTTAGAGTGACAGGTCGTGTTGTCTTCAGATATCTCTGGTGGGCCCAAGACGGCACCCCAGCACATCGTCTTATCGCTGTCCGAGATCGACTGAGGGAACCCTTTGGAGACCGAGTCATCGCCCTCAACCATGCAGTGGAATGGTCGCCAAGATCACCTGACCTCGCACCATGTGATTATTTCCTTTGGGGACATTTAAAGAACAAGGTGTTCGTAACTTCTCCCCGTGATCTGGACGAATTGCAGGGCCGTATTCGACATGAAGTGGATGCTTTGTGCAATGACCCGGCGATGGTGAGACGAGCAGTTCAGGGCATGCTCCGCCGCTGTGAGCTTTGTGTTGAAAGGGGAGGTGGACATGTTGAAGGTGTGGGTGCATAAAGGCCAATCATTCCTGAGAAAAGTTCACATCTGACGTTCATTTTGCACCAATTATCCTGACTTGCATCGATTAGACAAACTTGTAAAAATGCGATTTGAACTTGTAATTTTCAATGAACATGTACTCGGTCATGTGTGACAGCAATGATGCATGGAAGGTATCAATGGAAAGCTGAGGATCTCCTCTCAATTAGTAAATCACATGTAAATTGTCAAAATAAATAACCTTTGCATATTAACCCCTTGAATTCGGATTAACTTTTTTTGATATGTACTGTATATATATATATATATATATATATATATATATATATATATATCTATATATCTATATATATATATACACACAGACTTGGCATTTAATATGGAATATTATTTTTTCCTTGACTTGGGTTTACTTTCTGAACTCAGTATATCAATCTGGCGAGTTTCTTTTACGCTTCGGTGATCTCTTGGAGTTTTGCAAAAAAGCACCTAAAGGACTCTCAGACTGTGAGAAACAAGATTCTGTGGGCTTTCATGTGTCTTTCAATGAGGAGAGGCTTCCGTCTGGCCACTTTTCACGAGCCTCGATTCAGTATACAAAAAAAAAAAAAAAAAAATTCTTTGTTAAAAGAACCATGTCACTGATAGTCTTTCGCAGCAAGAAGTCAATAACAGGATAATATCACAGGTGGCGTGACAAAATGTAAGGGCAGGTACATTTGATGATTGGCTTCACAATCGGGTATATAAGGGTTGTTGCGTTCTGTATTAGTGGAAAACAACTGCTGCACGTCTACAAAAGTTATTGCCGCTTCCTCTGGAGATGGTCCGTCAACTCGACAATGCTGTTTGTCATGGAGTGGTGGCTTTACGAAATTCCGGTATGAAACAGTGTGCTATTGCTTGGCAGTATGGCATCACTCAAGGTCAGGTGTCAAAGATCCAGAAACGAAATGCTCAGAGGGGTGTACCCACTCCAATACCGAGGCCAGGACGTCCCCGCAGAATCACAAGGAGAGATGATCGCCAGCTGCACCGGTTAGTCTGCAATGGCCGTACCAAGTCAGCTAATCGGCTTAGGGCTGAGTGGCAGCAACTGACAAATGGGCCTGTATCCAGAAGGCTAGTTAACCAACGACTGGTTCAAGCAGGCTATCATGTCAGGTGTCCCCTGAGAAAGCCACGCCTGACCTGACAACACAGCCAGCGCCGATTGCAGTGGGCCAGAGAGCACCGTCAATGGCAGCCAGGACACTGGAATCACGTGACCTTCAGTGACGAGTCTAGATTTCTGGTCTATCGTCAAGATGGCCGCATCCGAGTGCGCAGACAAGTGCATGAAGCCTACAACGAAGATTGTATAGTGCCAATAGTCCAAGCTGGAGGTGGTGGGGTGACCGTTTGGGCTGCTTTTCATGCAGGGGGCAAAACTGACCTGGTTGTTCTGAATGGAAACCTGAACCAGTTCAAGTACAGGGCCATTCTGGAAGAAACATTGCTTCCATTTGCTCGTGCAGCCTTTCGAGGAAACTTTGTCTTCCAAGATGACAATGCACGGCCTCATCGTGCTCGCATGATCCAACACTTTCTTGTTGACCATGGTGTCGAGCATATGGAGTGGCCTGCCATGTCCCCGGATATGAATCCGATAGAGAACTTGTGGGCAGAATTAACGCGTCAAATCGACAACTTGGACCAGCAGCCTACGTCTGTGCGTTAATTGCAGCAGGCTATTGTCACTGCATGGCAAGCGATTCCTGTCCAAACCTTGGCAAATCTCGTGAACAGCATGCCTCGACGTGTACGTGCTCTCCAGAATGCTCGTGGGGGTTACACGAAGTACTGAACTGTAATTTTACTGTCCGTAATCCCAGTCATAATTTAGCTTATGTTTTTGTTGAATTTTTTTTTGGCTCATGTGTAAAATAAAGAGATACTTCTGGAAAACGTACAGAAGTTTAACACAGTACTGTCCATGAATTGAGTTCGATATCAGTTTACATCACTTTCAAGGATCAATTTATTTGCTTCGAAATATCAAATGTGGTTTTTGTTTCTTTTAAAGGTCACATTAACAAAATCTAGAATAATTTCAACATAATTCCAATGAACTTTTGGTTCTAAGTCATCTTGAAAAGTAAGTTCACCCCCACAAAAAAGATATTCCATATTAAATGCCAAGTCTGTATATATATATATATATATATATATATATATATATATATATATATATATATATATATATATATATATATATATATATATACATGTATATATATATATATATATATAAATATATATATATATATATATATATATATATATATATATATATGTATGTATGTATATACAGTGAAACCTTGACTTATGAGTGCACCAACTTACGAGTTTTCCGAGATACGAGCCGTCGCTCGGTCGATTTTTTGCTTTGTGATGCGAGCCGAGATCCGAGTTACGAGCGAGCGAGCTTGGATATAAAACACGTAATCGTCGAAAAACATGAGCGAGGTGTGCGTGTTGTCGACTTGGCGAGGCAGTACGATCGTAGTACTTCTACGATATGTACGATTTTGAAGCAGGAGTCGATAAAGGCTATAACGCCAGCCAAGGGCGTTAAGATTATTTCAAAGCTCCGGACCTCTGTCCATGAAGAGATGGAGAAGTTGTTGTTTGTGTGGTTGACGGAGAAGCAGCTCGCAGGAGATACCGTGACCGAGAGCATCATCTGTGAGAAGGCACGAGACATTTACGGGGATTTGGTGCAGCAGACGGCGGGAACATCAACGGACGAGGCATCGGAAGAGTCATTCAAAGCCAGTCGGGGATGGTTTGATAATTTTAAGAAGAGGACCGGCATTCACTCCGTCGTCAGGCATGGTGAGGCAGCAAGCTCGGATGTGAAGGCAGCTGAAGATTTTATTATAACTTTTGCCGAACTGATAGAAGCCGAAGGATACATCCCCCAGCAAATCTTCAACTGTGACGAGACAGGGCTCTTCTGGAAAAAGATGCCGAGGAGGACGTATATAACGGCAGAGGAGAAGAGCATGCCAGGCCACAACTTGTTCAGAGTGCCGGCGATAGCTCGCCTTCTCTTTGTGGAAGACACGGTGAGATCCTTAACATCCAACAACTAATGGGACGCAAACGGGGCGCCCAGTTTAGCGGTACACACATTGATGAATCACCCTGCCTGTGATTCACCCATGACAGGTTATAGCTGGGTCGGGATTCAAACCCAGGCTGGACAGTTTAGAGTCAAGTGTGCGTACCTCCAGTCCAGGCCATCCTGCCAACTTGTATGCTGCATACAGGTGAAATATAAAGCGCAAGATATTTTTATATATACTGTATATTTCAAAAAAATTGGTGTGGTTTTTGGGGGGCTGGAACGGATTAATAGCATTTCAATTCATTTTAATGGGGAAATTTAATTTGAGAAACGAGCAAATTGAGTTACGAGCTCGGTCACAGAACGAATTAAACTCGTAAGTCAAGGTTTCACTGTATATATATATATATATATATATATATATATATGTATAATACACGTGATAAAGCATTTTATTGCCACATAAGGCAAAAAAAAAACATTTGAATTGCTTTACTCATAGCTTTTAATTTTTTGGGTATTGAGGTAAAACTTCTGCATGTGAAATATTTTTTGAATGCTTTAAGTTTTTCGGGTTTGCACAGTGACTCATGGTTGTCAGCCACTCAATGTTGCCCGCTAAATGTTGATTTCCTGCAATCGGGAAACCTCTTGCGATGGTCTGTCACAACTTGAAGTAGATACTGGGTTTGCTGTTCATCCCTTGTCAGGAGACCATTGTACTCTTCAATGAGAGCAACTGCATACACCAGAGTACAGCTGTACTGTCTTCAATTGACTTCTTCTTTTTTTCTTTTTTTGGTATACAAGATCGAGGCTCGTGAAAGAGCGAACATTAATCACACAGAAAGACAAACCAACACATAAAACATATAACATGGGGAGTGGTAGACAAGATGGGGAGAGAGGGGGAAGGGAACAAACACAACATTTGAGAGCAGGGACATCGAGAGATCTGTGGGAGGAAGAGGGCTTTGGGGGGGGGGGGGGGTTGGAGGAGGGAGGCATGGGAAGGGGGGGGGTGGGAGAGGTATAAAACATATGGACACTGCAAGGACTTCCAGGAAGGAAGTTGAAATTTCAAACAAAGTGGATCTGGGGTGAATTAGCGGGGGTAGAAAAGATCAAGGTTTTGGATGGGGGATGATAAGAGATGGTGGTGAACAGCTGTTTTAAAGACATGGAGGGAGGAGTGGGATTGAAGAGAGTGAGGGAGTTTGTTCCAGATGCGGGAGAAAAGAGGAATCAAGGTGACCAAAGAGTCTTGATTTTGGCAGTTTAACCATAAGGGGGTTGCAGGCAGATGTTGTGCGACCTGTAGGAATATTTGAGGGACAAAGCACAGAGAGAGCTGGGGGAGCAAGGTCGGAGAGGAGTCGGTAGAAGAAAGAAAGCCCACCTACCTGTCTGCGGTGAGTGAGTGAAAGGCCCTCGGAGTTAGCTTCATCGCAGGAGATTCCAATGATTCTGAAAATCCTTGGTTTCAACAGCGTGAAGCCGAGCGAGGTGTGAGGCAGGAGCACCAGCCCAGAGGGGAGAACAGTATTCCATTGAACTGCGGATGAAAGCCTTGTATGTGGTGAGGAGCTCAGGTGTGCCAAGGAAAGACATCACACGACGGAGGATGCCCAGTCGGCGACTAGCTTTGGAGGCCCGCTTGGAAATCTGATTTTCCCAAGAAAGATCATGGCAGATAGTGAGACCCAAAATCTTGAGCGACAGAACTTCTCGGAGACGATCGTTGAGAAAGTAGATGGGAGGGAGGTCCAGTCGGTCTTTTCGGAGAGACATAGTAAGAGTGTGAGATTTGTCAGGATTGAAAGACATGTTCCACTTGTTGGTCCTGTCTGTGATTTTGTCCAGGTCTTCAGAGAATGAGGAGGCTGCAGACTGCCGATCTGAGGGAAGAGAAATGGAGCGGCAGAGAGTGGAGTCATCAGCAAAGAGATAGAGAGGATTTTCCAGAGAGTCGGAGAGATCATTGATGAAGACCAGAAAAAGCACAGGCACCAGAACACTGCCTTGCCCCTTGGGGAACTCCAGCCTGAACAGGAAGGGGAGATGAGAGAAAGCCATTCAGGGCCACACGTTGACTACGACCAGAGAGGAAGTCCGCAAGCCATGCGTGGAGATTTCCATGGATACCATAGGAGGAGAGTTTGGTGAGCAGAGCTGGGTGCTAACCTGTTTCGAAGGTACGTGATATGTCAAGGGAGTCAGCTCTGATTTCCTGTTTGGCATTGAGGACCTCCATCCATTGTTGAGACAGCAGAAGCATCATGTCCAGAGTAGAATGACCTGGTCTGAATCCAAATTGATTATATCGGAGATCAAGCCATTGGAGAAGAGGAAGGATTTGATATCTGAAGGAATGATGGATTCCATGACGTTGCTGATAATTGGGAGCAGGCTGGTTGGTCTGTAGTTGCAAGGATCTGTTTTTGCACATTTTTTGTGTAAAGCGGTAATGTTTGCTGATTTCCAAGCTGATGGCAGATGACCTTGAGCAAAACAGAGGGTGAAAGGAACAGAGAGAGGGTGAGATAGAGCGGCAGAGCAGGATTTTAGGACACGTGGGCTGATGCCGTCTTGTCCAGTTGCAGAATCAGAGTCGAGGTTTGACAAAAACTTCTCCACCTTGTCAGGAGAAAAGGACACAGGGTCCAGGAGCAGTTGGGTTTGACTGGGTAAGGTGGGAACAGAGAGAGATGGGTTTGGGACACAAGATTTTGAGGCAAACACAGAGTTGGGGCATTCGGCTTTGTCACGTGCGGGGTCAACTGTGTAGCCATTTGAGGTAAGGGAGGGGATGAAGGAGGTACAAACACCAGAAATGGATTTCACCAGATGCCACCAGGATTTGGAGGAAGGAGACAGGTTTGAGAGTTCATTTTTGAGTGTGGAGAGATAATGCTTCCTGGCACTCCTGGGGGTAGACACACACTTGTCCTGAGCTTGGTGGAAGGAACTGAGATTGTCTTCAGTTGGATTTGTATTCCAAGAGGCAAAGGCAAGTTGTTTCAGGGCAACTGCCTCACCACAAGATTCAGTGTACCATGGATGGGAGGAAGGGTAAGATAACTGAAGACGAGGTGGGATAAATCTGGGCATGAGAGAGAGCAGTTTGCTTTGGAAGAATTCCCAGGAAGAATTGATGTAAGAGGCAGTAGAGATGGGAGACCAGTCCAGATGATTGATGGCTGCTTGAAGACCATGCCAGTCGGCCTGAGTGAAATGCCAGACTCGTCGACACTGAGGAGGCTCTCTGAGAATGGCCAGAGAGATGTCCACTTTAACAAGCACATGATCAGAAGAACCGATTGGAGCAGAAGAAAAGCAGCAGACATTTGCAGGGAAGTTTGTCATAACCAAGTCGAGAAGAGAAGATACTCCATTGGCTGAGATCCGGGTCGGGAAATTGACAGATTGTTTCAATCCCAGTGAGTCACAGAAATCCTTTGCTGAGGTACCATGACTGGTGTGAGAGGAACCCACACCTAGCCAGCTGGAAAGATGACAGTTGAAGTCGCCACATATGAGGAAGAGAGAGTTGGGATGAGTTGATAGAAGTTGGTCCATGTTGTCAGACAGTGAAATGTAAATGGAGCCATCACTGTTTGGAGGATGGTACAGAACACATATGAACAAAAGGTGGGAGCGGAGAGGAAGCCATAGCCAGAGGTACTCCTGGGGGTGAGGTGGAGGGAGGGCACTACAAGGAGAGTGAGGAAGAGAGTTTTTGATAAGGATAGCAACCCCACCACCACGACGAGGCTCAGGTCTATCATACCGGAGGAGAGAGTAACCAAGGAGAGATATTAAGGAATCAGAGACATCTTGAAGGAGGAAAGTTTATGTTAAGCATATCAAGTCTGGATTGTCAGAAGCAACCTGTATGGAGAGATCAGTCAGGTTTGAGCGAAGGCCCCGGATGTTTGAGGTCCATACCGTTAATGAAGAGAGAGGAGGAGCATTGGGTACAGGACAAGGGAGGGGAGGGGTAGGGTAAGATGAAGGATGAGAGGGGGGGGGTAGGGAGAGCAGTCGATCGTGTGTCAGAGATTACAGAAGAGTTACAAGAAAGGGAAGGATAAGGAGGACGAAGGGTTTGATGGTGATGGGATGAGGCACAGTGAGGGGTTGTTTGAGGGGGGGGGGGGGGTCAGAGGAAAGTAGAAGGTTGGGGGAGGTGGAGTTATGAGATAGAAGGGAGACAAAGTGTGGAGGAGGCGGCTTAGAGGAGGAGGGGGGAGGAGGGAGAATTGGAGAGGAATGGTATGGGAGGTGATATGAAGGGGAGGAGTTGGGGGGGGAGTTTTTAAGGGGAGGGGTGAGGGGGGAGTTTAGGAGGGGAGGGTCAAGGCGACAGTTTAGGAGTGGAGGGGCAAGGGGGAGTTTAGGAGTGTAGGGGCAAGGGGGGGGGATTTGGAGGAGAGGGGTAAGAGGGGAGTTTAGAAAGTGGATGATTAATGAAAGACGAACATTGATAACAAATTGGGTTTATTGTGATTTTCAAGTTAGCAATCCGATTAAGAACGATTGAGGAGGGATGGAATGAATGTGAATTTAGAACATGTGGTGAGGGAGAAGTACAAGAGATTGAATTTTTTTTTTTTGAAGTGGAGTGAGTTGGAGAGGAAAATGAAAAAAGCCTTTTAAATAGGAAGAAAAACAGCGTGTTGTAATACACCACTGAATAAAACACTGCAGGGGAAAGTTTAAACATATTTAAATAATATTCAAACAGAACCGTCAAGAACAATCTTATATTCACAAAATACCAATGGGGAGAGGGCCGAGAAGGACAACCATGAGTCACGTGAACAGGGCCAAAGGTGGATGGCAAGGAAATAATGGGGGCGGGGTGAACAGCACACGTGGACAGAAGTACACGATGAGACAACAGCACACGTGGAGAAAGGAAAATAAAGGTTTTTTTGTTTGTTTGTTTGTTTTTTGTTTTTTTTTTGGGGGGGGGGGGGTGGATTTAAAACGTCAGACAAAGAGTATTATGTTCGGGGTAGAAGGGAATAATCTAAGAACCAAGCAAAACACGAAGTAGGGAACTTAAGTTAACAACCACCGACGGGGGGTAGCCTCAGGGTGCAAGGCCACACACGCGGAGCAAACAGAACACGATTAATTAATCACGAGTTACAGGAAATTCAAACCAAAACTAACTATAAACAAACAATAACGCATAGACGATAAAATAACGAGTTGAAATTTGACAAACACAAGAATGGAAAAATAACTTCACTTTGGATGCCCGGAGAGAACCAAGTCTCGAGGTAGGAAGAACTTAAAACAACTTCAAAATGTGTGGTACATAGCAAGGTCATAGGTCAACTGTAATGGTCAAAATCACAAATATAGCAGTGGAGAATAAATAATAATCAACTCCAAACATTTATGCGAGCCAAATATGTGGAATTACAAACACCGTGTGCAACCCCTACACCTAGTCGAAATGGCTTAATGTTTCACCACAAGTGTTTTGTCATACATACAAAAATGCTTAAGTGTTAGGAGCATGACTTTTCCAACTTTCATTTTTTAAGAACCACCTTAATCTGACACCAATGTGTTATGTCTGCATAACGGCATGTCACATCAGTGCTGTGAATTAATGTTTGCTTTACGGCGACTGTGTTTTACATATGTATGTATATATATATATATATATATATATATATATATATATATATATATATATATATATATATATATATATATATATATATATATATACATATATATATATATGCAGTCACGTGAAAAAGTAAGTACACCCCATGTATAGTTTTGACTTTTTCAACATATTTCAACATTCAGCTATTTGATCTTCATTTCAACAATATTGATAGATAAAGGTGATATAATATAACAAATATCATGAAACATTTACATTTTGTAGTCCATTGTATAATTTAAATAAACATACATGCAAATGTCGCATGTGGAAAAAGTAAGTACACCCCGACATTTATCACTACTTCAAATACCTAAAATTAGAATCAGGTGCACCAGCTCAGGTGCAAAATGATTAGAACATCATAAGAGAGGATCTTGGAGGAACCTGTCTTATTTAAACCTCAGACATTGAGTTTGGTTTGCTCTTTGTTGTTGAAGTGTGCGGCGTCACCATGCCTAGATCAAAAGAGCTCTCTGAGACCTTCAGAAAGAAGGTTATAGATGCCAACAAGTCTGGGAAGGGATTTAAAAAGATCTACAAACAATTTGAAATCAATCATGCGACTGTCCGGAAGATCATCGACACGTGGAGAAGATTCCAAACAACTGCCAACTTGTTCAGGCCAGGCCGCCCCAGCAAGTTCAGCCTGAGAGCAGACCGCAATATGCTGAAAGAAGTCTCGAAGAACCCCAGAATGTCATCATGGGACCTACAGGTAGCTCTTGCCACTGTTGATGTCAAAGTGCACGAGTCTACCATTAGAAAGAGGCTGCACAAATTTGATCGACATGGGATGTGTGCCACGGGGAAACCTTTGCTGTCCAGAAAGAACATCAGGGCAAGACTAAAGTTTGCCAATGAACACCTAGGCAAAGACCAGCACTTCTGGAACAATGTGCTCTGGATAGAAGAGTCAAACGTAGAGCTATTTGGCCACAGTACCAGAAGACATGTTTGGCGAAAACCAAAGACAGCATTTGACCACAAGAACCTGATACCAACTGTAAAGCATGGTGGTGGAAATATTATGGTTTGGGGCAGCTTTGCTGCATCAGGGCCTGGGCAGCTCACCATCATAGAATCCACTATGAATTCTTAATTGTACCAGAGGGTGCTTGAGGATAATGTGAGGCCATCTTTCGGAAATTGAAGCTCAACCGAAGATGGACCTTGCAACATGACAATGACCCTAAACATACCAGTAAATCCACCAAGGAATGGCTGAAAGAAAGAAATGGAGGGTTCTGGAATGGCCAAGTCAAGCCCAGATCAAAATCCCATCGAGATGTTGTGGGGGGATTTGAAACGAGCTGTGCATGCAAGAAACCCCTCAAACATCGCACAGCTGAAAGAATTCTGCATGGAGGAGTGGGCAAAAATTTCTCCCAGTCGATGTCAGAGATTGGTAGACAGCTATAAGAAATGCCTACTTAAGGTTGTTTCTGCCAAAAGGGACAATACCACCTATTCGAGCCATGGGTGTACTTACTTTTTCCACATGCGAAATTTGCATTTATGTTTATTTAAATTATACAATGGACTACAAAAGGTAAATGTTTCATGATATTTGTTATATTATATCACCTTTATCTGTCAATATTGTTGAAATGAAGATCAAATAGCTGTATGTTGAAAAAGTCAAAACTTTACATGGGGTGTACTTACTTTTTCACGTGACTATATATATATATATATATATATATATATATATATATATATATATATATATATATATATATATATATATACACAAAGAATTAAGTTAAGCACCCCCCCCGTTTTTTTACAACCTCGCACATTACACAAGTTTGTTGTCGTCAAAAAAGTGTAATATACCCATGATATTGCTATATTTTCTGGAGAAGTGATATTATGGTCACATAAAAACATAACAATCATGCCGTTTTCAATATTTTATTCTGAATAATTTAAGGTGAAAATTTTTGGGAATTTTAGGCATATTTTCACCTCAATTTAAGTATGGAGCTATAGGTCCATCACGGACAGTGTGGATGACGTTATGTTTTCTAACGTACAGTCATTGTTCTGAGAAGACCTCTAGCGATCTTTGCGTCAATAACGTGTGTAGGACCCACGTGATCGGATCACTGACTCAACCAATCACTTTTTTTCACTTTGATCACTCAATTTCATCAATGGATAATTGCTAATGTCATACCAATCATTATTTGATCTCACATACCTTAGAATATATGCCAATGTATACATATACACAAAGAATATATATTAGGGGGTGCTTACCTTAATTCGTTGTGTAGGGGTGCTTAACTTAATTCTTTGTGTATATATATATATATATATATATATATATATATAATCCATGAGCAACAGCACTTTGAACTGTATATATACTGAAACGCAAAAGAAACTTACCACCTTTGAAACCTTTAAATATCAACAATAACACTGCGTGTAGTAAATGTGTGAACTTATTTGTGGACAATAGTGTCCTCACTGTCAGACAAAACGGTCACGGATGGTCACTTGAACCTTCAATGGTCACTTCATAGCACAGCTGTTGAACAGCCGTTTTGACTGTCAGTGATTAGCCAAGGGGTACGGGATGATTTTAATGAGCTGCACGTGATGTCTTGATATTGGCTTTAAAAAGGCCAGTGCAAAATGGGCATTTTGACCGAAAGATTTGACCATTTTGACCAACTTCAAAAAGACCGAAAACACAAAAGAAACTTACCACCTTTGAAACCTTTAAATATCAACAATAACACTGCGTATAGTAAATATGTGAACTTATTTGTGGACAATAGTGTCCTCACTGTCAGACAAAACGGTCACGGATGGTCACTTGAACCTTCAATGGTCACTTCATTGCACAGCTGTTGAACAGCCGTTTTGACTGTCAGTGATTAGCCAAGGGGTACGGGATGATTTTAATGAGCTGCACGTGATGTCTTGATATTGGCTTTAAAAAGGCCAGTGCAAAATGGGCATTTTGACCGAAAGATTTGACCATTTTGACCAACTTCAAAAAGACCGAAAACACAAAAGAAACTTACCACCTTTGAAACCTTTAAATATCAACAATAACACTGCGTATAGTAAATATGTGAACTTATTTGTGGACAATAGTGTCCTCACTGTCAGACAAAACGGTCACGGATGGTCACTTGAACCTTCAATGGTCACTTCATTGCACAGCTGTTGAACAGCCGTTTTGACTGTCAGTGATTAGCCAAGGGGTACGGGATGATTTTAATGAGCTGCACGTGATGTCTTGATATTGGCTTTAAAAAGGCCAGTGCAAAATGGGCATTTTGACCTAAAAATTTGACCATTTTGACCATTTTGACCAACTTCAAAAAGACTGAAAACGCAAAAGAAACTTACCACTTGTTTGAAATGTAATAAAATTGTAACAGTTCAAAATAAAACAAACCAACAATTGCTAATTGAAACATTGGCATTTTATTGATGACATGTCAAGTTTTTGACCAAGATACACCATCTCATCAGTTTGTTCTACAGTACAGAACAGCACAGGGTGCAATGTCAGTCCCCTTTCAATCGCGTGTGTGGCCACCATTGTTTTGGATACAGGCAGTGCATCGTCGGCGTATACTGCCTACCAGTCTTTGGATGGATTGCTGCTGGATTTTGGCCCACTCAGTCCTCAATGTCTGAAGCAGCTCTGCCCGTGTCCTGGCCCTGCCAACTACGCGTCTCCCAAGCCCATCCCACAGGTGCTCTATGGGATTCAGGTCAGGGGAGAGCGCAGGCCACTGCATGGTGTTGATGTTTTCGCCTTGGAGAAATGCAGTGGTAAAGCGAGCAGCATGCGGACGAGCGTTGTCATGCTGAAAGGTTCTCAGTTCTGGGTGGTCTAGCAGGAATGGCAGCAGATGAGGTCGAAGGATGTTATCCACATACCGCTGGGTGTTAAGATTCCCATCCACAACCACCAGTGGCGTCCTGTACCGGCCTGATATGGCGGCCCACACCATCACACTTGGGCCACCCCACCTGTTGGCTTGACGCACGCAACAATCGGCATATCGCTCGCCAGTTCTTCTCCAGACACGCTCACGCCCATTAGGACTGTCCACTCAGAACCTTGACTCATCGCTGAAAGCGACCTCGTTCCACTGCGCCAAGGTCCACCGCTGATGCTGCTGGCACCATCTCTGACGGTTGCGGCGATGAGCAACCGTCATCACGGGGCCTCTGTATGGTCTTCTGGCAGTCAGACCATAGTCATGCAGTCGTCTTCGTGCAGTATCATTGGAGATCCGTGGGTTTGCATGCCCCGGAGTTTCTGCCACAGTGCGGGATGCTGGACGGAATCGATCCCGCAGGTGACTTCGGACCATCTGCCTGTCCTGCCTTGCAGTGGTGACTCTTGGCCTCCCTGATCGAGGTCTGTCATCTGCAGAGTTGTGGAGGGTGTCTCTGTCCACCAGAGCCGATATCGTCTGGTGTGAACAGCCAAGGCGACATGCCACCTCACGGTAGCTCAGTCCGCCTTGCAGCATGCCCAGGGCACACTGCCGTTGATCCCTTGACAATCGTGGCATGTTGATTGAAATGCCCATTTTGCACTGGCCTTTTTAAAGCCAATATCAAGACATCACGTGCAGCTCATTAAAATCATCCCGTACCCCTTGGCTAATCACTGACAGTCAAAACGGCTGTTCAACAGCTGTGCTATGAAGTGACCATTGAAGGTTCAAGTGACCATCCGTGACCGTTTTGTCTGACAGTGAGGACACTATTGTCCACAAATAAGTTCACACATTTACTATACGCAGTGTTATTGTTTATATTTAAAGGTTTCAAAGGTGGTAAGTTTCTTTTGTGTTTTTGGTCTTTTTGAAGTTGGTCAAAATGGTCAAATCTTTCGGTCAAAATGCCCATTTTGCACTGGCCTTTTTAAAGCCAATATCAAGACATCACGTGCAGCTCATTAAAATCATCCCGTACCCCTTGGCTAATCAGTGACAGTCAAAACGGCTGTTCAACAGCTGTGCTATGAAGTGACCATTGAAGGTTCAAGTGACCATCCGTGACCGTTTTGTCTGACAGCGAGGACACTATTGTCCACAAATAAGTTCACACATTTACTACACGCAGTGTTATTGTTGATATTTAAAGGTTTCAAAGGTGGTAAGTTTCTTTTGCGTTTCAGTATATATATATACAGTCATCCCTCGTTTATCGCGGGGGTTACGTTCCAGAACCCCCCGTGATAGGTGAAAATCCGCGAAGTAGAAACCATATATTAATTTTATTATTACCTTCGCAAAAGCGGAAGGTTATGTTTTGATCGCTGTGTATTTATTTGTATGTCTGTGTGTGTGTGTGTATGTTATTCGCATAACTCAAAAAGTATTCAACCGAATTGCATGAAATTTGGTGGGATGATTGGTTATTATACGGGACACATTTGATTAGATTTTGGGAGCAATCGGGTCAAAGGTCAAGGTCAAGGTCACGAAAAGGTCAAAATCGTATTTTTGTTGTTCTGTTCCCTACACTCCCATGCCAAGTACAGAACAGTAGCTGCGGCGAAGGTATGCGCTCTACCGAGTGCCCGTTCTAGTTTTTATATATTTTAAGCCTTTACAAACCCTCCCCATACTCTTATAAACCTTTCCCACGCTCTTATAAACCCTTTCTACACTCTTAAACACACTTTTGAGACCCATCCTTACGTATTAGAAAAATATTTGTACGTGTATATATAGCTGTACAGTACATTTGAAAATACTGTAATAGATACTGGGTAAGTATATCAATAATAGTTTTTACTGTACTGCACAGCAAAGAAGAGCATTACAGCTCTTCTGAAGGCGCCACTTCAGCAGGCGCCTCGTCAGGTGGTGCAGTATCTTCGTCGTCGTCCGGAACTTCTTTTCGTGCTGAAGACGTAGGCGTGTCTTCTTTCTTTTTTCGGGTGAGGAACATAGTGATGGGCAGTTGCTGGCGCTGCCTTTTCTTCTGGGCGAGGAGGTTTTTATAGACTTCAATGCCTCCGTCGATTACATTTCTGAACTTCAACGAACGAATCATCTGGGGGTCCCATTCTTCAGCCCTTTCCTTAAGTTATTTTGCCATTCTCACTTGGGTTGCGAGGCGTTCCAGTGATAGGCCTTCTTCTTCTTCATCTCCTGGACCCGCCTCTTCCTCTTCTTCTTCCTCACTTGCTGACTTCGTCATCTCCACCAGGTCTTCGTCCGTTAACGGATCTGAGTGGGTCTCGAGCAGCTCCTCAACGTCATCGGGAGTCATATCGTTGAAGCCATCTCCTCCTAGTAATTTTGCCAGCTTCACTGCCTTATCTACTGCAGAGTGGTGGACTTCGTCAGGAGAGAAACCCTTGTACACGTAATCGTGGACTACTTCTGGCCACAATTTTTTCCAGCAGGCATTCAAAGTTTCTGTCTTCATCTCCTTTATGGCCATCTGAATATTTTGCAGACACGTTGCAATGGTGTACTCACGCCACTACGCCTTCAGCGAGAAGTTTTCGTCCGAGTCCATAGCCTCGACCAGGTGCTGCAGGGTGTTTCGCGTATAAAGTGCCTTAAATGCGCGAATGATGCCTTGATCTATGTGCTGTATCAGCGATGTGGTGTTTGGTGGTAAGAACTCTATTTGTACGCCATCATACGACAGGTCGAGCGCGTGACCTCCTGCATTATCCATGAGCAACAGCACTTTGAACTCGAGTCCTTTTTCTGCGAGATAAAGCTTGACCTCGGGAATGAAGCACTGGTGGAACCAATCCGATGTGAGGAGTTTCGTAAACCAGGACTTCTGGTTGTGCATCCAATACACTGGCAGCAGGTTCTAATTTTGTTTTTGAGGACCCTTGGGTTTTTGGACTTATAAATAAGACCAGGCTTTATCATAAAGCCCGCAGCATTCCCACACATTACTAAAGTCACCCGATCTTTGTGGGCCTTAAATCCAGGGGCTCTGGCTTCCTCGATCATGATGAAAGTGAGACACGGCATCCGTTTCCAAAATAAGGCTGTCTCATCCATATTAAAAACTTGTTCAGGCTTATAACCCCCTATAACGAAATCATCTGGGCAAACTAGCGCAAGCAACCCAAGCTTGGTTTTCCATACGCGCGATTCTTTGTCTACTCATTTATAATGCGTATTTTATTTCGATTTACTGTAATATTCTTTTAATATAGGTTTAAATTAATGTGTTATATTTTTATTTATATTATTCTTAATTTTTTAGGCTAGAAAATGCTTATTTTACCACAAAAATAATTAAAATCGAAAAAAATTTAAAATACCTATAAGCCGCAGAATCCCGCGATATAATGAAAAATCCGATATATAATTTTACATATACTAGCGAGAAAAACCCGCGATGTACCGAAGCCGCGAAAAGTGAAGCGCGATATAGTGAGGGATGACAGTATATATATATATATATATATATATATATATATATATATATATATATATATATATATATATATATATATATATATATATATATATATATATACATACATACATATATATATATATATATATATATATATATATATATATATACAGACTTGGCATTTAATATGGAATATTTTTTTTGTGGGGGTGAACTTACTTTTCAAGATGTCTTAGAACCAAAAGTTCATTGGAATTATGTTGAAATTATTCTAGATTTTGTTAATGTGACCTTTAAAAGAAACAAAAACCACATTTGACATTTCGAAACAAATAAATTGATCCTTGAAAGTGATGTAAACTGATATCGAACTCAATTCATGGACAGTACGGTCTTAAACTTCTGTACGTTTTCCAGAAGTATCTCTTTATTTTGCACATTAGCCAAAATTTTTTTTTAACAAAAACAAAAGCTAAATTACGACTGGGATTACGGACCGTAAAATTACAGTTCAGTACTTTGTGTAATCCCCACGAGCATTCAGGAGAGAACTTACACGTTGAGGCATGCTGTTCACGAGATTTGCCAAGTTTTGGACAGGAATTGCTTGCCATGCAGTGACAATAGCCTGCTGCAATTCACTCACAGAGCTGCTGGTCCAAGTGGTCGATTTGACGCGTTAATTCTGCCCACAAGTTCTCTATCGGATTCATATCCGGGGACATGGCAGGCCACTCCATATGCTCTACACCACGGTCAGCAAGAAAGTGTTGGATCATGCGAGCATGATGAGGCCGTGCATTGTCATCTTGGAAGACAAAGTTTCCTTGAAAGGCTGCACGAGCAAATGGAAGCAATGTTTCTTCCAGAATGGCGCTGTACTTGAACTGGTTCAGGTTTCCATTCAGAACAACCAGGTCAGTTTTGCCCCCTGCATGAAAAGCAGCCCAAACGGTCACCCCACCACCTGCAGCTTGGACTCTTGGCACTATACAATCTTTTATGTCGACTTCATGCATTTGTCTGCGCACTCGGACGCGGCCATCTTGACGATAGACCAGAAATCTAGACTCGTCACTGAAGATCACGTGATTTCAGTGTCCTGGCTGCCATTGACGGTGCTCTCTGGCCCACTGCAATCGGCGCTGGCAGTGTTGTATGGTCAGGCGTGGCTTTCTCAGGGGACGCCTGGCACGATAGCCTGCTTGAACCAGTCGTTGGTTGACTAGCCTTCTGGATACAGGCACATTTGTCAGTTGCTGCCACTCAGCCCGAAGCCGATTAGCTGACTTGGTATGGCCATTGCGGACTAACCGGTGCAGCTGGCGATCATCCCTCCTTGTGGTTCTGCAGGGACGTCCTGGCCTCGGTATTGGAGTAGGGACACCCCTCTGAGCATTTCGTTTCAGGATCTTTGACACCTGACCTTGAGTGATGCCATACTGCCGAGCAATAGCACGCTGTTTCATGCCGTAATTTCGTAAAGTCACCACTCCATGACAAACAGCATTGTCGAGTTGACGGACCATCTCCAGAGGAAGCGGCAATAACTTTTGGAGACGTGCAGCAGTTGTTTTCTACTTATACAGAACGCAACAACCCTTGTATACCCGACTGTGAAGCCAATCATCAAATGCACCTGTCCGTACATTTTGCCACGCCACCTGTGATATAATCCTGTTGTTGACTTCTTGCTGCGACAGACAATCAGTGACATGGTTCTTTTAACAAATAAATCACCAAAGTGTAAAAGAAACTCACCAGATTGATATACTGAGTTAAGAAAGTAAACCCAAGTCAAGAAACAAAAATATTCCATATTAAATGCCAAGTCTGTATATACACTAGCTTGGCTCAGCTCGCTGCGCTGGCCTCACCACGCATCGTTACAGAGGGACGGGCTTGTTTTAGCGTAGGATAATGACTGTACCTGAGTTGCTGTGTTGTCATGATTTACACCAATCATAATACAAACAATTATTTTGCACAAATGTATTTGTAGTGTTTGTGATACTCCATTTATAAGCAATTTAGGTTGAAAAAAACAAACAAAAAAAAAAAAAAACACCCGCAGCACATACATACAGGAGGGGTAGGTGCAGACTGGAAGTTGGGGATGATTACACCTCACCACCATGTAATTCAAAACACCTCACCACCACGTAATTTAAAACACCTCACCACCACGTGATTCAAAACACCTCACAACCACGTGATTCAAAACACCTCACCACCACGTTATTAAAAACACTTCACAACCACGGAAACAAAAGTTTGCGGGCGTAGTTCAGTGACAACACAGACACTGCCATAAACAGATAGGTAAATATATAGATAGATGACTGTACGTGAGTTGCTGTTTTGTCATGGTTTCCACAAATCATAATACAAACAAATATATTGCACAAATGCATTTGTAATATATGTGATATTACAATTTATAAGCAATTGAAGTTGAAGATTTAAGTTGCAAATTTCTTTTTTATTCAAATAAATTTTAAAAAAAATATTTTAAAAAAAATTTCAAAAGAATTTCTAAAAAAAAATGTAATAAATATTTTAAATAAATTTTATAATATAATATAATTTTATAATTTTATAATTTTATAATAAGAAATTTAAATAATAAAATTTCAATAATAAAGGTTAAACGGGAGAGATAAGTGCATACCAGAAGTTTGGTACGATTTCACAAAAGTTTGAGGGAGTAGTTCAGTGACAAGACAAGACAAGACAACACAGACACTGCACAGATAGTTATATATATATATATATATATATATATATATATATATATATATATATATATATATATATATATATATATATATATATATTATTGTTGCGGTTTTGAGTTTGTAAAGTGAGCCTAATATAGGTTAAAGTTTGCCCCCCATAGTTAGTCACACAAGCAAAATGTAGCCTCGCGATGGTATAGTTATGTCTTAGTATTTGTGAGCTTAGTTCCTTTCCATTGTTCGTCTGTGTTGAGTAGAGCCAGGAGAATAGGCCCTACTTCCACCGACAATTATACGTCCGTAGCCTCATGCCCTTTTGCGTCAACGTTGGGTTCATTTTGGGCGAGTAACACGAGGCAGGCTCGGAAGGTCAGGAGGACCGAGGTGGAGCGGCAGAAGCGACGACGGTAAGCACGAGCCGCCAATCAGAGCTCAGAGGTGGTAACGGCGGCGTTGCATCACAGGGCATGGTGAGAAGGATCGAGTGAGTTCCAGAAGGTTCGGGGGGCGTAGCTATAAGACCCACTGCGCAAAGCCATCGACAGGACTGAAGCGAAGGACTTGCATCGGAGGGCTTGAAGGACTAGCGTGGGAACACCGATGAGTAGAGGACTTGTGGCAAAGGATTGGCGAGAGGACTTGATGAATGGTGAAAGCTGTTGAACACAGGACTCGCATTGCACAAGGGTTGGCGAGAGGACTTGAAGCAGGGAACTTGCACGAGAACGCACGTGCACAAACCAGCTCGGAGGATCGAAGAAGACGAGTTGGCCACGTGTGCGAACTGTACATATATGCGGGCGCAGCCAGACGCGCTTAAAACCGAGATACAGTGCAATTTGAGACGCGCGAGTGAGAACGGCTGAGTAACCGCCAGCCGCGCTAAAGTCCGCCCTTTGCCATTCCGCCCCATCATCTGCTTGTTCTGGAGACGCGCTACGAGTCCCTGCCTTCGCCTGCCACCATCTTCGCGGGATGTGCCGGGGCCGTGGAGAGCCGGACGGAGGCCGTCTCCGGATGACCACATCGATGTGTTGGGGAACATCTACCCATCTGCAATTCCCTGTGTGAGTGTTAGCCGGGCCTGTTGTCTGGGCTTTAGTTAAGACTGTCTAAGACTACTCTGTGTCTCTGCGTCCCTGAACCTTGTATATACATGTGGGAATAATTAAACCCTTGTTCTTCCTTTTCCTGATTCAATCGTTTCTGTGGTTTCCTTCATTGACTAAGCGTGGCACGAGCACAACCGCTCTAATCGGGTTCCAACCTCCAGGTAACTGCACGGACCACGTGTACGCAATCAGCTTGGCGTACTCAAACCACACGTGGTTCATGCGAGGCTAGTTTTCTCGCTCCCAGGGCAGCGCGGGGAATTAGGTACGAGCGAGAAGTGGTCCCGAAACCCTACTCCGCGTGTGTCCGAGAGGGACGTCTCAAGTCTCAGTTCCGCCAAGCCCAGAAAGACAAGGGGATTAATCCCCCCCTTGATAAGGGGATTAAGGGCGGCATAGAGAACTGCAACAATATATATAAAGTCAAAATCGCTCACAGGATCGGTAGAATATCAAGCATCTCAGCCATTTTTTGGTTGGAGTGGACCGACGCTACATGCACGATTAAAGCAGCCCGTTCGACACTCATCTTTGCAGTTGTGTCCCTTCTTTAACACAACCCAATGCAATACAAATCAAGTCTCATCCTTTTCATTGTAACACTGTGGCAAATACAATGGATGTTCACAATGTTCTCAGAATGAGACACACAATTATCCTATAAAATGCCAATGTTTATTTATTTTTCAATATACAAGTATTTATAACGATTAAGCAAATATCTTCCTTCCTAATAATACATGGAGAGGCAGAGAACATTCCTTTGAGCTGTCTATTCTGGGCTTGATTCAAGACCAATTTTTCAACATAACTGTGCATTTTCATGAAATGAATAACTTTGAGTGCCATTCAATGATCCAAACGTCCAGCAGAATTTCAGATATCTTAACACAGGCTCGTGCAGTTTTTGAGTGTACACACTTAATGCAAGTTAAAAATGCTCTCACATTTTCTCACATGACCATAAAAATTTAAACAATGCATTATTGACTTACCTACTATGCTGAAAGCTCACGAGGCAGGCCTCTTGATGTTTTTCTTGTTGTGTTTGCTTAAAACGAATTGTGGTTCTATCTCAATGAACCAGAATGAAATAGAAAGTGTCCATTAAAGGTTTCCTGTTCATTGAGTAGAATCCTGAAAGTCAAACCGAGATTGATTTGGATCAGTGGTGGAAAACACACAATGGTGAGCCTGCTGTCTCATAACTAATAACTGGTACCTGCTAACAACCCCTTGAATTGATTGGATCTTATATTTGATGTTGTGGCTGTTCTGGATTTTAAAGTTTGGTCACAACTGATTTGTTCTCAGCAACATTGTCAATAAATTGAAATACTTCATCGTAGGATTTTCCATAGCGCAGCTCCCAAAATTATACTTGCCAACTAAGCTGCAATCCTTCTTAATGAGGTCAGTGGAATACCATTGCGGATGCTCAAGAAGTTAAAGAAGTGTATAAATGAAGTTGGGGTTGTTCATCTCACCACTGCGCTCGTCATTCCCTCCAATTATGATCTCAGGTTTTCCTTTTCTTTTTCATCGTCGCATCACCAGGGGAAGATCCAGGATTTTTTTCAAGGGGTTCATCCAGATACATAGCACTTGACAGCAGTGACACAACCATGGCAGGGGAATGAGTGGCGGTAGCTCCGTTCCCTCAAAATTTTTATTTCAATAAACGAATTGTCGATTATTGATATTGAAGTTCACCCAAGTTCAAACAACTGGTAATTATTCACATAGGTGTACTTTGACTTCTCTATTTGGGTGGCAAGGGCTTAATATTAATAATGGGTAACTATGTCTGACTTTCAAAATTACCGTTTGTTCGTGTAGTTGCAGTGTACGTGAAATCACAAATACAGTTTACGTTCATTAGTGTTACTCACGTTTAAATACAGGATGTTTTTATTTTAATTGTAAACTACTGAAAAAAATTAAGGTGGGGGCATTCCTCCCCTTGCCCCCCCCCTAAACTCTGCTGGTGATTATTCCACCAAAAATATCATGACCAAAAATTACCACTACAACTCTTCTACAGTATATGGCTAAAGTGGAACATATACATTTACACTGCGATGGTTACAAAGGATGCATTTGATAAAGATTGAGACCATTTCGGTTCATTCTTTGAGTACTACTGTAGTAATGTCCCCTGATTTAGATGAATTGTTTTATTCGAGATGCTGCATGTAGTTGGACAGTGGAGTACCACGATGCACTCTTCTGTATTCGTTTACAACTGCTCTCATTCAATATATCCAGAAGCCGCGTCCTCCTTGGGTGGTGCAGCCCAAAATCCATTGATGATGGCCTTGAAATTTCTCCAGCTCCATTCTGTCGTGAGTCCATTCATGGGATCCTCTGCCATTGTTGTGTGCAGAAATGTCTTTTCACCAACATAGGACGTGACATGAATTGTGTGGAAGATCCATTGAAGGCACGAGTGGCGAAGACCCACTCTCGATGGAATGTGGGTGCAAGGATTGCACAATACCATGTTACTCATCAAGTGGGTTTGGAATGAAACAAGACACACTAGCGACAACAGGAACCCACCGAGAAAAAAAGTCCAGGGTTGTATTTTATTCTGCAGTCGGTGATGATCCAGGAAAGACTTCCTTTTGCTTCAGAGTTGAACCAAACATTTGTGTAGTCTTCCCAGCAATCCCAGGATCGCTAGCATTTCTTAATTTGTGAAAAATAAAGACACGTGACCGTTTCTGGGATGATATTTCGCAAAAGGATCACATGAACGTATGTTGACGGACCATAATTGACTGGTGATATCACAGCTGTCAGAGCCCCCACTGAGAGACTCTCTCAATCAGCAATTGATTGTATCTGCCATTTGAAAAGATTCCCACCATTGTTGCTAGGCAATACTGTATTAAAGAATGGAATGCAACTTCCAAGGGGTTCATGAGCATCACAAAACCCTTGTGAGACCACCCTGGATCAGCCACTGATCTCTTTATTACCCATAAAATAGTTGAGCTGATATAAAAAAAGAAGTTAATTCAGCCTACCTATTCATTATGTACACAAATTACATTGAGAAAAGAAAGAGAAAGGATGATGTCCAATGTTCCACCCTATTTGCGTATGTAATAAATAGATATCCCTTTTATGATAACCAAAGTTACGTAAATGTGACAGCTTTATTGCTTGTTAAAGGCTCACATGATGATCTAGAGGTATAAACGCTCACCTATTTACACCTATGACCTGTATATGAAGGGCATATCTAAGTCTTAATTTCACTGTCATCGAGATCACAATATGCATGCAAAGAGGCAGATAGCCCCAATGAAACAATATCTATTATGACAACACTGGATACAACAACCATCGAGGACGCCTCTTCGTGATGGTTGTACCCCCCCCCCCCCCCCCCAATGCAAGTCGGGCACCAAATCTTCCCCCATTCTTCCCTGCTGCCCGGATTCATCAGGGCAGCACGGTCACGGTCAGAGTGCCGATTGGTCCGTATGGACTGGCCCATTCCCTCTTGTCTCTCCCTCTTTCTCTCTCGCTCTAACTCTCTCGTGGCCCAGACTTTGTGAAGGAGGGTTACACCACCCTAGATTTGGGAGATCTCTGGGTCACTCCTGGGAGATCAATCGGCTGTCTCCATGCTGCGGCTTGTTCAAGAGAACTGTCCGGGGCTATACAACAACAACTACAACACTGGATACACCTCAGGAGTCCTCAAGAAACACAATGACACACAGTAGACTCCATTCAAAACGAAGTGTTTGGATGAATGTTGATCACGATAAACCCCCATCAACCAGCTGGCCTATTTCAGTCCAATGAGGATGAAGGCCTCACATTCAGGGGTGTTAAGCATATTCACCACACTTGCCAAGTGAGCATTCACTGCAATCAAACCCACAGACGAAACAAGCAGCTCTTGAATTCTGCTGATAAAAAAATAAGATAATTAAAATCCAAATGAATGGAATAAATAATTATTTTTCTCCAATAATCTGGACATTTATCTAAAAGCCGATTGATTTGAAAGGAAGTTTACTATGGAAAAGAGGGATCACACGGGTGGACAGTGAAGAAATCTTCCCGTGCCCCTTTCTCATTCCTTTGCGGCTAAAGGAGCCATCTTCCCCTTCTTCGCTTTTGACACGTCTTCCTTACCAAACAGTAACACTCTCACCTAAATGCAGTCGATCTCTTTCCAAAGTTATGGGGCCTTTGACCCTTTTGATGAAAATTACCGTTGAGATGTTTGGAGTGGGTTTCATTCCCAACCCGACTGTAAACTGTCAGGTAGGTGCTTCAGAAGCAGGGGGTTGCCTCAACAACAGCGCCATCCTACCCTACCAGCCCGCTGGTCCGTCTGGTAACACTCGCTGGTGGTTCACATTCACTTCGCAAGTATTGAAACGAGGAGGCAATTGGTATATGCAGTGCCATTGCTAAAATATACATTCCTGCCCAGATTTTCTTACCCCCCCCCCCCCACCCCCAAAATATATATACATTCCTGCCCAGATTTTCTTACCCCCCCTCCCCCCCCAAAAAATATATACATTCCTGCCCAGATTTTCTTACACCCCCCCCCCCCCCCCAAAAAAAAAAATCTGCCCTCGATGACAATTCTACAACGTTCCTCAACGCCCAGGTGGCTTTTGATACCCATCAACCTTTTTGTGGATTTTCTTCTTAATCCAGCAGAAGGTCCGAACATCCTCTAAGCCGCCGAGTAAGGTTGAGGCAGGAACACGGGATGCAGCAGAATATTCAGTTCATCGAGATATCTGTATGCGGAGCATGCTGTGTTGTGGAACAAATGTTTGACATCCTTCACAAGAGTACCCTCTAGGGTCTGTAGCATCACCAAAATTAATACACTAAATCCTGCCCGGAGATCGACAAAAAACTAGAATGTTTCTACGACATGAGCACCATTAACAATCAGAGTTTGTGAACTGCAGTACTTTAACTGGGTACAGGTAAAATGGGAGGTAAACACAAACTGAGGTAATGCGGCCCATCAGGGTTGTGCTTCACCCACACTCCAGTAACTGAAAGCTCTCAATTACCTTAACTTCTGCCCACTATGTCCCATTATTACCATTAACTTTCCCTAACTTGATATTCACCTTCACCTTTCCAATTTGAACCTCTCAGCAGGTGATTTAAGGTAGTGGTACAATTTAGTCCACCCAGATTTTTTTTTCAGAGATATCATGGGATTTGTTTACATCTACAACCTCAATGATGATGGGACAGCCGGATGTATGTTTCTAAATGAATGAGAATGAGTGGTGAGGTGGAAACACCTTCTGCAGGTACTGGTCCAGGATTCGACTGCACAGAACAAATCCAGGACCAGACAAGGCAAGACACAGAGGCAAGGCCACAATACCAGCTCATAGGCAAGGGCCTTTCATAGAGATGCTCCCATCCAAGTACTAGCCGGCTTGACTCTGCTTCTATTCTGAGATCTAATGGGATCAGGCACATTCGTGCCAATTAGCGATAATGCGAGAGGAGAGGAGACGAGAGTCTAGGTCGCACGTGTCAAGTAACTACAGTGCAGGTAGCCACATTATGTCTTCCTGTTGTGTTTAAAAATTGGAAGCAACCAGAAGTTTATAACTAGGAAGTCATTTTGGAACTTAATATTCCACATGACAAATTTTAGGGTATAGCACGGACATCAACTCGCCTACACCTTGTAGTTAATCTGCTCCTGTAAAAAAACATTGTGACTGCAGCTCCTGCCGGGGCAGGTCGGGGAGCAGCCGGAATAATTTTGGACAGGTCAAGTAGACGACATGCATGTAGTCCCGCCCTCACGTCTGGAGTCGAGGACCCTTACCCGTGGTCTCACATCCTTCAGCAATGCTCATGCATGGTAAGTAGCTGGCGAGCGCTTCAAGGGACGCGGACAAGCTGGCACGGCTCTGTGAGCGCGGGACGCGCGGACCCGATCCCAGATCGCCCCTCTCCTTGCCCATACCGCGTCTCCTCCTCGCCTGACCCGGTGTGGGACCCTCCACCATGGGTCGAGAGTCACCGGGCCTCTCTGTATGCTCCGCCTCGCGTGCTCGCAAAGATCCAGCACAGTGCCGTGGACCCAGGGGCGGGGATCCGGTGCCCCGTGTCCCTGGGATCAGAGATCCGGCGAGTCCGGCCCGGGCGTCCAGGGGACATGTGTACAACGTCGAGGGCTGGAGGAGTTGAGGGAACGTGGTCCGCGGAAGCCCCCGAGGCCAGTACGCTCCTCGTGCGCCGCCTCAGCCACGTGCCGGCGCGCACTCCGCACCGTGTTCATGCGCCCGTGGCAGCCGCTACATTGAGCGTGAACCGCCCCCTTCATGGGCGATCTGCAGCAACCACTCCGACTTTCCGACACCTACCAGACAAGATATCGCTTCACAATAAGCATCAGATGTTCTTCTCTCACTGCACCGTCGGTCACCGTGCGGAACTCGCATGACGTGACCGGCATGTCCATATATCCATGGGACGGACAGTGGTGGCCAAACTAGCGACTTCTGGCCACAGTCCCGAATTTTATATTCTCATGGTTCAAGAGGAGGCCGATTGACCTACTCTCCTTGGACCTTAATGCGCAATGAACTGTGTGAATCTCTGTTCCTTTGTGATGTAAATGAGGATGGCAAAGTGAAAGGAGGATGAGCAGTGGATGATTTGAAGCAAATACACAGTAGACTCCACTTGGAAGAAAATACACAGCAAGATGGACAAAGGTAATGAATTAAAGTAGTCAATCTCGTAGATTGCTCATATGCCGTTGTTGTTACTTATTATTAATATTATTATTATTATTATTATTATTATTATTATACATATGTAGCAAATAAAAAAATCACAATGGTGAAGAATCACTTTTTAAAAATTTTTCATTTCTGATCCAGATGCGGATTCGAATCTTCACCAAAATTGGATCAATTCGTCCTTGTCACACATCCGACCTGTCCACCAAGTTTAGTCCCAATCCATCCATAACTTTTTGAGATTCCCTGTTCACAGACAGAAAAACAGACAAACATACAGGGATGAAAACATAACCTCCTTGAAGGTATTGGAGGAAACCGAACTATTTAAAACTTCAGAACTATTTGAAACCAGAAGCAAACAACACAAAATTATTGCTAAACTTACGCAAAGAACCAAAGCAAGGCTTCAATGAGGCGATGCATCACCATCTCCTCATCCCACATCCGTACCTGCAATCTTTTCTACCCCCATTAACTCTGCCGACACAAACCCTCTTACTTGCAGGTTGTATGTGTTTTTTTTTGGTATGCATGGTGAGGCTCCTGGAAGGAAACAAAATGGAAAGGAGGAACAAGCACACACGCTGAATGAAACACAGTAAGACAAGGAAGGGGGAAGCAGGGAAAGTAACAAACAGAAAAGGAACAAACCAACTGACACCAAACAAAAGAAAAGAGGTGAGGCAGAAGTGGGGAAAAATCACAATAACCTGGAAAAAGGGAGTGCTTGGGAATGGGGTCAATTTGGGGTAGAAGAGATCATGAGTATGGATGTGAGATTACTTGAGGTAGTGGTGAACAGCTGTCGGGAAGCCCTGGAGAGAAGGATGGGGTTGAACAGATTGGGGAAGTTGGTTCCACAGGTGAGAGAAAAGAGGAACAAATGAGTCGATGTGAGCAGTGAGCCTGAGTTTTGGGAGTTTAACAAGAACAGGGTTACTAGCAGATGGGGTACACCATGTAGAAACCTGGATGGGACAGAGACAAGAGAGCAGAGGGTGCAAACCCAAAAAGGAGGCTGTAAAATCCAGAGAGGCCACCAATCTGTCTGTGATGCGAGAGTAACGGGCCGAGACACCCAGCTTTGTTGCACGATATCCCAATGATTTTGAGGGATTTGCTTTCCACAGCATCAAGAAGGGCAAGGTGTGATGCAGGGTCACCAGCACAAATTGGGAGAGCAGTATTCCATCAAGTTGCGAATGAAGGCCGAGTTGGTTGTCAAAGTTCAGGTTGGCCAAGGAAATAACTTGCACGATGATGGATGCCCAGTCGGCAGGTAGCTTTGCAGGCCATATTGTAAATATGGTCTGCCCAAGAAATATGGTCTTCAAGTGGTTTGTTTTGGAAGTAGATGGGAGGATTTGCCAGACAGTCATTTGGGAAAGTCAGGGTGAGTGCTTGGGATTTTACAGGGTTGAAAGACATTTTCCAAGCGTTGGAACAGCTCCAGATTCTACCCAGGTCTGCAGAGAGGAAGCTGCTGTCTGCCTGTCTGAAGGATGAGAATATGATATGGAAGTGGGTGGAATCATCAGCAAAAAGATAGGCAGGACTTTCTGGGAAATCAGAAAGATCATTCATGGCAGATGAGGAACATGAATGGGCCCAGGGCACTGCTTTGGGGCACTATAGCCTTGACAGGGAGAGGAGATGAGAGGCTCCCATTAAGAGCTACATGCTGAATGTGGGAGTGAAGGAAGTCAATGATCCATGAGAGAAGATGGGCTTGGATGCCATAAACAGAGTTTGGAGATCAAGGTGGGGTGCCGACTTTATAAAATGCTCAAGGTATTTCCAGAGAGTCGAAGCGACATGTCCAGGGTAGAATGGCCGGATCGGAAACCGATCTGATGATCTGGGATCAGGTGGTTGGAAAATAGAAATAATTTCATATCAACTGCAACGAGAAAGCACCTGAAAATGCAAAGCTCGTCCACGTCCGTTTGTATTCAGATGTCTTATTCCGTATCCTCAAAATAACGAAGACAGTTTAAAATAAATTACAAAATAAAAATTGATGATTTTATGCAGCCTTGACTTTGAGCTTGAGATCTAAAAAACCTCAAACAATTGACGCCTAACTTTTGATTATTGAACCATTTCAGTGACCTGATATGCAAGTTCTTTAGAATTTCAGGTAAATCGGGTGAAAATTGGTGATTTTACGCAACCTTGACCTTTGACCTTTTGACCAAATTATTAATTTACCTTCTCCATATTCTCATGAAAAGCTTTGTTGAACATTTGATGACAAAACTCAATTGGTAAAATTAAATTTCAGGTCAATTGGATGAAAATTGATGATTTTATGTAACGCTGACCTTTGACCTTTTGACAAAATTCTTAATTTGCCTTCTCCGTATTATCATCATAAAGCTTTGGTGAAAATTTGGTGACAAAACTCAAATGGTAAAAAAGTTACGGTCCGGATGGACAGACAGACACACACACACAAACACACACACACACACACACACACACACACACACACACACACACACACACACACACACACACACACACAGAGAGACACGGACACACACACACACACACACACACACACACACACTGACACGGACACACACACACACAGACAGACACACACAGACAGACACCCACAGACACAGACACACACACACACACACACACACACACACACACACACACACACACACACACAGACACAGACACACACATACACACACACACACACACACGTGAATGCAAAACCCCATCTCATGCTGCACATGGGACGGGCTAATTAATCAAGTGGAACAATAGGAAGCATACACAAGAAACAGATGCAATTATTATCAAACAAAGCGACAGATAAATCCCTTTTATAAAACAAGAACAAACAAGAAAACCATAACATTCAACCGGAGAGAGAAAATAAATGAACTTTGCGAAATGTACGAATAATGTGCTTGCGCTGCCCCTTTAAGCAATAATTGTTTTAAAGGTAAAATGGCATGTTGATCATGTGCTTATCGTTACCTTTATTAGGAAGCATTCCCCAGCACACTGTGCTGCGTTTTACCCCAATTTTACCCCCGAGTAATTGGACAGAAAGCATACTTGTAATCATCCGTTTCCGGGATCCAATGCTTGGGATCCAAAGGAGTAACATCTGAGATGTAAATGATGTACAGTGTGAGCCACTGTACAAATGCACTAGTGTTTGTAGAAAGGAAATTGAAATTCTGAAAAGGGAACATTTATATTACATATGCACGACTCTGGGGTGCGGTTCAATATTTCTGCCATATTTGTGTACGTTTCATTATGTGCTCCCACATGCAATTCAGTTGTCGCATCGCCCTTCCGCAGCATATGCCCAGGTCTGACCCACTCATCACTTCTTATTTGACTTCACATATTATGAAGGTTTAATCAAACATAGCAGGGGCCCAAAAAGCCAATCCTTGCCAAAAACACCTTTAGGCCTGCACGGTTTGAGCTACGATGTCCGGCCTATTGATGTATATAGCCTGGGGTATCATATGACACGCTCCACAATGCAACAATCCTTTCTGGCATTGGACCAGATCTTTGTTTGTGCTTCATGATGGAAGTCCTTTAAAGTCACTTTTCATGATGGCATGCAGCATGAGACGGTGATCAATCTGCATCGTGCAGACTGCACGCTCCCTTGAGCATCCGTGCATAGTGAGCGAGCTGTCGGTACCGCAAAATCAAGATATTCGATGCAGCAATGTAATTAACGGAGACTCCTCCACAAAAAAATTGGTGCTTCAATTAATCAGTCAAAGAGCACTATGCAGCGACAGCGGTTGGCAAGTTCTGGAGTGGGAGAGAGTTGTTGCCGGGTGGTGACGTTGCCGCCTGGCTGGCTCAATGGCAGCGTTTGCATCTTGCTTTTGGGGCGCTCATGGCAAACACCAAGAATATTTCATTTGCGGCCTCACGCCCAAAGCACTTGCACATGTAGGTGTGATACCAACACATTACCTTTGGTTTAATATCCTTCAAAGATGAGAAAAAGCACTTCTTTATGGAGTGACCACCCTGAGGTGCCATGCACCAGTTTATGATGATGCAAGATGGGTAGGGGGGGGGGGGAGGTTTTGGTATATTGAAACAGTCTTACTCTGGCCTATCTGGCAAGTGTATAAATGGTGGGTACCAGGGGGAAGAGAGGCAGTATGGGTTATATAGTTTACTAGCATGGGTACCCGGCGTTGCCCGGTGATGTTCTAATCCTGTTGGCATTTTGAAGAAATCTATTTGAATTTTTTTCTATTTTTGTGGGTGCCATAAATACTCCTCTACACCCACTAATGAAAATTTATATTTAATATTATAATATTACACACACACACACTAATCAGGGACAATTTAATATTACCTTTTACATAGCAACAAAGGCCCAGGCACATATTACACTTGGAACAATTTTATAAAACAATAAAATAAACAATAAGAAAATAATATATATAAATAAAATATAAAATAAAATATAATAATATAATAAAAATATAGTATAAAATAAATATAAATATAAAATAAATATAAATAGAAAATAATAAATATAAATAAAAACAATAAGAGCAATTTTATAAATAAATAAATAAATTAATCGTTTTTTTGTCAAACTCTTAAAAAAATAATTCCCCAAAACTGTTTCCCCGGCACTCACTGATGAACCTCTGAAAGTTTGATGAACATCCGTTCAACCATCCCTGAGAAAAATGGTGACACGGACAGACAAACGGCTCTCTTACAGTACAGATGAATGAATCTCAGCTGTTTTATTGTATTGAACATTTTAAGCATGTTTTTTTCTCCAATATCTTATTAAGCAAGCAAACAAGACTGTTTTTGTATAATTAAGCTTCCAAGTGTAATATGTGCTGTTTTGCTGTGTACCAGCTAAAGTACACACTATATGATGAAACGCACATATTTCTGCACTGGAATAGTGATTCGTGACAAAAAACCTGCACGCCAAACTTTTTTTTTGTCAAAAACGCTTCTTTTAAGCTTCTTTTCAATAACCGTATGATTTTAAAAAATTGGGAAGCTTAATGACAGCAATTCCCCACCGATAAAAAGGGATCTACAAATATGGACTCTGTGCCTTCAACAATATGGAAATATTATACATAATTGTCGCGCACATTACATTAGCCTCTCCTTTCGGCGAGGTTAGTTATATAATGTTTAACATCTCTTTCACACAAACTATTATTAATAACTTTACTTACAAACAGCAAGACAAAATAAATGGGTGAATGGCACATCTGAACCTAATGCACATATAACGTTGCCATCCCACAATTAAATCCCATATCATGGGTCAATTTTGCCCATGCTCTACAGATGTTCTTGTGATTGGTGTAAAAGTACATCACGATCTCCTATTGTCCCGATCTCACACATGATATGTGTACAAGCTCCCCCATGATCAAAGTAAAATAATACCAACAAGAAAGAGCAATCAGAGATTGCAGACCCTTCCCAGGACATGTTTGTGTGGTGTTTATTAGCTGCTGTGTTTGTGTGGTTTATTGATGACGTAGATTTATTTATGTTCAATCCAATATGGCTGCCGAACCATGTGACTGATGATGTCGTCAATTTAATTCTCCGATACAATTTTTTTGTAGATCATGCTCAAAGAATTTCAAACTGAACGGATCAAGCATTCTACTTCTCTAATTATGACATCATAATGAAGGAACCGATGACATCACCATCAATATATGTTGTTCCCCATGGGGAATACTTGACAAGTCATGATTATATTTTTTCCCATGACATGGTTTTAGAGATATAGCAATGCAAAGTTTTTCGGTTTTTCCAAGATGACGCCCATACCACGTGACAAATGACATCATAATTATCAACAAAAAATTCTACAGGATGAAGTGCACCCATGTGAAAATATATTGGCAATTGGACCAACGATTGCAGAGAAAAGCATACTTGTGTTCTGTGTGGACAAACAGACAGCCAGCCAGACAGACAGACAAACAGACAGACAAATGGACCCAAATGCGGAACTATGACAAGTGAAAAAATAATAATGGATGACACTCGCACCAACTTGATATTTTGTAATACAAAGTTGATACAAATACAAAGTTGACTTTGATCAAGTTGATCAATTGGCTTGTTCGTACAAACAGTGCCCAGATTGAAAACTCATGAACATTATTATATGTTGCGCAGTCAAAAGCAGAAAAAAGAAAATAAAAATCAATGATTCCTGACTCATGTGAACAGCAAGCTGTTGAATATTTCATGAAGAACATTTTACGATCCTAATTCATTTTTGATCTGTGGGATCAGCCATTGTCCAATCATGGGAGCAACGACCATGATGAGACTGAGAGCACTCGATCAGGCAGAGTGGGCAGCCTGATCAAGTGTGGTTTATTAGAATGGAAGATCCATCAAGAGATTGTCCAATGTAGGCCAAGGAGCCTGATGTGTGCACAAATCGACGGGAGTTGGAAATATCATCTTATTGTCGTATCTATTTCTCGTGTTGTAGATTCTGCATCGATAAGATGATGGAGATTATATTTTTCTTAACCCACATAGTACAGATGTTATCCCATGCCGAATGCACTCAGGATCCCACATGAAGGAGTTTACCTGATGTTTGTTTGGTGATAACAAGCGTTCCTTGAAATACCTTCACCGCCTACTTGAGCACTTTATGATGTGAAAATGTACCTCAATGTCCTCAACCCAATTTTGTCATCTAATGACTCCAAGTATTTGTCTTATGTCACCATGTTAAGAGAATGTCTCAAGATTTGTCTTAAATGTAACACACACACACACACACACACACACACACACACATAAATGAAGTCAGAAGATCCTGGAAGAAAAACGCTTGAAATTATTGAAGTGATAAATTGGAGCAACGGGAATGCTAGTGAGAACATTACAGATAATTACCCGTTCTTTCCAAAAAATAACATTATGGAGACCTTAAAAATCATCTCTGGGATTATTTCTACAAACGAACTCCACTTGGAAGCTATCCAGGGCTCAGTGACGATCCTGAAAAGAGTGCTCAGCACAACACTTTGAGAATAAGAAAACTTCACAGCTTGGTCCATGAATCATTGAATCAGGCTCCATTACTGAAATGGGGGTGGATACTTCGAGCCTTGAGAGGACTCCATCCCACCTTCTAAGACTCACATACCCAACTTGAATCGTCACAGAAATTATGAAACACCACCAAACACAACTAGATGGTATTCATAGAATACTTACCCTGCGCAGTCTTGAGAAGGACTTCTGTCTGTTTTTAAGGGGTTTTTTTGATCCAAGATGGCACCTGTACCACGTGACCAATAACGTCATAATTATCATAAGAACAATTCTACAGGAGGAGCCGCTTATATTCTGAAAATTGTGTTCATCGGACTAACAGTTGCAGAGGAATTTTTTTTGATCCTGATCAGATCAAGCGTTGTACTTGTCGAATTATGACGTCATAATGGAGGCACCTATGACATCATCATTAACATATCTTATTCCCCATGGGGTGTACTTGACAATGCGCCACGTTTCAATTTTTTCCATTAAGCTGCTTCGGAGATATAGAGGTGTAACTTTTTCCAAGATGGCGTCCATACTACCTGACCTATGACGTCATAATTATCAGCAAAAAAATCTACAGGCGGAGGCGCTCCTACGGTAAAATTTCATGTGAATTGGACCAACGGTTGCCGAGAAAATGAATTTTTAAAATGCAGACACTGCACACGTATGGCACACGGCATACAGCATACGGCACACGTACGGCACACGGCACACATACGGCACACTAATTAACCGATTGCTTAGCCCCGCTTTTTGCTTCGCAAGCACAGGGTAACAAGAAAGCCGAGAGGCAGAACAGAAGGGATGTAAGAGAGGACTCAATAGATCACGTACTAATAAAAAAGGCCATACTCGAAAAAATACATAATTAGGAGAACCAAATTTTCCCCAGCCTGGATAGATTTAAAAAATGATTTTGATACTGCCCGACTGAAAACATATATCTCCTAAACAAACAAAATCAAAGTCATAAATCAACTTGCAGTACCAGTGTTCCGATACAGTTGCGGGATAATAAACTGGCCACTATCGGAAATCAACAAACTATATATAAAAACAAGGAAACACCTCACTAGCCACAGAATGTTCTACAAAAATCAATGCATCCTGAGAATGTACCTGCTGAGACAAGGAGGAGGTTGCGACCTGATGGAGGTTAACCAAGCACACAAAGTGACAACTGTAGAATTGGCTGAATACGTAAAAAGTTCAATAGAATCCAATTTGTATGCAAACATGAGAACAGAAAGACAGAAAAGGTATCCGTAACCCACCTAGCAAATAATTTCCAAAGACAGGTGCAAATATAAGATGTCACACATTAAACTGAAACAGCAATGAATACAACCGTCAATTGCAAAAAATACCAAAGCAAAATATATAAGGGAAATATCAACAGATATACACCAACAACTGTGAGAATGATGAAAGAGCAGGTAAACATAAAAAAGAGTTGGACAGATTGAGCATAGGCGAAGAAGGCTCATTAGAAGGGCTAAGAAGAGATCTGTGATGGGTCGACCCGGATGGAGAACGAATCATAATGAATGTCAAAAACCAAGGACACTACACCAATGGTTTAAAAAAGATGGTGGGGCTGAGTCAATCGGACAAATGTAGGTTCTGCAAGATATAAACAGAAAGCATGAGTCACCTCCTATTGGGATGTAAAAAAAAACTCATGTCAGAGCAGCTGTACACACAAAGGCACAGCAAAGTATGTATCGTAATCCACTGTCACATCTGCAAAAATCTCAATATCCAAGTTCCATAAGACTCGTGGAAAAATAACCCAAAATCAATCACTGAGAACAAGGAGATATCGCTCAGGTACGACCTGATGATCCCATCAGGCATGAACACAGAAAACAAATCGTTGCAATTGAATACACAGGGTGTTACACAAAGACCCAGACAACTTTGTTCAAAAAACAAACTCGATGGGATCATCAAGTCATAACTTTAAAATATAGTGGGGTGCAAAGAATACAACCATCGATTGCTAAACTGATGATGCCAATCCAGAAACCCGTTTGCGAGTCCGTTTCCATGAAAACAACATACAATCCGTTTGTTTGTAGCCCAGACAACAATTCCCCACTCTGGTGTAGCAAGTCGTGTAACCAGGTGTCAAGTGGTGGCCAAGAAAACAAGACCACTTGCTACTAGCAGTAAAGGCAGAATTTTGTAGCTGGTTCAGGGTGTAGGCGATAACTAGCCTACTCTTCGCTAAGTTCACTGCTGGGCAACCCGGCTGTATCTTCATTGATGGTGGGATCATTAACGTCCAGCAGCTAATGCTGCTGGGACATTCAGAATAACATCCATTTGAGGGAGGATGCACGCATTGATGCCTCCCTCGCCCGACCTGTGAAACATGGCCAGGATGACAGTTTATAGCAGGTTTGAAACCCAAACAACATTCTTATCTACCCCCATTTTACTCCCTAGACCAAATTCAATGGGTCCTCCATCTTGGATATGGAGGGAGACTTCGCCCTGTATGTGAAACATTCGGGTGACGGTCCAGGATATAGAGGTGTAAGGTTTTTCCAAGATGGCGTCTATACCACGTGACATATAACGTCATAATTATGAATAAAAAAAATTATACAGGTGAATGCGCTCCTATGGTAAAATTTTGTGTCAATCGGACCAACAGTTGCAGATGAAAATTAATTTTTTTAATGCAGACACGTACGCACGCAACCGATCGCTTAACTGCGTTTGGCTTCGCAAACATAAGGGTGATTCTTAACCAATACACCTTGGAGTTACCTCTAATGAATGATCTAGGATTGGAAGAGTTCCTTCACAAGATGCAGGTGCTGTCCAATTAAAAGTCGAACGTGATCCTCATACTGCTCTGTCACCATGATTCCACTATTATTATCGCCTGCCTGTGCTAACGTTTCATGAAGATGCTTTTAATTAAGAACTGCTACCTCTCAGGAGCCATGGCGTACAGTGCCACGAGCGAGCGGATAAGTGCAAACGATGACACCTTCATCCCAGGTAGACATAGCACATCCTCACGACTACGTCAATGATGGAATGAGTAATGAATGAGACCCCCGCTCCTCGAGAAAGTTGTCCCACAGCTCTACTGAAATTACATCGGTTCAACTTCATATTTTGTGTGTGCCCGCAGAATAAAATTGTATACTTTCACATAATTTGGTGATTCCAATAAAGTGTTTGCCAGTTTTCCTTAAAACAAACTAAAGTGTACAAATAAACGTTTCAACGGCATTGTTTATTAATACAACAACAACAACATGCATTTTAAGGCCATTTTCCCTGCTAGAGCGGGGGTTAGCCTTGCGGTCCCCATGACAATCTTCTCCATTTTGCCCTATTTTCTGCATCTCTCCTTGTTAACCCGCTTGCCCGCATTTCTTCTTCCACCATCTTTAGCCAAGTCTTTCTCGGTCTTCCCCGTCCTCTACTACCTTCTACATCAATTTCCATCACTCTTCTGAACCAGTCACTTTCATCCTTCCTCAACACATGACCAAACCATCTCAGCCTGTTCCTCTTCACAGCATCAATCACAGGCAATATTCCCATCATCTTTCGCAATTCATCATTTGTCTTCCTCTCTCTCAACGATACTCCGCACATCCATCGAACCATTCGCATTTCCACCCTTTCCAGCCTTCGTTGCTGCTCTACGTTCATTACCCATGTCTCGCTCCCATAAATCATAACACTTCTCACACATGCAGCATACACCTTTCCCTTCAGCTTCAGCGACACTCTCCTCCTCATCAGCACGCCACTCAGTTCCCGAAACTTCTTCCATGCACATCTCACTCGAGCAACCGTTGCCGAGTCTGATCCACCTTCTCCATTCAGCATGTCTCCGAGGTAGCAAAATGTTTTCACACCTTCCGGCTTCACACCGTCTCCAAGATCCAACTCAACATTTCCTCCATCTGCAGCTCCCTCTGTGCACACCTTACATTTGAATGTAGCTGCCACACTGGTAAATGGCCCTCTCAGACCACTACATTTTTGATGAACCCACTCAGCGCACATTGTACATTGAATGGAGTTCACTCCGACACCCTTTCTGCACACAGCACACGGCCACTTCCCAGTTCTTTCCACCTCACCACATGCTTTACCACTTGCCATCACCTTCGTCGTTCCGATATTCACCTTCAGACCTTTTGTCTCCATACATTCCTTCCACTTGTTCATCTTTTCCTTCAGTCCATCCATACTTTCCGCAATCAACACCAGATCATCTGCATAAAACAACTCCCACGGTAAACCCTCCTTTACGTTCTGAGCCAGCACCTCCATCACAGCTACAAATAGTAGTGGACTTAGTACCGACCCCTGATGCACTTCCACCTTCACCTCAAACTCACCACTGTTCCCGTCCTTCGTCCTCACAGCTGTGCGCGCTCTTTTGTACATTGCCATCACTACTCTGATCAACCATCCCTCCACTCTTAACTTCCTCAATGCCCATGTCAATACTTTGCGTGGAACCCTATCGAATGCTTTCTCCAGATCAACAAACCCCAAAAAACAACTTCTTCCTCTTCTCCATGTACTTCTCCTGCAACTGCCTCACAATGAAAAGCGCATCTGTCATTCCTCCTCCTGGCATAAATCCAAACTGCATTTCGTCGATCTTCACTTTCTTCCTTATCCTCCTCTCCAACACCCTTTCCAATACCTTCATTCCATGCTCCAATAACTTTATCGCTCGGTACGAGCCACACTCCAGAGGGTCACCTTTCCCCTTGTGTAGAGGGACGAGGGTACTCAGTTCCCAATCCACTGGAATGCGGCCTTCTTTCACCACCAGATTACAGATCTCTGTCATTCTCTTCACACCCTAACTTCCTGCTGCCTTCAACATATCTCCAACAACTCCCGTCGGCCCTCCCGCTTTTCCACTCTTCATTGCTTTTATCGCTTCCTCAACTTCCTTCTCAGTTATCTTCTCTGCCGGTCCTAAAACTGGGTTACTCTCTATGTTGCCATCCCATTCATTCTCTGAATTCAACAGCATTTCCATATATCTTTTCCATCTTCCTTTAATTCCATCTGGGTCAACAACGATTTGTCCCACTTCATCCTTCAAGCAACTCACCCCCATCACATCACACCTCTCTTTCGCTATGTGCTTTGCAATCCTGAATACTGCTTTCTGACCCTCTTCCGAATCCAAGCGTTCTCCGAACATTTTCCTACATGCCTCCTGCGCCTTTGCTACCTCTTTCTTTGCAGCCTTCCTGGCTGCCCTATAACTTTCATGCTCTGCTGTTTCTGCTCCAGTACCCTTCGCCTTCTGCCACTCCTTGAACTTCTTCCTCTTCTCGTCAATCCTCTTTCCAACTTCATCATCCCACCACCATGTTTCCGAGTGCCTCGGTGGTCCTTTTGTCCATCCACATACCTCACCAACGGCTCCCAACAAACTAGCTTTCATTGACATCCAACCACTTTCAAGCTCAACCACATCATCCTCTACCCTACTCAGCCTCTCTTTTAATGCCTCCCTTACTGTCACCTCTTTCAACCTCCACACCTTCATTCTTGGTTGGTACTTCACCCGCCGAGCTCTCCTCGCACCTTTCACCCTTATGTCGCAGACAACCAAGTGGTGCTGTGAAACAGCCTCCTCCCCCGGGATCACCTTTGTGTCCCAGAGGTGCACCCTATCTCTCCTACGCACCATCAGGTAGTCAACGGTTGTCGTCGACCCACCTCACGTGTATGTAACAAGCTTATTATCCTCTTTCTGGAACTGAGTATTACAAATCAACAAATCAGCTCCATCAGCAAACTCCAAAATCCTTTCACCTTCTCCATTTCTCACACCATATCCGTAACCCCCATGAACTCCCTCAAAACCATCCATACTCCTTCCCCCATGTCCATTCAGGTCTCCTCCCACCACAACAACTTCCTCATCTTTCACGTTTTCCATCAGCTTATCTATCGCACACCAGAACTTCTCCTTCTCTTCATCGCTCCGACCAACCTGCGGAGCATATCCCGAGATGACGTTCACCAAGAGCTTTCCAATCATCATTTTCACCATCATCAACCTTTCACTCACTCTAGTCACACTCACCACACTGTCTACAAACTCCTCAGAAAACAGGACACCAACACCATTCACGCCCTCCGGGCACCCTTGCCACACAAACTTGTATTTCTGTCCCTGCCTACCCTTCACCATTCTCACACCACTTCCCTTCCATCTTGTCTCTTGCACACAACATATGTCCACTCTTCTTCTGACCAATACTTTCACCACTTCTCCTGATCTCCCTGTCATTGTCCCTACATTCCATGTCCCAAACCTCAGAAACCTATCTCCACTTCAGGCTGCACCCTGCCCATATGTAGTTGTAATTGTCATGGTTCTCTTTTTGAGGCAATGTTTTTATGGCCGGATGCCCTTCCTGACGCCAACCCTCTTAGTCGTCTCTTACGACACGCAGGGATACGGTGTACCTATTCTGACCAGGGTACACACTGGGAAACGTTTAAAACATGGAAATTCGGGGGGGGGGGGCATCAGCATCACGGCTGCGGTTTAAACATATTCCAACAATATCCAAACAGAACCATGAAAACCATGAAAAACAATCTGGGAAAAGTCTCCAAGCGAGAACGTGGATTTGAGAAGGAAGGAGCAGAGGCGGAAGAGAAACGAGCTACAGGGGGCGGGGCACAAGCCGAGACGAGGAGGACAGTGAACAAGCACGTGTCCGGGAGGAGAGAAAGAATCAATATAGAATTCTTTGTCTAGGGAGGTGAGGTGAGGGGGAGAAATTAAAATAAAAGAAACAAGCAATACAGCGAAGGAAATAACCCAAACCGACAAAACACCGACGGGGGGAGGGAAGCCCCAAGTTACCAGGCCGCGCACCAGAAAACGATTAATTACACACAAGTTTGTACGAATTACAAACCAATACCAACCAGAAACACACAATAACATGTACACAGCAAAATAACCAGTGGAAATTTGACAAAGACAATAATGGGAAAACACTTAAACTTCGATGCCGTGGAGAGCTCGAAGCACGCCTCACTCGCCCGAGGAACCGGAAACCTGTTTATTAATCTTACACTATATTATTAATATCAATCTCATGCATTTAATCTTATTAATCTTATCTTATTATCAATTCATCTTATCATTCTTATGCAATTAATCTCATCTTATTATCAATTAATCTTATTGTTATCAATGTTATGTTAAATATCAATGTTATGCTGTTTTATTAATACTAGGGCATGCCCGTACTATATATAAGCTAGGACGTGCCCGTACGTGGGTGCCCGTTCCTTGCCAAAAAAAAAAAAAAAAAAAATTTTGTGTAGGGGTGTGTGTGTGTAAACATCCTAGGGCGTGCCCGTACGTGGGTGCAAAAAAACATGCGTGCAAACAACAACAGCAAAAAAAAACTTTGAAACCACGTGGCAGTAACGACCACAGAACCCCCCCCCCCTCTATTTACATGAATGGTTTGGTCCATTCGCAACGACCACAGAACCCCCCCCTCTATTTACATGCAATGGTTTGGTCCATTCGCAACGCCAAAGCGAACGGCGAACGGCTAAATCGCCATAGCTCGGTAAGTACTTGTCCGATTAATTTCAAACCTTGAAAAGGCACATCCTCGGGTCCCCAGCAATATACCTGGCAAGTTTAAAGTATATCGGACCCGTGGTTGTCGAGAAACAGCGGTCACAGACAAACAAACGTACAAACGTACAAACGTACAAACGTACAGAGATTACTGGAATTATAGATAGATAAATCTTATCAGTCTTTATAGCAATCAGTCATGGTTTATCAAAATTATGCTGTACTAGCAGGAGTACCCAGTGTTGCCAGGTGATGTTCTAATCCTGTTGATATTTTGAAGAAATCAATTTGTTTGTTTTTTTCTATTATTTTGTGGGTGCCTTAAATACTCCCCTACACCCACTAACGAAAATATTACACACATATACACACCAGGGATCATTTAATATTATCTTTCACAAAACTACAAATGCTCAGGCACTCACTATAGAGCGTTTTTATAAAATCCCCCCCCAAAAAATCTAATTTTAATTTTCTCAATTTTCAAAAAATTGGTTTTGCCTCCCCAAAAAATCCCCAAAAATTCAAACCTTTTTTTTCTGAGCTGAGCAATACATCTGATGACGTCATGTCATATAGAGACTCCACCGAATGAAAACAGCACAAAATACAACTCTATTGATAAGCCACGATCACTGCAGGAGGTGCCCTATCTGAAGCCCATTTTGTCACAAATTGTAACCGGACTGTAAAAAAGGCAAAACATTTATACAAATCAAAACAAACAATAATTTTAACAAAAAAGATGTTGTGCAGAACACGCTACTTGCAAAATCCTCCCCCCGCCCCCCCCCCCCTTCCCAAAAAGTTGCCATGGATATATCAAATTGTCCATTTCATAAAGATTAAAATTGACTATCTTAATCAAAGCTCAGATCAATCGAATGAAAATTGATTACTTTTCAGATGAAAATTGATGATTTTAGAAGTTTGACCTTGTTATGAAATCAAGTCGAGACCTCGGTTTCCGGATATGAGGCTTTATTGAAATCTATCTCCACATACCCTAAACGCACAGAACAAAGAATAATATCAGAACTACAGCAAAGATAGTACTAGCATTTCATTGCCCATGAGCAAGCGAATAATTCATTCCCCCTTCATACCTTTTAGTGGAGTGGCTTATGGAAATGATCGTGACACGCTGGCCCAAAGCACTAAATTTGGCACAGTTATACTTTAGGACCATACAAAACTTTTGAGAGGGGGCTGCCCGATTTTCGAGGCCCAGGTCAAGGTCAGGTCAAGGTCAAAGGTCAAATTATGTGTTTGTCACGTTTTTGCCATATCCAGCTCATAGCTGTCATAGAAACATTATCTCAGTGTCTAAATAATCATTTTTAAGGACAAGGAATCCATTTGTATTATGGAAAATATCCTCAGGTGCTGCCATGTTGTATTTCAAGGTCAGGTGAAGGTCAAAGGTCAAATTATGTGTTGGTCATTTTTGCATCGGTGTTTTTGACGTACATCGATACGCTGATGGAGGATACTGGCTTGCTCAGGACCTGCCACCATCCATCGTTTCAGGGCAGCTGGATTTTCAGTGAGACCGATGGCTCCACCTGATCCCTTCACTGTTTCGTTATTTTGTTCATGTGCCTGGTCGAAGGGCATGCTCGAGAATTTTCGGCTAGTCTTCATGAACACCCAGTTCTGTTTTAACTCATCTCTGATCTCATTTGGCAGGGCCTTCATATCCCTGATGTGGACCGGTAGCCAGCGGGCATAGTTGGTGTGATCTAGCACGAAAAACCAGGGCGCTAGTGCTTCCAGCACATCTATGTAGAGGGCGAAGTTCCTTTCTCTGTGTGATCGGATAAAGATGAGTACCAACAGTTCAAGCTGCAAGATTTTATCCCAGAATTCAAAAGTTGGACTGTTTCGTATCATTTTTTCTTTCCAGTCTTCAAACGTTTTTTCCTCGTGTGTATTGCACATTGTGTTGAACGCATCACGTTGCAGTTTTGCCAGGGACATTGCAGTCACCTGATGTGCGTGACGTGTCCTTGTTAGGTGTGCGACCTTCAGGAAGGAGTCTGCAGTTCCAGCAGTCGCAACACCAGCCTCACTCAGAGCTGCACACCATCCGGATCCCTCCAGGAGGTCTGCAACCATCCTCCATAGTGCCATTTCCGTATGTAGACCCCCCAGAATGATTATATATCGCGACTCGCCAAGAGTTTGTGGCCAATTCCACTGTGCATATTTTGCTAAAGCAAAAATGGGTTGATCCCCAACCATCACTGGTGTTTGTCCGGGATTGCGTGTCTGTATCATTAGTTTCAGGACTTCCATCCCATGTTTCACCATGGCCATCGTTGCGGCCTTCTCATAGAAGAGGGGCAAGAGAGCACTTATCCCAGGTGGGTCTGTGACATCTGGTTGACGATCAGCGTGATGAGCAGCCCATGTTATGAAGTCGCCTTTCTCAAGGTTGTCTTTTTTGAGAAGTTGCATTTTCTGTTGTAGCCACTGATTTTCTTCTTCTATTGCTTCGTGTAAACTGTCCACGGTATCCTGCATAACAGCCGTCTCTGGAACCATTATAATGTTGGTGTTGCAAGCAACAGCTGGGACTATGCGGTAGCTGTCCGGGAGGGAAGGGTTTCTGGTACACACAGGCGGCGGAACTGTGATGGGTTGTCTGATTGTTCCTGGATTTGTCTTCGTAGGGAACTGGAACAAACTCATGCTGGTCCCATGGAAAGACCCTTCAGCTGTTTGTGATGTAGGGTTGTGGTCTAGGTTATCCAGCGCTCCTGCTGTGTACAGTCCATCGCGAATTTGTGCAGGACATACTGAATCCTCTTCAATAAACCGCTGACATACTGCATTAGTGAGCCAGTCTTCCACTTCCAAAACACGTTCGTAGCTGACACTGATACCAAGTTCTTGAAGTTGAGTCACCATTTTTTTGCTCCATGTTTGGGTATGCACATTCAGACCTATATATAATGGCAGTGGGGGCTCTTTATCCTTTCGGTGACGTGGCTGCTCTGCTACCTTTGCCTTCTCCTTAGAGTTGAACCTGATTAGTTGACATACAACTAATCTGACCTGATTAGCTTCCCCCCCCCCCCCCCCGGTCGGGGACAGCCTGTTGCCGCCACTGCCTATATGGCCATCACCTGGTGGAACTTCCCATAATAGTAATGGATTCATTGACTAAATATGTTGGTTATGTGACTAAGACCAAGTTTTTTAGGTTATATATAAGCTGGATATTGCAAAAACATGACAGACACATAATTTGACCTTTGACCTTGACCTGACCTTGACCTGGGCCTCTAAAATCGGGCAGCCCCCTCTCAAAAGTTTTGTATGGTCCTAAAGTAGAACTGTGCCAAATTTGGTCCTTTGGGCCAGTGTGTCACGATATCACTTAAATTTGGACTTTAGCCACCCCACTATTTCTCGAGCGTCCGCTCACACCAAACCAAAACCCCCTCCTTTCTTGTACAGCCCCTTATATTCTCTTCCCAAGGCCATTCCTTTCAAATCCTATTCTTCATATTTTATGACATTCACCCTCAGTTAAAATACATGTTAGCAATCAAATAATTAAGCAACGCAACAGTAACAAACAAAGCTCTATCAACCAAAACGAGTTGGCGGTTGGCACAATCTTCCAGCACGAGTTCGATAAATTCCCTCAGTTCCAGTGTCCACAGATTCACAAAGAGAATCATCCTGATGAGTCAGCTCCTTTTGAGATCTCCCTGACTCTGACAGGATCTCCGTTACCTTGGCATTATCAAACATTAGTTTATCCCCAGTCAATCAGTCCTGCGACTATGCTTTGACGGGTGAACCCGAGAATCCATTTCCCTTGTCATCAGCAACGTGCTCATTTCCCTCGCCGCAAGGCGTGAGATGGCGACCAGATACAGTAGTCTCACGCCCGTCCGGAAGCCTCACATGAGCATACTCTGGGTTTGCCTCTAGAATTTCTATGCAATCCGCCAACGGTACGTATTTACTTTGTCTGACCACTCACTTCAGAAGAGCCAGACTGGGGCAGGCCAACAAATAGGGCAACGCTCGTCCACTTGCACTACATCGCTGAAGGTGGAACATTCTTTCATGTGGAGTTTCATTCGTAGCGGTACACAGTAACGACACTGCTGAAAGTAACAACCGGAAGTACACTGCTGCGAAGGTAACCCGCACGACTTCAAGCTCATTGACACGGTTCTCCATATAATTCCGTTATAATGTTCCACCAAGCCATTGCCTTGAGGATTGTACGTGGTGGTATGGCTCGTGGTGACACCTCAATACTGGAGAAACTGTTTATTATCTCGAGACAGAAAAGCCGTAACTCTGTCACTGTGAATGAATGCAGGATATCCGAACATTAAGAACAATTATTGTTTGAACGCAAACATTCAATCACAGTGGCCGAAGACATGTTAGTGCACAGAAAAGCAAATGGAAATCGAGAGTACTCATTGACTACTGTAATAATGTAACGGCTCCCCCCTGCGGCTGGCAACGGACCCTTGAAATCAATGTTCAAAATCTCTCATGGCTGCCCGGCATGAATCAGCGTCCCCATAGACGGTTTATAAAAACTCGGTTTAACTTCAACGCACACGGAACATGTCTTGCAAAGACGCCGGACGTCCTCTATAAAAAAAAAGACAAATTCCTGCTGCGTACGAAATGAGCCAATTGAGTGACTCCGGGGTTACAGAGCGATTCATGAATATCCTGTAAATCGCCGGTGGTCATTCCCGAGCAGACAGGTCGAGACAAAGCGTCGGCTGCCAGATTATCTCGTCCCGATCTATAAATAATGTCAAAACTGAAGTCAGCTAATTCCACACGCCAGCGAGCGATTTTCTCATTTTTTATCTTCTGTGTATGGCATCTGTCATACATGAAAGCAACTGACTGTTGGTCTGTGATTAATTGGAAATGTATCCCGATAAATAAATGACGCCACCATCTAACGGCATCAACGATCGCACAAGCCTGCTTCTCTATAGCGGAATGTCCACTTTCACTATCAGACAGTGTGCAATATAAAAAGGCGACTGGCCTCCCAGCCTGATTGAGGATAGCCGCGATAGCATGGTCTGAGGCATCTGTCTCGATCATAAAAGGAATACTCTCGTTAATAGAGGTCACCACAGCATTAGCTATGTCTGTTTTCAATACCTGAAAGGTGGCCTTTGTAGCTACGTTCAGTGGAAATATTTTACATTCCACCAAAGGCCTTATTTTTTCAGAGAATCCAGGTATCCACTTTGAATAGTGCATGAACAGTCCCAGTACTCTGCGCAAGGTCGCACGGTCAGAGGGAGGGGACATTTCCAGCAAAGGTTGTAGCCGAACAGCGTCAGGTCATATCTCCCCTCCGGTCACGGTGTACCCCAAAATATCCACTGTCTGGACGGAGTAATTACAATTCTCTTCGTTGAAGGTCAGTCTGCATTTCTTCGTGACATCCAAGAACTGCCGTAAATTCGAGTCATGTTCCAGCTGATCGCGGAAACATATGGTGACATTATCGACATACATAAAAACATATTTTAGTAGTTCCCTGGTTAAAATGTCATCCATCACCGGTTGGAAACATGCAACCCCATTTGTGACTCCGAAATGATTTATACAAAACTGGTACAGCGTTTGACCAGATTTGAAAGCGGTGTAAAGTCAATCATTCTCCCTGATGGGTATCTGGTGGTACGCACTTCGGAGGTCCAAGGTGCTGAATACCCTGTAGGTAGATACCTCTCTGACCATGTCATCCATCTTGGGTAGTCAGTAGGCATCCAGTTGGGTAAAGCGATTGATCGTCTGAGAATAATCAATGACCATATGCTTCCGGTGATTAGGGTTATTGACAACGAGCACTTGAGCCCTCCAGGTGAGCTACTAGGCTTCATTATACCCTCGTTTAGAAGCCGCTTGCTTGGTCTCCTCGGTGATAAATTGTGCATCTGGCCGCAAATATCGCCGAGATTTCACAGTTATAGGGCGACAAGTAGGAGTTAGGCATTGGAACAGCGGGTGTGGTTCGATCGACATCTCCGTCAAGCTACATACCGAGAAGACTTTAGAGGGTTGTGCACTATCGAAGTGCATCTCTATATGCCCATGCTTATTCAACATATCATGTCCCAGCAGGACGTCAGAGCATAGATTCGGCTGGCAAGCAGCGTGCGACGGACAACTAGACCCTGCAGCTGCCACCGTATCCGAGCGTTTCTCGGCGATAGCAGCGTTTGCGGTCAAATAAGGTCGTCCATATGTCTCTGATCGAGTCTGGGCCAGATGCAAAACTCGGACCTGTGCGTATGCATCCTGAAAGGTCATAGTCTTGGTCTCTAGCAGCCGTGGGTTGATGGCCGGAGAAAGAATACCAGTTATGAAAGCATCTCATTAGATCATTGAAGGCCGCCTGATCCAGCACTCCACAGTCCTTGCCGAGTTGTCGTAACTCCTGCGTATACTGCTCCAAAAGTCTCAGCAGCATCTTGCCTGCGTGTAGTGAGCAAATGTCGAGTGTAAATAGTGCTTCGTGGTTTTACATAAAGAGCTCTTAGAGCCGCTACAGAATCGGTGTATGTGTCACAGTGCGAGAAATATTCATAGACATCGCTGGACGTGTTGCAGGTGAGAACATTCATCTTCTGTTGGTCCGCGGCTTGGTCCGTGTCTTAGTGCGCAGCTTGGCCCGCAGCTTCGGGCAAAGCTCACATGTAGAGCTCCAGGGACCTGAGCCAGTGGGTCCAGCGTCATCCAGCATTGCTGGCATTGGGGTCGCTGTCGAACCTCTCCGGGTTGAGAAACTTGCCCATGGCACTCGAGGTGAGATGGATTTCAATAAATTTTTATGAAATCAAGACGAGACCTCGGTTTCCAGATATGAGGCTTTATTGAAATCTACCTCCACATACCCTATACGCACAGAACAAAGAATAATATCAGAACTACAGCAAAGATTGTACTAGCATTTCATTATCCTAGATTGTACTAGCAAAGCAAGCAAATAATTCAGTCCCCCGTCATACCTTTCTCGAGCTTACGCTCACACCAAACCAAAACCCCTTCCTTTCTCGTACAACCCATTATATTCCCTTCCCACGGCCATTCCATTCGAATCCTCTTCTTCATATTTTAGTACAGACCTTGAGTTGACCTTTGACCTTTTACCCTCAAAGATAGTTGGCTTCCCATATTCATTGATGCATTTGCAATGGCTCTTTAACTTTCAGGTTAATCGGATGAAAATTGATGATTTTTTTAGATGAAAATTGATGATTTTAAAAGTTTGACCTTGAGTTGACCTTTGACCTTTTACCCTCAAAATAGTTGGTTTTCCAAATCAGTGACCCAACATGCAAATCCTGTCGAACTTTCAAGTCAATCAGAAGAAAAAATGACGATTTTAGAAATCTGACCTCAAGATGGCCTTTGACCTCAAAATCAATAGCCTTCTTAGTTGTGACTACCTCTACAACTTGATAACGTTTACAAGACCGATAGCCACCTGGGTGGTCATACTATCCTCTTCAACCAAAGTATCAAACAAGCAACGGCTATGCTATTGTTAGGCTATCGGTCTTGTTAGTTTAAGAGCAGGTGTTCGGAAATTTGCCACTTCTCAGTGTTACTTTGTCTCATCTTGCTACAAACAATTCCATTGGAATAATGTTAGAGTCTTAGTTATGTTTCCTTTCATAAACACCAATAGGAAACAACTTGGATACTGCGATGGACGAAGCTTTCCGAAAGGAGACCGAGATTGAGGCCCTCCTTGAATGGCGTAGTAAGAAGTAATTACAGATCGAATATGCAATGTTCTTGACTACCTCTGCCCCCATCCTCTTTGTTTTAATACTAATCAAATTAAATGTCAATAAACAGAAGCAAATTAAAATACTTACTTCATAACCTTCATGTCTGACGTCATTATGAGTCAGACACGCAGAACAAGTGCATTATGAGGGGTCAATGTAATTTTTTGGCTGAATTACAAAGAAATTAGAAGACAATAGACAAGCAAAACAAAACACTATGTGGGATTTGAACCTGCAATCTTGGCGTCATGAACCAAGTGGTCAAATGGAAATATTTTAAAGGCGAAAATCTTGATCAATAAACCTGTCATTAAATAATTCAGCGAATGACTTTTCATCAACCTTCACATGGTGTGTCAAATAAGGGGTCATAAAATCGAGGAATAATTTTTGATCTTTCACCCCTTCCATCTTAGACAAACTTGTTACACTCCCCCCGATATTCCCCATACCTTCCTTTATTTGTTCACGAGTTATCAAGTGACCACTATATTCGTCATGTGTGTGCGTCTGTCTCTGTGTGTGTCTGTCTTTCCGCAGCATAACTACTACCCAGGGAGCAAGAGTGGTCAACCAGACACGGTCTGCTATAAAAGTTTTTTGTATATGGTTGGATTCCTTAGACCCCCAGCAACAACTTCCAGGTGGACAACCTTTCCAACAGGCTACTGTAACTGTGCAATTCAAGATGGCGTCCAAGATGGTCGCCATATTTTTAAATCTCTATATTGTCGTCAATTGTTATCTTATTTTCATGTGTAATACTTTGTTTCTCTGGTTTTCAAGGTCAGGGAATCTATTTATGATGGTTTCAGAGTGATATGATGTGTTTTATGACATTTGTCTCATAAAAATCATGTGGGCAGAAATGTCCAAAACTGTGTGATCTGTAGTGGTGTGGCCATTGTGTAGTGTGCATGTAGTCTAGCATATCAGAAATTTGCATGTAGTGTAGCATATCAATAGCTTGCATGTAGGCCTACTCTAGTTGCTAGTATGCATAACATGGTGGTGGTTTTGCTGTTGCAGGTGATTGCATGAGAGGTACGATGATTACCCAGGCAGAGAAACGGGTGGTGGAAGGAAGCTTGTCACTGAAAAAGGAACCCAAGCGGAGACGTCAGGACACTGACATTGACTACACAAAGTGCATATGTCAAGGACTTGGTGCAAAGGGACTATATAATATTACAACAACAGACAAACTAGTTTTGGCCATGAAGGCTCGACAAGATGAGACATTTGAGAGACTCAAATATGATTTGGCTACTGGAACATGGCTGAGAGACAAAATGCCCAAATGGCACAGTAAATGTAGAAACTGGTGTGGTGAAAATGTAAGTTGAACCCAGGTGTGACGCTCACTTAAACCACTGGGCGGTGTCTATAAGACCTCGGGACGTCCGCGACTCGAGGCCACTCCTGCGACTTTATACAATGACATGTAGAATTGAATGGTACGTACCCACTTATATTCTAGGCTTGCTTGCATTGACTGATATATCCAATCTTTCTCATATGATGCCTTGATCCTGACATATATGTTGCATGGTGTATTTTACAGGATGATGTTACGATCTAATTGAAATTAAACCTATCTATGGGACGAGTTGTGGATTTGGTTGATTTTCACAACACTTAATTTCAATTATGATCTTCGGAAATGGCGGGACACGAGTCTTGCAATGGCTGGATGAACGCAGATCACAGACGAGCGTTCCCGACATTCTCCGCGCTCCTGCGAGGCCCACCTCGGAGAAGAATGACCGGCGGAGGACCCGTCGAGCTTGCTCCAGCTACGGAGCTCCGACTACTCTCGCCGCCGGTCTGCCTCAAAAGGACCGGATGTGATGGGGACCTCGCAAGCCTTTTGCGGGACCGCGTAGTCAAAACGCGAACTGCTCTCCTGAGGCCCGAACGCCGGAGCAGGCATGACGGACTCCGGCAAGACGCCTGGCGAACGATGCTACTGGGCAACGTCCTGCAGCCGAAACCCCGTCGGAACGACGGACCCGCTTGGAGCCGACGGCCCGACCAACTGATTTGCGTGCCTCGGCCCGAGATGAGATGACCACGCGAGTGTTCACGACTCCCTTGACTGTCATGCCGCGCTCGGAAGCACCTCCACGCGCGAATCGCGCGCACGGCACCCGTCGCGTGCACCGCTCTGTGAGGCCTATGATTCCGATCGCTGCTCGGAATCACCTCCTCCTATGCGACGCCGCACGCTGCACCCGTCGCGTGCACTACTCTGTGCCCGACCGATCGCTGCTCGGAAGCACCTCCCCGCGCGAATCGCGCGCGCTGCACCCATCGCGTGCACTACTCTGTGAGGCCTACGAGAGGCCTACGATTCCGATCGCTGCTCGGAATCACCTCCTCCTACACGCAGCCACGCTGCGCCCAACGCGGGCACCACTCTGCGAGGCCGGCGATTCCAATCGCTGCACGTCGGAATCACCTCCTCCTACGCGCAAATCGCGCACTGCGCCCTTCGCGGGCACCACTCTGCGAGGCCGGCGATTCTGATCGCGGCTCATCGAAATCCCACCTACATGTGGCTACTCAACGAGGCCGGCGAACTCCGCTGCCCGGAATCGCCTCAATGGAGGCTCACTTGGCACCATTCGAGGACTCGCCGCAGCACGGATGAGTTTCTAAGGACGTCGAGTGGGACCTTCATAGCCTTTTACGACACTCGGGCTTATGCTTATGATAGATGATCGTATACCATGTGTATTCTATATGACTAACTATGTCTAAAACTCCGGACAAAACACGGCCCGAAAGCTAAACAAACGAGACGCTAATTCAGGTCGTGATATGTATTCGATCCTTTGACCCGAAAGCTAACAAACGAGACGCTACTTCAGGGCCTGATATGTATTCGATCCTTTGACCCGAAAGCTAACAAACGAGAAGCTACTTCAGGGCGTGATATGTATTCGATCCTCTGACCCGAAAGCTAACAAACGAGACGCTACTTCAGGGCGTGATATTTATTTGAACCTTTGACCCGACAGCTAAACAAACGAGACGCTACTTCAGGTCGTGCAGTCTATCGCTGCCAAGCATGCTCGCCCTCTCGACTCGGCGTGCTCGCCCTCTCGACTCGGCGAAGCCACACTGGTTCAACGGGCCGAGCTCAACTTTCGGTTTCCCTCGTACGCGGTGCGCACTAGATAATACTTTTCGCTCGTCGGCCGGGTTCGTATTCCGTACACCGATCTCGAGCCCGCTCGAATGCTGCTGCCCAATGGACGCGAGACTTTAGATTTCGGAGTGCTACTTTACTCCGTCTGGGGATACCGCTCAGCTGGAACTCGCCGTCAAACCCGCCCGCACGCGCCCGAACCAATTGATGACGTCATCGACTAAATCACGCGTTTGCTTTACAGCGCCATTTAACTGTTTCCCACGCTTGCGTCATCAGAGTTCGTCTACCTGGGTACCTCTACAGATAGCAGAAATACTCAATCTGACCGCCCCTGCCCGAAAGTGCGTGTCATAACGTGGCGGCCTTCGAGGGCGACTAGCCAACATCGAGGACTTATGCCGTTAATCGATAAGGCACGGGGCATTTGGGGGTGCACGGTGACCCCATGACACGGTGACATTGAGCGTTGCGCCCGACTCCCTCGTCTCCTGAGCAAGCCACGTGGGCACCGGCCCGCCGGATCGCCCTTGACTCTGGGCTTGTTGCTTCTAGGACAGGTCTCCTGGCTCGCCTCCACACATTTCGAGACTGCGAGACACCTCGCCCGGCCGCTGCCTGATTGCGTTCCCTCTGACCCAGACTGTGAAGGTCGCTCAAATTCGGTGCGCGATGCGCGGCTGTTATCTCACACTTCACGACGGGGGGGGGGGGGGGGGGGATGGATGAGTGAGGGGGTGAGATGATGGTCCATCCATCCGGGCCATCCTCTTGCATGTCGATCCATACATCCGGGCCATCCTCTTGGCTGTCGATCCATCCATCCGGGCCATCCTCTTGGCTGTCGATCCATCCATCCGGGCCATCCTCTTGGATGTCGATCCATCCATCCGGGCCATCCTCTTGGATGTCGATCCATCCATCCGGGCCATCCTCTTGGATGTCGATCCATCCATCCAGGCCATCCTCTTGGATGTCGATCCATCCATCCGGGCCATTCTCTTGGATGTCGATCTATCCGGGACGTTTTCCATTTCTCGATCTCGACGTTTTCTCTCTGGGACAATCCCTCCGGGACGGTAGCCGGTATAGCTGGTATCGCCGCGTAGTCAATAGGACGGGCCATGGATACAATCCATCTGGGACGTCTCTCGGTAGCCGGTACGGCCGAACGGGCCATGGATGGACAATTCATCCGGGATGTTCTCTCGGTAGCCGGTAGCCGGTAAAGCCGATCTTCTCCGATCCTCTGCGCGCTGTGCTGCAGGTCGGGAGATTCTGCGCGCTTCGCTGGGAAGGCGCATTTCGGTCGTTTTGTGCGTCGTCGTAACTGCCATGCCGGTCGTTCGGGCAGCCTACGGATGGCACTCGTGGCAAACGTTTTGCTTGAAACTATTTGCCGGAGCTTGTAATTCGTATGCGCTGCCGTCAGAGAGCGCTCGAGTCTCGTGATTTCAAAACAGGGGGACTCCGGGGTATCGCGTAACTCTCGTTATGGCTGTCGTCGGTTCTCTCCCTCGGCAATTCCATGACATGGATCTAATGTGGATCGACCATGTACCCTTGGGAGCCAAGGCAGGTACAGACTTACTGTAATGGACTTACTGTAATGGCCTCCTGTCATGTAATCTTACTTACTGTTACAACTCCTAGGCCGGTACAGACTTACTGTAATTGACTTACACTGTCATGGCCTCCTGTCATGTAATCTTACTTACTGTTACAGCTTACTGTAAAGAGGCTTACTGATTTACACATCTTCCACATCGACACATCTTCCTGTAATGTGTTGCCTTGCGACGAATAGACATGGCTTACTGATTTACACATCTTCCACATCGACACATCTGCCTGAAATGCGTTGCATTGCGACGAATGGACATTCGCTCTTCGACAAGGTACACCTTATGTAATGAGTTGCATATCGCAAAGGTACACCTTGTCCAGCACATAGGCCTGTGAGACTAGACTATTGTGACCCACAGGCTCATCGTCTGCCAGTATCGGACATGTTTGCTAACCAGGCTATGAGTGCGCCTAGAGAACATCTGCCGTCCCTCCCTTCGCCTGATACACCCCTGCCTGAAGCGGTGAGGGCACTGAGGTGCCCCTCCGACACCTGCCTCCAGCGGCTACTCCGAAGCAGGGGACTCCGGATTTGGGGACGTCGTACCCGGTAGTTTCCGAACCTGTGCTGGCAGGGTAATTCGCCACACTGACCTCTACGGATGGACCGACTGACCTGTACTACTGATAATGGATTTGTTTCATATAGTGCTTTCCAGGAAGCCCTAAAGACGCTTTGACAGTGTGCGAAACATAACACAATGGCGCAAAGACAAGAATCAATAGGGATATTTCTTTGACACCCTAATAATGATATTGTAGCGGCTACCGCTGGGTTTTCACAATCGCCTTGCACCTATCAAGGACGCGGAGCAATCACCATGCCGGGCTCGTCCAGGACGCCCGGGCAGGCCCGCGCTCAACTTGCCAGGCCTCGGTCGGGACGCCCGGGCATGCCCGGGCATGCCCGGGCAGGCTCGCCCTCAACTTGCCAGGCCGCAACCAGGACGCTGGGCCACGCCCCCTCTCGCCTTTCCTGGGCAAACGCTCCGGGATAATATGTATATATATTGCTGCCCGATAAACGGGCTTTTCAGAGTGCCTGAGTGTTTGGTTTGATTAAAGCAACTCAGATGAATTCCAGCTTTTTGTCGCGTCCATTCTTCCGATCGACGTGGGAGCCCCAGCTCCTTCATTGGTGACCTACCGACATGGACACGGCAGTCGCCCTTAAACTGCCTACCTTCTGGGAGGCTCATGCGGCCGTTTGGTTCGCACAGGCGGATTCCCTGTTCGCCCTGCGAGGCATCACGGCCGACGACACCCGCTTCCACCATGTGGTAGCAGCGCTCGGTTCAGCCACCGCGGCCCGCGCCCTGAGCCTCCTCGAGAGCCCGCCAGCCGCTGACAAATACGGCGCGATTAAGAAGCTTCTCCTCGACGCTTTCGCCCTCCCATCGGCGGAACGCGCACGGCGCCTGCTCGACCTGCCCGAGCTCGGCGACACGCGCCCTTCCGAGCGAATGGACTACATGCTTTCACTGCTCGGCGAGCATTCTCCGGCATTCCTGTTCCGGGAGCTGTTCCTCCGTCAGCTGCCTAACCCGGTACGCCTCGCCCTGGCAAGCACGACGATCACAGATCCCCGGGCCCTTGCCAGAGAAGCTGACAAGATCTCCGCCGCAGGACAGCGCATCGCAGCGGCGACATGGGACCCACCGCCGTCCGACGCAACACCCATGGCGCCCGAGCACCCGGCACGGTCGACGACCGAACTGCCGACGCAATTGGCGGCCGCTACACCGAGCCGACCACCTCCAGCACGACGACCGGGGCCTCCACCTGACCAAGCGTGGTGTTACTATCATGCCAGGTTCGGACAGAAGGCCCGGACATGCCGACCCCCGTGCACCTTTGGCAGGCCGGGAAACGGCCGGGCCGGCGTTCATTACCAGCCATGAGTGCCGGCCACACGGGCAACTTACTGTTCATCACGGATAAAGCGTCCGGACGGCGCTTCCTGTGCGACACCGGTGCCCAACTGAGCGTCATACCCGCCTCTGAACAGGACAGGCAATCCGCGGTTTGCGGCCCCTCCTTGGTTGCAGCCAATGGATCGACCATCCGCACCTTCGGCCCGCGCAACGTCACCCTCTGCTTCGGCGGCCAACGCTTTGCTTGGACGTTTGTAACCGCAAACGTGCCCATGGCTCTGCTAGGCGCCGACTTCCTCTGCGCACACGGACTGCTGGTGGACGTCCAACGGCGTCGTTTAATCAACGCCGAAACCTTCAGCTCCCTGGTATGCACATTGAGCAGCTCCGCGCCGACCGAGCTGGCATGCGCCGTCCCGGCGGCGAACGAGTTTGCTCGCCTGCTCACGGAGTTCCCGGCCCTCACGCGGCCGACGTTTTCGGCTGTCGCAGTACGGCATGGGATCGAGCACCACATACCAACCACGGGCCCGCCGGTCTATGCCAGGGCCCGCCGCCTCGACCCAGCCAAGCTCGCCGTGGCGAAGGCCGAATTCGACGCGTTGGAGCACCTCGGCATCGTGCGGCGCTCCGATAGCGCGTGGGCCTCGCCATTGCACATCGTGCCAAAGCCGGGGGGTGGATGGCGCCCGTGTGGCGACTACCGCCGTCTCAATGATGCTACCACCCCCGACAGGTACCCGATCCCACATATCCAAGACTTCTCCACCCGTCTGGCGGGACGGGTCATTTTTTCGAAAATTGATCTCATACGGGGATATCACCAGGTACCTGTCAGGGCGGCCGACGTCCCTAAAACGGCAGTCATCACGCCGTTCGGCTTATTCGAATTCTTGCGGATGCCGTTTGGTCTCAAGAACGCGGCTCAGGCGTTCCAGCGCTTGATGGACAGCGTGCTGCGTGACCTGCCATTCCTTTTCGTTTATCTGGACGACATCCTCGTCGCCAGCACGTCCCGGGCCGAGCACCTCCTCCACCTCCGAACACTGTTCGGGCACCTCAGCGAGCACGGCCTCATCGTCAACCCGGCCAAATGCCACTTCGGCACGACTGCCGTTGATTTTTTGGGCCACCACATCACCAAGAACGGGGCCGTGCCGCTGCCAACCAAGGTCGAGGCCATCACCACGTTCCCGCGTCCCCGCACCATAAAGGCCCTGCAGGAATTCCTGGGAATGGTGAATTTTTATCACCGCTTCGTGCCCCGCGCTGCTCAACTCATGCGGCCCCTCTACGAAGCCCTCCGGGGCAAGCCGGCCAAGCATGACATCGCCTGGTCCGCAGCAATGGATGCGGCCTTCCAAAGCTCAAAGCGGGCCCTCGCCGACGCAACACTGCTCGCTCACCCGGTGCTCAACGCTCCCATCGCCCTCACCACGGATGCCTCTGACTTCGCGGTGGGTGCCGTACATGAGCAATGCGTGAACAGGGTTTGGCAGCCACTCGCTTTTTTCAGCCGGCAGCTCCGGCCGAACGAGCTCAAATACAGCACGTTTGACCGGGAGCTCCTCGGTCTACACCTGGCCGTCCGCCATTTCCGCCACCTCCTGGAGGGCCGACCTTTCACGGCGTTCGTCGACCACAAGCCGTTGGTTTACGCCATGGCCAAGGTCACGGAGCCGTGGTCGGCCCGCCAACAGCGCCACCTCTCCGCCGTGTCGGAGTTTACCACGGACATCCGGCACGTCGCCGGCAAAAACAACGCCGTGGCCGACTGTCTTTCCCGGGCCAGCGCGAACGCGGTCCACCTGGGCGTGGACTTTGCGCTTATGGCGGCGGACCAAACCACCGACACCACGGTGCAAGCCCTCCGGGCGGCGGACACGGGCCTCCACCTGGCCGACATCCCCTTCGCGGACACTGTCCTGCTCTGCGACGTCTCCCAAGGCCAGCCTCGCCCCATCGTGCCCGTCACCTGGCAACGCCGCATCTTCGCCTCCCTCCACGGCCTTTCCCACCCGGGCCGGAAAGCTTCCCAGAAGCTGGTGTCGGCGCGATTCGTCTGGCACGGCCTTCGTCGGGACGTCCGCGATTGGACCAGCACCTGCACGGCCTGCCAACGGGCCAAGGTCCACCGACACACCCAGGCCCCGCTGGCACCTTTCACCGTGCCCGTACGACGTTTCGACCACGTCAACGTGGATCTGGTGGGCCCCCTCCCCCCGTCACGGGGGTTCACACACCTGCTCACCATGGTGGACAGGACCACCAGGTGGCCGGAGGCCGTTGCCCTCGTCTCCACCACCACCGCCGACGTGGCGCAGGCTTTCATCGCCACCTGGGTCACCCGCTTCGGCGCACCGGCGGACATCTCATCAGACCGCGGACCACAGTTCACCTCCGAGCTGTGGGGCGCGGTCGCCCGCAACCTGGGGGTCAAGCTCCACCGTACTACGGCCTACCACCCCCAAGCAAACGGGTTGTGCGAGCGATTCCACCGCTCCATGAAGGCCGCGCTCATGGCCGGCCTTCAAGACGGCGGTTGGGCCGACCGGCTGCCGTGGGTCCTTTTGGGCCTCCGCACGGCCCCCAAGGAGGACCTCCAGGCATCCACCGCCGAGCTTGTCTATGGCCAGGCGCTACGCGTTCCGGGCGAATTCGTGCCCGACGCTACCAGTCCCTGGTCCGCAGCTCACCAGCGCTCGGACCTCCAGGAGGCCGCCCGACGGTTTGCCCCCGTGCCAACATCCCACCACGGTGACCCCCAGTCCTACGTCCCCCCAGCACTTCGCACAGCGGAGTATGTTTTTGTGCGTCACGATGCACATCGGGGGCCACTCCGGCCGCCGTACGACAGGCGTTTCCGGGTGCTGCGACGGGACGACAAGTCGTTCGTCATCGACATCGGCGGCAGGTCGGACCGGATTGCGGTGGACCGCCTCAAGCCGGCGCACGTGGACGTCGACCACCCACCACGGGTGGCCCTTCCGCCGCGGCGAGGCCGCCCCCCGTCCACGGTGCCCCCCACTCGACCGCCCACCACCACACCGGACCCCCTCCCACGACCCGCCAGGGGTCGCTTCGGCCGGGTCATCAGGACCCCCCTCAAATTGACCCTGCCGGTGCAAGTCCATTCTGGGGGGACGTGTGTAGCGGCTACCGCTGGGTTTTCACAATCGCCTTGCACCTATCAAGGACGCGGAGCAATCACCATGCCGGGCTCGTCGAGGACGCCCGGGCATGCCCGCGCTCAACTTGCCAGGCCTCGGTCGGGACGCCCGGGCATGCCCGGGCATGCCCGGGCAGGCTCGCCCTCAACTTGCCAGGCCGCAGCCAGGACGCTGGGCCACGCCCCCTCTCGCCTTTCCTGGGCAAACGCTCCGGGATAATATGTATATATATTGCTGCCCGATAAACGGGCTTTTCAGAGTGCCTGAGTGTTTGGTTTGATTAAAGCAACTCGGATGAATTCCAGCTTTTTGTCGCGTCCATTCTTCCGATCGACGTGGGAGCCCCAGCTCCTTCAATATAATGACTTCCTCTACCCATTAATGCTGACGCGCGCTCGCTTCCTGCCTAGTGGCAGCATAGTTCTAACGGCGGGGAGAATGTGGTGAAAATGTAAGTTGAACCCAGGTGTGACGCTCACTTAAACCACTGGGCGGTGTCTATAAGACCTCGGGACGTCCGCGACTCGAGGCCACTCCTGCGACTTTATACAATGACATGTAGAATTGAATGGTATGTACCCACTTATATTCTAGGCTTGCTTGCATTGACTGATATATCCAATCTTTCTCATATGATGCCTTGATCCTGACATATATGTTGCATGGTGTATTTTACAGGATGATGTTACGATCTAATTGAAATTAAACCTATCTATGGGACGAGTTGTGGATTTGGTTGATTTTCACAACAACTGGTACACGAATGAAAAGCGTTACAAACTTGCTGAAAAGAAGAACATTGGAAGCAGTGATGCTGAAGACTTGCACCAGCCTGGGTGCAGTACCTCTTCCCAGCATTCAAGGTTAACCAAAATTCAAGGTTAATGCCAGTGGTGGAGACGTCGATGTCGTCAACTTTATTGGCAAACACGAGTGCAGTAAAGTACCCCCATCTTTATTCAATGAAGATGGAACCATGAGGGCTGCAGGTACAAAGGCTAGTCTAGTGAAAACACTGAAGGAGGAGACTCAAGTGACCAGTGCTGATATTCTGCCACAAGGAGACTGGAAGACGACAGTAGTGGTTGATGCAATGCATGCCATACGCCATTGGTCCTTCAAGAAAAATGAGACATTTGGAAACATTGCTGATCGCTACAAGGAGCAGCTGCTGAAAGATGTGCCTGCTGGCACAGAGATCATACATTTCTGCTGCGACCGATACAGTGAACAAAGCCTCAAATCAGCAGAACAGCAACACAGGTATGGCCAATCCAGGCAAGCAAAGGTGTTTGAGGTCAGTGAGCAGTACAAAGCCCCTGACCCACAGGAATTCTTCTCTGTGTCGGCTAACAAAGCAGCCCTTCTGAGTTTCTTGTGTGAGACATGGAGCAAGAGTGAACAGCTAAATCCAGCACTGGGCTCAACTCGCCTTTACTTAGGTGGAGGCTTCAATGAAGAAACCAAGAGCATGCTGGTCACTGAGGGGTCAGCCACCAACATCACTGCCTTGGAGTCCACACAGCAGGAGGCTGATACCAGAGTAATGCTTCATGTTATTTATAGTGTCCAGAATGAAGGTGTTGATAGGGTGGTCATTCATGGCAATGACACAGATATAATCATCATTTGTATCTACTATGCTGCCAGCATTCTGGAAGATCTTCCTGAACTGTGGGTAAGAACTGCTGCAGAGACATATCTGCCCATACACCAAATGGCTAGGTCACTAGGACCTTCGAAATGTCGTGCACTTCCCTTCATCCACAGCCTGAGTGGAAGGGATACGACCAGCTACCCATTCTTCACTGGCAAAAAGACCTGGTTGAACCGTAGCTATACCACAGACATAACTGAGCTCGAACACTTTGGTGAGCAAGGTCAGAACCGCAACCAGATCACATCAGACCTCATCAACCAGGCACGCAAACTTGTCATTGCTGTGTACACTAACAGATCTGATGACTTTGAGGACTGCGATCTTGGAAAGCTTAGAGCCTATAAATTCCTGATCAACAGGTCAACCATGCTGAAACTACTCCCACCAACAGAACATACATTCCTTCTACATCTACAGCGTGCAGCTCTTGCAACTATTATAGATAAGACTGCACATGTGGCCAAGCCTCAGCTTCCCCCATTTGTGGATTATGGTTGGGCTCTGGAAGATGGGAAACTAGTTCCAGTCCTGTCAACTCAATCAGCCTGGCCACAGACAATTACAAAGGCTGTTGCATGTGGCTGCACCAAATGCTGCAACAGGAACTGTTCCTGTGCCAGGAAGAACGTGGCCTGTTACATTGTATGTCGTTGCCAGGGATCAGCCACCAAGTGCAGCCGAGTGAAATACATTGGAGCATTTGACAGCAGTGACTCAAACAGTGACAATTAACTGTATACCATCAGCTGTTCACATGGACACTTGTATTGCAGCATTATATTGAGTGGTAGACCTGTTCATAGGATGCAACATTGTGACGTGTATCACTGACATGAATTTTACAAATATTTGCCTCAGCCATTTGGCTTGCATTCCAAACTGTGAGCACATGCAGTAGTTCATTTCTCATGTAATCTGTTCTTGGTAACTAGTACCTTTCTGTACCATTATTGTTCTTACAACAACAGCTCTTTCACGAGCCTCGATTCAGTATTTAAAAAAAAACAAAAAAAAAAAAACAGTAAACTACTGTGTATTGTTATTGTAGATTTTCTGTGTCATGGTCGCCTTAAAATAATATATTAACATGTAATAAATATTAGGCTTAGTACATGGTATAAAACACATCATATCACTCTGAAACCATCATAAATAGATTCCCTGCCCTTGAAAACCAGACAACAAAGAATTACACATGAAAATAAGATAACAATTGACGACAATATGGAGATTTAAAAATATGGCGACCATCTTGGACGCCATCTTGAATTGCACAGTTACAGTAGCCTGTTGGAAAGGTTGTCCACCTGGAAGTTGTTGCTGGGGGTCTAAGGAATCCAACCATATACAAAAACCTTTTATAGCAGACCGTGTCTGTTTTCACAAAAAATGGGGGGTTTGCCCTCTGGGCATACCCGATGATATCATCCGATCTTGATGAAACTTGGGTGGGAGGTTGATATCATGATCTAGTTGTGTCCTGCCAAGAGTGGGCGTATTGCGCCCATTGTGGGCGGAGCGACGCCCGAAAAAGATGTCTTTTTAGGGGGTAATCGAGTTCAAGCTACATCTTCTCCGAGGGGTTTGGTGGAATCTGACAGGGGTTTCGGTATTTGGTTAGGCCAATGTCATGTGTCTAGCCCCACGGAGCTCGATTTTTCATTTTCGCCCCAAGGTCAAGGTCACAAGGTCACAAAATTTAGAAAAGTCGATTTTTGATGGTTTTATTACATTGTTCTCTTCCTGATAGGGTGAAATGTCGTACATGATCTTATATTTCCACATACATCATGAAATACAAGTTTTCCAACAAATTTCAGAATCTTCGACCTTTGACCTTTGAAGGTCACAAAGGTCAAAATTTCAAAGTTGTCGGAATCGAACTGAATTTTCGGTATTTGTGTAGCTAACTAACCTCATAACTGATTTTACTTTATTTTCTATCTCATTTCAAGTTGATTAACCTTCGTTTTGACATTTCAAGGTCACAAAGGTCAAATTTTCAAAGTTGTCGGAATCGAACCAAATTTTCGAAATCAAACCGAAGTATACCACTCGTCGTGAACCGTCGTCGTCTCCTGACTTGCTTCAATTACATTTGTATCAACCAATCATCTGCACCATCCTTCTTTCCCCATTATGTACATATTGTTATGTTTGTGGGGGGTAGTGATACTGTAGACCAGGTAGAAGGTCGTGAAGAAGAGGAAACCTCGATATACCATAAGTAGAGAAATTTGTGTAGACCGGACTGCCATGTAAGCTTGTATATTTGTCCCCATCAGAGGAGTGGGGCTTGTTAATTAGCAAGAGATTATGGGTAAATTAATCCCCTGTATGTAATTGCCTCTGTAATTATTCCTTTGTTCCATATGACATACGCAGCACACACACCTAGTAAGAAATCGCGCATTTAAACACCCTAATTAAAAACCTACCGGAAGCCAGGACATTGAGCCCTGCCGCTGATAACATTGACTTGGTAAGCGCACAGGTCAGGCAGTTCCGTGGAGACACGCCCAAAAAGAAGTGATTGGTCGGGGTTTTGATTGATGGGAACGACTGGTAAGAAGCGACTCGCTGATTGGTGAAGCACCACAGATGACGTCAGAGCCTGGTCACTAAAAGAACGCTCTGGCCGACATTTTCCTCTCTGTGGGCTCCTTCTCGTTCTGGATGCCATAGCGGATGATTGTGTGCCGACATCTTATTGCCCCTTCTGATTCGGACACCATCACAAGCGGCCGTGTTGGGAGATGTTGCTGGTGGTTGTGAGGAGGACATGCCACGGACTGGGAACCGCGGGTTTCCAAGTGGTAAAGGTGAGTGGACAGACACAGCCTGTTCGATTCGCACGCGAGGCCCGGAGTGAAAAGACATGCAGTGTGGCCTAACCCGTGCGAACGAGCGCACTTTCCCGCCAAAGACTGAGATGATCTTTGGCGATTCCTGGCGAGACACACCAGCCGAGTTGAGCTAAGTCCCCACAATAAATCGCACACATTTCTTTTCGTTCTTTTATATTTCCCTTTCTCTGTGTGCAAGTCTGTGTGGAGGGTCCCTCAATTTAGGAATTCAGTTTTATCATGCATTTCTTTGTTACCAGCATTTTCTTTAATAAACCTGTTTATTATTGTACATTTTAAACCTGTGTTGTTTGAGTTAATTTATTGCAAGGTTGAGGACATTGGGGGATCCTTGAAGGTAAGCTCTTCTGCATCCTCACGCCCGCCTTCCCCCCCCCCCCCCCCACATGTATTAACTCCTCCATTGAACTGACCTCAGAGTATTAAGCTCGTTTGTTCATCCATGTAACCCTGCGGTGTTCACTAAGGGTAGTCACACAACAATATAATATGTAGATGACTTACAGAAATTGGGCCATTTGCTAAAGTCATTGTAAAAATCGTACACATGTCTGAAGGAAGCGGTTCAGTTTGTCGTTTTTTATATGAAATAGGTGAAGCAAATAAATAGGAATTCACAACCTGTAACCTGCTTCCCATCACCCTACAATCTACTCAGCTTCAAGAGGGATGTCCGTCCATTCCTACTTACTACATATTTGAGGTTTAATCACATTTTACCTGACTTCTGCTACTTCCTGTGTATTGGATGTTTCTTGTTATTTTTTATTTATTTATTTGTTGTACACCACTCCTTTCCTAGGCCATCTTCAGGCGCTGCATAACGTCATTGCTGGGCACCGAAGGGGGCCCGGCAATGACGCACACTGAAAGGGAGTATTCAGTTTTCACTCCGCTTGTTTGTTTGTTTGCTATACACCGCTCTTTTCCTATGCCATCTCCAGGTGCTGCATGACATCATTGCCGGTAAAGGAAGGGGGCTCAGCAATGTCGCACGCTGAAAGGGAGTACTCAGTTTTCACTCCAGTTGTTTGTTTGTTTTATTATTTTCTTTCTTGTTTTTCCGGGTGATATCTCAGCCATTATTTGAATTAGGAAGCTCAAAGTTTGGCACAATATTGAGTAAGTACTTTGTCAAAAATGGTATTTTTTGTTTTTTGATTGATCAATTAATTGATTAGTTACTTAATTATTATCGATTAATGAAGTACTTATGTATTTCCTTTATCTTCTGGGCAGAATTATCTTGGGCACCTTTTGAGCTAGGAAGCTGATATTTGGACACGACAATGACAAGTGATTTAGCTGTAAATGATATTTTAGATTTATTGATTAACTAGCAGGAGTACCCGGCGTTGCCGGGGTGTGGGGGGGGGGTGGAGGAAGGAGGCAGGAGAGGGAGGGGTGAGGAAGGGAGTGGGGGGGCGGAGTGGAAGAGGGAGGGATGCGAGAGGTGAGGGGAGAGGGAGGAGAAAGATATACTGCATATATATCTTTGGGGGGGGGGGGGGGTGGGGTTGGCTTTGACAGGCCCCTCCGTTTTGGGGGAGGGGGGATGAGAAGGAGGAAAAATGTACCCGTGCAAAGAGTGCTTTAACCTCAGTGTTGCCCAGGTAAAAAAGGAAATTGTAAAACCCTCTGCCACCATCACCAGGTGGTGCTTTATGGTACACATTTACACAGAGAATTTACGCCCCTCTCCTGGTCTCCTACACCCCCGCATGAGGCTGCGGCCACATAGCCTATGTTACCCCCCCCCCCCCCCATACAAAGTTGTATTTGTATTTGTACAGTATATAAGTGTCCAGTATATAAGTAAAGTATAAAAGTGTTTATAGCTGGAGTACCCAGCGTTGCTCAAGAGAAAAATAAACATTAACATATTTAAAATGAAGGCAAATATAATGTAAAAGCAATTAGATCCAAATCAGAATCCACCACAAATGTCAAATCATAAATTCACCTTTTCGTTGAATATATGCTGCTAAATGTGCCGTTCTTCACGTTTCTGAGTTAAGTGTGATGTGATCAGGAAGAAGAAGAAGCCTTACTACCCACTTCGTACACTTCCTGAATTGTTTGATTTATTTGTGTTCAAATGTCTGGTGATTGTTTTGTATTTATTTATGCGAATGTGTACTTGTACATAACTGTCATTAATCAAAAAGGTTTAGGCACTATCGAGCAATTTTTAAAATCCTGAAAACGAACTTTAATTTTTTTTTTTTTTTTTTTTGCCTAAAACACTTCCAGGCACTCACTGATGAACCTCTGAAAGTTTGACAAAGATCCGTTCAGCCATATCTGAGAAAAATGGCGACACACACACAGACAGACAGACAGACCAACAGCTCTCTTATATAGTAGATCAATTAATCGATTAATTATTTAATTATTTGATTATTGATTTTATTAATTATTTTTTTTAAGATACAGATTCAGATGAAACGGTGGTGGTTAAGGTATTCTATTAGCCGATTGATTAATTATTTAATTATTTTATCATCATTATTTATTTATTTTCATTATTTCTAATTTATTTATTTTCTTTCTCATCTGGACAATATCTCAGGCACCTTTTGAGTCAGGAAACTGATACTTGGACATGGCAATGATCAAGTGATTTGGCAGTAAAGGCTATTTTAGATTTACTGGTTAATCAATTTATCGGTTAATTATAATTTATTGATTAGTCAATTAATTGTACACCGCACCTTTCCTATGCCATCTCCAGGTGCTGCATAACGTCATTGCTGGGCACAGAAGGGGGCCTGGCAATGACGCACACTGAAAGGGAGTACTCAGTTTTCACTCTGGTTGTTTGTTTGTTTTCTTGTTTTCTTGTTTGTTTGTTTGTTTGTTTGTTTTCTGGGCGATATCTCAGCCATCATTTGAGCTAGGAAGCTGAAATTTGGGCACATTAGTGAGTAAGTACTCTGTCAAAAACGGTATTTTTTGTTTTTTGATTAATCAATGAATTTATTAGTTACTTAATTATTATCGATTTATTATGTACTTATTTATTTCCTTTCTCATCTGGGCAATATCTCAGGCACCTTTTGAGTTTGGAAGCTAATATTTGGACACGACAGTGAACAAGTGATTTGGCTGTAAAGGCTATTTTTGATTTATTGATTAATCAATTTATCGATTAATTATTTAATTATTCAATTAATGACTTCATTATTTACTTCCTTTAAAGTTACAGATTCCGATGAAACGGTGGTGGTTTAGGTATTCTATTAGCCATTGATAAATAATTTAATTATTTTATGATTATTATTCATATATTTTCATTATTAATAATTTATTTATTCTTTATTTCCTTTCTCATCTGAGCAATATCTCAGGCACCTTTTGAGCTAGGAAGCTGATATTTGGACACGACAATGACCAAGTGATTTGGCTGTAAAGGGTATTTTTTTTTATTGATTAATAAATTAATCGATTAATTATTTACTTATTCGATTAATGCCTTATTAATTATTATTTTTTAAATTACAGATTCGGATGAAACGGTCGGTGGTGGTTTTGGTATTCTATTAGCCAATTGATAAAAATGTAAATTATTTTATGATTATTATTTATTTATTTTCATTATTAATCTTTTATTTATTTTCTTTCTCATCTGGGCAATATCTCAGGCACCTTTTGAGGTAGGAAACTAATATTTGGACACGATAGTGACCAGGTGATGTGGCTAAAAAGGATATTTTTGATTTATTGATTTATCAATTAATCGATTAATTATTTAATGATTAATAAATTAATTATTTTATTTTTCCGATTAATGACTTCTTCAATTAATTTCCAAAAAGTTACAGCTTCGGAAGAAGCACTGGTGGTTTAGGTATGCTATTAGCCAATTGATTAAGAAAATATTTCATGATTTTTATTTATTGATTTTAATTATGCAATTAATCAATCAATTATTGTACACCTCTCCCTCCAAATGCAGTCTCTATGAGCTGCCCGGCGGTATTGCTAAGGCGCCCCGGCAATGCCACGGTGGAGGATATTTATTTATTTGGCATGGGGGCAGTGTACTTTGAATGTATGCGTACTTGTTTTTATTTTGTTTTTCTTTATCCTTATCTTTTTCTAACCTTCATTTAGTTAGCCCTTTACCTACAGTGTCGGTATGTCTTGTTTGCGGCAATTTCCATTTTTAAAAGCCGAAAAATGAATAAAACCCATTAGAATTACCCTTTACAACCACTAGCACCCTTTATAATTACCCTTTAGCACCCTTTATGAACCTTTATAATTACCCTTTAGCAACCTTTAGAATTACACCTTTAGCACCATTTAGAATTACCCTTTATCACCCTTTAGAATTACCCTTTAGCACCCTTTATAAACCTTTATAATGACCCTTTAGCAACCTTTAGAATTACACCTTTAGCACCATTTAGAATTACCCTTTATCACCCTTTAGAATTACCCTTTAGCACTGTTTAGAACACTATAGAACCCATTATAATTACCATTTATAACCCTTTACATTATCCTTTAGAACCTTTTAAAATGACCCCTTAGAACCCTTTAGAATTACCATTTATAACCCTTTAGAATTACCCTTTAGAATTACATTTCAGAACCCTTCAGAACTACCCTTTAGAATTACCCTTCAGAACCCTTCAGAATTACCCTTTAGAATTACCAAAAATAAAAAGGAGAATTACCCATTACAATTACCCATTAGACTTACCCATTATAATTACCATTTACAATTACCCTTTACAATTACCCTTTATAACTCATTAGAATGAAAGAAGAAGGTTCTTCTGTTTCATTTTTGATTGATGGATGGACATAGCCAAATATTGAAGCGGCTTCACTGTTTAAAAATAATTGCGTGGGATGAGACATTGTAGTGCTGCAAACCCCTGTGGATCGGACACAAACATGGCATGCTTTCATGTTTTGGAAATAGCATTTCATATATACTCTTACGTCACTTACGTCACAGTATTGTCATCACTTGGACAACTGGATAATATTCATATAATACTTACCCTGCGCAATCAACTTTGTGCGAGCCAACTCTTCTATTTTTGAACGTTTTTTTTCTTTGATCCAATATGGCTGTATTGAAACTGAAGCAGAAGAAGAGGGGTATTCTGGGGTGTGGTGATCTAATACGTGCTGGATATAGTCGAGTGCTCATTATGCGTGAAGAGAGAATTACACGTTCTGAACGCACCATGTTCTGGTCTGCGCTGCATTCATCTTGGTAAGACCAGATCGATGGCTTGGTCTTTATACAATGCTTGAGCAAACTTTATACTTAAACTTTATATGATTCAATAACTAATACGTTAATTGCTTGTGTGCCTAGGACTTGTGTGAATCGATTTCAATAAAGCCTCTCTTATGTGAACGAGGTATTGGGTGAATTCCATTACTATAGCTGTCAGACCATGTGAGCGATGACATCATAAATTTATATTTTCTAATATAATTGTTGCATAGATCATGCTCAATAAATTTCAAACTGATCAGACTAAGGGTTGTCCCTGTCAAATTAAGACATCATAATTATGGCACCAAAAACTTCATCGTTAACAACACCTATTCCCCATATGGAGTTATTTACAAAGAGCTACGTTTCAATTTTTCCATAGAGCGGTTTTGGAGATATTGAGGTGCAACATTTTTCGTGTTTTCCAAGATGGCGCCTGCACCACATGACCTATGACGTCATGAATATCATTAAAATATTCTACAGGAAGAGTCACTCCGATGGTGAAAACTTCGGGTCAATCGGACCAACAGTTGCAGAGAAAAAATGCATAATGATCAGATAAGTGTTGTATTTGTCGAATTATGATGTCATAACGAAGGCACTGATAAAATCATCATTAGCATATCTTATTGCCCATTGGGAGTCGTTGACAATGAGCCAGGTCTCAATTTTTTCCATTGAGTGGTTTCAGAGATATAGAGGTGCAAAGTTTATCCAAGGTAGCACCTGTACCACGTGACCTATGACATCATAGTAATCAGTAAACTATTCCACAGGAGGAGGCCCTCCTTTGGTGAAAATTTCTTGTCAATCGGACCAAGAATTGCAGAGAAAAATATTCATGCTGATCGAATCAAGCGTTATACTTGTCAAATTATGACGTCATAATTAAGACACAGATAACATCATAATTAAGATGTCTTATTCCCCAAGCGGAGTACTTGACAATGAGCCATGTTTCAATTTTTTCCATCGAGCGGTTTCGGAGATATAGAGGTGCAACGTTTTTTGATTTTTCGAATATGGCGCCTGTACCACATGACATATAACGTCATAATTATCATTTTTAAAATTCTACAGGTGGAGCCGCTCATATTCTGAAAAGTTCGTTTCCATCTTACTAACAGTTGTAGAGGATTCTTTTTTTTTCATACTGATCAGATAAAGCGCTGTACTTGTCGAATTATGACGTTATAATAAAGGCACCGATGACCTCATCACCAACATATCTTATTCCCCAAGCGGAGTACTTGACAATGAGCCATGTTTGAATTTTTTCCATCGAGGGGTTTGGGAGATATAGAGGTGTAAATTTTTTCTAAGATGGCGTCCGTACCACGTGACCTATGACGTCATAATTATGAATAAAAAAATTCTACAGGCGGAGGCACTACTATGGTAACATTTCATGCCAATCAGACAAACGGTTGCCGAGAAAACGCATTTTTAAAATGCAGACACATACGCCACACGTACTCAGTACGAACGGACATACCCGAATGCTTAACCCTGATTTTCGCTTCGCAAGCGCAGGGTAAAAAATGGACGAAAAAAAAAGAAGCCTTGAGGCCAATATCTATTTTTTAACCCAGTGACGGATTAGCATTTAATGTGACCATCTCATCATTCTTGTGCTGGTCTGCGTGGATTCCAGTTTGATACCTCAAATTGCAGTTGATATAATTGAATCACTACCCCAACCCCACCCAGCCTACCCTCAGCCTTACCCATCCATGTGGAATTGAGAAATAAAAAATATGAATGATCGTTTTAAGGCCATTTGCCCCGCTAGAGCGGGGGTTAGCCTTGCGGGCCCCATGACAATCATGGTTCCCCGTTTGAGGCAGTTTTTATGGCCGGATGCCCTTCCTGGCGCCAACCCTTAATCACCTCTTATGGAATACGGTGTACGATTTCCGCAGGGATACGGTGTACCTATTCTAAACCGGGGTACACACCGTGATCATTCATCCCAGCAAGCTGGTACTCAATTTGCCGACCTCGGAAGGCATGACAGGCTGAGTCAACCCCCCTGGCGTTAATTCAGCGATCGACCGGGATTCGAGTCCAGGATCTTAGGATCCCAAGCCGGCACCCTAACCGCTAAGCCATGGAATTGAGACAATGGATGAATTAACAAAGTGTGTGGGATTTCAAGCTTCGGTCGCAGGCTCACAGCATCATGTGGGAGCATCAAACAGGCAGCAGTAGCTGCCTAATTGCAATGAAAACCACAGTAGAATGGCAGCTTTTAGTTTAAGGGCATGTGCTCGGAAATTGGGCACTTTTGAGTGTTATTTTGTCTGACATTGCTAAACATTTTCCTTTGGAATAATGTTTGAGTCATAGTTAAGTTTCCATTCATGAACACCTACAGGCAACAATTTTGATATTGTGATGGACGAAGCTTCCCAAAAGCATGCCGAGCGAAGGTCTCCTTGAATGGCAGATATCATCATACAGTACATGCAGTACAAATAGTACACATGAGATATGCAATGTTCTGAAGGTGAGAGTGAGCTATGAACATTCTGTGAATATACGAGACAAAGGCAACAAAAGCTACATTGTTGTCTCGAATCTTTTCTTTTTTTTGGTATACAAGACGAGGCTCGTGAAAGAGCTAACATTAATCACACAAAAAATTCAAACAGACACATAAAACATATAATAATGGGAGCGGTAGACAAGATGGAGAGAGAAGGGGAAGCACACAAACACAACATTTGAGAGCAGGGACATCGAGAGATCTGTGGGAGGGAGAGGGCTTGGGGGGAGGTGGCGTGGGAAGGGGGGGGGGGGTGGTCGGAGAGGTATAAAGCACATTGACACTGCAAGGACTTCCAGGAAAGAAGTTGGTATTTCAAAAAAGTGGATCTGGGGTGAATTAGCGGGGGTAGAAAAGATCAAGGTTTTGGATTGGGGAAGATAAGAGATGGTGGTGAACAGCTGTTTTAAAGACCTGGAGGAAGGAGTGAGATTGAAGAGAGTGAGGGAGTTTGTTCCAGAGGCGGGAGAAAAGAGGAATGAAAGAGTGAAGGTGAGTAGAGAGTCTTGATTTTGGCAGTTTAACCATAAGAGGGTTGCTGGCAGATCTTGTGCGACCTTTAGGAATATTTGGGGGACAAAGCACAGAGAGAGCTGGGGGAGCAAGGCCGGAGAAGAGTCGGTTAATGACAGAAAGACCATCAACCTGCCTGCGGTGAGTGAGTGAAAGGCCCTCGGAGTTAGCTTCTTTAAGCTAATCCTCAGCTCATTCAGATCCAGGTTGTACCATGGGAGGGGAATTAGACAGGCAGCATGGTCCCAAGCTGAAGCCAGACACTTCAAATAATTGGTGACAGAGTGGTGATCTTACCGCCATCCACACAGATATTTTCATGAAATTGTGATGACGCGCAACACGTGCGAGTGCGTGTTTATTGCTGGAGCAACTCACCCACGTCACTTCGACTAGCATCTAACACACTAAGATGTTTGCAACAAAAGTCCTAAAAGCAGAAGAATAAACCTCGCCAAAATTGCTCTCAACATTAACAACCACTAGGCCTAGAGGTAGCGTTCAAGCCAGAATTTGAAAGCTTCAATCATGAACATGTGTTTTGGCCTCAAGGCATCATCAAGAAAACACAATCACTTTTTAAAATGTAGGCCTTTTGTCCTGCCTTCTAAATGCTGATTCGTTTGTGCTGCACACTGAATCAAAAAAATCTATGGTTTCAGAAACAATCATGACCAGATTTGGTTGGGTATTTGTTAGAGCATCCGCTCTCAGTCTGGGAGGGTCGGTGATTCGAATCCTGGCCGAGTTATACCAAAGATGTTTAAAATGGTGTGTGTTGCTTCCTTGTTTGATGATAATAGCATGGAAAAACAGAGATATAGAGGTGCAATTCTTTCCAAGATGGCGCCTATACCACGTGACATATGACGTCATAATTATCATTAAAATATTCTACAGGAGGAGGCCTTCGTATGGTAAAACATTTCGTGTCAATCGGACCAAGAATTGCAGAGAAAAAAAATTCATACTGATCGAATCAAGCGTTGTACTTGTCGAATTATGACGTCATAATTAAGACACCGATAATATCATAATTAAGATGTCTTGTTCCCCAAGAGGAGTACTTGACATTGCTAAAGCATTTTCCAACTATAGGTTGGATGGACAAACAATTATAGGTTGGAGACCATTGACCTGGCTTGATGGGCCCACAGACTAGCAACCATTTATAAAGTGGGAGCCTAAAAATGGGAGCAACCCTAACCGAACGTATAGCAAGTCAAATCCTTTTTCATTTTTTTTAGTTCAGGTGTCGGTGCTCTACAATAAAATAAAAAGAAGATGTGGAAAAGAAATAATGACACGTCATATGTCAAATGCCTTGTTTCCATGGTAATGTACTCAAAATTTTGTCCGATTGTTGAAATCATTTATTTCAATCCCACTTCCGTAACTTTAAGATACAGGTACATAAAACTGGTATCAAGCGAAAGCTTTCCATCTTCCCTTTCTGAAAAAAATATTACGCTATGTTAATTAAACTATTTTCATATTTCGTAATTTTCACTCATAAGCTCATTTGTGCTTAGACAATGTAACATCGTCACTTTAAAACTCTATATATGCCACATTAGAGGCATTAGAAATGAAATCTTTTACCAGGAGATCGGAAAACATATTTGAACTGCACATACAGTATATCAATAGCATTGATCAACAATAAAAATGAACATTCAAAGGGGTTTTATCAATACCAGTGGGAGTGGGATACAAAAGGTAAACTGTTCAGCCTGGCACAGGTATGCGCTCTCCCGAGCTCCTTTGTGCTGTTTTCCAAGTGTAGCTCCATGAGTGATTCCTATCCCCGCACGTGCGAAGCAAAAAGTGGGGGTAAACACCCGTCATGTACAGTGCCTTCAGAAAGTATGTTCTTTAATTCACCATGTAAGTTCTGAGGGTGTGAACGTAATCCAAGTAATATTAATTATATCAACTGGTCATGTAACATGTGGTAAACTTTCAATTTCCTCCATTGAACAGTTTTCCATGTACACTTTTAACAAAATGCAAACCTGTAGGTACATACAATGCCTTCAGAAAGTATTCACATCCCTTGACTTTTTCACATTTTGTTGTGTTACAGCATGAATTTAAAATTGATTAAATTTTGATTTTTTCGTCTCTGATCTACACATAATACCCCATAATGTCAAAGTGGAGTTTAATATATATATATATACAAAATAATGAAAAATGAAATGCAGAAATATCTAATTTATATACAGTGCATTCAGAAAGTATTCAGACCCCTTCACTTTTTTCACATTTTGTTATGTTGCAGCCTAATGCTGAAATCGTTTAAATTCATTTTTTCCCTCATCAATCTACACTCAATACCCCATAATGATAAAGAGAAAACAGGATTTTAGAATGTTTTGCAAAGTTATTAAAAAGAAAAAACTGAAATATCAGATTGACATAAGTATTCAGACCCTTAACTCAGTATTTAGTTGAAGCACCTTTTGCAGTGATTACAGCCTCGAGTCCTCTTGGGTATGACGTGACAAGCTTTGCACACCTGGATTTGGGGATTTTCTGCCATTCTTCTCTGCAGATCCTCTCAAGCTCTGTCAGGTGCGATGGGGACCGTCAGTGGACAGCCATTTTCAGGTCTCCCCAGAGATGTTCGATTGGGTTCAAGTCAGGGCTCTGGCTGGGCCACTCAAGGACCTTCACACAGTTGTCCCGAAGCCACTCCTGCGCTGTCTTGACTGTGTGCTTAGGGTCATTGTCCTGTTGGAAGGTGAACCTTCAGCCCAGTCTGAGGTCCTGAGCGCTCTGTTTCATGTTTTCATTAAGGATATCTCTGTACTTTGCTCCGTTCATTGTTCCCTCAACCTTGACCAGTCCCCCAGTCGCTGCAGCTGAAAAACACCCCCACAGCATGATGCTGCAACCACAATGCTTCACCGTTGGGATGGTATTGGGCAGATGATGAGCGGTGCCTGGTTTCCTCCAGACATGACGCTTATAATTGAGGCCAAACAGTTCAATCTTGGTTTCATCAGACCACAGAATCTTGTTTCTCACAGTCTGAGAGTCCTTTTGGTGCTTTTTGAAAACTCCAAACGGGCTTTCATGCGTCTTTCCTGAGGAGAGGCTTCCGTCTGGCCACTCTGCCATAAAGCCCAGATCGGTGGAGTGTTGCAGTGATGGTTGTCCTTCTGGCAGTTTCTCCCATCTCCACACAGGATCTCTGATGCTCAGTCAGAGTGACCATCGGGTTCTTGGTCACCTCTCTTACCAAGGCCCTTCTCCCCCGATTGCTCAGTTTGGCCAGGTGACCAGCTCTAGGAAGAGTCCTGGTTGTTCCAAACTTCTTCCATTTAAGAATTATGGAGGCCACTGTGCTCTTGGGAACCTTCAATGCAGCAGAGATTTTTTTTTGTAGGCTTCCCCAGATCTGTGCCTCGACACAAACCTGTTTCTGATCTCTGCAGGCAGTTCCTTCGACCTCATGGCTTGATTTTTGCTCTGATATGCATTGTCAGCTGTGAGACCTTATATAGACAGGTGTGTGCCTTTCCAATTCATGTCCAATCAATTGAATTTACCACAGGTAGACTCCAATCAAGGCGTAGAAACATCTCAAAGATGATCCTTGTTGCTGCTCTTAAAGAACAAAATATAACAAACTCGCCAAATAAAACATTTGCCAATTTTGAGACAGCCTGCAGAGAGTCTGCTTCTGGTACCATTCCTTTGAAACCAAAGAGGAAAAGTCGGATCCCATGGGAAACAGAGGAAATATGCCAGAAACGCAAAGAGCTACACAAAATGGCAGAAATTAAAAACTCTGCACCTTCAATGGATTAAAGAGATTAAAATGCCCAGAGAGATTAAATGCCCAGAGAAATGCCCAGAAATTTTAAAAAAACCAGAAGAGTTAGTTCACACCAAATCTTTCTCAAGACTGCTCGGGGGTAATTATTCTATGAATACCATCAAGTAATGGATTTCTACTTGATGTGAACATCTCATTAATTGTTCTGATCCTTGGTGAATTCCAGGTTAATACCTCAAATTACAGTTGATAATAATTTAATCACTATCTCCACCCCAACCCTCCTATCCCCAGTCTTACGTATCCATGTGAACTTGAGACAATGGATGAATTAAGAAAGTACTTGTATAAGGGATTCAAGCTGGGGTCACAGCATCATGAGCCATGTGCTCAGATGGGAGCAACAAACAGGCAGTGATCGCCACCCAATTGCAATGAAAACCATTGTATCAGACCTATTGTACCAATTGTACCAGATCCAAGAATAATGGAAGATCGAGGCGACACGAATGATTAATTCATTCAGTCCACCATACCCGTGGAACCACTCAAGCTTTACTGGATCACTAGGAGGGGAGGAAATGATGGAGAGGGTTATGGATACAAGGGTATAGATGCCCTTATAATGTCAAGAATCATTAGCAGTTGGACTATAAGTGTGTAGCTCGCGTGGTATTGTGATAAATGATCACAATGTATGGGAGTAATGATACTGAATAATGATCTGTTGAGTGCAATAAGTAATCAAAAGTATAATTAGGCAACAGCAAAGAAGTGAAATGCTAACTGACCAATAAAAGGCATACTTCCACCTTCCTATCAATATCTTAACTCTTGATGCATTCGCAACTTAATTGCTCGTGCCTCAATCGTTAATGTGACTGCAATTCTTGCTTATAATGCTTTCACGTCTTAAAAAAACAGCGAAGTAATAAACAGAACAGAGTGGTGGAGAGAATGCATGAGAATCAAGGGGCTTTTTGACTTTGGAGCAAAACAGGACAAACTAGAACGACACTCGGGAGAGAGCATACCTCCAAGATCTAGATCCAGACCTGAACCAAAATCGAAATGGCTTGTTCTTGTTATCAAACTAACTCACCCACCTAGTTTTATCATAATCGGTCCACAACCTTTTGAAATATTGTACTTTTTTGTAAAAAAAAATTTTTGCATTTTTTTTGTTGTAAATATATATCGTGTTGGCCCCATCTCTCAATGGTGAAGAAACGTTAAAAAAATTCTCGGGTGCACATTCGGATATGGATCTTCATCAAAATCTAATGATTTTATCCATGTGAAACACCCAAACTCTCCACCAAATTTCATCCGATTCCATCCACAACCGTTTGAGATATCCTATTCACAAACAAACAACCATGCTGTAACGTAACGGACCACCTGTGCTTCATCCGAAGCTGTAACGTTTTGAAAATTAATTAAATAAGTCAATAATCAAAAAAATTAAATAATTAATAGATTAATCAATAAATAATAAATCGCTGAATTGATTAATCAATTAATCAAAAATATCCTTTACAACCAAATCACTCGGTCACGATCGTGTCCAAATATCAGCTTCCTATATCAAAAGGTGCCTGAGATATCGCCTCGAGGAGAGAAAAAATAAATAAGTATTAAATAAATCGATAATAATTAAGTAATTAATCAATTAAATGATTAATCAACAAATAAAAATTGAATTTTTGCCAAAGCACGTGTTCACTATTGTGCCAAAATTTCATTTTGCTAGTGCAAAGGATGGCTGAGATATCGCCCGGACAAACGAGAGCAGCTTGACCTTTGACCTTGACCTTTGACCTATATAGTCCAAAAACATTGTCAGCCTCACTTTTCTCCTTTGGAATTCCTCTGGTAACATTTGACGAAGATAGCTGAAAGCATTCGTGAGTTATTGCTCTCACAGACAAACAAACAAACGGGACAGACCGACATACCGTATGACAAAAATTATTAATCTTCGTGAAAATTTTCGTCATAACAAACACAGACAGAGAGATGGTGGTGAAAACATAACCTTCATCCACCTTCGGTGGTGGTGGGTAATGAAGAGTTGAAAGAGGAAATGCCTCTACAACCCGATTAGGTTCACGAAGTTGTTTACATATAATTAAGGAACATAAAGGGACGTGGTGGCAGAGGGAAAAATTTAAATCTCAGTCTCCCAGGTGTAATAACTGGAGATTACCTTATAAATGAATACTCAGGGAGAAAATCGAAATGGCATTATGGATAAAGAAGCCGCTCAGAGTCTGGGAGGTCACGATTTGATTCTGACCCTGTCCTAGTCAGACCAAATAATTTTAAAATTGTGCATGCTGCTTCCTATCTTAACACTCAGCATTTTGAGGATAGAGTATGGACGAACAGCTTGGGTTGGATCCCTTGTGGATGGACATTTATCCCCCAAAATGCTCCACTCAATGTGCACAGAAACGTTCCATCACTGGATGTTCTGCCAGCACTCAAACTGTTTCCGGAAGGAATTTCCCCCCAAGGTCAATGGCTCTTTGTCTGGTCAAGTCCTGTGTCGTCTGGTGTCTTTTTCTGCCTGTGTGTGTGATTTCTGCGTATTAACTCTTCCACGAGTCTAGGCCGCTGTAAAATAAATACAAAAATAAACCTCATTTAAAACAATCATTCTGAGTATTGCGCTGCAATACATGTCCCCGACCGACAGTCTGTCGTCCGGAAAACTGTTGGGGAAATTCCCAAAGTTCAAAGTGCCATAACTTTGTCAAAAATGATCGAAACGTCGTGAAGTTCGAACTTGATCTGTAACTTATCATGAGGAAACGATGTACCAAGTTTGAAATCATTAGCGTTAAGAGTTTAGGAAAAATATTCCGGAAAACTGTTCTTTGCGTGAAGGACGGACAGACGGACAGACTGACAGACGGAGGGACGGAGTGCAAACCTATAGTCCCCTCCAGTGTACACCGGTAGGGGACTAATAACTTGCAAATTAAAGTGACAGGATTCATTAAAATCCAATCAATGGAACAATGTTTGATAGTAAAATGTGCCCCAGGGGGGCAGTAAAGTATTGTTACGGTTGAGCAATAAGAGAAACCCCGTCTAGTTAATTACACGACAACATGTAGCCTGCATTAGTCAGTTATTTCTTATTAAATGTAAAGATTGGGTTCCCTTTCCATTGTGTAGTAATTAAAGGTGCATATATGCGTTGAGTTAGGCAGGATCCCAACTCCTTGTGTTGTTGAAGAAGACGTCGGTTCGTGGGTGGGCAAGAACGAACGGTCCATGTGGAACCTTCCAGAGGGAGGCATGGTTGAATGACCGCACGTGACCGGCAGCTGCCAGAGGTAGGCCGTGGAACTTTCCAGAGGCAGGAGTGGTTGAATGACAGCACGTGACCGGCAGCTGCCAGTGGTAGGCCATGGAACTTTCCAGAGGGAGGCGTGGTTGAATGACAGCACGTGACCGGCAGCTGCCAGTGGTAGGCTGTGGAACCTTCCAGAGGGAGGCATGGTTGAAGGACAGCACGTGACTGGCAGCGGCCAGTGGTAGGCCGTGGTACCTTCCAGCGGGAGGCATGGTTGAATGACAGCACGTGACCGGCAGCTGCCAATGGTAGGCCGTGGAACCTTCCAGAAGGGCATTCCCACTTGATAAAAGGCAGAGCTGTTCGTACTCGTCGTTCTTCGTGCTGATCTTCCTCCGTGCTGGTTGGTCTTCGTGCTGGTCTCCATGCTGGTTGTCGTCCGTGCTGCTCATTCTTCGTGCTGATCTTCCTCCATGCTGGTCGTTCTTCGTGCTGATCATCCTCCGTGCTGGCGGTTCTTTGAGCAAGTCATGCTTCGAGCTGGTCGTCCTCCGTGCTGGTCGTTCTTCGTGCTGATCCTCCTCCGTGCTGGTCGTTCTTCATGCTGATCTTCCTTCATGCTGGTCGTTCTTCATGCTGATCGTCCTCCATGCTGGTTGTTCTTTGTGCTGATCCTCCTTTGTACTGTCTACCAGATCGACCCATACGCTACATGCAGGAACTGCCCTCACCAGAATCACCATCCGCCCATCCTCCTGGTACGAGTCTAACTGGTGTGATTTATTCCCCTGAGTGTGAGTGTGCCAGGCACCTGTGTTGGGAATAGTTAGGAAAGGATTTATGATAAGCCTGCTTCTCGTCCTTTTACTGTGCTTTTTGTGAATATAGACGTGTACATTTTATTTCCTCTCACCCTGCTCGTGTGCAACTTTTTCCCCAATCACCCCACATAGTTCGAACTGAATTTGGCTGCTTGATTAGGCGTGTAGATAACATAGTGTAAAAACGCGACTCACTCCGCATGATTCGCTCAGTGTGCCTGATTGAACCAGGTGTGGGTTTGCGAGGCTTCAATCCCCTGTCTTCCCGGTCACGTGATCTCGAAGGTATTCGGATCACGGTCAATAACCCTTCAGCCCATGGTTGGAGGATTGGCGATTGGAGTCTCCGCAACCAGCCGGGTGCGACCTTCATCGCGGTCGACGGCTGATGGACCCGGTGTCTGTGGGGAAACGGGGTCTTAACCCCCCCCCCCCCCCCACAGTACGTATGGGAGACGCAACATTATACAGTAACTAGTGAAGTACCCGTGCTACGCACGGGTGGGAGGCCAGAAGCAAACAAACAATGCAGAAACAGCGAATGCTAAAGCATGAAACCAATAACTTCCACATTACTATAGCACCTTCAGTCACACGTCAGACATGGACAGCAAGTTCGTGAAGGACTTCCATGAAAAACGTACCCGTTCGCAAACAAACTGTTACGTTTGTTCCATACCCAGTCAATGGCGAATCTGCATAAGGCGATCCACAAATTCACGTTTAGAAAGTAGAAACCATCACAGCATTCCATCATTCACTTGAACTCGATATCTCTTTTTACATTCCAAACAGCATAACTCCAATCACAAATTAAATAACATTAATATAAAAAATAAACTTTTAACAACATTCGTGACATCAACAAATATTTAAATCCTGATGTGAAGTTCCGTACGGTTGGGTGAACACAATTAAGAATTCAAAATCGTAATTGTATTCACTCAATTCCAATAATCCATTGATACTTTAACAAAACGATTAACACGATTAACGTTTCACGATTTAACATTACAATTGAATGACGGTTGTATTGGGATATTATCAAACCCGCGCATTGCCGTCATCTGTCCACTTCCGGATTCGCTGCAGGTTCGTAATTCTCATCAAAATCCAAACAGTATTTGTAGAATTTCAATAAAAGCCACATCACTCTTAATATTGGTAAATATTAATCCATCGTGTTTGGAAAAACTGGAATATTGGAAAATTGGAAAAATTTTGGAAAAACAACATCGCCGATTTTACTCCAGGGGGTCCTAGAATTACCCACCCAAAATATCGTTGCAATCGGTTAAGCCGTTTTTGTGGTACCTTGGAACGGACAGACGGACGGACATTTGGTGAATTATAGTAAGATTGTGAGAATTTTCTTCATTAAAAACATCACATTTTTGTGTGCAAAATACATTCTTTTTTTTCTTTCTTTCTTTTTGGTATACAGAATCGAGACTCGTGTAAGAGCTAACACATTGAACATGAAAACATGCACAGACACATAAAACATGCAATGAAGGGAGCGGGAGACAAGAGGGGGAGAGAGAGGGAAACACACAAGCACAACTACAGAAGAGAACAGGGACGTCGGTAGATCTGTGGAAGGGGGAGGGCTGGGGGAGGTGGGAGGAGTACACGGTATACAGCAAATGAACACTACTAGGAATTTCAGGAAGAAGTTGGGGATTGAAAGAATCGGATTTGGAGTGTTTTAACGGGGGTAGAAAAGATCAAGGTTTTGGATGGGGGAAGATAAGAGATGGTGGTGAACAGCTGTTTTAAAGACCTGGAGGGAGGAGAGGGATTGAAGGAATTAATAACAATTAATAATAATTAATTACAAATTTCCAGGAACAACAACCCTTTCTCTCTCTCTCTCTCTCCAGAAAAAAAGTTTGATTTTTCAGAATCCTGCTGGTGGATTCCTTCGCACAGTAGATATTAAACACCATCAGAGGTATCAAGTGTTAACTGCTAGTCATAGTTTCGTGTTCTGACTTCACAATTAGTTGGAAAGAGTTTTTGTGAGCCATCCAAGAATTTTGCCTGCGTCATGGGCAGATGTCACGCAAGGCTGGTTTTTGGGAGATATTTAAGGTCATCAATCTGCCGGTAGTTGCTGAATGAGGATATGGAGTGCATAAAACAAGGTCAGAGCTTTAGTGCAAAATGCAATGGCCCATCGAATTTTACTGCACAGTAAGATCAAATACATTGTTCATACTCATGATTCTTTGCACATCTACGAGTGGCCTTCTCACAACTATTGTATATCAAATAGTTTATACAATGGGGGTAGGGGAGTGTGAGGTTCAGGGGGGACCAGTTAATCCATGAGGCATCTACTGCAGCTTCACTTTCCTCCATTGTTGCGGATGCTTTCAGTGATATAATTTCCTTTCTGGACTTCGAACAATGCCAAAGATGATGAATGCACCGACAACACCTGGGCTGGCAGGATGGCCTATAGATATGCACACTACCCTCTAAGTCTAAGCTGTCTAGCCTGAGTTCAAATCGAGACCCAGCTATAAATGATCATCCCGATGTTTCGCAAGCAGGGTAATTCATCAATGTATGTGTCATCCTATGGAGAGTCGGTAAAGTGGGCCTCCCATCTCCCGGCATTAGTTGGTGGACGTTAAAGATTCCACAGAGTCCTTCGTGAAGAGTAGGCGAGCAACTACCTGCATGATTACCAAAGAAAATCCTATATATCTGCCATAACCACAATTTGCCGCTTTTCCAAGGGAACAAAGTGCAAAAGAGTCAACCCCCAATGAAGGTCGCTACGCCCCTTACCTGGGAATGCGGATTGCGGATTAGTATTGAGTATACCTGAAGCTAGTTTTACGATGCATTGTCATGGCATTTTTAAACAACTGCCTTTTATATTATCTTTACAAACAAGATGAGGACTTTAATTGCCTCTCAAAATACGCAAGTTTGGCCGGGAGGAAATGCGATTGGTGATCGCAAGTCAGTGTCCACACGCGAGATGTCAATATAAAAAAATCATGAAAATGAGGGTTTTTTTGTTTGTTTTTGTATGCAAGACCAAGGCTCGTGTAAGAGCTAACATTAATAATCACAAAAAGACAGACTGACACATAAACATAAGATAAAGGGAACGCGAGACAAGATGGGGAGAGAGAGGGCAGCACACAAGTACAACATTTGAGAGCAGGGACATTGGGAGATCTGTGGGAGGGAGAGGGCTTGGGGGGAGGAGGCAGGGGAAGGGGGGGGAGGTGAATAAAACACATGGACACTGATAGGACCTCCAGGAAAGAAGTCGGAATTAAAAAAGTGGATCTGGGGTGAATTACCAGGGGTAGAAAAGATCAAGGTTTTAGATGGGGGAAGATAAGAGATGGTGGTGAACAGCTGTTTTAAAGACCTGGAGGGAGGAGTGGGATTGAAGAGAGTGAGGGAGTTTGTTGTTCCAGAGGCGGGAGAAAAGAGGAATGAAAGAGTGAAGGTGAGCAGAGAGTCTTGATTTTGGCAGTTTAACCATAAGAGGGTTGCAGGCAGATCTTGTGTGACCTGTAGGAATATCTGGGGGACAGAGCACAGACAGAGCTGGGGGAGCAAGGCCGGAGAGGAGTCGGTAGAAGACAGAAAGACCACCAACCTGCCTGCAGTGAATGAGTGAAAGGCCCTCGGAGTTAGCTAGTTCATATACAATGCATGAACTTCTACAGGTGGTCAACGTATTATTCAAGTTCAAAGCATCTTTGGGCTTCTTGAAAATAGCTATATAAAATAAATGTATTATTATTATTATTATAATATGGACACAAAAATTTGGTGGAATTAATTTGCTTCTGAAACTGCAAAGTGAACTGGTGGCCAAACACCTGCCCCTTCCTGCCTTACCCTTCTCTCCACATGTTTCCCTCCCCTTTTCAGCTTCTTTCTTTTGTGTCACAATTTCGTTGCCCCGCCCGACATTTACATACTTGTTTAAAGTTGTTTTTTTAGCATTGACCTAAGGCTCAAGGGTACTGGCGGTATAGATTAGATGTGTGCACACTAATCTCTGAGCCCTATCATGGGTATGAAACTCACCTGCCATCCTGGTGTCTCGCAGGCAGGGCGAGGTGTGTACGTCTGTCATTGGCAGGACTTTAAGCCAAAGGGTGTCTATCATTTCTGTAGGTTGGTGGAGGTTAAAGATCCTTCAATGCTTTTCGTGAGCAGTCAGTGGGTTTTTGCCAGAGCGCAGAATAAATGCTGGGAGGGCAATGACAAACATCCCAGCATATCCCTGGCCAAAAGACAGCTTCGGAAGCACCGACGCTCTGTAAAGAGTCTGGTACATTGATGATAATTGTGGTGAAGGCTCATATAGACAAGACGGATTTATGGAAAAAGGCCATGTATAAGCTTCTCGGTGCATTTTTGGGTAAAAGTTGGGAACTTCACTTTTTAACATAATTAGGGTATGCTGAATTCGATTAACCCAGTTCCCTAGCCGAATTTAGAGTTTTGAATTTTGAGGGTTCCTCTATTGATTCAGCACGACATATGTTGTTCTCCAAGACTGGTAAACCAGAAGCAATGTCACCGACAAGTGATGCTCTTCATTTCCATTTGATGCGAGTACACTATCAAGCCATGGTATGGAGAAATGCTCATTGTGCCATACCTGACATTCCTGCACCTGTGGAAATGGGATGGAAACGTGGTGATTCAGGACTAGAGCCTATTCTGATGTCACCGAGTCCAATCCATGAAAGTTGCCTTGAGATGATTTGTTGTGCATGCCAGAAGCAATGCACGACTCGACGCTGCAAATGTCGCTATTCAGAGTTGAGGTGCACATCAATGTGTGCCTGTGAGCAACAGAGTGATTAGCAGACCCCTTGTATGAATTTGATGTAGTTTGGCAAAACAACATGTGCGACATTCCTGAATGTTTGTGCTTCATGGCCATGTATACTTAATTTTAAAATAAATGGTTGTATGAAACATTGTCTTATTAAAACCATTTCCCATTTTATAGTGTCCAATTTCAATGTCAGTTTGAATGTCTCTTTCAATATGTCGCCAAACATAATATAGACTCGACGGAATAATGAAAAAAGGCCATGTATAAGCTTCTAGGTGCATTTTGGGGTAAAATCTTTTGAGATCTTGGAGACGGCGGCAGGGATTTTCGAAGCTCCACACGGTCTCCACGTTTTCCGAAGTTAAGTCTGTTCACAATTGTATTTTGTCGAAACTGTATTTATATTTCGGTGTGTGAAGTTATTGTGTGCAACTTTGGTTGTTTCTCGGTGTTTATCTTTCATAAATTGATCGTCTGTTTGCCGTGTCGCGAGCAAGGCCTTGTACAGTGTGCACTGTACAACCTTGAGGCTTTGTTTTTCTCTCAGTGGTCCGTCGTTTGTGATCCAATAACTTTCGTTCTCTGTATTCCCAGTCTTTTCACCCATAGCCTCCTACTTCCTTGTGTAAATCTCAACTCAAAAAAAAAAAAAAAAAAAAAAAAAAAAAAACATTTCTTTCTCTGTTCTCATTCGTTTATTCATTCTTATTCGTGCGTTCGTTCTTCGACCACGTGTTTCTCCCCCATTTCCATTTCCCCAGATAGTTTTCACTCATTAACCTTCAATGTTTACACTTTCCCCTCAAGTTATGTATTCCGTCATATTTTATAACACCTTTTTCTTCTTCTTCTTTAAAAGGCTGCTTTCGACTTGCTCACCAAATCAATTCATCCCAAAAAAAATATCCATCTCCTATAGTGCCTTTTTTCTACATTCCCTAAACTCTCCTGCACTCCATCCTCCATCCAGCGTCCTTAAACGTATTTTTAACTCGAAGGTCACAAGAAACTCATTTTGCAATAAATGTTCGTTTCCCATAAATCGTACACTTTCAAAAATCCAATCTCACCCCTCCCCTCCAAATCTTCCCCATAACCCCTCCCCTCCAAATCTTCCCCATCACCCCTCCCCTCCAAATCTTCCCCATCACCCATCCCTTTCAAATCTCCCCCCTTGCCCCCTCCCTCCTAAACTACCCCCTCGCCCCTCCCCGCCAAGACGCCCCCTCGCCCCTCCCCTCCTAGACTCCTGCCTCACCCCTCCCCTCCAAATCTCCCCCATATCCCATCCCTTTCAAATCCCTCCCCTTGTCCCTTCCCTCCCAAACTCCCCCCTCACCCCTCCCCTTCAAATCTCCCCACCCTCATTGCTTCTCAATTTCCCCCCTCTCACTCCCCCTCCTCAAAGCATCCTCCCCGCTTCTTCCCCCTTCAAACTCTCACCTCCATCTCCCCCAACCTTCTGCCTCGCTCTTCCCCCTCCTCAAATAACACCTCATTGTGGCTCACCCAATCACCATCAAACCTTTTGTCCGCCCCATCCTTCCCTTTCTCCGAGCTATTCTGAAATCTCTGACACACCTTCAACAGCTCTCCCTACCTCTTCCACCTCTTCCACATCTTACCCTACCCCTCCTCCCCCCTGTTCTGTATCTGATGCTCCCCCTTCCTCTTCATTAACGGTATGGACCTCAAACATCCGGGGCCTTCGTTCAAACTTAACTGATCTCTCCATACAGGTTGCTTCTGTCAAACCAGACGTGATCTGCTTAACAGAAACTTTCCTCCTTTATGATGTCTCTGATTCCATAGTATCTCTCCCGGGCTACTCCCTCCTCCGGTATGATAGACCTGAGCCTCGTCCTGGAGGCGGGGTTGCTATCTTTATCAAAAACTCTCTTCCTCACTCGCCCTGCACTGCACTCTCTCCACCTCACCCCCAGGAATACCTCTGGCTACGGCTTCCCCTTCGCTCCCACCTCTTGTTCATATGTGTGTTGTACCGTCCACCAAACAGTGATGACTCCATCTACATCTCGCTGTCTGATGATATGGACCAACTTCTATCTACTCATCCCAACTCTCTCTTCCTCATATGTGGTGATTTCAACTGTCATCATGCCAGTTGGCTGGGTGTGGGTACCTCTCTCACCAGCCATGGCTCCTCAGCAAAGGACTTCTGTGACTCACTGGGACTGACACAATCTGTCAATTTCCCGACCCGGATCTCAGTCAACGGAACATCTTCTCTTCTGGACTTGGTTATGACTAACTTCCCTGAAAATGTCTGCTGCTCTTCTTCTGCTCCGATCGGATCATCTGATCATGTCCTTGTTAAAGTGGACATCTCTCTGACCATCCTCAGGGAGCCTGCTCAGCGTCGACGAGTCTGGCATTTCACTCAGGCCAACTGGCACGGTCTTCAAGCAGCCATCAATCATCTGGACTGGTCTCCCATCTCTACCACCTCTGACATCAACTCATCCTGGGAATTCTTCCAAAGTAAATTGCTCTCTCTCATGCACAGATTTATCCCATCTCGTCTTCAGTTGTCATACCCTTCCTCCCGTCCATGGTACACGGAATCTTGTGGTGAGGCTGTTGCCCAGAAACAACTTGCCTTCGTCTCCTGGAAAGCAAATCCAACGGAAGGAAATCTCATTTCCTTTCACAAAGCCCGAAACAAGTGTGTGTCCACCCTCAGGAGAGCCAGGAAAGAATATCTCTCCGTTCTCAAGACCGAACTCTCTTATCTGTCTCCCTCTTCCAAATCCTGGTGGCGTCTGGTCAAATCCGTTTCTGGTGTTTGTTCCCCCTCCATCCCCTCCCTTACCTCAAACGGCTACACAGCTGACTCCGCACGTGAAAAAGCTGAATGCCTCAACTCTGTGTTTGCCTCTAAATCTTGTGTCCCAAACCCATCCCTCTCTGTACCCACCATACCCAGTCGTACCCTGCTGCTCCTGGACTCCGTGTCCTTTCCTCCTGACAAGGTGGAAAAGTTTCTGTCAACCCTCGACTCTGATTCTGCAACTGGACCCGACGGCATCAGCCCACGGGTCCTAAAATCCTGCTCTGCTGCTCTATCTCACCCTCTCTCTGTTCTCTTCACCCTCTCTTTTGCTCAAGGTCAACTGCCATCTGCTTGGAAATCAGCCAACATCACCGCTTTGCACAAAAAAGGTGCAAAAACAGATCCTAGCAACTACAGACCAATCAGCCTTCTCCCAATTATCAGCAAAGTCATGGAATCCATCATTGCTTTTGATATGAAATCTTTCCTCTTCTCCAATGGCTTGATCTCTGATCATCAATTTGGTTTCAGACCAGGTCACTCTACTCTGGACATGCTGCTTCTGCTGTCTCAACAATGGATGGAGGTCCTCAATGCCAAACAGGAAATTAGAGCTGTCTCCCTCGACATATCACGTGCCTTCGACACGGTCTGGCACCCCGCTCTGCTCACCAAACTCTCCTCCTTTGGTATCCATGGAAATCTCCACGCATGGCTGGCGGACTTCCTCTCTAGTCGTCGTCAACGTGTGGCCCTGAATGGGTTTCTCTCATCTCCTCTTCCTGTTCAGGCTGGAGTTCCCCAAGGCAGTGTTCTGGGCCCCGTGCTTTTTCTGGTCTTCATCAATGATCTCTCTGACTCTCTCGAAAATCCTCTCTATCTCTTTGCTGATGACTCCACTCTCTGCCGCTCCATTCCTCTTCCCTCAGATCGGCAGTCTGCTGCCTCCTCACTCTCTGAAGACCTGGACAAAATCACAGACTGGTCAAACAAGTGGAACATGTCTTTCAATCCTGACAAATCTCACACTCTTACTATGTCTCTCCGAAAAGATCGACTGGACAACCCTCCCATCTACTTTCTCAACAATCCTCTCCAAGAAGTTCTGTCGCTCAAGATTTTGGGTCTCACTATCTGCCATGATCTTTCTTGGGAAAACCACATTTCCAAGCTGGCCTCCAAAGCCAGTCGCCGACTGGGCATCCTCCGTCGTGCGAAGTCCTTCCTCGGCACACCTGAGCTCCTCACCACATACAAGGCTTTCATCCGCAGCTCAATGGAATACTGTTCTCCCCTATGGGCCGGTGCTCCTGCCTCACACCTAGCTCGGCTTCACGCTGTTGAAACCAAAGCTTTCAGAATTATTGGAATCTCCCGCGATGAAGCTATCTCTGAGGGCCTTTCACTCACTCACCGCAGGCAGGTAGGTGGTCTTTCTGTCTTCTACCGACTCCTCTCCGGCCTTGCACCCCCAGCTCTCTCTGTGCTCTGTCCCCCAAATATTCCTACAGGTCGCACAAGATCTGCCAGCAACCCTCTGATGGTTAAACTGCCGAAATCTCGGCTCTCCGCTCACCTTCACTCTTTCATTCCTCTTTTCTCCCGCCTCTGGAACAAACTACCTCACTCCCTTCAATCCCACTCCTCCCTCCAGGTCTTTAAAACAGCTGTTCACCACCATCTCTTATCTTCCCCCATCCAAAACCTTGATCTTTTCTACCCCCGCTAATTCACCCCAGATCCACCTTGTTTGAAATTCCAACTTCTTTCCTGTAAGTCCTGGCAGGGTCCATATGTTTTATACCTCTCCCACTGCCCCCTTCCCACGCCCCCCCCCCCCCAAAGCCCTCGCCCTCTCTCAGATCTCTCGATGTCTCCATGTCTCTCGGTCCCTGCTCTCAAATGTTGTGTTTGTGTCCTTCCCCCTCTCTCCCCATCTTGTCTACCGCTCCCTATGTTATATGTTTTATGTGTCGGTTTGTCTTTCTGTGTGATTAATGTTCGCTCTTTCACGAGCCTCGAACTTGTATACAAAAAAAAAAAAAAAAAAAAAAAAAAAAAAAAAAAAAGTTGTCAAGTTAAAGTAAAAGAGCTGCATGTATATACATGATATATAAATGCTTGTTCAAATAAATTGTCCAAAAATGGCAATTTGGCGGCCATTATGTTTATGCTAATTAGAAGGTCAAAAACTCAAAATTCGGCTTGGGAACCGGGTAATCGAATTCATCATACCCTAATTATGTTAAAAAGTGAGGTTCGCAACTTTTACCCAAAAATGCACCTAACATTGACATTTCTGAGAAATCGGTCGTCTAAAAGAGGTGCTTGTACATGTACCACATGCATCACAAACAGATTCATAAAAATCAGTGCATTTTTAGATCATTTACAAGGACATTTGTGGACAATAGACAAACACATGTGGTATATATGGGATTTGACCCTGGATTTCCGACCTCATGACCCATCCATTAAGATGAGAACACAAAAACTCCAATTTTCCGCTGCCTTTTCACAATTCCATCCCACGGGAACCAATTTACGCGTATACTAAAGAAGATGCCCCAAAGCGAGAAATGGGAAAAAATTGGTGTTCAAACATTACATCATCCTGTTGCAATACATTTAAAAAAAAAAACTTGCCAATTACTGTCAGTACTTCAATTATAGAGTTCAACAGAAATACTTTGTCTTTCTCTCACCATACTTCTTTCTATGAAACTGTAAGATCCACACTGCATTTGTGAACTGAACTATTCTCCTGCCCGAGGCAGCTGAAAGTCATGTTTAACACTTCGCACGTCGAATCACTGCTGTAGATTCAAGGCTCTCATTCCTTTGCCACTTGGGATATTGCCAACCATATCTCTCCCACTGGAATGCACTGCGTCGTTGCACAAAGGCTACATGGGGAAATGAAACCAATTCCACTTCATGAGACAGCAGCTGGCGTGGCCACCGCTAGCTCTTTCTACAGACATTTCCAGTAGACGGAACTGGCGTTTGCAAGTGATGCTTTCCTGCTCCATCCATTATGGCTGGCAGGGTAGCTCGGAGGTATGTGCACTCCATGTCTAGTCTTGGTTCCAATATTAACCCAGCTCCTGTAAAATACACCCCTGGTGTTTTGGATGCAGGGCGAGGCATCAATCAGAAGGCTTGTGAAAGATGTTAAAGCCAGAGGACGCATCTGCCAATACCGATAGTTGATGGACGGTCGGTGTCTTGATAAAAATGTCGTTGATCAAAGATCCCATTGTGTCTTTCGAGAAGAGAAGGGGAGTTATTGCCGGTGTCAAGAAATAGATCTGCCCCCGAAACAGATCCGCCCCCCGGCGATTCTGTACCGGTACAGATTCGCCCCCCTCGAAATAGATTCGCCCCCCTGCCACGAAATAGACTCTCCCCCGTGACAAAATCGCCCCCTAATAATATATATGTACATGTTTCAGCAGATATTCAAACTTGTAAAAAAGTGTAACAATTGTATGGCTCTTGATGATTGTGGAAGAGTTATTTTACAATTAATCTACAACTAGAGCAACTGAATATTGGTGTAAACCAATAAAAATAAAACCATAATAACCATAAAAATAAATAAAAATAACCAAAAATAACATAAAATAACATAAAATAACCAAAAATAACCATAAAATAACCATAAATAGCCATAAAAATAACCATAGAAATTACCATAAAATAACCATAAAACCATAAAAACCATAAAACCATAACCAAAATAAAAATAAACCAATAAAAATCTAGCAATAATTACTATATCAAGTGTTCAAGTATGTCTTTAAAAGATTGAGAAAATGTGTAAGTCCGCACTCAATCAATTCCGCAAACAATATTAGTAGTACTTTTAATACGTCCCCTCTTGTACACCAATATTTCCATATGTACATTTATATATCCGCAAACGAGAATGGGGGGCGATTCTATTCTGATGGGGGCGAGAAACGTATCCACCGGGGGGGGGGGGCGAGTTTATACCAGTACAGATTCGCAGGGGGGAAGAGTTTATACGGGGGCGGATTTATTTCGCGACACCGGCACCCACTGGAATGACCGATGAGTGAAGAATTACAAATTCTTCCCCAACTCATCTTCAGTCATGGCTATCCGGTTCATGAAACACTTGGGCCAAAACATTTTTCCAGCAGGCTCCAGATGAAAGTGGTTGGTGGTTCATGTGCAGCCACCCAGCTGCTGGTTGCGTCATCTTTCTGTGGGCGCGTCTGTCTCTGATATCATTTTGCTGGTTGCGTCATCTTTCTGTGGGCGCGTCTGTCTCTGATATCATTTTTCTGCGGGTGTCTGCCACTGATGCAATGTCTCTCTATAACCAGTTACCTGGCCCTCATTTTGCCGACCTCGGAAGGATGACAGGCTGAGTCAACCCCCACCTGGCGTTAATTCAACGGGATTCGAACTCAGGACCTGATGATCCCAAGCCCACCACCCTAACCATTAGGCCAATACCAGGTCATATAATGTTTTATTAAATTAATGTGAGATTTATGAAAATGAGTGTAGAATGTCTCTGGCTGGCAGAATGGCCTCGAGGTACGCACACTCACCTCTAATCGGTTTGGCCTGGGGTTGAATCCTGACCCGGCTAGAAACTGTCATCCTGGTGTTTCATCATGTGTGCACCGTCCCACGGACCCTAAACTATGCATCCCACATATTACGACATACCACTGTGGACATTAAAGATCCCATAGTGTCCTTCACAAAGAGTATGTGAGTTATCGCTGGCACAAAGGCCAAATTCCCAATTCCTGCCATATCTATACTCAGTGGAATGTCAGGCTTTCCCAGCCGGTTCGTAAAAGTCTTAGGCCAAAAACCTCCCACTGGCCATCCCCACAAGAACGAGGGAATAATTGTGGCCTTAAAGAAGAAGAATGAGAAGAGGTCGAAGAAGAATAAGTGTCGAAATATCTCTTTCAATGGTTTGTCAAAACCCTTTTACTGGTATTTTTGCACATTTCTAATCGTTTCCCTGGGAACTATGAAATCTAACTGTCATCTTGTTTCTTGGGATATTCTCATAGGTTTTACACCTGAACATTTCACACTTTTATCTCCTACAGCTCGCAGCATTTCTTTGTGTCTGGGCCTGTAATTCATATCTGGCCCTGAAATTCATTTCATGATGCTCCTCACACTTATATTTCCTTTTATATTCTCCTTACACCATCTATTCACCATCCTTTTATTTTTTTTCAACACAGTCAAAGCTTGTGGAAGCACAAGCAAATTGTATTCAACGTCTTTAACCAAAGTGCCAATAAAAGTCATTCCAACTCCAAGCTTCAAATCAAAATCGAACGTTCAAACGGTGTTCTGTTTTACGAGATTCAACCCACATGTGCACACTTTTGCACCAGTCAATGGGGTCCTTCATTCCTCAATACATTTCATCGCAAAAAGTCAAACTATCTTTATTCTAGGCCTACCATTTTGTTTAACAATGGAGATCTCGCGAGATCTTTGTCGGCGAGGGCACGGTTTTTCGAAGCTGCACACGCTCTCCATGCTTTCGAAGTTAAGTAATTGTTCACAATTGTATTTTTGTCGAAACTGTATTTATCTTTCGGTGTGTGTACCTATAGTGTGTCCCTAGGAAGATTCTTGGTGTTAATCTTTCATACCTGTATAAAAAAATCGTGGGTTATTTCGTGCCGCGTTTTTTCCCTGTTAGTACTTTGTTTCCTACCTTGAGGCTTTTTTTCTCTCAGCGGTCGATTGTGGTCCATTTACTTTCGTTCTCAGTTTTTCCCAGTCTTTTTACCCCATACTTCCTTGTTTAAAATCTTAACAAAAAAAACATTTCCTTCTTTGTTCTTATTCGTTTATTTGTTGTTCTTATTCGTTCATTCTCCGACCACGTGTTTCACCCCCATTTCCCCAGATAGTTTTCACTGTTCAATTTAAAAATGTATAACTTTCCCCTGAAGTACTGTATTCTGTCGTATATTATAACACCTTTTTCTTCTTCTTCTTTAAAAGGGTGCTTTCGAATTGCTCACCAAATCTATTCATTCCAAAAAAAAATTCCATCTCTTACAGTTCCTCTTACATACATTCCCTAAACTCACCGGCACTCCACCCCTCCTCCAGCATCCTTAAACGTATCTTTGACTCGAAGGTCACAAGAAACGCATTTTGCAATAAATGTTAGTTTCCCATTAATCGTACATTTTCTAAAATCCAAACTCACCCCTCCCCTTCAAATCTTCCCTATCACCCATCCCTTTCAAATCTCCACCCCCCTTGCCCCTCCCCTCCAAATCTTCCCCATCACCCATCCCTTTCATATCTCCCCCCTTGCCCCTTCCCTCCTAAACTCAACCCGCACCCCTCCCCTCCGAGACTCCCCTTCGCCCCTCCCCTCCTAAACTCCCCCCTCACCCCTCCCCTCCAAATCTCCCCCATCTCCCATCCCTTTCAAATCCTCCCCCTCGCCCCTTCCCTCCAAAACTCCCCCCTAACCCCTACCCTCATAAAGTCCCCCATCGCCCCTCCCCTTCAAATCTCCCCACCCTCATTTTTTCTCAATTTCCCCCCTCTCACCCCTCCTCCTCAAAGCCTCCTCCCCGCTTCTTCCCCCTTCCAACTCTCACCTCCATCTCCCCCAACCTTCTGCCTCGCTCTGCCCCCCCCCCCTCAAATAACACCTCACTGTACCCCACCCAATCACCATCAAACCTTTTGTCCACCCCATCCTTCCCTTTCTCCTAGCTATTCTGAAATCTCTGACACACTTTCAATAGCTCTCCCTACCTCTTCCTCCTCTTACCGTACCCCTCCCCCCCCACCCTCCCTGTTCTGTATCCGATCCCCCCCCCCCTTCCTCTTCATTAACGGTATGGACCTTAAACATCCGGGGCCTTCGCTCAAATTTGACTGATCTCTCCATACAGGTTGCTTCTGACAAACCAGACTTGATCTGCTTAACAGAAACTTTCCTCCTTCATGACGTCTCTGGTTCCTTAATATCTCCCGGGTTACTCCCTCCTCCGGTATGATAGACCTGAGCCTTGTCCTGGAGGTGGGGTTGCTATGTTTATCAACAACTCTCTTCCTCACTCGCCCTGCACTGCCCTCTCTCCACCTCACCCCCAGGAGTACCTCTGGCTACGGCTTCCCCTTCGCTCCCACCTTTGTTCATATGTGTGTTGTACCGTCCACCAAACAGTGATGACTCCATCTACATCTCGCTATCTGATAATATGGACCAACTTCTATCGACTCATCCAAACTCTCTCTTCCTCATATGTGGTGATTTCAATTGTCACCATGCCAGTTGGCTGGGTGTGGGTACCTCACTCACCAGCCATGGCTCTTCAGCAAAGGACTTCTGCGACTCACTGGGACTGACACAATCTGTCAATTTCCCGACCCAGATCTCAGGCAACAGAGCATCTTCTCTTCTGGACTTGTTTATGACTAACTTCCCTGCAAATGTCTGCTGCTCTTCTTCTGCTCCAATCGGCTCATCTGATCATGTGCTTGTTAAAGTGGACATCTCTCTGACCATTCTCAGAGAGCCTCCTCAGCGTCGACGAGTCTGTCATTTCACTAAGGCCAACTGGCACGGACTTCAAGCAGCCATCAATCATCTGGACTGGTCTCCCATCTCTAACGCCTCTGACATCAAATCATCCTGGGAATCTTCCAAAGTAAATTGCTCTCTCTCATGCACAGATTTATCCCATCTCGCCTTCAGTTGTCATACCCTTCCTCCCGTGCATGGTACACGGAATCTTTTGGTGAGGCATTTGCCCAGAAACAACTTGCCTTCACCTCCTGGAAAGCAAATCCAATGGAAGGAAATCCCATTTCTTTTCACAAAGCCCAAAACAAGTGTGTGTCCACCCTCAGGAGAGCCAGGAAACAATATCTCTCCACTCTCAAAACCAAACTCTCAAACCTATCTCCCTCTTCCAAATCCTGGTGGCAATCTGGTCAAATCCGTTTCTGGTGTTTGTTCCCCCTCCATGAAGAGGAACAGGTTGAGATGGTTTGGTCATGTGCTGAGGAATGATGAAAGTGACTGGTTGAGAAGAGTGATGGAAATGAATGTAGAAGGAAGTAGAGGACGGGGAAGACCGAGAAAGACTTGGCTGAAGATGGTGGAAGAAGAAATGCGGGCAAAAGGGGGTTAACAAGGAGATGCAGAAAATAGGGCAAAATGGAAAAGATTGTCATGGGGACTGCAAGGCTAACCCCCGCTCTAGCAGGGAAAAAGGCCTTAAAATGCATGTTGTTGTTGTTGTTGTTCCCACTCCATCCCCTCCCTTACCTCAAACGGCTTCACAGCTGACACCACACAAGAAAAAGCTGAATGCCTCAACTCTGTTTGCCTCTAAATCTTGTGTCCCAAACCCATCCCTCTCTGTACCACCGTACCCAGTCGTACCCAGCTGTTCCTGGACTCTGCGTCCTTTCCTCCTGACAAGGTGGAAAGGTTTCTGTCAACCCTCGACTCTGATTCTGCAACTGGACCTGACGGCATCAGCCCATGGGTCCTATAATCCTGCTCCACAGCTCTATCACTCCATCTCTCTGTTCTCTTCACCCTCTCTTTTGGTCAAGGTCACCTGCGATCAGCTTGGAAATCAGCCAACATCACCGCTTTACACAAAAAATGTGCAAAAACAGAGCCTTGCAACTACAGACCAGTCAGCCTTCTCCCAATTATCAGCAAAGTCATGGAATCAATCATTGCTTCGGATATCAACTCTTTCCTCTTCTCAAAAGGCTTGATCCCTGATCATCAATTTGGTTTCAGACCAGGTCACTCTACTCTGGACATGCTGCTTCTGCTATCTCAACAATGGATGGAGGTCGTCAATGCCAAACAGGAAATTAGAGCTGTCTCCCTTGACATATCACGTGCCTTCGATACAGTCTGGCACCCCGCTCTGCTTACCAAACTCTCCTCCTATGGTATCCATGGAAATCTCCACACTTGGCTTGCGGACTTCCTCTCTAGTCGGAATCAATGTGCGGCCCTGAATGGGTTTCTCTCATCTCCCCTTCCTGGTCAGGCTGGAGTTGCCCAGGGCAGTGTTCTGGGCCCTGTGCTTTTTCTGGTCTTCATCAATGATCTCTCTGACTCTCTTGAAAATCCTCTCTATCTCTTTGCTGAGAGTCCACTCTCTGCCACTCCATTCCTCATCCCTCAGATCGGCAGTCTGCAGCCTCCTCACTCGCTGCACACCTGGACAAAATCACAGACTGGTCAAACAAGTGGAATATGTCTTTCAATCCTGAAAAATCTCACACTCTTACTATGTCTCTCAGAAAAGACCGACTGGACAACCCTCCCATCCACTTTCTGAATAATCCTCTCCAAGAAGTTCTGTCACTCAAGCTTTTGGGTCTCACTATCTGCCATGATCTTTCCTGGGAAATCCACATTTCAAATCTGGCCTCCAAAGCCAGTCGCCGACTGGGCATCCTCCGTCGTGTGAAGTCCTTCCTTGGCACACCTGAGCTCCTCACCACATACAAGGCTTTCATCCGCAGCTCAATGGAATACTGCTCTCCCCTATGGGCCGGTGCTCCTGTCTCACACCTAGATCGGCTTCACGCTGTTGAAACCAAAGCTTTCAGAATCATTGGAATCTCCCACGATGAAGCTAACTCCGAGGGCCTTTCACTTACTCACCGCAGGCAGTTTGGTGGGCTTTCTTTCTTCTACTGACTCCTCTCCGGCCTTGCTCCCCCTGCTCTCTCTCTGGGCTGTCCCCCAAATATTCCTGCAGATCGCACAAGATCTGCCTGGAACCCTCTTATGGTTAAACTGTCAAAAGCAAGACTCTGCTCACCTTCACTCCTTCATTCCTCTTTTCTCCCGCCTCTGGAACAAACTCCCTCACTCTCTTCAATCCCACTCCTCCCTCCAGGTCTTTATAACAGCTGTTCACCACCATCTCTTATCTTCCCCCATCCAAAACCTTGATCTTTTCTACCCCCGCTAATTTCACCCCAGATTCACTTTTTTGAAATACCAACTTCCTTCCTGGAAGTCCTTGCAGTGTCCTTGTGTTTTATACTTCTCCCACCCCTCCCCCCCTTCCAACATCTTCTCCCCCCAAGCCCTCCCACAGATCTTCTGATGTACCTGCTCTCAAATGTTGTGTTTGTGTGCTTTCCCTTCTCTCCCCATCTTGTCTACCGCTACCTTTATTATATGTTTTTTGTGTCTGTTTGATTTTCTTTTGTGTGTGATATATGTTAGCTCTTTCACGAGCCTCGATCCTGTATACACAAAAAAAAAAAAAAAAAAGAGGAAAGGAAATCACGGCAGTATTTGCACCTAACACTCACAAAGTATCAGCATTTATCATTCAAATGGCGATGACGTCATCACTTTGAACTGTAAACCAGCATCATAAATACACAAGGAACACAAGGAACTGGGATGCAGGAAGAGGCCATTTGGCCCATCAAGCCTGCGCTACATCCACACCACATCTATCTATAATTCCAGTAATCTCTGTGTGTATGTTTGTTTGTTTGTTTGTTTGTCTGTGACCGCTGTTTCTCGACAACTACCGGTCCGATATACTTGAAACTTGCCAGGTATATTGCTGGGGACCCGAGGATGTGCCTTTTCAAGGTTTCATATTAATCGGACAATTACTTACCGAGCTATGTCCAAAAAACGATTCAACCAATCAGAGAGCAGCGAGCTATCGCGTGTGCCGAACGTGGCGAACACACTCTGCCTCGGATGGCACATTTGAGAGCGTATTCATTTATTTCCCGTCGGCAAACTATGTTGGCGCTATGTTGGCGTTAAACGATGTTTTAAAACTAATTAAAACTAATTTGCGATTCTTTCGCTTTCCTGCGATATGCGACCTTCCGGAGCTCCTGTGAGAGCGTGCGCCATTACGGATAGTACGGGTACGGGCATGCCATATGTTGGCGTTAAACTATGTTTTAAAACTAATTAAAACCATTTCATGTAAATAGAGGGGGGGGGGGGGGATTGTCACTGTACTCGCAAGCCGTTCGCCGTTCGCTTTGGCGTTGCGAATGGACCAAAACATTTCATGGTCCAAACCATTTCATGTAAAGCGTTCGCCGTTCGCTTTGGCGTTGCGAATGGACCAAAACATTTCATGAACCAAACCATTTGATGTAAATAGAGGGGGGGGATATAATGTTAGATATATATATATAGTACGGGCATGCCCTAGTTAATTCAATCTGACAGTATTTATAAACACAAATTCACTGGGTTTTCCCCTTGCGTTGGATGTACTGGCGGTGAAAACAGTGGGGCACAAATAGATTTGTTTTAAACACAAATAGAATATGACAAAAATATATTACTGTATTATTATTTAAAACATATAATAATTTTTATGTTTTTTTTTTAAATACCTGTTCTGTTTTTAGTTATGAAATGCGTGTCCGCTAAGGGAAAAGCGGGGCTAAGCAATATTGGTTCACTTTGTCTGTTTGCCTGTCTGTTTGTCCAAAAACGTCAGTTCAAGATTTAGGAACAACTTAATTCAAATTGAATATTATATTTTGAACACGATTTAGAAAATGAATCGGCAAACGAACCTGCAGTTAGTTCAGCAATACTTTCCCCCTGAATTTGCCCGATCGCACATGCGCAGAGAGGAGTGAGATAATATGTTTTACTCTGTGTGCTTGCCTGGCAGTGAAACAAAAGTGAAAATCATTCCAAACAGGAAACTTAAAGACACAGACAAGCAGGTACAAATACCTAATGTAACACGTTAAATAAGGTGGTGTAAAAGAAGCTGGATCAATGGCGGTAAACTTCCGAAAATAATTTTCTCTCTAAAACCCTTAAAGTATTTCTTTTATTTAAATTGAATCATATAATTGAACACTGTCGAGCACAAATCGCCTTTTGGAACTTTCAAAACCCTTCCGTTTAACAGTACTTGGACAAAATGTTACGCGTTTCACATCATTTTGACCAATCAAATTTGCTGCCCTCAGACCACGACAATGCCCTTTTTTCTCAAGAAAAGACTGCACGGGGTAAGGTGTTCGAGGAACTCTCGAGTTTGTTATGAGGTACTTTTCTCTGCACAGTACCTTGCACAAAGTCTGCTGCACAGTGCACAAAGCTCTGACACTTCGGATTACGCAACGTTCATGTAAAAGACTCAACTTTAATGCTTTCGCAGGAAGTTATCGATATCCAGCAAACTAAAAATTTATGGCACATGATGTGCATTTGAACCTAAAGGGTGATTTATGGCCCTAATTTATTAAGTGATGGTGGTTTTATTTTCCTTGCAGGTAGTAAAGAATACAATTGTCAGAACGGTACATCACATGACATATTAAAACTAGACCAACACTCGGTAGAGAGCATACCCCCGCCAGGCTGAACCGTTTACATTTTGTATCTACTCATAGGCCGGATCTGGATCTGGACTTGAACCAAAATGTAATTGGCTTGTTCTTGTCAACTTAACAACTCATCCAACAAGATTTGTCATACGGTAGTCTATTCACAACTTTTTGACATATCATGTTATATATCGTTTTTAGCCCTATCACTCAATGGTGAAGAATCACTTAAAGAATTATCAGATCTGCATCCAGATCCGGATCTTTCGCAAAGTCTAAATAATTCTTCCTCGTCACACACCCAACTGGTCCAACAAATTTCATCTGAATCCGTCCACAACTTTCTAATATACCGTACTTATATTGGTCTTTGCCCAATCTCAATGGTGAAGGAACACCTTTAGAGGCCATTTTTCCCGCAGAGCAGGGGTTGGCCTTTTTCAGGCACCGTGGTCCCCCTTTTTTTTGAAGCGATTTTTATGGCCGGATGCCCTTCCAGCCATCAACCCTGTTAGTAGCCTCTTGCGACACACAGGGAATTACCAGTGAACTGGTACTCAATTTGACGACCTCGGAAGGATGACAGGCTGAGTCAACCCTCCTGGCGTTAATTCAACGATCGACCGGGATTTGAACCCAGGATCCTAGGATCCCAAGCCGGCACCCTAACTGCTAAGCCAACACCAGGATAATCTTACCAATCTCAATGGTGAAGGATGACTTTAAAATTCTAGTATCCGGATCCAGATCCAGATCTTCACCAGAATCGAATCAATTCATCCATGTCACACACCCATCATATCCACCAAATTTCATTCAAATCTGTCCACAACATTTTTTGAGATATCCTGCACACAAAAAAAACAAAACAGACAAACAGACCTGGGTGAAAACACAACTTCCGTCCACCTTCGGTGGTGGAGTTATTAATATTTTTCAAGTGCATTTTTGGAGATGGCAGCAACTGAATGTAGTTTTCTCAAAATAACAAAAGAGGACAGAGTTGATTTTCTCTGAGAATAAGGGCATGGCTTTGGCGCATCGATTCTTCAGATCTCTATTTGATACAACATGGGTACCATGCACAAACATGATCATCATCATACTAAAATACGCAATTTGGTGTCTGTCTAACGATTTTTTTACCGCAATACATTCGGTCGTTACTCATCCAATCTCAACCAAACTAGACAGGAGGACTAAGGGTCACATGATGAATGTTGGAGCAAATAAATTTGTCCCTCCCCTCCATCCCACACCTCAAGCGGGTTTTCTCCACCAAACGGGTTTTCCTCGCCAATGGAGTTGAGTGTTGAGGTGCATATCCGTATTAACATAGCTTTGTCAAGGCGTTTTTCCAAAGCTGCTTCTAATAACAAACGTAACAACAACACAACATATAACAGAATAATATTAATGTTATTACAAAGCAATATTAATACTAATAATATCCCGTCTCCCCAAGTGTTTTTTCCTCCTTCAACAAATGCCGTGTTGACGTTTATAAACATGTTATTGTGACGTTTTATGGGACACCCCTACCGGGAGTAAAAAATATTATAAAACCACGAACACGTTTGATTACCTTTTGAAACAGTTGCTCCTGCTGTTTAACACTAAACTGGAAGGGAGGAAACCCAGGGTGTGTTCATTTACCAAGCAGCTATCGAGCGTTTGGCAAGCCAGTCGTTCTTTATCAATGGTTTTGAAAGGAGTGCTTGCTGGAATGATTAAAACACTTGGCGAGTACTCCACAATAAACTTGGTAACTGAACACACCCCCAATGTTCTTGAGGCCAGACCATAGATCTACTGTGATCTATATACGTCAGAGAGAAAAGACCCTTCCTCCCTCTCCCATATGAAACGGGTGTACTAGTTCTTCAAATTCACAAATAATTTGAAGACAAAGCGGCTGTAGGAAAACCAAAAGGTCTTGACAAACATCAGCATGCATACCAAACACGGCCAGAGGACTTCAAGATGCAATGAATCACATTTCTTGAGGAAGTGTGTACGCAAAAATGAGGGTAACAAAATGGGTTCATTGTTTGCATCTTCGCTTCTTTATTTGTTTCATGATTGGTTACAACTCGTGATTATGAATGATGTTTTCAGATACCATCACATGATATACTTTGACAATTCATAGATGGACAAAGCAGGATGCAACACTTAAGAGCATGACGCTGGTGCATCGATTCTTTAGATCTCTATTTATTACAACATGGCTACCACGCACAAAAATGATTCTCAAATTCACAAATAGTTTGAAGACAAGTCGGTTGCAAGAAAACACGGATCCGGATCTTTACGAAAGTCGAATGAATTTGTCCTTGTCACACACCCAACCTGTCCACAGGTTTCATCCAAATTTCATCCAAATCTGTCTACAACTTTTCAAGATATCGTGATACATATATATATATATATACAGACTTGGCATTTAATATGGAATATTTTTTTTTCTTCACTTGGGTTTAATTTCTGAACTCGGTATATCAATCTGGTGAGTTTAATTTATCCTTCGGTGATTTCATTGTTAAAAGAACCATGTCACTGATTGTCTATCGCAGCAAGAAGTCAATAACAGGATTATATCACAGGTGGCGTGACAAAATGTACGGACAGGTACATTTGACGATGGCTTCACAATCGGGTATATAAGGGTTGTTGCGTTCTGTATTAGTGGAAAACAACTGCGACACATCTCCAAAAGTTATTGCCGCTTCCTCTGGAGATGGTCCGTCAACTCGACAATGCTGTTTGTCATGGAGTGGTGGCTTTACGAAATTACAGCATGAAACAGCGTGCTATTGCTCGGCAGTATGGCATCACTCAAGGTCAGGTGTCAAAGATCCTGAAACGAAATGCTCAGAGGGGTGTCCCTACTCCCATACCGAGGCCAGGACGTCCCCGCAGAACCACAAGGAGGGATGATCGCCAGCTGCACCGGTTAGTCCGCAATGGCCGTACCAAGTCAGCTAATCGGCTTAGGGCTGAGTGGCAGCAACTGACAAATGTGCCTGTATCCAGAAGGCTAGTCAACCAACGACTGGTTCAAGCAGGCTATCGTGCCAGGCGTCCCCTGAAAAGCCACGCCTGACCAGACAACAACGCCAGCGCCGATTGCAGTGGGCCAGAGAGCACCGTCAATGGCAGCCAGGACACTGGAATCACGTGATCTTCGGTGACGAGTCTAGATTTCTGGTCTATCGTCAAGATGGCCGCGTCCGAGGGCGCAGACAAGTGCATGAAGCCTACAACAAAGATTGTATAGTGCCAAGAGTCCAAGCTGGAGGTGGTGGGGTGACCGTTTGGGCTGCTTTTCATGCAGGGGGCAAAACTGACCTGGTTGTTCTGAATGGAAACCTGAACCAGTTCAAGTACAGGGCCATTCTGGAAGAAACATTGCTTCCATTTGCTCGTGCAGCCTTTCGAGGAAACTTTGTCTTCCAAGATGACAATGCAAGGCCTCATCGTGCTCGCATGATCCAACACTTTCTTGCTGACCGTGGTGTAGAGCATATGGAGTGGCCTGCCATGTCCCCGGATATGAATCCGATAGAGAACTTGTGGGCAGAATTAACGCGTCAAATCGACCACTTGGACCAGCAGCCGACCTCTGTGCGTGAATTGCAGCAGGCTATTGTCACTGCATGGCAAGCGATTCCTGTCCAAACCTTGGCAAATCTCGTGAACAGCATGCCTCAACGTGTACGTGCTCTCCTGAATGCTCGTGGGGGTTACACGAACTGTAATTTTACTGTCCGTAATCCCAGTCGTAATTTAACTTTTGTTTTTGTGAAAAAAAATGTGGCTAATGTGCAAAATAAAGAGATACTTCTGAAAAACGTACAGAAGTTTAACACAGTACTGTCCATGAATTGAGTTTGATATCAGTTTACATCACTTTCAAGGATCAATTTATTTGTTTCGAAATGTCAAATGTATTTTTTGTTTCTTTTAAAGGTCACATTAACAAAATCTAGAATAATTTCAACATAATTCCAATTAACTTTTGGTTGTAAGACATCTTGAAAAGTAAGTTCGCCCCCACAAAAAAAATATTCCATATTAAATGCCAAGTCTGTATATATATATATATATATATATATATATATATATATATATATATATATATATATATATATATATATATATATATATATATATATATATATATATATATATATATATATATATATATATATATATATATACACATAAATACACTTCATGACCAAAGGTATGCGGACACCCAAACACCGAACATCTCATTCCAAAATCATGGGCATTACATTAATATGGAGTTGGTCCCCACTTTGCTGCGATAACATCCTCCACTCTACTGGGAAGGCTTTCCACTAGATGTTGGAACATTGCTGTGGGAATTTGCTTCAATTCAGCCATAAGAGCATTAGTGAGGTCGGGCACTGATTTTGTGCGAATAAGGCTGGCTCGCAGTCGGCATTCCAATTCATCCCAAAGGTGTTCGATGGGGTTGAGGTCAGGGCTCTATGCAGGCCAATCAAGTTCTTCCACACCGATCTCGACAAACCATTTCTGTATGGACTTCGCTTTGTGCATGGAGGCATCATCATGCTGAAACAGGAAAGGGCCTTCCCCAAACTGTTGCCACAAAGTTGGAAGCACACAATCGTCCAGGATGTCATTGTATGCTGTAGTATTAAGATTTCCCTTCATTGGAACTAAGGGGACTAGCCCGAAACATGAAAAACAGCCCCATACCATTATTCCTCCTCCACCAAACTTTACAGGTGGCACTATGCATTCCGGCAGGTAGCGTTCTCCTGGCATCTGCCAAACCCAGATTCGTCCGTCGGACTACCAGATGGTGAAGCGTGATTCATCACTCCAGAGAAGGCGTTTCCACTTCTCCAGAGTCCAATGGCGGCGAGCTTTGCACCACTCCAGCTGACTCTTGGCATTATGCATGGTGATCTTTGGCTTGTGTGCAGCTGCTCGGCCATGGAAACCCATTTCATGAAGCTCCCCATGAACAGTTGTTGTGCTGACGTTGCTTCCAGAGGCAGTTTGGAACTTGGTAGTGAGTGTTGCAGCCGAGGACAGACAATTTTTATGCGATTCAGCACTTGGCGGTCCCGTTCTGTGAGCTTTTGTGGCCTACCACTTTGCGACTGAGCTGTTGTTGCTCCTTTCCACTTCACAATAACAGCACTTACAGTTGACCAAGGCAGCTCTAACAGGGCAGAAATTTGACAAACTGACTTGTTGGAAAGGTGGTATCCAATGACTGTGCTACGTTCAAAGTCACTGAGCTCTTCAGTACGGCCCATTCTACTGCCAATGTTTGTTGGTCATGTCGTGTGTGTATATATATATATATATATATATATATATGTGGCGGGCCACGTGAAAAAGGGAAAAGGGGGCTTATGAGTGTTCATTGGGTAAACTGACACTTTTCATCGTTTTCTGACCACCCGTAAGCCCCCTTTTTACGTGGCGCACCACATATTTATGTGTATGTATATATGTATGTATATATATATATATATACAGTGGTACCTCGGCTTACGAGTGCCCCAACGTACGAGTTTTTCGGGATACGAGCCGTCGCTCGGGCGGTTTGTTGCTTTGGGATACGAGCCGAGATCCGATGTACGAGCTCAAAAAATTTATTTTTTGGAATTTTCCGGTTGTGGCTTCCGGTTCCGGTCACGCGGTTATCTTGCCGTGAAAGCATCTCTGCTTGGATATAAAACACGCAATCGTCGAAATACATGAGCGAGGAATCTCCTTGCTCCAGCCGGTGACGTCATCGGCGGGGATCCCCGCCTCCAGAGTGGCTGGTCACGTGACCGCCAAAGCGTGTCGCGCGTGCGGGTATAATGAGCTACACCTGTGGATCACGTGACCACGGAAGCACGCCTCGCTTGAGAGGCATGGCTTTCGGTTTGCGTTTTGCTTTATAAGGCGCGATAAATGGGCTTTTGAGTGTTAGCGGTTCATGGCGTTGACGGTTCATGACGGTTCATGACGGTTCATGGCATTGACGGTCAAAAACCCATTACATCAATTTTACCAGGCACTGTACAGTAAGTACAGTGGACACCAAATGCACGGTGGAAGGCTAGAAGTAGAAGATCGTCCAAGACAAGTGAGAATAAGCCATACTTTGGAGGAGATGACGTCATTCGCTGGTCCGATAACCAAAGATGTGGTATAAAAAACCAGGTGAGCTAACAATGCAGCAATGAAGGAATTCGGCCAAGGCACCGGCACACAACGACCTACCTACATCGAAAGACTCAATGCCAATGGTGACAGAAGCCAAGACGGCCGGCTTAAACACCACCGAAAGACCACGGTGTACCAACTTACGATGCAGAACATCTTGCACTTAATATGATGACAACAGGTGCCATCCTCTGACGTACCATTACAGGTACAGGTACAGTACACGTGAGCACAGAGCAAAAGTTCACTGAAACCGAGATTAAGAAAAAAGAAAAAACACCTCGTGGTCCGTGCTCGATATCCGAGTTTCAATCTTTTCAAACACATGATGCTCTCGGTCACGGTATCTCCTGCGAGCTGCTTCTCCTTCAACCACACAAACAACAACTTCTCCATATCTTCATGGATAGAGGTCCGGAGCTTTGAAATAATCGTAACGCCCTTGGCTGGCGTTATAGCCTTTATGGACTCCTTCTGCTTCAAAATCGTACATATCGTAGAAGGAGTACGATCGTACTGCCTCGCCAAGTCGACAACACGCACACCTCACCTGGCATGCTCTTCTCCTCTGCTTAATAAAACCAGTTTATTTCTTTACATTCTCTTGTATTATGTACAGTATATACGAGGTCGTGCTTGTTTATACATTATTTGTTATTTATAAAGTACATTTTTGTTATTTAAAAGCACCTAACAAAAAAAATTGGTGTTTTTTTTTTGAGGCTGGAACGGATTAATAGCATTTCAATGCATTTGAATGGGAAAATTTGCTTTGACTTACGAGCGATTTGGCTTACGAGCTCCGTCACGGAACGGATTAAACTCGTAAGCCGAGGTACCACTGTATATATATATATATATATATATATATATATATATATATATAGATATATATATATATATATATATATATATATATATTATATATATATATATATATATATATATATATATATATATATATATATATATATATATATATATATAATATATATATTGGTTTTTGCCGTATCTCTCAATGGTAAAGAATCAATTAAAAAAATTATAGTATCCGGATCCATATCCAGATCTTCACTTTGACAAGTTGACATCCAACATCCCAAGAAGTACTATTCAATACGAAAAAGCTTAACTTCTTAATCCACATCAAAATTAAAAAAAAAAACCTAGTACTATAGGGTCAGTGGTGTAGTGATGGTTTGTGGCGCTCGGGCCGAAGGTCAAAAATATTGCCCCCTGCAGGCACTGACATGGTCAGAAATTCCTACTGAGGGGGGCATATTGAGGGAAAGAGCATAAGCTTCCCCAGCAGGTTCAGCAGCAGAGCTCTGGTACCTGTTCAAAATGAGAATATATTTCGATATGATTTCCTGAGATGATTCGTCTTATTAACTACAAAGAATCCGGAAGAACACCTGTGTTTCTAAACACGTGCCATGTTAAGGTGTATAGAGCAGATTAATAGGTCCTTCCATGGCATGGTATTCCAATCACAAAATAAATAACAAAAACAATGATAACATTGTAACAAAGCATTTCTTAATACTAATAATATTAAAAACAACAATAATATTTGTACCATTTGGCAATAATAAAACGATCGTGTAATCACCGGCCTGGTCCAAGCAGACCTGGGCTTGGTGAAAGGTAAACTATTGCTGAAGCAGTAGAGCAGGAAGGTATGCTACAAGGTAGTTAACAAAAACTACATCAAACATGCATGCAGCAAGGTGTGGTATTTCTATGGCCTAGAGACTAGAGCTGATGAGACAGAGCAGTCGAGGATGACAAGGAAGTTAAAGAACTCACATGACATGTGATGCAGGCCTCGCTGATTGGGACATAACACCTGAGATATCTAGATTTGATCGACGTAATTACTTAACAAACGTCCAACAGTTACACCCCTCCATCCCTTGGGCCAATGGGCGATCTCCATGTTACCGAGTGCATATTGAACCTCGTGATACAAGATAAGAGATCAATGCAGCAACACTGGAACACGGATTTATTTACTGTGCGAGGTGATAGAAATAGGAATGAGGAAAAAGTGAATCCGGATGGAAAGGACTTTGTAAACATCGACATGACACATTGGCACGTGGCACGGGGTTTAAACTGTAAAACGTGGTTCTAAAAGTTGCTTTTCGTGATCTCACGAGTTCGTTATATTATAATTTATTTATATACAATACAACCAAATGGAGCATGAAAACGTTTTTTTGAGGGTGTAATTTGGCGCCCAATCCACTGCGCGCCTGGTGCGGTCGCCCCCTCCGCCCCCCATCACTACGCCACTGTATATGGTAGTAATTAATGATTGAAGAAGCTGTGAAAAATTAAATCCAGTGGTGGTTAAGAATGTAGCAGGCTGAACCCACACTCGGGCAAATCAAATTTTTTTTTTTTTTTTTTTTGTATACTGAATCGAGGCTCGTGAAAGAGCTGACATTTACTTCACAAACAAATCTGAATGTGTTTAACGTGTGCCATTTGAGACAATCCCATGACTTGAACTGTTGAACCCACCAAACACATGATGGTGACAACCTGAAATAATTATTAGCAACACAGTAAATATTCGAATTTAAATTTCCATCACACATAGAAATGCAGTAAGGTCTGCCCGCTCAATGGTACCCAGGTGAAAAATCATACAATGTCTACCTCTGAGTGCAGGATTCATTATTAAAGGCTTCCTTTTGGAAGGTGGATGGAGGTTACGGTTTCACCCTTGTTTGTCTGTCTGTTTGTCTGTCTGTCTGTGAGAAGCAGTGGATTTCAAAAAGTTGTGGACGGGTAATGACAAAACTCGGTGGATGAATTGAGTCGGTGATAAGAACAAGTCGATTAGATTTTGGTTCAGGTCCGGTTCCATATCCGACCTATCAGTGGGATACAAAATGTCGGAGGTATGCTCTCTACCGAGTGCCGTTCTGATCGCCTTTGGTACCGTGAGTTTAAGACGGTACAGCAGGTAGTTGCAAAATCATGGCCTGTACCAAGTCAAAATAAAAATGGAGTGGAGTATATAATTTGTTTGGGCTCACTTTGACTTAAAGTAGAACTGCAATAGAGTGAACGTTTCATGTGGAGGTGGCAGATGCACAATGAGGTATTATATTATCTGTCTCATCCAAAGTGAAATTAGATATGGAAGAGATGTTTCAAAAATGAGGAAATCCCTGTGATAATGGCAAAGTAAACATCAGCATGAATTCAGACTCCCTGGGTATTTTCAAGTCCAAGCACTCACCTCCCTGGCTCAGCTGCGAGGTGCTACGGCTGCGGTATGACAGCCCCACCATGGACACCATACGAGCTCCGAGGCTTGATCGTCGTTTCTTCCCCTGTGCTCCTGCCTCTCCACTACCAACAGCCACCCCGACCGCTGCAGCGGCAGCGGCAGCAGCAACCGCCGCCACCACAACACCGCCCTCTGAAGGCCGGGGAGCTCCATTTTCACCATCGAAGATGTCAGCCTTTGTCATGCTGGGGCTACGCGAAACATCTGGGCTTGCCAGAGGCCACAGCTCATGTCCACTGCAGCCAGGCACCGCCAGGTCCCTGCAAAGATGTAAATGGGAGTCAAGAAGATTGAGGCCTTTGCTGTTCCTTTTTGTTTTAACGACTTGCTTTACTCCATAATAATGTATTCAAGAGTATGACACAATAACAAAAGGAAATGTTGGCGGAGGAAGAGGAAATTCTACCCAATCAGCCCGTTGCAATATACCATCTTTTAACTTCCACCAATGACCATTGGGCTATGTGCAAACTGTTCCTCTGGCTTAATGTCATTCTGAGGGACGACACCCACATTGATGTCTGGTCCTGCCTGTGAAACACCACGATGACAGCTTATAACTGGGTCGAGATTAAAACCCAGGCTAGACAGCTCAAAAGTGAGTGAGCACACCTCTAAGCTGTCCTATAAAAGCTGATCACGTTGGCTTTTCATACCTTGCAGAATAGTCATAACAACAGGGTTTATCTGCTTCACAAACCGTTCTCAACATTCATTTTCATCAACCAAGTTCAAATCAGAATGAATAGATGCACACCTTGCAATTGTAGCTTTGCCTTGCATGCACGCAGATGCAGTCTTAAACTAGATGGTATTCATAGAATACTTACCCAGCGCAGTCAACTTGGTGTGAACCAACTCTTCTGTTTTTGAACGTTTTTTTTTTTTTTGATCCAATATGGCTGCCAGACCACGTGAGCGATGACGTCATAAATTTAAATTCTCTAATATAATTGTAGCATAGATCATGCTCGATAAATTAAAAACTGAGCAGACTAAGCGTTGTCCCTGTCGAATTATGACGTCATAATTATGGCATCAATGAGGTCATCATTAACAACAACTATTCCCCATATGGAGTTCTTTACAATGAGCCACGTTTGAATTTTTCCCATTCAGCGGTTTTGGAGATATAGAGGTGCAACATTTTTCGTTTTTTCCAAGCTTGCGCCTGTACCACATGACCTATGACGTCATGATTATCATTAAAATATTCTACATGAGGAGGCGCTGCTAAGGTGAAAATTTCGTGCCCATCTGACCAACAGTTGCTGAGAAAAAAAATTCACAATGATCGGATAAGTATTGTACTTTTCGAATTATGAAGTCACAACGAAGGCACCAATGACATCATCATTAACATATCTTATTCCCCAAGGGGAGTACTTGACAATGAGTCATGTTTCAATTTTTTCCATGGAGCTGTTTCGGAGATATAGAGGTGCAACTGTTTTCGATTTTTTTTCAAAGATGGCGTCTGTACCACGTGACCTATGACGTTATCATTATCATTTTAAAAATTCTACAGGAGCCGCACATATTCTGAAAATTATGTGTCCATCGGACTAACAGTTGCAGAGGAATTTTTTGTTTTATTCATACTGATCAAATCAAGCCTTGTACTTGCCGAATTATGACGTCATAATTAAGCCACCAATGACATCACCATCAACGTATCTTATTCCACATGGTGAGTACTTGACAATGAGCCATGTTTCAATTTTTTCCATTGAGCGGTTTGGGAGATATGGAGGTGGAACGTTTTTACAAGATGGCGTCCGTACCACGTGACATTTGACGTCATAATTAAGAATAAAAAATTCCACAGGAGGAGACACTTCAATGGTAAAAGTTCGTGTCAATCGGACCAACGGTTGACAAGAAAATGAATTTGTTAAATGCAGACACGTACGTACGGCACATTGCACACGGCACACGTACTCAGATGAATGCTTAACCCCGCTTTTCGCTTAGCGAGCGCAGGGTAACGAGGATAAAAAGAAGTTATGTTGAGATGAGTTTCTAAACGAGCACTGAAAGTTTAATTAATATCAGATAAAGTCCAATAAGTGAAGATTGAATTCAAGCGAAAAAGAAACGACTTGGTGTGTGTCGAAATTGAGATTGGAGATATATTGAATTTATTGTGAATGACGCATTCACTTTTAGAGGATAAAAATCCATAAATACAATGAACAGATCAAAATCGATAATCAATTTATTTAAAGCATAGTACAATAATAATGGGGTTCGCAGGGTAACTTAGACATATTCACAACCATCATTCTGTTATTTCCCATGCAGGGTGAAGCATCAATGTGTGTGGAATCCATTGGAAGGGCCCATTGGCCAGCATTGGTCGTTGGTGGACCTTAAAGATCCCAAGGTGTCTTTCGCGAAGAGTACGCGATTCTCACCGATGACACCATGACAAATTATATATTCCTGCCATGACTGATTGCTGAGAAGGCAACGGCAACCCACCCAGCATCCCAAGAGACTTCTACGACAGAACCTACTATGAAAAAAAAGAAAAGAACCACCTTTAGAGGCCATTTTTCCCCACAGAGCAGGGGTCGGCCTTTTTCGGGCATCCCCTTTTTTGTTCCCCTTTTTTGAAGCAATGTTTTATGGCCGGATGCTCTTCCTGCCACCAACCCTGTTAGTCACCTCTTGCGACACACAGAGAAGAACTGGTACTCAATTTGCCGACCTCGGAAGGATGACAGGCTGAGTCAACCCGCTGGCGTTAATTCAGCGATCGACCGGGATTCAAGCTCAGGATCCCAGGATCCCAAGCCGGCACCCTAACCACTAAGCCAACACCAGTACCTACTGATGGTGTAAAAAATGGTACATTGATGATGATAATGATCAAGACCATGTTAGTGACACCAACAAATGGCGTAAGAATTGGAATTTTAATAAATGCAGCACAGTTTAAACTACAAAAATCCACTTGTGTACAAAGTTTTGAACAACTCAAACCCCCTGGGCCTTGACGATGAAGCTAGGATTTATTGCTATAAATTTGCGGAAGATATGGAATGGAGTCTCAGATAAAGGGTGATAATTCTCAGATAAAGGGTAAGATAAAGGGTGTAATTTTAAGGTTGTTTGTCGTTCAGCTTCTTTTTTTCTTTCCCAAAATTGTCTTTTCTGCCTCTTCAACGTTAGCCCATACACGACGTTTGAAATGACGTGTGAATGCTAACGAGGCCTATTGTGGTGTGTGTGTTTTCAGTGACTCGGTTTTGCTCACCTTGCACTTTTAACCTGCCGTTGCCAGCATGGAATGTGTAATTAAGACTCCCCATATAGGATAGTGGGAGGCTTGTACCCGTTGTAGTGTTTGCTTTTCCAATTAGTGCCCCTAATGTTAATGGTACCGCAGAGTTTCTTAGACCCTTAAGAGAACTAAACCACTTGTTAGTTTTCGGTTTTTTCCTTTTTTGCCGAATGACGGAGCTGGCTGGGAATTTCGGAATGAAATTTTGCAAAAAATAATGGGATTAAAAATGATGTGGAGTTGACCTAATTTATTTGACCTAGCTTGGCCTAATTTTAAGGTCATGACCTAATTAAAGACATTTTAACATTTTTCCCAATAACTCGACTAAGGTTTGGCCAATCAGAAGTAAATTGCCCTCTCTTGAAAGCCTAGAGCGGGGTCAGCAATTTGCGGCTCCAAAGAAGCACGTAGCTCTTTAAGAACTTGATCGACCCTGATTGATCGAACCTCCTTTTTTTCTTTATCAATTTTCAGAAAAATCTTTGTGAGTGTTGCGAAAGGATAAAATAATACTTGAGAACTTTGGCAATGATACACATGAAAATACACGGTAATTACCGGAATTATCTGCGAGCACGACTTACGCATTGTGCTCCGGCGCTCCACGCTTCACTGCTCCATAGTTATTTCTAAAAAGCTAGCGATGTCCTGATTCTCGCTAGCTGGGTGAGTGAGAATCCAAACAATGAACGGCGAGATATTGTTTTGATAACGTTTCAAAACTCCCCCTTCAATGGGGGTGTGCATGTGACGTCACTACACTTGCGATCCGCCATCTTCCACTCACAGTATATCTCTGCAAGTTAAAACATTGATGCTCTACTATATAAGAGAGATGTTGGTCTGTGTGTGTGTGTGTGTGTGTGTCTGTCTGTGTGTCGCCATTTTTCTCAGAGTTGTCTGAACGGATCTTCGTCAAACTTTCAGAGGTTCATCAGTGAGTGCCTGGGAGTGTTTTAGGCAAAAAAAAATATATATATATTTTGAAAAAAAAAAGTTCGTTTTTTTGGTAAAAAAAAACAAAACAAAAAAAAAACGCTCGATAGTGCCGAAGCCTTTTTAAATTAATGACAGTTATATACACGTACACATTCGCATAAATAAATACAAAACAATCACCAGACATTTGAATACAAATAAATCAAACAATTCCGGAAGTGTACAAAGTTGGTAGTACGGTTTCTTCTTCTTCCTGATCGGCATCACACTTAACTCAGAAACGTGATGAACGCCACATTCACCCACCAGCATATATATGAGCCCCCTTCCTCTCCTGACTCCTCCCCCCCTTCCCTCCTCTCCACCCCCTACCTCCCTTCCCTCCAAACATCCTCTACCCTTCCCCCCTCCCCCTCCCCCTCTCCCCTACCCCTCTTCCCCCCTCCCTCCCCTTCACCTTCCCCCCTACCCCCTCCCTGCCCCTTCCCCTTTCCTCCCCTACCCCCCTTCACCCACTTTCCCATCTCCCCCTCTACCCCCCTCCATCCCCCTTCCCCTCCCTCCCTCCCCCTCCCTCCCCCTCCCCTTCCCCCACGGCAACGCCGGGTACTTCTGATAGTAACATATAATTTCATGTGATGTTCGATTTCAGGACAAAATTCTCACTAAATTTTTAACATTTTCAGCTTTGTGTTGGAACTACGCATCCATCCATCATGGAAATTTGATAATCCTTCAATGGGGAACTTGTATGTATTTCTTTTAATATTCAGCAAACTTCAAATTCTGCTCAGAGATGCTTATGCCAAGGCACGTCATCCACCTGTCCATCGATTAACTTTTCAAACTTCATCTCTGAAACTTCAATGGTAGGATGACAGAAGCCTCGCCTCTTCTGATCTCATTCCAAGTTTCCTTGAGCAACCACTAGAGTCACATTTTAAGTGAGTTGTTCCAATGTCAAAACAATCCCTTTCAGTCGTGACTTGAATACCAAGCTCGGATTTTCGATCAAAATTAGTGATTAACTCCCTACGGATATCCCAGTGGGGGTGCATGAAATCCATCCTCCAATTTTCAAGTGGAACATGCTCGTGTAATGAGTCCTGCTTTTGTCAAACCAGGCCAACATTACCCAAACGGTCATTGTGTCTATTTGTTTAATGTTATATACAGTTCCTTCAGAGAGAATTCACACCCCTTGAATTTTCCACACTTTGTTGTTACAGCCTGAATTTAAAATGGATTAAATTGAGATTTTTTGTCACTGATGTACACATAATACCCCGTAATGACAAAGCTGAATTTTTTTTTTTAGAATTTTTTACAAATTTATTAAAAATGAAAAGCTGAAATGTCTTGAGTCAATATGTATTCAACCCCTTTGCGATGATACTCCAAATTGAGCTCAGGTGAATCCAATTTCCTTTTATCATCGTTGAGATGTCTCTAAAACTTGATTGGAGTCCACCTGTGGCCAATTCAATTGATTGGACATGATTTAGAAAGAAACACACCCTTCCACACAAGTTCTCACAGTTGACAGTGCATGTCAGAGTAGAAACTCCACCATGAAGTCCAAGGAACTGTCCGTATAACTCAGAGATAGAATTCTGAGGAGGCATAGATCTGGGGAAAGGTATAAAACAATTTCGAGAGTGTTGAGGTGCCTAAGAGCAGAGTGAGCTCCATCAATAGGAAATGAAAAGAATATGGAACGACATAGACTCTTCTTAGAGCTGATCAAACAACAACTGGGTAAGAAGGAGCTTGGTCAGGGAGGTGACCAATAACCCAATAACCACTCTGACAAAACTACAGAGCTCCTTGGCTAAGATGCGCCAATCTGCCAGAAGGACAACAGTTTCTGCAGCACTTTAAAAATCCAGGCTTTATGAGGAAGTGGCCAGATGGAAGCAACTCCTGTGAAAAAGGCACATGACAGCATGCCTGGAGTTTGCAAAAAAGCACGTGAAAGCCTGAGAGCAAGAGGCAAAAGATTCTGTGGTCTGATGAGACGAAAACTGAACTCTTTGGCCTGAATGCAAAGTGCTATGTCGGGCGGAAACCTGGCACTGCTCATCACCCGAATAACACCATCCCTACCATGAAGTATGGTGGCGGCAGCATCATGTTATGGTGATGCTTTTAAGCGGCACGGACTGGAAGACTTGCTAAGGTAGAGGGAACAATGAATGGAACCAAACACAGGCAAATCCTTGTGGTGAACCTGATTCAAAGTGCAAAGGATCTTAGACTGTGGCGAAGATTTACGTTCCAACAGGATAATGACCTCAAACATACAGCCAAAGCAACACTGGAATGGCTTCAGAATGAGAACGTGAAAGTCCTTGAGTGGCCCAGCCAAAGCCCAGACTTGAATCCCATTGAGAATCTGTGGAAAGACTTGAAGATTGCTTTTCACCGATGCTCCCATCCAACTTGACAGAGCTTGAGCAAATCTGCAAGGAAGAATGGGAGAAACTCCCCAAATCCAGATGTGCAAAGCTGATACAGACATACCAAAGAAGACTCGAAGGTGTAATCGCTGCCCAAGACGCTTCTATGAAGTATTGACTCAGGGGGCTCAATACTTATGTAAATTAGATATTTCTGTTTCATTTTTAATTATTTTGTAAAGATTTCAAAAAAAAAAAAAAATGAATTATACTTTGACATAATGGGGTATTATGTGTAGATCAGTGACAAAAAAAATCTAAATTATATCAATGTTAAATTCAGGCTCTGACACAACAAAATGTGAAAAAGTCAAGGGGTGTGAATACATTTTGAAGTCACTGTAAATACTTCGCCTTGTTCTCGTATATCATTGTTTAACTTCCACATCAGTTTTTTAGTTTTACAACTTTATGTTTTACTCTTTCACCATGATCGGCTGACAACTTCACTCAATAATACTGTTGTACGTATAATTCCCCAAATTAATCCCACGTTATATTATGGACATGGCTAAGGAAAGTTTGCTTTTTTGCCAGACTTTCACAAACCATTTGATTAGACATGACATTCGACCGTAGGTGGCTGGAATGTGTCCATGATCCTGGTTATAACTCGTTTACACTCTTCACGAAAGACATTGTGGGATCTATAATGTCCACCAACAAGCAGTGCTATCCGATTGGTCGGCTGGCTTAACATCCATCCAAGTGCGACACACACGTTGATGACTGTTTCAGGCTATGCCGTGATTCAAACTAGAATAAACATCTCACCAAAACAAACATTACACAGTCATATATAGTTAGTTGGGCAGTGTCGGGGGTTGTGCAGCACAAAAATGATGGACGGAATGGCCTCCCCCTGCACCAAGTTCCTTATATATCTGTATGTGTGATAGGGCAAAGAACCAATACACCGCCTAATGGTCACGTACATTCACTTTGTGACCTCATTTAATCAAATCTACGTCATGTTTTGATTAAACACAACAGACATTTGACAAAATTTATATTATCTTATAATAAACTGAATTTGACGTTTACACGTCATAACTTGAGACAATGTAGGCTGAATGTACGTAATTAGTTAAATCTTTACTTTTTAACTTAATTCTAGACAGCTAAAAGCCAGTTTATACTTCCCTAGTTACATTTTATTAACCATTATTTTAAAAAAAAATTACGTGCAACATGTCGCAGGTCTACAAGAGATTTGCGTTGATGTTATTTAATGCTCTTTTAGGGGGTCGATTTTTGAAATGTGTACCCATTGTTCGAATAGATGGCACACCACACCCACATCTGTCCACCACACCCACATCTGTCCACCATACCAACATCTGTCGCTTGACTCCATCCACCATATCACCAGAGATTAAATATGGCCGCCATCTTGGTTTTCTGCTGGGCCTAACACTTTAGGCCTGCAGGACCCAGCTGATTATACACTGCCCGGGTTTGTTGTGTCAGATTTACATTGGCTTTGTTTGGGTTGAGTGTTATTCACGATGAGGGACCACAAAACATCGAATAATAACATCTCATGAAATAACATAATATAATAACATAATTAACATAATATATATAATAAATATATGACATAATATATATAATATATAATAAATAAATAAATATAAATATAATATATAAATATATATATATTATATATATATATTTATAATATATATAATAAATATATACGTATATATAATAAAATATAACATAATATAATAACATAATATAAGAGGAAGGTTTCATTTAGCCCATCACAATGCATGACATGTCAGAACGTATGGTAATCAAGCGTTAGGTTATGCAAATTACTAAAATAAATAGCGTTATATAATTTTTGAATGGCCACATATTGGGGTTAAGCATCCGAGATGGTGTTATGAAGCAGCTTGTTCTGACATAACCATGGGTAGGGTGACGTGGATAAGAGGTGTCGACGTAATCTTTTAATAGTACATTAAATGTGTGTTTCCCAATCGTGGTGTTCATCTTTTGAGAGTGCTTTAAATGCACGTTTCCCAATCGGCTCGTTACTGGATTTTGTCACAGGTTGTGACCACAGTGCGGTCATTCTTTTTTAACCATGAGAATGGCCAGCGGGAATTGCGTTATTACCTCCATCACCGGCCCACCAAAGGTGGACGGAGATTATGTTTTCACAACTGTCTGTTTGTTTGTATGTCAATTTCCTACAGGTCATCATTTTTACTCCGATCTTCACAAAACTTCACCACCTGGAAGAGGTAGTGACAATCTGAAAGCCTATTGTTTTTGATGTCAATAGATCAAATGGACAAAGGTCAAGGTCACATAAATCGTCAATTTTCAACCGATTCACATGATATCTATATGTACCGTATATATACCGTATATAAAAATGAAAACAATGGGTTCATGATGAACCACCGATGAGGTGAAGTCTTCGTGAATGTCTATTAATTATGTACTGTTTGAACCCTGTGAGTGAATGAAAATGAATGAATGATCGTTTTAAGGCCATTTTCCCCGCTAGAGCAGGGGTTAGCCTTGCGGGCCCCATGACAATCATGGTTCCCTGTTTGAGGCAATGTTTTTATGGCCAATTGCCCTTCCTGACGCCAACCCTTGGTTCACGCTCTTGCGATGTGCAGGGATATGGTGTACCTATTCTAAATCGGGGTACACACCGTGATCATTCATCCCAGTAAGCTGGTACTCAATTTGCCGACCTCAGAAGGATGACAGGCTGAGTCAACCCCCCTGGTGTTAATTCAGCAATCGACCAGGGATTGCGAACTCAGGATCCTAGGATCCCAAGCCGGCACCCTAACTGATAAGCCAACACCAAGCTCAGGTTTGAGTATGTCTTTTAATTATGTACTGTTTGAACCCTGTGAGTATGTCTGTTAATTATGTACTGTTTGAACCCTGTGAGTATGTCTGTTAAATATGTACTGTTTGAACCGTGTGAGTATGTCTGTTAATTATGTACTGTTTGAACCCTGTGAGTATGTTTGTTAATTATGTACTGTTTGAACCCTGTGAGTATGTCTGTTAATTATGTACTGTTTGAACTCTGTGAGTATGTCTGTTAATTATGTACTGTTTGAACCCTGTGAGTATGTCTGTTAATTATGTACTGTTTGAACCCTGTGGGTATGTCTGTTAATTATGTACTGTTTGAAGCCTGTGAGTATGTCTGTTAATTATGTACTGTTTGAACCCTGTGAGTATGTCTGTTAATTATGTACTGTTTGAAGCCTGTGAGTATGTCTGTTAATTATGTACTGTTTGAAGCCTGTGAGTATGTCTGTTAATTATGTACTGTTTGAACCCTGTGAGTATGTCTGTTAATTATGTACTGTTTGAATGCGAGTTGAGCAGTGAGTACATCTATTAATTACTTATTAATTGGACCTTGACTATGTCTACTAATTACCTCTATTACTTACGGACAATTGGAACATGCCTTTTAGACATGTAGACCTTTAGGGCTCATTACACCAGACCTCTCAGATCTTTTAGCCTCTATTACTTATGGAAACCTTAGAAACCTTTAGACCATTTTTAACCTTTGGACCTTTTTAGACCATTTATATCCTTTAAAACTTTAGACCTTTCGACCCCTTCTACTCCTTAGAACTTCTTAGACCCCTAAGACCCACAAAATAGTTCAGCCTAGTAAGACCTTAAAGATGTCTTCAGACCCCAAATACCCATAAGACCCTAAATACCATTTAAACCCCTTACTCCCACAAGTCCCTTAAAGACCCCAAAGACCCCAAAGACCCTAACTACCCTTAAGACCCTTTATACCCCGAAAGACCCATACAACCCTTTAAGACCCCTAATACTCTTAAATACCCTAAATATCCTTAAGACTGCTTAGACCCATAAGACCCTTAAAACCTCCAAGAAACTTTAAGACCCATAAGATCAATAAGACCCCTAAGACCCAAAAGACCCCAAAGACCCTTTAGACCCATAAGACCTCTAATACCTTTTAAAACCCTTAAGACACCAAAAAACATTTTGGACCCTAAGACGCTGTAGATCCTATCGATCCCATTATAACCACAATAATCCCCTAAGACCAAATATACCTTGTTAGACCTTCTGTCTGAGTGCTTTCTGCAATAGCACTTGAGGGTCACCAGTCATAATCAAATGGCTCCACATCGGTGAATCCAATCATTACCAAGCCAAGAGTGTGCAAAATAGAATTAATTAATTAATCTCTTTCTTTTTTCCAGGTTCTTTGCATCTTGGTTAGTGGCGCAGGGAAAATTCCCATGTGGAATAGAAAAAGTCCCACGTGGAATAGAACAAGTCCCAAGTGGAATAGAAAAAGTCCCAAGTGGAATAGAAAAAGTCCCAAGTGGCAAAGAGGCAATTCTCACGTGTCAAAGAGCAAACGGTGTCCATGACAACAATTTCACCCCCATTATAATCAAACTTTTGGGGAGCCCGTGGGAAACCCATGGGGATAGATGTGTATGACATTTGGACATCCTGAGTTCGATGCTGCACATTCAGTTTTACAAAATAGTTACTGGAAATTCATCAGATCCAGAAATGATGTAATCGACACAATTTATTTACTTCACATAATATAGTGATCCCTCAACCCTCTCCCCGCCTCACTCATCTCCACGCCTCACTCATCTCCTTTACCCACTCACTCATCTCCCTTACCACTCACTCATCTTTACCCACTCACTCATCTCCTTTACCCACTCACTCATCTCGCCCTCTCTCCCCCATCACTCCACTCCTCTCCTCACCCCTTTCCCCCACTCTCCTCTCCAGCCCACTCTCCCCTCTCTCCCTCCTCACTCCTTTCCATCCCTCACTCCTATCCACACCTCACTCATCTCCACCACTCACTCATCTCCTTTACCCCTCACTCAACTCCTCTCCTCTCTCTCCCCCACTCTCCTCTCTCTCCCTCCTCATTCTCCTCTTCCCCTCTCTCCTTCCTCTCCTCACTACTCTCCAACCCCTCCTTCCTCTCCTCACTCCTCTCCAACCCCTCACATCTCTACAACCCTTCCTCACTCATCTCTTTCCCTCACTCTCCTGACCCAATATGATTCATGTTCATGGGGTTTTAACTTGTGTTCTGTCAAGGTCAAAAGATCAAAGGTCAAGGTCACAAAATCGTTAAATTCCGCCTAATTGACTTAAAATTTGAGCAGTGTTTGCATGTTGGGTCACTGAAGCCTATTGGTTATGAGGTCAAAAGGTCAAGGTTGCCTAAAATCGTCAATCCATTTTGTATTTTTTTTCGCTGTTTTCGTCAGGTTTAGCATATGAAAGCAGAAGAAGTCTGAATACAAAGCAGACTCAGACGGGCTTTGCATTTTCAGATAATTTCTAGTTCTTCTCGTTTTTGATCGGATAGAATGTCACACATGTATCATCTGTAAAAAATCTTATTTAGCACGCTATGAAAGTTGTGTAATATATGACATTACAAGTTGGGCTGAAACAGACAGATAGTTTCTAAAATCCTGACCATGAAAGGAAACAGTTACAAAAGGAAGATTTGAACCTTCAGTGTCGCAATTTGGTTTGCCATTCCTCATTGTCAGCAAGGTGCCCTCAGCTCGCCCCTGTCAGCAAGCAAGTGACGAAAGACGATTATAGAATTGTATGAGTATTGAACATTTGGCCACTCTCTTTTGTATTATCCCAGCTCTAATATCCACTCTTATACATATCTGCTTCCTGCAGGTTCGAGTCTTGTGGATGAAAGCTTCCAGAAATACAATGCAAGAGCTGCACACAAATTGAAAGCGAAACATGATTTGCAGGTGCATTGAACAGATGGAACATGTGATGTTAGTGGAAGGAAAGGCAGGAAGAACATATTTAGCAGAAAACAGGAATATAAAGGTTGGTGAAAATGGCCAAGCTTTCTATTTCAGGGTATATATTTGAATTCCTTTATCAACATGACCATTTTTTTCTCTCTCAACATTGCTCTACGGGCTGGCAGGATATGGTAGCCGAGGAGGTATGTACACATGCTTGAGCTATCTCACCTGGGTTTGAATCTCGACCAAGCTCTAAACTATCATCGTGGTGTTTTGCATGCAGGGCAAGACGGAAATGTGTATGCCGTCCCTCGGATAGACAATAAAGTGGATGCCCTGTCTTCTGGCATTAGATAGTCGATATTACAGATCCTACGGTGTTCTTCACGAAGAGTAGACGAGCTATTTCTGGCACCCTGGACAAATTGCAAATCCCTGATCTAACCTACTTGGTCAAGCATCAGGCCACACCAGCCAGCTCATGAAAGACTTCGGCCAAAGGTGTATCCTGTCTGACCCCACCAAAAGTTGGAAATACTTGCGGCCATTAGAGAAAGTATTCTGTCTTCAGTAAAGCATTTTGTCGGTACTGTATTTACTCTATTAACTCTACTAGCAACGGTACCCGCCCTACGGGCAGGGCTTCAATTGGGAGGCCCAAATCAAAAGGCAAAATATCAGAAATGGAAGGTTAAAAAAAAAAAAAAAAAAAAAACATTCATATAAACATCCGTTGAATCATATCACACGCAAATCATCAAAATCAAAACAGTACATGCCGCCCATTTTGAAAAAAGATTGAAATCTGGAAAACGGAAGCAGCCGCTACACGTCTTTCTCAGTCGCACGTTTATGTGTGAAGAGTGCGCGCCGAATCTGTAACACGGAAGCGGCCGCTACACCTGTTTCTCAGTCGCTTTGCACACGCTGCTCTGTTACTTCGGAGCCGCACGTTTATATAGGAAGAGTTCGTCAGGAGTCGATCCACTCTCTCCTGGTATGTAGAATAAACAGTACTTGTAGAATTTCAACAAAAACCACATCACTGTTCATATCGGTAAATATTATTCCATCATGTTTGGAAAAACTGGAAAATTGGAAAAATTGGAAAAATTGGAAAAACAATATAGCCTATTTTACTCCCAGGGGTCCCAGGAATACCCACCCAAAATATCGTTGCGATCGGCTGAACCGTTTTTGCGGTACCTTCGAACGGACAGACAGACATTTGGTGAATTATAGTAAAGATTCATGAGGAATAGATGCAGGCATCAAAAATCCTACATAAACGCACCCATTGGGCGTCAGAGGCCCAACGGATGTATTCGCGGTTTTTTTTTAAATTTATATTTTCCTTAGATTTTTTTTCTTTCATATCCTTTTTCAATCCAAGTCGATGCTCATGTATGTGTATTTGCTCAGAAAATGTGAATCATTGATCCTATTAGGTGGAAGAATCCCATACAAGTCATGAATCTTTTTTTTTTGTGCAAAAATGTTTTTTGTTCTTGGTTTTTCAACATTTTTTCTCTAAAAGGTTGAGGCTCATGGAGGAGTATTTGCTCAAAAAATATGATTCACTAATCCTTTTATTTAGAATGTATATGACCACAACTGTCAAAAATCCTACAACTATGCAGCCATTGAGCATCGGAGGCCCCACAAATGCATTCGTGTAAAGTTTTTAATTTTCATATTTTTATCTCTAAATTATTTGTAACCAAGTTATAGGAGCATATAATGAGGCTCATATCAAGAAAATAATGATATAACATAGTAGTACAACAACATTCATGCCGGGCCTCGAAGGCCCCAGGCCTGCATTCGTGTCGGATTTTTGGGTTATAAGTGAAGAATGAAGATTTTCCCACGAGCCTGAATGAAATTTTTTTTTTAACGTCACTGAATTTTGTGTAACAACATGAAAGTCGGTGAAAATGAAGCTCATTCAAAGAATATATATATATTGTTGCGGGTATGGAATTTGGCCTCCATATCCGCTTGTAAATATGCCCCTATTTCCCCAATACTCCCCAACTCTCCCTTACCCCATTCCCTAGTCCCATTGTCTGTAAACAACACCCAGTAGAGCCGATCTTCCCCTTCATCCCCCCATTAAATGTCGTGCCCAGGTCCACCGCATCACACGTAGACAACTATAGGACATCTTGCTAGTTATTCTTAGTCTATGTCAGTTAAGGACTTGTTTCCATTAATCTTGACTCTTCGTTGCACCAGAATGTGATTATATGGCACCAGTAGTGAGTTTAGGACCTTCCCATACCTCCCCGCATCTCTTCCCCATGAAGAAGCGCCAACTACCACAACTACAACAGCAGAGGGGGGTGGCGCGGCGACGGCGCGGGGAGTGGGCGTCCTCAGTCCGGCTTGGTTAGCCGCCATTGGCCAGGTGCTCGACGGGGTTACCACGAAGGGGCTCCCTGTCGGCCCCTCGTCAAGGGCGGAGCCAGTAACCCCCGCACCCAATGAGAAGCAACGGGCCGATGCCATCTGGGGCGGAGCTAACGAGCCGTGGGCGTGTCACTCCCCGCCGGGGATACGAGCGACTCACCGGAAGTGAGGGAGATGCGCCCCCAGCTTGGAGAAGAGAAGTCGCCACCTGCCAGCGCTGAATATACCTCCCCGCATCTTTGGACCGGACCGAACCGGGTCGATTCTGCCCTGAGCCCAGGTGCACCTGGAGCGATCGACCAACCCGCCTATCCTTGCCATCAATTCCCGTGTGAGTCAGCCTTGTCCCGTTTATCTGTCGTCTGTCGGGGCTATTAATATAAGAGTGTGATTAAGTGCCCACCTTACTGTGCCGTCTCTCTGGCCCCTGTAATCTAACCTTCCGAATATCCCGTAATAGAACCTCCTCCGGAGGCCTTTGAGAACTGAACCCTTGGTGTCGTATCCTATTTGTAATCCCAGCCGTTGTGTCCTTTTCCTCCATTGATTTAGCATAGCGCGATTTGGCCAACGTTCGAGTGGAATCGGGTAAACTGTGCAGACGTGGTCATACCAAAAACCGCTCGGTAAACCAACATCCAAGACCGCGTCTGTAACAATTGGTGTCAGGAGTGTCGGATTCGGACCTGGGACTAAATTTGTTAGGCCCAAATTTTGGGAGGGAGAAATTGATCCGGAGCGCGTTTACAGCGCTCGACGAAATTATAACGGCGAAATTTGATTTTGTTATACGGAAATAAAAACCCGGATTTTGAAAGTCGCGCTATGGCGGATCAAGACAGCTGGGGTCCGGTAGTGGAGAGTGAGGCAGGGTCGATCCAGGACCAAAATGAGGGACATGAGGAGAGCGAAGCAGTGAGGGCGGCAGGTTCGCAAAATGGCGCCTCGCACATAGCTACGGCGGTCGCGCCCGCTGCACAAGTGGGAGGGATGGCCCAAATGCAGGCCCTCATGGAGCAATTTATGGCGCAAATGCAGGCGTCCCTCAAACTGCAGAGTGAGCAATTGGGGGTAATGGGGAACCGGATGGATGCTCAGGGTGAGCGATTGGAGGGCCAAATGGGGTCCAATAGCGAGAAATTGAGGGAGAACATGGGGTCCAATAGCGAGAAATTGAGGGGGGACATGGGGGCAATGAGGGGGGACATGGGGGCCCAGATCGGATGGTTAGGGAGTAGAATAGAGGGACTAGACAACAAATTTGAGGGATTAGACAATAGATTAGGGGAAATACAGGAGGGGTTAATGGGGGTAGAAAATAGAATGGCTGCCCAGGAGAATCAGATAGAGGGAATGCAAAAAGGGTTAGAGGGGTTAGAAAACAGTATGGAAGGCAAATTGAGGGACATGAGGGACCAAGCGGAAAGGGAAGTTAAACAAATGGGGCAGCAGATAGAGGGGGTCAGAATGGGGGTAGAAACCAAACTGGATGCTCACAGGGAGGAAATGGAGCAGATGAGGGTGGCATCTGGGCAGGAGATGCAAGTGATGGGAGAGGAGATCAGAAGAGGTGTGAGTGAGGAGGTCGGAGGAGTGCGCGAGGAGGTGAGGCAGTGTCGGGAGCACATGGAGAAGGAGGTGAGAAAGGGGACTGTAAAATTACAAGGGGGCATAGAGGACCTGACGCAGGAGGTGGAGCAGCTGACGGTGGGACAGACGGAGTTAGTGGAGCAGGTTCAAAAGAACACAGCGGTAATAGGAGGTTTAAAGGCGACACAGAAAGAACTAAAAGATGACTTGATAGCGACGAAGAGGGAATGTCAGATGGTACGTGAGGGACTGACAACGAGGTTGGACGAGGTGATAGAGGTAATGGAGACAAAGGACCGGCAGGTGAGGACGCACATGGAAACGGTCAAGGTAGCCTTGGAGGACGAGCTTGAGGAGACGTACCGGGGAATAAAAGAGGTGAAGCAGAAATTAGAAGAAGTGGAAGAAGGGGTGAGCGAAATTAAGAAGCGACGGAGAGGGGATAACCAAGAGATAAAAGAGGAGATAAAAGAATTGGTCCAAAGTCTGTGTTTGGATCGTGATGATGTGCTCATTAACCGGATGAGGGATTCGCAGGTGATGGAGGAGAAGCGAAGAGGAAGAGGACCCGGTGTAAGTGGTGACCAATATGGTCGTGCGTATGATGCGCCAGGTGATTTGATAAGCTTGGGGGTCGAGATGGACCCGGGTGTTCGTGAGAGGCCGTTGGTGAAGTGTGCGACAGGTCTGGTGTGCGAAAATGGAGGTGTGCGAGAAAGTCCGACTCTGGGGTGTGTGAGGAAAAAGTGCGTGCCAAGGAGTGAGGGTGCTGGCGAGAGTGAGTCGGTCGTGGCGCGTGTGCGAGGGAGCACATGGAGGCGCGGTGTGGTAAGTGTTACAGAGGGTGTAACGGGAGAGTGTGCGCGAGAAAGGTGTGTAACGGACAGGTACATGGGGAAAGAGTGCGCTGTCAAAGGCAAGGAAGAATGCACACCAGTGGTGAGTGTTACAGAGGGTGTAACGGGAGAGTGTGCGCGAGAAAGGTGTGTGACGGACAGGTGCATGAGGAAAGAGTGCGCTGTCAAGAGTAAGGGGGAGTGCGCTGTCAAGAATGGAGGTGAGAGTAGTGAGAGTGACAAGGAGAGTGAGTTGGTTGTGACAGGTGAGCGAGGATGTACACCTGGGATGGAAGGATGCACACCTGGAATGGTAGAGCGTGAGTGGGAATGCACGCTATAGTTGGTGGTAAGGCACGTGGTTGGGTGTGCGAGTGAGAGCACACCTGTGATTGTCACAGAGGAGGTGACCGAGGAAGGGGCGCGAAGAGGTGTGTTGGTGAGGTGTGCGAGCGACGAATGTGTGCCAAGGTGTTCGGTGGTCAGGTGTGTGACCAAGTCGGTGAGTGGAATGAGAGTACCTGGGTGTGTAAGGAAAGGTACGAGGAGCATGGAGACGGCTGGATGTGTGAGCAAGGAACAGGCTGCGGGGTGTAAGCGTCCAGGTGAAGCATCGACGTTAGACGGGGTAGAGTTTAGAACGACTTATAGCCGAATCGGGCCCTCGGTGCGTGCTGGGCCTCGCTTTGAACGGCCGCGTCCGTGCTCCACTAGGCCGAGCGGGCGGCCCGATAGAAAGGGTCGTCATGGCGACCACGTTTTGTTAAGACGTGCCGGCAGGTCGAGATCGGGCCATGGGATGGCTCCACGCCAGGGTGGTGCGTGGGATCTCGGCCCGGGTAAACCTCCTTCCCTGCACCGAATGCGGGACGTATCCAGCCGCTGGCACCAAACAACCCGCATTCATGGCTTGGCTGTACGAAGCCGGGCTTTGGACAGGAATTGGCGCACCGAGAGGCATTAGTGAGTAGACTGTGTGATGAGGTTAGTGTTTTGGCCCCAAAATTAGAGAAAAACAAAATTTGATGATTGGCAAAGGATGGGCAGTAGTGATTGGCAGATGATGAGTAGTGATTGGCAAATTTTTGATTGGTTGAAATTTGATGTGCAAAATTGGTAGTGAGCGATGTGCCCGGTGGGTAAGGGTGGCATCCCTGCCACCCTTCCCAGGGGGGGCAAATGCGCTATAGTTTATGGGGTGATGGCAGTGAAAACTAGCCCGGGTGGGTTAGGATATGGTGTGTAGGGATCTAGCGAAGATGACATTAGGTAACGTTAAGGTTAGTTAGTGACTGATACCTGTAGTGGGGACGCAGGTAGATTAGTGTGGATTATAATGACGAGGGAGCGCAATAGTTTAAAGGGACGACTGGGAAGCGCAAGTTTCAGAGGGGAGGAGTTAGATGAGATGATGCTGTGTGAGAAGTGGAGCAGTGTGGAGCAGGGTATGAGTAGTGAGTGTTGTGGATCAGCGCGAATGCGCTTGGGGAGAGAAGGGTGCAGGTGGCACCAGGTGTGAGAGCACAGGTGTGCAGGTACAGGTGTGTGGAGAGAGTTGGAGTAAGTGGTACGGAGTGGTGTGCATGGTGTGAATGGGGGAAGAGTGGACCCCCATCACGGATACCCGGGGCGGGTAGTGTAAGTGTTAGGTAGAGGGTACAGGTAAATTGTGGTTGGATATTGGCATTTGTGGTGCGGTTGCAGAATGGTATTGTGGATGGGTGCATTAGTGTTGTGGAAATGGCTGGGCGTGTAGCCTGTTAGTGTGTGTAGTTGGTTGGGCACTCCACCACTGTGAGGATGTCGGCCAGGTGAGGCCGCAGGTGGGCTCTGGGAGCCGGTAGTTGTGAGTGGGTGCCTGAGGATCCCGGGTGTGGATCGGGTAGCCCAGTGCCAGAGAGGGCACCGAGTGGGGAGAGCGCCAGAGGGCCTTCCCCAGGTAGTTAGGTTAGGGTAAGGAGCAGGTAAGCTCGGAGGCAACTGCAGTGGTGGAGGTGTGCAGGTGGGTAGACCTGCTGGGAGAGCTACATGTCGCGGCCCAGAAATTGTGCGAGGGCACCGAGTGTTGAATCGGGGGAGTGAGACCCCAAATTGGAAAGCACCACAGTTTGGCCAATGGGAATTGGTTTTTAGAACCCATAGTGTAAGAGGGCCAATGGTTTGGCCGGAGAAAGACCCCGGGTAGTGTAAAGTTGTTAAAGTCATTTAGGAGATAGTTAGGATTGATGAACCTGTCGCACCATACGCAGCCACTTACCTGTGGTGATGATGATGACTCCACACCTGTGTTTTCTTTGTTTTGTGTTGCAGGAAATGAAATTGCTGGGAGGATTTGTGAGACGCATCACGACGTGGATGAGACATTGGGGTGATTCCATCTCTCCCTCCCTAGGAGGGACTGATGATGAATTGGTAATGGCAAATTATGATGTTGAGTTGGAGATGGCAAATTTTGATGAGAGTTGAGAATGGCAAATTGGATTGGTTAGGAGGGAGAGAAGACGAATTTGGTATATGGGAGGAACGGGGAAGACAGTAGGGATGTTTGTTGATTGGTAAAATAGATGTTTATGGGTAGTGTTGTGTTTTGTGGATACAGTAAGGGGTAAGGGAGGGGCCATGTAGGTTACCTGGTGGGGGGGGGGGGAGCATACGGTAGGAACGTACCTGTCTCACCTGGTTCCCATGTGCCCCCAGTGTGCATCATCTTACATTGCGTGCACTTTTGCGCCCTTACCACCTTACTCACTTGTCTTTTCTTTTGTCTCCCACCTCCGAGGATCTGGCTTTGGGGCAGAGAGAGAGGAGAGAGAGGTGCTGGCTCTGCAGTTGTGGGCCTGCACTTTCGCTGCTTGCTGCTGGGATCGATACACCATATGGACCGCAATGTTTGTGGCCACCCACCATGGACCGCAGTTCTTGCGGCCAAGCACCACCCATGGATGGACCTATGGGTCAACGTGGCACCTATGCCATACAAGGTGAACCACTAATAGTTGGCCCCTGGCGGCCACAATAAAGAAATGGACGCGGTTGGCGCCTTTCTTTATTTTTGAAAGCGGAAAGAAGGCCAAGTGCACCACAGGAAGAGCAAGAGACACCTGCAGGGTTAGGGGTTGTTGTTTTTATTTTAATGAACAATGGTGGTGCACCGGATGGTGCTGACAGTACATGATGGGGTGGTGCTTTTGGTGCTGGGAAGGGGTGCTCTGCACATTATTAAAGGCCGTAGGCCACAGAGCACTCGTGGGTTGGTGTATCGATGCTAGCATGCGTGCTCTCTCTATGCATAACATCTGCATGTGTTCCTCCAAAAACAGGTCCTGGATCGTAGTGTAAATATCAGCGTAGTCTTGTAAATAATGCTCCCTACCGGCTGTATGTTTAGTTTGCGAATTCTTTCCGGATTCGGTTATCCTGTGGGTGTGTTTCTGTGAGGAGAAGGGTGCAACGTCGCAGGGGGACATATTTACTCATTTGTGAATATCTGTAAAACTGTCGCACTCAGGGTAGAGTTAATAGTAGAGGGAACTACATCGGAGTGCCACACTAAAATAGGTAAAAATTTATCGGGTCGGGACGCCCCGAGGGTAGAGAAGGGTGCAATGTTGCGGGTATGGAATTTGGCCTCCATATCCGCTTGTAAATATGCCCCTATTTCCCCAATACTCCCCAACTCTCCCTTACCCCATTCCCTAGTCCCATTGTCTGTAAACAACACCCAGTAGAGCCGATCTTCCCCTTCATCCCCCCATTAAATGTCGTGCCCAGGTCCACCGCATCACACGTAGACAACTATAGGACATCTTGCTAGTTATTCTTAGTCTATGTCAGTTAAGGACTTGTTTCCATTAATCTTGACTCTTCGTTGCACCAGAATGTGATTATATGGCACCAGTAGTGAGTTTAGGACCTTCCCATACCTCCCCGCATCTCTTCCCCATGAAGAAGCGCCAACTACCACAACTACAACAGCAGAGGGGGGTGGCGCGGCGACGGTGCGGGGAGTGGGCGTCCTCAGTCCGGCTTGGTTAGCCGCCATTGGCCAGGTGCTCGACGGGGTTACCACGAAGGGGCTCCCTGTCGGCCCCTCGTCAAGGGCGGAGCCAGTAACCCCCGCACCCAATGAGAAGCAACGGGCCGATGCCATCTGGGGCGGAGCTAACGAGCCGTGGGCGTGTCACTCCCCGCCGGGGATACGAGCGACTCACCGGAAGTGAGGGAGATGCGCCCCCAGCTTGGAGAAGAGAAGTCGCCACCTGCCAGCGCTGAATATACCTCCCCGCATCTTTGGACCGGACCGAACCGGGTCGATTCTGCCCTGAGCCCAGGTGCACCTGGAGCGATCGACCAACCCGCCTATCCTTGCCATCAATTCCCGTGTGAGTCAGCCTTGTCCCGTTTATCTGTCGTCTGTCGGGGCTATTAATATAAGAGTGTGATTAAGTGCCCACCTTACTGTGCCGTCTCTCTGGCCCCTGTAATCTAACCTTCCGAATATCCCGTAATAGAACCTCCTCCGGAGGCCTTTGAGAACTGAACCCTTGGTGTCGTATCCTATTTGTAATCCCAGCCGTTGTGTCCTTTTCCTCCATTGATTTAGCATAGCGCGATTTGGCCAACGTTCGAGTGGAATCGGGTAAACTGTGCAGACGTGGTCATACCAAAAACCGCTCGGTAAACCAACATCCAAGACCGCGTCTGTAACAATATTGTACAGCATCGTTTTTGCAACAAAAAAAAACCTTGTGGGCCTCTGAGACCCATATCACTGCATCCAAGGGTTAATAATTGTTTCAGGGCATTAAAATAAAGATGTAGATATCAAACAAGTTAGATATTGTAGGAGATAAAACAGCTGTGGAGTATAGCTAGGCGGTGTATTAGCTCAATGCGACGTCAACATTTGTGTGGCTATGATTTCATATGGAACAAATTGTTTGTTTTTATATGACTGTGTAATGTTTGTTGAGGTGAAATGTTTATTCTAAAAGTTGAGTTACTGTATGTCATAAAAAATGAAAAATAATAATATTTCAGCCAGACTTTATTCTTTAAGTTGTGTGGAGGGATCGCAAGAGTCCAGGAGGTTTCTGGTTACTTCCGTATCAAGAACCATTGGTTAATTATCCTTAGTTTGTAGAGGGAAGGGCTTTCGCAAATGTTCTTGCTCTGAATACAATTGGAAATGTGGAGTGAAAAAGGATAAGGGTAAAATAAAGGTCAATCATGTGTTGCTTGGCTGTGTAAATGCCATTTTAGATTGCTGGGATGCTTTATAGTGCTCTGTCTCGGGGGGAATGAGCACACACGCCACACATCCATCGCCCACATCGGCGGGTACTCGGTACGTGGTACGAGCTAACCGTAGTGCTCGGTACACCGAGTTGTGTGTACGCTTCTCACATCGTGCGCTCGTCCCGATAATGATCCTTCCACAGGTTCTCTTTTCAGCAGGGGGATCCGAGGATATCGCCAAACCATCCGACCGGTAGTAACAACGGGCGGTTTGTACAAAGGGTACAAGTGATTTATCAATGTCCTACAACGGACAGACGTTAAAGTCCAAACCTGCATTTATTTAAAATATATAATACAAGTGCACGAATCTTGTGTACTTGTACTTTATAGTTTAAATAAATGGAGGTTTGGACTTTAACCGCTGTTGGTTGGACACTGATCAGTTAAATAACCTCAGGATGTTGTAAACAAATGCTTCTGTGAAAAATACTCAACTCTAAGGCAATAAACTTAAGCAAAATGCAAGGGGCATTCATAATGTTGGGAGTGTCGTTGAAGCTGAAGGGAAAGGTGTATGCTGCATGTGTGAGAAGTGTTATGATTTATGGGAGCGAGACATGGGTAATGAACGTAGAGCAGCAACGAAGGTTGGAAAGGGTGGAAATGCGAATGGTTCGACGGATGTGCGGAGTATCGTTGAGAGAGAGGAAGACAAATGATGAATTGCGAAAGATGATGGGAATAGAGCCTGTGATTGATGTTATGAAGGGAAACAGGTTGAGATGGTTTGGTCATGTATTGAGGAAGGATGAAAGTGACTGGTTGAGAAGAGTGATGGAAGTTAATGTAGAAGGAAGTAGAGGACGGGGAAGACCGAGAAAGACTTGGCTAAAGATGGTGGAAGAAGAAATGCGGGCAAGGGGGTTAACAAGGGGAGATGCAGAAAATAGGGCAAAATGGAGAAGGTTGTCATGGGGACCGCAAGGCTAACCCCCGCTCTAGCAGGGAAAATGGCCTTTAAAATGCATGTTGTTGTTGTTGTTGTTGTATTCATAATGTGCAAAGCAATTGTTGAACTAGAAAGCATCTCAAAATGCAAAACCCATCCGTGTCCGCTTTGTACTCGAACTAAACATAACGAAAACGACAGTGAATTTTTTTTTTACATTTTATTAATTTTTGTTCTCCATATTCTCATAATAAAGGATTGTTGAAGATTTGATGACAAAAGCTCAATTGGCAAATATATTATGGCCTAGCCCTAGGCCTAGACAGACACATGAAAGCTCAATGGTAAATAAATAAAGTAAAGCGGAAGCGATATTTAAAAAAACCGAGCGTCTCGTGCTTGACGAGCTGCACCCGAGGCTAATATGAGCTATTTATAGTCACTATGACTTTTCTTTTTCACAGTTTGACCCAATTTTTATTGATTTTCTCCATGTTCTCGTCATAAGGGTTTGTTGAAAAAGTACATACAAAAGCTCAGATGGTAAAATAAGTTATGGCATGGACAGACGACAGACAGACACACACAGAAGTGATTGCAAAACCCCGTCGCCACTGCATGGGGAGAGGAGGTGGAGGAAGGGGCTAATAAACGCCAAATATTTAGTTCCTAATAAACAAACAGATGCAATACTTGCAGAAGACAAAATGATTGCTGAATTATCCATACTTCTAGTATGAAAAATAAATGGTTGGCATTTTTGAGACAATTTCACACATGCATACCTGCAATCCTTCCCCCCCTCCCCCCTTACTCCTGTTCAGATGTTTCGGGTATTACAGATCATCTCTCAGTGGATTCTGCTTTCTATAGCCTCACTCCTCCGTCTCATTCATTCCATCCTCTTGTCCTCATTCTTCGCAGATCACATGTACGTTCTTCCAGAATTCCACAGCTGGTTTCCCTCCCCAATTCCAAGCTCCATTGCTCACCTCAATTGGTTCAACTCTCCATTTTCTCTTTCCTGTGGAACTAACTCTCCCAGTGTCTGTTGTCCTGTACCACTCCCTCCAGTTTATCAAGAGTGCACGGAATCACAACCTCATTTTCCGCATACTCAACTCTGCTCTTCGACGACCGCTGACCACCTCTGACCCCTTTCCTTTCAGCAACTCAACGACTTATGTGTTGTATTTCGTTCCCTGTTACCTTTTGTCTACTCTCAATTTGTGAACTTGCTGTCTCCTATCGTCTAGCTCCACCATGTGCCAAAAGTTGTGTATATAAAAATAAAAATAAAATCCTCTCAAAATTTACTTTCTCTGCAACAATTGTCGCGTCATTTCTCTCATTTTGGTTGTTCAATATTCTGCAATGGTTTATTTTATACATTTAAATTTGGTTGACACTTTTCACAACAAAGGCAAAACACAAGTGTTACGTGATTTTTCTAAAATCTAAGAATGATGACATCATTGTCATCATTGTCGTCATTGCTGTCATCAACATCATTGTCGTCATTGCTGTCATCAACATCATTGTCATCATTGCTGTCATCAACATTATTGTCATCATGGCTGTCATCAACATCAACATCATTGTCATAATTGCTGTCATCAACATTATTGTCAACATTGCTGTCATCAACATCAACATCATTGTCATAATTGCTGTCATCAACATCATTGTCATCATTGCTGTCATCAACATCATGGTCATCATTGCTGTCATCAACAACATTGTCATCATTGCTGTCATCAACATTATTGTCATCATTGCTGTCATCAACATCAACATCATTGTCATAATTGCTGTCATCAACATCAACATCATTGTCATAATTGCTGTCATCAACATCATTGTCGTCATTGCTGTCATCAACATCATGGTCATCATTGCTGTCATCAACAACATTGTCATCATTGCTGTCATCAACATTATTGTCATCATTGCTGTCATCAACATCATCATTGCCATAATTGCTGTCATCAACATCATTGTCGTCATTGCTGTCTTCAACATCATGGTCATCATTGCTGTCATCAACGTCATTGTCATCATTGCTGTCATCAACATCAACATCATTGTCATAATTGCTGTCATCAACATCATTGTCAACATTGCTGTCATCAACATCATGGTCATCATTGCTGTCATCAACATCAACATCATTGTCATCATTGCTGTCATCAACATCATGGTCATCATTGCTGTCATCAACATCAACATCATTGTCATCATTGCTGTCATCAACATCAAAATCATTGTCAACATTGCTGTCATCAACATCAACATCAACATCAAAATCATTGTCAACATTGCTGTCATCAACATCAACATCATTGTCATAATTGCTGTCATCAACATCAATGTCATCATTGCTGTCATCAACATCATGGTCATCATTGCTGTCATCAACAACATTGTCACCATTGCTGTCATCAACAACATTGTCATCATTGCTGTCATCAACATCAACATCATTGTCATAATTGCTGTCATCAACATAATTGTCAACACTGCTGTCATCAACATCAACATCATTGTCATAATTGCTGTCATCAACATCATTGTCATAATTGCTGTCATCAACATCAACATCATTGTCATAATTGCTGTCATCAACAACATTGTCATTATTGCTGTCATCAACATCAACATCATTGTCATAATTGCTGTCATCAACATCAACATCATTGTCATAATTGCTGTCATCAACATCATTGTCATAATTGCTGTCATCAACATCATTGTCAACATTGCTGTTATCAACATCATTGTGATCATTGCTGTCATCAACATCATTGTCATCATTGCTGTCATCAACCTCATTGTCGTCATTGCTGTCATCAACATCATTGTCATAATTGCTGTCATCAACATCATTGTCATAATTGCTGTCATCAACATCATTGTCATCATTGCTGTCATCAACATCAACATCATTGTCATCATTGCTGTCATCAACATCATGGTCATCATTGCTGTCATCAACATCAACATCATTGTCATCATTGCTGTCATCAACATCAAAATCATTGTCAACATTGCTGTCATCAACATCAACATCAACATCAAAATCATTGTCAACATTGCTGTCATCAACATCGACATCATTGTCATAATTGCTGTCATCAACATCAATGTCATCATTGCTGTCATCAACATCATGGTCATCATTGCTGTCATCAACAACATTGTCACCATTGCTGTCATCAACAACATTGTCATCATTGCTGTCATCAACATCAACATCATTGTCATAATTGCTGTCATCAACATAATTGTCAACACTGCTGTCATCAACATCAACATCATTGTCATAATTGCTGTCATCAACATCATTGTCATAATTGCTGTCATCAACATCAACATCATTGTCATAATTGCTGTCATCAACAACATTGTCATTATTGCTGTCATCAACATCAACATCATTGTCATAATTGCTGTCATCAACATCAACATCATTGTCATAATTGCTGTCATCAACATCATTGTCATAATTGCTGTCATCAACATCATTGTCAACATTGCTGTTATCAACATCATTGTGATCATTGCTGTCATCAACATCATTGTCATCATTGCTGTCATCAACCTCATTGTCGTCATTGCTGTCATCAACATCATTGTCATAATTGCTGTCATCAACATCATTGTCATAATTGCTGTCATCAACATCATTGTCATAATTGCTGTCATCAACATCAACATTATTGTCACAATTGCTGTCATCAACATCAACATCATTGTCATAATTGCTGTCATCAACATCATTGTCATAATTGCTGTCATCAACATCAACATCATTGTCATCAACATCATTGTGATCATTGCTGTCATCAACATCATTGTCATAATTGCTGTCATCAACATCATTGTCATAATTGCTGTCATCAACATCAACATTATTGTCATCATTGCTGTCATCAACGTCGTTGTGATCATTGCTGTCATAAACATCATTCTGATCATTGCTGTCATCAACATCATTGTCATAATTGCTGTCATCAACATCAACATTATTGTCATCATTGCTGTCATCAACATCATTGTCATCATTGCTGTCATCAACATCATTGTGATCATTGCTGTCATCAACATCATTGTCATAATTGCTGTCATCAACATCAACATTATTGTCATCATTGCTGTCATCAACATCATTGTCATCATTGCTGTCATCAACATCATTGTGATCATTGCTGTCATCAACATCATTGTCATAATTGCTGTCATCAACATCATTGTCATAATTGCTCTCATCAACATCAACATTATTGTCATCATTGCTGTCATCAACATCAACATCATTATCATAATTGCTGTCATCAACATCATTGTCATAATTGCTGTCATCAACATCATTGTCATAATTGCTGTCATCAACATCAACATCATTGTCGTCATTGCTGTCATCAACATCATGATCATCATTGCTGTCATCAACATCAACATCATTGTCATCATTGCTGTCATCAACATCATTGTCATCATTGCTGTCATCAACATCATTGTCATCATTGCTGTCATCAACATCATTGTCATCATTGCTGTCATCAACATCACTGTCATCGTTGCTGTCATCAACATCATTGTCATCATTGCTGTCATCAACATCATTGTCATCATTGCTGTCATCAACATCATTGTCATCATTGCTGTCATCAACATCATTGTCATCATTGCTGTCATCAACATCACTGTCATCATTGCTGTCATCAACATCATTGTCATCATTGCTGTCATCAACATCATTGTCATCATTGCTGTCATCAACATCATTGTCATCATTGCTGTCATCAACATAATTGTCATAATTGCTGTCATCAACATCATTGTCAACATTGCTGTCATCAACATCATTGTCAACATTGCTGTCATCAACATCATTGTCATCATTGCTGTCATCAACATCATTGTCATCATTGCTGTCATCAACATCATTGTCATCATTGCTGTCATCAACATCATTGTCATCATTGCTGTCATCAACATCACTGTCATCATTGCTGTCATCAACATCACTGTCATCATTGCTGTCATCAACATCATTGTCATCATTGCTGTCATCAACATCATTGTCATCATTGCTGTCATCAACATCATTGTCATAATTGCTGTCATCAACATCATTGTCATCATTGCTGTCATCAACATCATTGTCATCATTGCTGTCATCAACATCATTGTCATCATTGCTGTCATCAACATCATTGTCATCATTGCTGTCATCAACATCACTGTCATCATTGCTGTCATCAACATCATTGTCATCATTGCTGTCATCAACATCATTGTCATCATTGCTGTCATCAACATCATTGTCATCATTGCTGTCATCAACATCATTGTCATCATTGCTGTCATCAACATCATTGTCATCATTGCTGTCATCAACATCACTGTCATCATTGCTGTCATCAACATCATTGTCATCATTGCTGTCATCAACATCATTGTCATCATTGCTGTCATCAACATCATTGTCATCATTGCTGTCATCAACATCATTGTCATCATTGCTGTCATCAACATCATTGTCAACATTGCTGTCATCAACATCATTGTCATCATTGCTGTCATCAACATCATTGTCAACATTGCTGTCATCAACATCATTGTCATCATTGCTGTCATCAACATCATTGTCATCATTGCTGTCATCAACATCATTGTCATCATTGCTGTCATCAACATCATTGTCATCATTGCTGTCATCAACATCATTGTCAACATTGCTGTCATCAACATCATTGTCATCATTGCTGTCATCAACATCATTGTCATCATTGCTGTCATCAACATCATTGTCATCATTGCTGTCATCAACATCATTGTCATCATTGCTGTCATCAACATCATTGTCAACATTGCTGTCCTCAACATCATGGTCATCATTGCTGTCATCAACATCAACATCATTGCTGTCATCAATATCATTGTCAACATTGCTGTCATCAACATCATTGTCATCATTGCTGTCATCAACATCATTGTCATCATTCCTGTCATCAACATCATTGTCATCATTGCTGTCATCAACATCATTGTCATCATTGCTGTCATCAACATCATTGTCATCATTGCTGTCATCAACATCACTGTCATCATTGCTGTCATCAACATCACTGTCATCATTGCTGTCATCAACATCATTGTCATCATTGCTGTCATCAACATCATTGTCAACATTGCTGTCATCAACATCATTGTCATCATTGCTGTCATCAACATCATGGTCATCATTGCTGTCATCAACATCATTGTCAGTGTGTCTGTCTATTCGTCTGTTCCAGGTTACGCTGGTTGGCTCGTTTGAAGCTTGATGTAACGTGAGTGTCTCCTGGCAAGATTGAATAATGTATCATATCGGTTTATTAAAAGCTGATTTTCAAAATTCGCTTTCAGATTTCCCGATCGGAACTCATGGCCTAAATAATTATGTTGAAATCTAGAGTGAAATCACAACATATTTAGGAAAAATAATATTCTTTAATTAAATAATTAAATAATAGGCTCCACGAGACGTGAGGTAAGAATGTCTCCAAAATTCTCTTTTTTTTTTCTTTTTTTTACTTTTTAAAAGATAATTATTACCTCCGCCACAAAAGATGGATGTAGGTTATGTTTTCACCCCTGTCTGTTTGTCTGTCCGTTTGTGAACAAGATATCTCAAAATGTTGCAGACGGATTCGGACGAAATTTGTCAGAGATGTAGCGAATGTGACAAGGACGAAATGATTCGATTTTGGTGAAGATCCGGATTCGGATCCGGCTACTAGAATTTTAAAAGTGATTCTTCACCATTGGGAGATCGGGCCAACAACGATAGATAGAAGGATATCTCAAAAAGTTGTGGACAGATTTGGACGAAACTTGGTGGACCGGTTGAGTGTCTGAAAAGGACGATTCGATTCGATTCGACTTTGGTGAAGATCTGAATATAGATTCGGTTATGAGAATTATTTAATTATTAAGTGATTTTTCAGCATTGGGAGATAGGGCCAAAAACGATACATAGAAGGATATCTCAAAAAGTTATCGATGGATTTGGACGAAACTTGTTGGGCAGGTTGTGTGTGTGACAAGGAAGAATCGATTGAATTTTGGTGAAGATCCGGATCCGGATCCAGCGAGTAGAATTTAACTGATTCTTCACCATTGAGTGATATGGCCAAAAACGAGGGGTAGATCGGGGTATGAAAGACTGGCCCGATGGTGATTCCTGTGATTGATTTTGATTAAATGTGATTCCGTATTGTGATTTTCTGGTCTACTCTGAGATACAAAACGTAAACTGTTCACCAGGCAGAGGTATGCTCTCTACTGAGTGCCGTTCTCGTTTTATGTCTGATTTTATTTTACACCGTAGAGTGGCATCAGTCACGATCTTTTTGGATTCGGATTCTTCTTTTATTACACATTTTAACGTATGGCAATACATACAACATGGAATCGCAGGTTGATTATTAACAGTGCGTTCAGGTATGACCTCGGCATACAGGATGACCTCGAGATACGCACATTCTCGAAGCTGTCTAGCCTGGGTTTGAATCCAGACCTAGATATAAACTATCATCCCGGTGTTTCACAGGCCGGTAAATCTTCATCAATGTGTGTCCCTCCGATGGACATTAAACTGACTATCGCTGGCATCGCCAGCACCCTGAACAAGTTACAAATTCCTGCCCAACCGACTGCTGGAAGGGCAATGACAAACCACCCAGTATAACTCTTGCTGAGGATGCTGCTTTGTAACGAGTATGGTATATCAGATATCAAATAAAAGTTTCCAACTGAATAGCAAAAGCAAAAAAAAAAAAAACTGAAAAGGAAATTAAAGCTGTTTAATAAACAAGTAAACGAACAAACATGTTTTCGGGCTACATACTTTAATTTTTTTAAATTTTGAAACAAAAAATTTTTTTAATTAAAAAATAAATAAATAATAATTACATTTTGATAGATGAATATGTACCACAAAAGAGGACAGTGGGCCAAATTTCAGCTCTCTAGGACGTATGGAACCTAGAAAACGAGCGGATCAAAGATTTGAAACAGGACAAACAAACAAGGTGCAGATGAAGTTAAAGAAAAGTTTGTAATAACAAGGATAGAGCATGCACACGTAGAGAGGATAGGGGGAGTGGGGAAGAGAAGAATGGGGGAGAGGAGGATGTGGGAGAGGGGAGTGGGAAGGAGAGGAGTGGGGAAGAGGGGCGTGGGGAAGAGGAGAATGGGGGAGAGGAGGATGTGGGAGAGGGGAGTGGGAAGGAGAGGACTGGGGAAGAGGGGAGTGGGGAAGAAGGGAGTGGGGAAGAAGGGAGTGGGGAAGAGGGGAGTGGGGAAGAGGGGAGTGGGGAAGAGGGGAGTGGGGAAGAGGGGAGTGGGGAAGAGGGGAGTGGGGAAGAGGGGAGTGGTGGAGACAGGGGAGTGGGGAAGGGACAGGGGAGTGGGGGAGACAAGGAAGTGGCGGAGACAGGGGAGAGAGAGTGGAGTGGTGGAGAGAGGGGAGTGGAGTGGTGGAGAGAGGGGAGTGGAGTGGTGGAGAGAGGGGAGTGGATTGGTGGGGAGAGGGGAGTGGAGTGGTGGAGAGAGGGGAGTGGGGAGAGAGGGCGTGAGGTGAGACGGAGTGGGGGAGACAGGGGAGTGGTGGAGACAAGGGAGTGGGGGAGACAGGGGAAGGAGAGTGGACTTGTGGAGAAAGGCGAGTGGGGAAGGGAGAGGGGAGTGGGGGAGAAAGAGAGTGGGTGAGGGAGGGCGTGAGGTGAGACGGAGTGGGGGAGACAGGGGAGTGGGGGAGACAGGGGAGTGGGGGAGACAGGGGAGTGGGGGAGACAGGGGAGTGGGGGAGACAGGGGAGTGGGGGAGACAAGGGAGGGAGAGTGACAAGGGAGGGAGAGTGGAGTGTTGGAGAAAGGGGAGTGGGGAAGGGACAGGGGAGTGGGGGAGAAAGAGAGTGGGTGAGGGAGGAGAGGGGAGAGAGAGGATGGAGGGGAGGGAGAGAGAGGAATGGGGATACTTTTGCTCGCTTTTCCCATCACTTGGGACGGGTACTCTTCCTATTTTCCATCGTGTAGGAGCTTCTGCCCAGACAACAATTAACTCTGAAATAGCAAGCGGTGTAACGTGGTGTCTTTCGCAAGCAAGCGGTGTAATCTTTCACACCCTAGGCTGGCAGATGGGTCCAGCGATGGACGGCACCCACATCGATGCTCCGTCCTGGATATGAAACCCTCGAATGACAGTTTATAGCTCGGTCAATATTCAAACCCAGGCTAGCTAGACAGCACACAGACATGTGCGCATACCTCTGGGCTATCCTGCCATCCTCAAATTAGCTGAACGTTTTGCCATAATTGCCAGGAACGATGATTGTGTAGAAATCTGTGCCAATTGAGCTTACGCTGCATTACATTGTGAAGGTTAAAGTTATTTTCAGAGCTTAAATTATTCAGATGCTTTTTCAAATTTGTGAAATTACAAAAAAAAATGTAAAACGCATTGTTCTTCCAGGTGAGTTTCTGGTTTTCATATTTTATATCCTTCAATTTGGGTCAAGAGGAACAAATCTGTATAAAAGAGTAGTTGGCACCATTTCCCATGCATCATGCAAAGCATGCAAAATGAATCGGACAATTTCCTGATTCAAATTTCAAATCAACACTGAACGAAGCAGTGTATCCCGAAGCCAAATTTAGTTAAATGGGGCATGTTTTTTTTATTTTTACATTGATTGAAGGCTCGAATGAGCTTGTACACAAATCACGTGTCACATGTCATTAGCACATACACTGCTGCGCAAAAGCCTCCATTAGTGTTTTCTACTATTATAACAATGTTAGTTCGCTCTTACACGAGCCTCGACTTGGTATACAAAAAAAAAATTAAATAAATAAAAATTAAATAATAATGAAAAAATGTTGACTGTTATTAATACAGCTTATTTTGGGTAAGAAGAAACCAAGCTTATCATTTAGCACTCTTTAACTCGCATTGATAAGCCTGGTGTTTGGCTTATCGGTTTAGGTGGCTTGCTTAAGACCCTAGGGTCTTGAGTTCAAGCCTCTGTCTTAACACCAGGCAGGTCAACTCAGCCTGTCATCGTTCGGAGGTCGGCAAAATGAGTGAGGGGGCACTGCATCAGCAGCACAGCCGCACCCCCAGAAAATGGTGCAGCCAAGCAGCCTTAAATTAAAAGAAAAAAATTCACATTGATGAGAATCTTCAAAAACTTGTGATCACAAATCACAATAACATAAAGAAAAGCATACATGAGCAGCAAATATGAAGTGTTGTAGTAGCTAATCCATCATATTTACCAATCAAATCTAAAATGATGACTCTTGTCAGGTGTTCCTCGCCATTAACATCAAGTGCTCTTCTTGTTACGGACCAGTATATTCGTTTACTTGTGCTTGGGAAAGGTTACCTTTGTTGTTACGTTTCCCATTAAGTTGCAACAACAACAACAAAAACAAAATGAGAAATAAAATGGCACCCGCATATTTAGAATGGAAGGAGGGGTTTAAGGAGGATGAGGAAAGCAAAAAGGCATCGACACATTCTCCTGAACTATCACGCTCTGTTTCAAACTGACATACCCAGTGAAGGAGGAATTGGGGTCTTTTGTATGCGAACCAGGTCAGTTTCAGTGACTCATCTCTTCCCAACGATGGATCAACTTCAACCCGCTGTGTGTTGGTCTGTGGAGATTCAACTATGCTTCTTATATCATACCCCGTGAGGTATTCTTCGCTCAACTCCCTCTATTTTTTTTTTTTTTATTTTTTTTTTTTTTTTTGTATACAAGGTCGAGGCTCGTGAAAGAGCGAACATTAATCACACAGAAAGACAAACCGACACATAAAACATATAACATAGGGAGCGGTAGACAAGATGGGGAGAGAGGGGGAAGGACACAAACACAACATTTGAGAGCAGGGACCGAGAGACATGGAGACATCGAGAGATCTGAGAGAGGGCGAGGGCTTTGGGGGGGGGCGTGGGAAGGGGGCGGTGGGAGAGGTATAAAACATATGGACACTGCCAGGACTTCCAGGAAAGAAGTTGGAATTTCAAACAAGGTGGATCTGGGGTGAATTAGCGGGGGTAGAAAAGATCAAGGTTTTGGATGGGGGAAGATAAGAGATGGTGGTGAACAGCTGTTTTAAAGACCTGGAGGGAGGAGTGGGATTGAAGGGAGTGAGGGAGTTTGTTCCAGAGGCGGGAGAAAAGAGGAATGAAAGAGTGAAGGTGAGCAGAGAGCCGAGATTTCGGCAGTTTAACCATCAGAGGGTTGCTGGCAGATCTTGTGCGACCTGTAGGAATATTTGGGGGACAGAGCACAGAGAGAGCTGGGGGTGCAAGGCCGGAGAGGAGTCGGTAGAAGACAGAAAGACCACCTACCTGCCTGCGGTGAGTGAGTGAAAGGCCCTCAGAGATAGCTTCATCGCGGGAGATTCCAATAATTCTGAAAGCTTTGGTTTCAACAGCGTGAAGCCGAGCTAGGTGTGAGGCAGGAGCACCGGCCCATAGGGGAGAACAGTATTCCATTGAGCTGCGGATGAAAGCCTTGTATGTGGTGAGGAGCTCAGGTGTGCCGAGGAAGGACTTCGCACGACGGAGGATGCCCAGTCGGCGACTGGCTTTGGAGGCCAGCTTGGAAATGTGGTTTTCCCAAGAAAGATCATGGCAGATATTGAGACCCAAAATCTTGAGCGACAGAACTTCTTGGAGAGGATTGTTGAGAAAGTAGATGGGAGGGTTGTCCAGTCGATCTTTTCGGAGAGACATAGTAAGAGTGTGAGATTTGTCAGGATTGAAAGACATGTTCCACTTGTTTGACCAGTCTGTGATTTTGTCCAGGTCTTCAGAGAGTGAGGAGGCAGCAGACTGCCGATCTGAGGGAAGAGGAATGGAGCGGCAGAGAGTGGAGTCATCAGCAAAGAGATAGAGAGGATTTTCGAGAGAGTCAGAGAGATCATTGATGAAGACCAGAAAAAGCACGGGGCCCAGAACACTGCCTTGGGGAACTCCAGCCTGAACAGGAAGAGGAGATGAGAGAAACCCATTCAGGGCCACACGTTGACGACGACTAGAGAGGAAGTCCGCCAGCCATGCGTGGAGATTTCCATGGATACCAAAGGAGGAGAGTTTGGTGAGCAGAGCGGGGTGCCAGACCGTGTCGAAGGCACGTGATATGTCGAGGGAGACAGCTCTAATTTCCTGTTTGGCATTGAGGACCTCCATCCATTGTTGAGACAGCAGAAGCAGCATGTCCAGAGTAGAGTGACCTGGTCTGAAACCAAATTGATGATCAGAGATCAAGCCATTGGAGAAGAGGAAAGATTTCATATCCGAAGCAATGATGGATTCCATGACTTTGCTGATAATTGGGAGAAGGCTGATTGGTCTGTAGTTGCTAGGATCTGTTTTTGCACCTTTTTTGTGCAAAGCGGTGATGTTGGCTGATTTCCAAGCAGATGGCAGTTGACCTTGAGCAAAAGAGAGGGTGAAGAGAACAGAGAGAGGGTGAGATAGAGCAGCAGAGCAGGATTTTAGGACCCGTGGGCTGATGCCGTCGGGTCCAGTTGCAGAATCAGAGTCGAGGGTTGACAGAAACTTTTCCACCTTGTCAGGAGGAAAGGACACGGAGTCCAGGAGCAGCAGGGTACGACTGGGTATGGTGGGTACAGAGAGGGATGGGTTTGGGACACAAGATTTAGAGGCAAACACAGAGTTGAGGCATTCAGCTTTTTCACGTGCGGAGTCAGCTGTGTAGCCGTTTGAGGTAAGGGAGGGGATGGAGGGGGAACAAACACCAGAAACGGATTTGACCAGACGCCACCAGGATTTGGAAGAGGGAGACAGATAAGAGAGTTCGGTCTTGAGAATGGAGAGATATTGTTTCCTGGCTCTCCTGAGGGTGGACACACACTTGTTTCGGGCTTTGTGAAAGGAAATGAGATTTCCTTCCGTTGGATTTGCTTTCCAGGAGATGAAGGCAAGTTGTTTCTGGGCACAGCCTCACCACAAGATTCCGTGTACCATGGACGGGAGGAAGGGTATGACAACTGAAGACGAGATGGGATAAATCTGTGCATGAGAGAGAGCAATTTACTTTGGAAGAATTCCCAGGATGAGTTGATGTCAGAGGTGGTAGAGATGGGAGACCAGTCCAGATGATTGATGGCTGCTTGAAGACCGTGCCAGTTGGCCTGAGTGAAATGCCAGACTCGTCGACGCTGAGCAGGCTCCCTGAGGATGGTCAGAGAGATGTCCACTTTAACAAGGACATGATCAGATGATCCGATCGGAGCAGAAGAAGAGCAGCAGACATTTTCAGGGAAGTTAGTCATAACCAAGTCCAGAAGAGAAGATGTTCCGTTGACTGAGATCCGGGTCGGGAAATTGACAGATTGTGTCAGTCCCAGTGAGTCGCAGAAGTCCTTTGCTGAGGAGCCATGGCTGGTGAGAGAGGTACCCACACCCAGCCAACTGGCATGATGACAGTTGAAATCACCACATATGAGGAAGAGAGAGTTGGGATGAGTAGATAGAAGTTGGTCCATATCATCAGACAGCGAGATGTAGATGGAGTCATCACTGTTTGGTGGACGGTACAACACACATATGAACAAGAGGTGGGAGCGAAGGGGAAGCCGTAGCCAGAGGTATTCCTGGGGGTGAGGTGGAGAGAGTGCAGTGCAGGGCGAGTGAGGAAGAGAGTTTTTGATAAAGATAGCAACCCCGCCTCCAGGACGAGGCTCAGGTCTATCATACCGGAGGAGGGAGTAGCCCGGGAGAGATACTATGGAATCAGAGACATCATAAAGGAGGAAAGTTTCTGTTAAGCAGATCACGTCTGGTTTGACAGAAGCAACCTGTATGGAGAGATCAGTTAAGTTTAAACGAAGGCCCCGGATGTTTGAGGTCCATACCGTTAATGAAGAGGAAGGGGGAGCATCAGATACAGAACAGGGGGGAGGAGGGGTAGGGTAAGATGTGGAAGAGGTGGAAGAGGTAGGGAGAGCTGTTGAAGGTGTGTCAGAGATTTCAGAATAGCTCGGAGAAAGGGAAGGATGGGGCGGACAAAAGGTTTGATGGTGATTGGGTGAGCCACAATGAGGTGTTATTTGAGGAGGGGGAAGAGCGAGGCAGAAGGTTGGGGGAGATGGAGGTGAGAGTTTGAAGGGGGAAGAAGCGGGGAGGACGCTTTGAGGAGGGGGAGTGAGAGGGGGGAAATTGAGAAGCAATGAGGGTGGGGAGATTTGAAGGGGAGGGGTGAGGGGGAAGTTTGGGAGGGAAGGGGCAAGGGGAGGGATTTGAAAGGGATGGGATATGGGGGAGATTTGGAGGGGAGGGTTGAGGCAGGAGTCTAGGAGGGGAGGGGCGAGGGGGCGTCTTGGCGGGGAGGGGTGAGGGGGTCGTTTAGGAGGGAGGGGGCAAGGGGGGAGATTTGAAAGGGATGGGTGATGGGGAAGATTTGGAGGGGAGGGGTGATGGGGAAGATTTGGAGGGGAGGGGTTATGGGGAAGATTTGGAGGGGAGGGGTGAGATTGGATTTTTGAAAGTGTACGATTTATGGGAAACGAACATTTATTGCAAAATGAGTTGCTTGTGACCTTCGAGTTAAAAATACGTTTAAGGACGCTGGATGGAGGATGGAGTGCAGGAGAGTTTAGGGAATGTAGAAAAAAGGCACTATAGGAGATGGATATTTTTTTTGGGATGAATTGATTTGGTGAGCAAGTCGAAAGCAGCCTTTTAAAGAAGAAGAAGAAAAAGGTGTTATAAAATATGACGGAATACATAACTTGAGGGGAAAGTGTAAACATTGAAGGTTAATGAGTGAAAACTATCTGGGGAAATGGGGGAGAAACACGTGGTCGAAGAACGAACGAACGAATAAGAATGAATAAACGAATGATAACAGAGAAGGAAAATGTTTTTTTTTTTTTTTTTTTTTTTTTTTTTTGAGTTGAGATTTACACAAGGAAGTAGGTAGGCTATGGGTGAAAAGCCTGGGAATACAGAGAACGAAAGTTATTGGATCACAAAAGACGGACCGCTGAGATAAAAAACAAAGCCTCAAGGTTGTACAGTGCACACTGTACAAGGCCTCAAGACACGACACGGCAAACAGACGATCAATTTATGAAAGATAAACACCGAGAAACAACCAAAGTTGCACACAATAACTTCACACACCGAAAGATAAATACAGTTTCGACAAAATACAATTGTGAACAGACTTAACTTCGAAAAACGTGGAGACCGTGTGGAGCTTCGAAAATCCCTGCCGCCGTCTCCAAGATCTCGCGAGAGTCGATAGGTACTGTATATTGTGGAATATACAGTACCTATCGGACATTGCACTGCTGTTATCTCAGCAACAATTTCAAGTGCTCCTTGTATACCCTCTTTGGCACCATTTCGGGTGATAAACATACCATTTTTGAGAAGGCACTCGCAGCAGGTTGACTGGTGCATACTCTCGGAGCTTATTAGTCCTTCCAACAACCTCTAAAGTCCTTCAGGTAACACATCATCCTTTACAGCTTGGAGTTCCAGTGTCCATCATCTGTGATACAATTTTACCTGTGGACTCGGGTTGTTCTCCATGCTTCGGTGATGCTAAGACTTCACCTTCTGAGGACATAAACATGACTGTCCAGTCAGCTTCATTCTGACTGAATACTTTGAGATGGGAATTCACTGAATACTCTGAGATTCAGACCCCTCTAAGGGGTCTGAATACTAAGGGGTCTGAATACTTTCTGAATGCACTGTAATTTGGGGATTATTGGCAAAAGTCATTGAGTGCTACATTCAATTATTATGATACTAAAGGGAACCCTATTGTTGTTGTATGGATGTTTATTCGCTTTAAAATTATTTTTCTCCACAACCGCTTGAGCGATTGACACTAAACTTTCAGCATAGGAGTGCCTACCCATGTGTAATTTTTTTTTAATGATTTATATGATGCACATAATACACTGCGATGGATGGTAGTGCTGGAGGCAGAAGTTAGGTTGTGGAAGGGATGTACAAAGGAACAAAGGGAAGAGTTTTGGTTGGTCCTAGGATGTCGGAAGAGTTCAGTGAAAACATCGTTTTGAGGCAGGGAAGCTCTCTCAGCCCACTCATGGTTATCATGTTGATGGAGCTGGTAAGCAGGAAGTTGAACATGAGGGGTATTCTGGGGAGGATATTGTATGCAGGCGATCTGTCTGTTGTGGATGAGAAACATGGGCTGAAGACGAGCATGGAGAAGACGGGGGTGACGTGGGTCGGGGAGCAGAGAAAATGGATGATTATTATCAGGTTAGAAGGGAAGGATATCAGACATGGAAATAGGCCTGAATATTTGTGGTTAACAGTGACCGGGGATGGTAAGTCAGAGGCAGAGGTGCGCAGGAGGATTCAGGTGGGTGTGAATGCATGGAGGAGGGTGGAGGGAGTAATGGCAGACAGAAACATTTGAAGGACAAAACTTTCAATCATTGAACTTTGGACTTTCAATCCTGACAAATCTCACACTCTCACTTTGTCTCTCCGAAAAGACCACATGGACAACCCTCCCATCTACTTTCTGAACAATCCTCTTGAAGAAGTTCTGTCACTCAAGCTTTTGGGTCTCACTATCTGCCATGATCTTTCCTGGGAAAACCACATTTCCAAGCTGGCCTCTAAAGCCAGTCACCAACTGCGCATCCTCCATTGTGCGAAGTCCTTTCTGGGCACTTCTGAGCTCCTCACCACATACAAGGCTTTCATCCGCAGCTCAATGGAATGCTTCTCTCTCCTCTGGGCTGGTGCTCCTGCCTCACACCTAGCTCGGCTTCACGTGGTTGAAACCAAAGCTTTCAGAATCATTGGAATCTCCCACGATGAAGCTGATTCTGAGGGTCTTTCACTCACTCACCGCAGGCCGGTTGGTGGTCTTTCTGTCTTCTACCGACTCCTCTTCGGCCTTGCTCAACCTGTTCTGTCTGTGCTCTGTCCCCCAAATATTCCTGCAGGATGCGCAAGCTCTGCCAACAACCCTCTTCTGGTGAAACTGCCAAAATCAAGACTCTGTGCTCACCTTCACTTCTTCATTCCTCTTTTCTTCCGCCCCTGGAACAAACTCCCACACTCTCTTCAATCCCTCTCCTCCCTCCAGGTCTTTAAAACAGCTGTTCACCACCATTTCTTATCTTCCCCCATCCAAAACCTTGATCTTTTCTACCCCCGTCAAAACACCCCAAATCTACCTCTTTAAATGCCCAACTTCTTTCCTGAAGTTTCAAGAAGTGTTCATTTGCTTTATACCGTGTAACCCTCCCCCATTCCTCCCCCTTCCACAGATCTACCGACGTCCCTGTTCTCTTCTGTTGTTGTGGTTGTGTGCTTCCCTCTCTCCCCCTCTTGTCTCCCGCTTCCTTCATTGAATGTTTTATGTGTCTGTGCATGTTTTCATGTTTAATATGTTAGCTCTTACACGAGCCTCGATTCTGTATACAAAAAAAAAAAAAAAAAGGAGATTGAAAGGGAAGGTTCTGATGTCGTGTATAACTTCGGCCTACCTTTACAGTCTGGAGATGGTGGCATTGGCAAGGAGACAATAACAGAGGCTGCATGTTTGTGAGAACAACTGGGCCAGGATGATAGTGGGAGTGAAGAGAGTGGATATAAGGAGAATGGATGAACTGAGGTAGAAGATTGGTGTTCAGATGAGCTTGGCCAGGAGATTGGTGAAATTCCGGCTGAGATGAGCTGGATTGGTTGGGAGGCTATTAAATTGAGATGGGTGGATTGTGAGAGTGGAGATATCAGTAAGGTGGAGGTGGTTGGAGAGTGGAGAGAGTTGTCTAAGGACAGAGGGGAGTGGAGGAGTATCGTGGTCAAGGCAGGAAAGAAGCTTGGTACTGGTGGACCTCATGCCTTTTTCAAGGGAAGAGGATGAGAAGAAGAAGGTGACATCATATATAATATTATGGTATGGCAGCCATGTTAGAAAAAGGAAAAACATTGGACATCTTTTGGAACCGCTGTTCGAAAAAATTGAAACTTGCAATAGGTCAGGAACTGTGCATGGGGAACAACATTTCATAACACGATGTCATCTGTGCCTCAATGATGATGTCATAATTGGATGCATAAAAATTCTTATCTGATCAACACAAATATTTGAGGTTCATCTACGAAGAAATTGGTCTATGGAATTAAATTGAAGATGTCGTTGGTCATGTGGTAATGGCAACCATATTGTTTTGAAAAATAAAAAACCTTGAAAGATCTTCTCCGAAACGGCTGGACAGATCGAGTCAATACTTAACAGGTATGATCGACTGCACATGTCAAACAAAGTTGCATAGCTAATAGCTATGACATCATCAATTATTTGGTTTGGCAGCCATATCGGATATTACCAGAAATCTTAAAATATCATCCTCTCTCAAACCACCCAACAGATCGACGCAAATTTTTAACTTTGTCATCGACTACCCATGGGGATACAAGTTTGATAACAAAAACATCATCACCACGTGGTGTGGCACCTGTATTGGATTGAAGGAAAATATTCAAAAAATATTTCTCTGCAACCGCTTAACTGATCAATGCCATACTTCACAAATATAATCGAATACCATTGGGGCATATAGCATGATAACGATGACATAATCGTTCATTTGGTCATATTGGAAAAACAAACCTTATCCGATCAATGCAAAATATTATGTGTGATCGACTACCAAGTTAGGGTCTGGTTTTTTAATTGATGATGTCATAGGCAAGGTGGTGATTAGATTGAAAAAAACAATCCTTAAAAAAATCTTCGTCTCCGAAACAACTTACCAGATTAATGCGAAACTTCATATATATGATTGACTAACCATGATAAATGAAGTTTGATAACTAAAATGTCATAGGTCACGTGGTGTGGCAGCAATATTGGATTGAAGCTAAAACCTTTTGAAAACCTTCTTCTGTCAAAACACTGCACCAATCCATGCAAAACATTAGGTACACTACATGGCCAAAAGTATGCGGACAACCGAAAATCACACCCGTATCTGCTCGTCGAACATGTCTCATTCCAAAATTATGGGCATTAATATGGAGTTGGTCCCCCTTTGCTAGTATAACAGCCTCCACTCGTCTGGAAAGGCTTTCCACTAGATGTTGGAACATTGCTGTGGGGATTTGCTTCCATTCAGGCACAAGAGCATTAGTGAGGTAGGGCACTGATGTTGGGCGATTAGGCCTGGCTCGCAGTCGGCGTTCCAATTCATCCCAAAGGTGTTCAATGGGGTTGAGGTCAGGGATCTGTGCAGGACAGTCAATTTCTTCCACACCAATCTTGCCCAACCATTTCTGTATGAACTTTGCTTTATTCCTCCTCCACCAAACTTTACAGTTGGCACAATGCATTCAGGCAGGTAGCATTCTCCTGGCATCCGCCAAACCCAGATTCATCCGTTGGACTGCCAGATCGTGAAGCGTGATTCATCACTCCAGAGAACGTGTTTCCACTGCTCCAGAGTCCAATGGCGGCGAGCTTTACACCACTCCAGCCGACGCTTGGCATTGCGCATGATGATCTTAGGCTTGTGTGCGGCTGCTGAGCCATGGAAACCCATTTCATGAAGCTCCCAATGAACACTTGTTGCGCTGTCGTTGTTTCCAGAGGCAGTTTGGAACTCAGTTGTGAGTCTTGCAACTGAGGGCAGACGTTTTTATGCGCTGCATGCTTCAGCACTCAGCCATCCCATTCTGTGAGCTTGTGTGGCCTACCACTTCGCAGCTGAGCTGTTGTTGCTCCTAGATGTTTCCACTTCACAATAACAGCACTTACATTTGACCGGGACAGCTCTAACAGGGCAGAATTTTGATGAACTGACTTGTTGGAAAGGTGGCATCCTATGACGGTGCCACATTGAAAGTCACTGAGCTCTTCAGTATGGCCCATTCTACTGCCAATGTTTGACTATGGAGATTGCATGGCTGTGTGCTTGATATATATACCTGTCAGCAATGGGTGTTGCTGAAACAGCCGAATTCACTAATTAGAAGGGGTGTCCGTATAATTTTGGCCATGTGGAGTATCATCAAGTAACCATGGTGATAAACGTTTGATTACTAAACATCATTGATTAAGTGGTTTCAGAGAAAATGACTTTTAAAGGTTTTTCTTCAATCCAATATAGCTGCCAAACTACGTGAACTTTGACATCATACTTCGTAAACATTGTTCCGCATGGCTCACATTTTTGTATGTGCCCACGTATAAATCACTGTTCGCAGTTATATGTTGCAGTTCTTGGGATAGACTGGCCTTAAGAAATATAGTTTGCTCTCGTGGCGGTGTCCTGAAGTCAACACGTTAACACTCTCTACACACCAATAAAGCTAAAAACTCACTTTTTGTTCTGCAGGATGCACGAATACACTTCTATGAGGATAAACTGTTAGCTTAAAACAAAATGGCTAGAATTTCAGTCGAAGATCACTGTTACGGCCCCACCCCCCTTTCGTCTGGTCTCGGTGGACCTCCGAACCCCGAGAGGGTCCCCGGCAGAAAGATGTGTTATCCCTGGTTGAAACCCAGCAGATAACGTCCCTCAATGGAACCAGCAAATGAAACAGCCGAACCAATGATGCAACCACACCGTTATAAGCAAACCATACTATATTGTAAATCACACACAAAGCCATGCAGCAATGGGGCAATCACCCCTACTTTCAAATCTTACGATAATATCCTTGTCAAGCCCCTTAACCCCACTCATGGCACCTCCCCCAATGTCTCTGCTCTCCTCAAATGCGAAGTCCCAATGTCTCTGTGCGCTCCCACGATCGGGGAGTCAAGGCCCGGTGGTCAATTGAGGCGTGGACGAGCGAGACGACCCCGAGGTCACGTGCTCAGCCCCCAGCAGCACAGCGGTGGCGAGGAACCTCCCAAAGGTGCGCTCCCTCCCGTGATCGGGGAGTCAAGGCCCGGTGGTCCATTGAGGCGTAGACGAGCGAGACGACCCCGAGGTCACGTGCTCAGCCCCCAGCAACACAGCGGTGGAAAGGAACCTCACAAAGATGCGCTCCGACGTACACGTTGCGGTTCCACCCACGAGCCTCCGTATAATTCTCATGTGTCCCTTTCTGGCACAGCCGTTCCCGGCAATCCACCAGGGAATAATGTCCAGCCGACACGACGAAAGCCGGTTCACGGCCGGGTGCTCACGTGGCCAAGATGATGGACGGCTTTCGCTCCAACCCGGATTCTCAAGGCTTGGATCCTCCGGAACCTCAAGAAGAAGACCCGACGACACCGGCTCCACGCACTCCGGCGATATTTCTTATCGACCGAACTTCCCTTCAAGGACGCAAAGTTCCCTCACCCAGTACATCGAACGCTCAGCCCGGAGCTTCAACCACCACCTCCCTTTTTCCTTCGCTCCACCTCTTCCGGTCTCGATCCGGATTTCCGGCCACATTTTACCAGGAGCGCTTTTAAATCTTTTACTCACAACAACCCTTTCCCTTAAGTCACAGTAAGCATACTATCTAGAATACTTCGAACCAGCAACACTACTCATAACAACAATCATTAAGGCCGAGTCCGTAACACTTCCCCCCTTCAGGAAAGAAAGTTTGACCACAGTGAAAACTTTCTTTGCATGCCAACTTGTAAACAAACCACCTATTGCCTCCTGATAGCACATTTTCCCAGGAGGCCGAGCTGAGTATTCCCTACATGGACGCCTATAGGAACGTGAAGTTCATGGTTAGTCCGTGCAGGAACGTTTACTACATGGACGCCTTTAGGAACGTGGCATTCACGGTTAATCCATGCAGGAAAGTTCACTACCTGGATGCCTTTAGGAACATTGCGTTCACGGTTAATCCGTGTAGGAATTCTCGCTCGGCTGCTGTGCAGCATTCAGTGCTTCAACTCTTTCTAACTTCCCTAAGATTCACGGTTGGACCACCTGTCACTGTAGTCACGTGAATAACCATCTCCTTCTCGGCTGCAACCCTGATAGTCGTCCTTTCGGGAGCTGCCGTAACTCTGGGAGCCTCCATAGCAATATCGGCTGCGGCCACCACCAACACTACTGCCAAGTCTTCTGTAGCCCCCTCGACGCCGACGAAATGCCTTCCCTAATGTTATGGTCCGACCCTCCAACTCCTGGTTATTCAGATCCTTTTCTGCATTCCTGGCGTCCTTTGAGTTTTCAAATGTGACAAAGCCAAACCCTCTTGACTTTTGGCTCTCCCTGTCTTTCATCAGCAGCACTTCCAAAAGCGATCCATATTTGTTGAAGGTAGACTCCAGAACCTCTTCCTTTGTTTTGAAGTTCAGTCCACCTACAAAAAGCTCGCCAACTTTGCCTCCATCCCTGACTGGTGTGGTGTTATTTCCCATATCGGACTTTTTCACAACCATTAGGTTGCTAGAAACTTGACCCCCGGCCAAATCATTCCCAACCACAACTGATACTCCCTCTACAGGAAGAGTGGCTTGCAACCCCACGGTGACCGGTCCTGACACCAAATCAGACTCGAGATTGATGACATGAAGAGGAGCGCTAACCCAGCCACCGATCCCTTGTAACCGAACACTATCACCAGTTGCTGTACTCTCCGACAATGGCAAAATGCCTTCAAGCATTAAGGATTGATGTGCTCCTGTGTCCCTCAATACCCTAACAGGTCTTGGGTTAGTCGAGTCTCCCTCCAGTAAGACAAACCCCTCATAAATAAATGGTTGGTAACTCTTCTGCGGGCGATTTCTCACGTTTGCCATTGCCTTCGGAGTTGTACTAGTCGGACTCCGCTCCTGATTTTCCTTTCCCAAAGCATGACAATGGGACATCAAGTGTCCTGGTCAGACTCGAGATTGATGACATGAAGAGGAGCGCTAACCCAGCCACCGATCCCTTGTAACCGAACACTATCACCAGTTGCTGTACTCTCCGACAATGGCAAAATGCCTTCAAGCATTAAGGATTGATGTGCTCCTGTGTCCCTCAATACCCTAACAGGTCTTGGGTTAGTCGAGTCTCCCTCCAGTAAGACAAACCCCTCATAAATAAATGGTTGGTAACTCTTCTGCGGGCGATTTCTCACGTTTGCCATTGCCTTCGGAGTTGTACTAGTCGGACTCCGCTCCTGATTTTCCTTTCCCAAAGCATGACAATGGGACATCAAGTGTCCTGGTTTATGGCAAAAAGTGCAAGTAGGCCTGGAGGAGAACCTCGTGGTCGAGGCCCACTGCCTCGAGGCCCACGGAGGATACGTCTGCCTTGAAACCGTTGACTTCTGACCTCTAGAAGTCGTGATATCAGAGTGGTCCTCCACTCGAGGCCGCCCCCATGAATTTTCGTTCTCCGCCCCTGCCGTACCATCGCTCCCCTGGCTAAGTCTAGGCGAGAAGTTGGGGTTGCGGAACCCCATCCTGTGGGTTAAGGCATAGTCATCTGCCATGGTTGCTGCCTCATACAACTTTGGTACTTTCCTTTCCTCCAGGTGTATTTTAATGTCCTCGTGCACACACTGTTGGAATTCCTCCACCAGGATCAATTGTCGCAATAGTTCGAAGTCTTTCCCAACTCATTTCGAATCGCACCACCTATCAAACATGGTTTCTTTCAATCTGGCAAACTCCACGTGGGTCTCACTCTCCCTCCTCCTGGCATTCTGGAATTTCTGCCGGTAAGCTTCCGGGACCAATTCATAGGCTTTGAGAATGTGTTTCTTCAATAACTCATAATCTGCACACTGGTCAATCGGTAAAGCCGAATAAATCTCTTGAGCTTTACCCACCAGAACACTTTGCACTAGTATGGATCAGTACTCCTCAGGCCAGTTTAACTGTCGAGCCACTTTCTCAAAGTGTGGAAAGAACTTGGCTACCTCCTTCTCATTGAAGGGTGGGACCAGCCTCACATGTCTGCCAACATCCCAAGTGTTCTGACTAGGTGTCGAACCAGTCAGCAGGGATGGTACCTCTCCCCGTTCTCTCATTAACTCCAGCTCCTTGACTTTAATTTCCTGCTGACGCGCCAATTCACGGTCCTTTAACTCCCTTTCGGCTCTCCTCTCCTCTGCGTCGAGGTCTCTTTCCACTCTCCTTTCCTCTCTTTCCACTCTCCTTTCCTCTGTTTTTTTTGTCTTCTAACCTTTCCTGGAGTTCTCTTTCCACTCTCCTTTCCTCTGTGTTTTTGTCTTATAACCTTTCCTGGAGTTCTCTTTCCACTCTCCTTTCCTCTGTGTTTTTGTCTTCTAACATTTCCTGGAGTTCTCTTTCCAGTGCTTTTTCCCTTTCCTGGCTCCGTAATTGCATCTCCAGTTTCCGGAGCTCCACATTTTCTTGTTCTTCTGGTAACCAATCCCAGGCTACCTCTTCCCATGCTTTTAATCCCACCATAGATTGTATCACCACTGTCTGCAACTCTGCCTTCTTCATATTAGTTCGGACCTCCAAGCTAAAATGTTTGGCCAATTTCCAGAGGTCCGATTTTACTAACGCTTTGAACTGTGCTTCACTCGGGGTCACCGTAAACTTCTCTGCGTCAAACGCCATGGTGACTACTGGTAACACCTGTTAACCTTCACACAAAAATTTCTAACAAACAAAAACAAAAGTATTATTATTATTTTTTGTGGTTGTTGTTTGTTTTTGGAAAAAATTTGGGAATGTTGGAAAAAGTTCCAAACTTGGGAATTCTTTCCCGGACTAAATTTAGGATTTTTTAAAGATCCGGGACGCAGACCCAATTGCGATTCCACGAATATCAATTGGACGAGCCCCCAATTTCTGTTACGGGCTCCCCCCCTTTCCTCTGGTCTCGGTGGGCCTCCGAACCCCGAGAGGGTCCCCGGCAGAAAGATGTGTTATCCCTGGTTGAAACCCAGCAGATATCGTCCCTCAATGGAACCAGCAAATGAAACAGCCGAACCAATGATGCAACCACACCAAGTTATAAGCAAACCATACTATATTGTAAATCACACACAAAGCCATACAGCAATGGGGCAATCACCCCTACTTTCAAATCTTACGATAATATCCTTGTCAAGCCCCTTAACCCCACTCACGGCACCTCCCCCAATGTCTCTGCTCTCCTCCAATGCGAAGTCCCAATGTCTCTGTGTGCTCCCGCGATTGGGGAGTCAAGGCCAGGTGGTCAATTGAGGCGTGGACGAGCGAGACGACCCCGAGGTCACGTGCTCAGCCCCCAGCAGCACAGCGGTGGCGAGGAACCTCCCAAAGGTGCGCTCCCTCCTGCGATCGGGGAGTCAAGGCCCGGTGGTCCATTGAGGCGTAGACGAGCGAGACGACCCCGAGGTCACGTGCTTAGCCCCCAGCAACACAGCAGTGGCGAGGAACCTCACAAAGATGTGCTCCGACGTACACGTTGCGGTTCCACCTGCGAGCCTCCATATAATTCCCACTTGTCCCTCTCTGGCACAGCCGTCCCCGGCAATCCACCTGGGAATAATGTCCAGCCGACACGAGGAAAGCCGGTTCACGGCCGGGTGCTCGCATGGCCAAGATGACGGACGGCTTTCGCTCCAACCCGGATTCTCAAGGCCTGGATCCTCCGGAACCTCAAGGAGAATACCCGACGACACCGGCTCCATGCACTCCGGCGATATTTCTTATCGACCGAACTTCCCTTCAGGGACGCAAATTTCCCTCGCCCAGTACGTCGAACGCTCGGCCCGGAGCTTCAACCACCACCTCCCTTTTTCCTTCACTCCACCTCTTCCGGTCTCGATCCGGATTTCCGGCCACATTTTACCAGGAGCGCTTTTAAATCTTTTACTTACAACAACCCTTTCCCTTAAGTCACAGTAAGCATACTATCTAGAATACTCCGAACCAGCAACACTACTCATAACAACAATCATTAAGGCCGAGTCCGTAACAATCACCATATAATTGTGTTTTTGCATAAATAAGAGAAAACATTGAATGAAATAGCTCGCATCACATGATTTGCAAGGTACAGAATCACAATCAACAAGTACAGAGAAGCATCATCTGTGATTGACAAACTCAGGATTTGAAGACCCAAAGAGCATAAAACAAGGATGAGCAACACTGGAAGATAATATTATTGAGGAATAGAAAGAAGACAGGCATTGAATTGCCAACATAACTGGTAGACAGCTCGTGTCATTGTCCATCCATCAGCAGTATGAATATCACTTTTAAAATAATGACTTGAAGGATGTGCTGCAGTAAGAAAACCTGTTATGAAACGGGAACAGGACTAAAAGGTGAAAATATTCCCAAGAACACAGAAATTGGACGATGGAACAATGGTCAAAGGTGCGTTGGACAGACGAGTCAAAGTTTGTTCTTTGGATCTATTGAAGACAGTATGTGAGACAACGAAAACCCAATTATTTATTATTTAAAATAAATGGTGGGAAAATAATCTCAGACCTATCCATTTGGCGAGCTTATATGGCCTTGATAGCGAAAGGTGTAAAGTACGCACTCAGGCCAGTCCCATCGCAGGGTGTCTCTAAAGACATCACCATCACTCGTTTGGCTTCGCAAGCCTCAACACGGTCCCATCCAGAGCTTTTCCTGCTTGCTTCAGTTCGCACCTTTAAACCTCAGAGCAGTTTTGCCAGTGAGAGAAAATGGCGAGGCCTCGGTCATCGAACCCAAAAAAACCTGCTCCTCTCTCTCTCCAGCACGTCACTTTTCAGTCCCTCTGGGATGAAGGACAGAGTCAAACCGGAGTGGTTTTTCAAAATCAATTCAATTTCCACATGGAATCCGCTAAAATGACAACTCACACCGTTCCTCTCTTAAAAAGGCATCGTCTTTAAAGAGCGTTCTTTAATAAGGAGGGTGGGGTCATCTACCATCAGAAATGGGCCCCAAGGGACCCACATCCTGTTCATCAGTTCATTGTAAAGCCAGGGAGGAAATCGAACAAAAGGGAAAATTAAACCCAACAAGCACACAGTGTGAATTGCTTTGCAATACATGTCCCCTCCATGTCCCAATGAATGCTGTTGTCCTGAGCACTCAGCAATTGTGAGTCCTACGCAGTAGGCCAAATTGTTTTAGGTATGCAAAGCTACAGAATAAGTTGCAAATGAAGCCATGTGCCAAGTTTCAGTTGAATATCTTAAAGGGTAAGGGGGAAAGTCTGGAAACCTGACCCATGTATAATGTATGGCATTTTCTAAGTCCAAAAAGGGTATAACTCGGTGGAGAATTGGTGAAATATCCTGAAACTCAAACTTGTTCTGCAAGTTATCATAATAAAGCCATATACCAAGTTTCAGTTGAATATGTTAAGGGGTATGGGGGAAATGTCTGGAAAACCACAGGTGGGACCGAGTGCAATCCTATAGTGCCCTCCGGTGAAACCAATAGGGGACTACGAAAGAATATAAAAACACAGAGTTTCAATTCGTGTCCCACAACTAATCCAGCATTTATTAGTAAGGGACAAATCAACATCACTTAACATTAGTCATACACTTTAGCTAATGCCTCCTCCCCCCTTTCTCACAAATGCAACACTGGTCAATATCCTGAATTTTCATGCCAGATGTGTATGAATAGGAGCAAGAATGCTTTATAAGCAGCTAGGAAAGCAGAGAGGGATCTTTCCCCATCTTTTTTAACCTAAAGACCATTAATTATATAAATTATAAGACCAATCTTTCGACCTATAGACAATTAAGTAAAAATATTACATGACCAATTATATCGGCCTTTATCTTGAAGAAGATAGCTTTGCTCTTAGAGTGATAACATCTTATTGCTCTGATGAAGATGAACAATTTTTTTTAACCCAATTGGTGTCGAAATTATTATTTGTTTATATGAAAGTGTGGAAAGAAAGCAATTCTAGCGTGATACTTTGGCATGCCAATTATCTTGAGCTCATGAGTATATCAACATATTGATCGGTTTAATCGATTATAACATTTCAGCCAAACAAAATTCCAAGGAATGCCCACCCATTACAATTAATTTTGGGAGAGAATCATTAATAACTATCCATCTATCCTTCCAATATATAATCCTCCTGAAAAAAAACAAGGCAGGTGCATCAAATACAGCATCGAGTCCAAAACAACATTGCGTGGGTTGCCATTACCTTCTCTTCCCATAAGTAGAACCTAAAATAATTACAATTACTTTTAAATTACGATCGGGATTACAATTAAATTACTCAGTTCAGTTCCACACATTCAAAACCAAAAGCTTGTATAATAGAAGAGGACATTTGACCAATCCGCTGTTACAACACAGTGGAATGGTTGAACCAGTCTTAAACCAGAAAGCATCTGAAAATGCAAAGCCCATCCGCATCCGTTTGTATTCAGTCGCCTTCTTCTTCTTCTGTATGCACAAAATAACGAAAAAAGTTTTTAAAAATACAAAATGAAAATTCATTATTTAATGCAGCCATGACCTTTGAGCTTTAGATCTAAAAAAAAAAAAAATCAGCTGCGAGCTTTTCATTGGTGAACCAATTCAGTGACTGGATATGCAAATTCCTGAAATTTCAGGTCAATTGGACAAAAATTGATGATTTTATGCAATCTTGACCTTTGCACTTTTGATTTTTTTAAAACAATCGAGATCGACTCATACCGATCAATCGACTCGAGATCGATTTGTGAACCAATTCAGTGACCGGACATGAAAATTCCTGAAATTTCAGGTCAATCAAGTGAAAATTTGTGATTGTACGCAACCTTGACCTTTGACCTTGTAATCTAAAAAAAAAATCGACTCCTACCTTTTGATTAGTGAACCAATTCAGTGACTGGATATGCAAATTCCTGAATCGGTCAATCGGGTCAAATTCCAGGTCAATCGGGTGAAAATCGGTGATTTTATGCAACCTTGACCTTTGCCCTTGTGATCCAAAAATAATCAGCTTCTAGCTTTTCATTGGTGAACCAATTCTGTGACCCAATATGCAAGTTCTTAAAATTTCAGGATCAATCAGATGAAAATTGACAATTTTATGTGATGCTGACCTTTCATCAAGTTATTAATTTGTCTTCTCCATATTATCATAATAAAGCTCTGTTGAAAATTTGATGACGAAACTCAAATGGTAAATTTTAATTTCAGGTCAATTTGATTAAATTGATTATTTTAGGTGATGCTGACCTTTGACCTTTTGACCTTTCAACAAAATTAGTAATTTGCCTTCTCTGTTTTATCAAAATAAATGTTGGGTGAAAATTTAATGACAATAGATCAAATGGTAAAAAAAAACGTTACGGCCCGGACGGACACACACACACACACACACACACACACACACACACACACACACACACACACACACACACACACACACACACACACACACACACACACACACACACACACACACACAAAGACACAAAGACACACACACAGTGATTACCAAACCTCATCTCCTGCTGTGCAGTGGCCAGGCTAATAAGTATTCAGTCGATAATTGCATAACCGTTCATATTGTACATTGGACGTAAACATCTGTGCGCCATTAATTCGCAGGGAGTCATGGCCATCATGGTGCTGGTCCAATAGATGCCAAGTGAAAGATTCCTATTTTTTTGGCCACCTGATCGCAGAACAGTTAGCCCTATGCTTCACCTGAAAGACAAGATACTCAGCGATGCAATACCAACTGGACCACAACCGAAGGCATCAATAGAAACCCAGAGGGAACCGAGTACACTCTGAGCTATTCTCTCGTTTCATATGATATGCGCTTTTTTACTGAAGGTTTTGGCACAGAAAAGAATAAAGAAGGATTACTTGATATTCACTCCGGTGTTCTGTCATGAACAGTTTGTACCTAAAATTCAGTGTTCTCCATAAAATCCGGCAGTCGTAAATTGACGTACATCCACTGAATAGTGCGCGCTGTCAGCAAAGGGCTGGTAGGACAGATTCGAGTTATAGAGGTAAGCACACTCACCTAGCACACTCACCTATGAGCTACCTTTTGTGGGTTAGAATATCAACCGACGTACGAACTGACATCGTGGTGTTTTGTATGCAAGGGGATGGCACACGCATTGATGTGCATGGCCGTCCCTTGGATGAATGTTAAGCGGGAAGACCCATCTGCCAGCAGTCGCCATTGCTAAACGTCAACTATCTTATGGTGTCTCATGTGGAGAAGGCGAATTATCACCAACAGCCTAAACAAATTACAAATACAACTATTGGGGTTGCCTCTTCACAGTGGTTGTTCCCCCCAAATGCCAGTCGGTGCCAAATCTTCCCCAGTCTTCCCTGCTGCCCGGATTTCTCAAGGCAGGGTGGTCACGGTCAGAATCCAGATTTGGTCCCCATGGACCAGCCCTTTCCCACTTATCTCCCTCTCTCTCGCTGTCTCTCTCCCTCTCCCTGTCTCTGTCTCTGTCTCTCTCTTTCTCTACCTCTGTCATGGCCCTGACTTAATGAAGGCGGTGGTACACCATCCTGGATGTGGGGAATATCTGGGGCACTACTGCAAGATCGATCGGCGTTCTCCATTCCGCTGGCTGGGGCTATAGAACAACAACAACAACAACAACAAATTACAAATTCCTGCCACCTTCAGTTGAACGTCATGCATGACCAGTCTGTTCATGGAAGTCTTACGCCAGCCGATCCCACAACATGGGAATAATTGGAGCCGTTAAGTAGTCGTCTTAGTCGTGCAAGGAGTGGCAGACCAAACAGCGCACTGCCAACTGTTTTAGTCGAGTTAACAAAAATATTTATAGAGATTTTACCCTTTGTTTGGTAACAGTTTACATGAAGGTAGTCTGAATTGTTTTTAAATTATCATTCAGTGCAAACCTTTTCCTCCATTACTTTTGCTTTCTTGCAATCATTGCATGGAATCCTGTCACCTTAAAAAAGAGGATTTCCCACTTTGCTGTGGGTCAGACTGTGCAGCACAATATGAGATTTTAATGGTGTAATACACTGAACTAACGCCTTCACGTCGATGTTTCAGTATAGGAGCTGGGTGGAGTGAAGGAGACAGACACGGTCGATGGACGCCATTACAGGACTTCTTTGTTATGCGCATGCGCCACGCCTCACTCCGTCAATACGTCATTCATAACGATACTGCACTCCTCCATCCTATCTATCTATAATTCCAGTAATCTCTGTCTGTCTGTCTGTACGTCTGTACGTTTGTCTGTGACCGCTGTTTCTCGACAACCACGGGTCCGATATACTTTTAACTTGCCAGGTATATTGCTGGGGACCCGAGGATGTGCCTTTTCAAGGTTTCATATTAATCGGACAATTACTTACCGAGCTATGTCCAAAAAACGATTCAACCAATCAGAGAGCAGCGAACGATCGCGTGTGCCGAACGTGGAGGACACACTCTGCCTCGGATGGCACATTTGAGAGCGTATTCATTTATTTCACGTTTGCAAACTATGTTGGCGTTAAACTATGTTTTAAAACTAATAAAACCGAATTTGCGATTCATTCGCTTTCCTGCGCGTTTGTGCACGCGATGGCGATTTCTTTACCAAACTCCGGAAGCCGTTCGCTTTGGACCAAACCATTGCATGTAAATAGAGGGGGGGGGATTGTCACCGTACTCGCAAGCCGTTCGCTTTGGACCAAACCATTTCATGTAAATAGAGGGGGGGGATATAATTTTAGATATAGATATAGTACGGGCAATGCCCTAGTATACACAATACCCATTCTAATATAACATTGGTAATATACCATGACTCTGAACCCTTGAATAAAACATCAATTCCCTTCATCTCTTCAGTTATTGCTTTCACCACAGTTGTTACCGGTTGAGTACCAAAAGGAACATTAGAACATTGGAAGAACAAAAACATTTTTTTCTTTTTCTTTTTAGAACAACAAAAAAATTACTTAAAGCATCAGAATTCTTTTACTCCCAAAGAAATGCCCAAACCCCACGGTTGTACCATTCGAGTTTAAGACCTACAGATCGAACCAGGATGGAGGTTTAATCACTCTAGTGGACCTTCTGAAGGTTGTTGGTGTCATGGTTGCACCCCTACTGCCTCCTGGTGAGGGTGAAACTACTGGTTTATCATTTACACCAGTTTTGTCATCTCCTGGTTCTGGTATTGGATTTACCAACTTTTCTGGAGGTTTTAAACTAACAGGAAGACTAATCGATGGGACGTCTAGTCTTGGTACCACCTCCGGTAGGTAAGCTCTCTCTAACGGATTTGGTGTTTGCTCTGGAGAGTCATCTGCGATCAAATGATCTGCGTGTACAAATCGGCGGTTATTTCCCGGTATCCTGACTAGGTACGTATTTGGACCCTTAATGGATACAATGGTACCAGGTATCCACTCTCTTTTCCTCCCCTTAAATTTATAACACGTACCGGCTGATATATGTCATATTGACGAACGTTCAGGTGTAATCCTTCGTGTTGGAATTTTGAAGCCCTCTGCCTCTTTTCGACTTTTCGTTGTAGACATGGTTTGATTAACGAAAGTCGAGTTCTGGGAGTGCGTTTCAGGAACAGTTCTGTGGGTGTTATCCCAGTTGTAGTGTGCAGCGTGTTCCTATAATCCAGGAGTACTTTTGCTACCCTGTGTTGTATCGACAATGAATTATCTGATTTCTTGAACATTCTCTTGAATGTCTGTACGTTCTTTTCGGCCAATTCATTTGAAGAGGGATGGTATGGAGGGCATAAGGAGGAAACAACTTTTGGTGCTAATTGTGCGTCTGTGCAGTAGCTACATGATCTGACCCTGTCTTCTATGTCCCCATCTAGCCCAGACCACCAAACTAACGACCTCGCTAACGCTTTCATTCGACAAACACCGGGGTGACTTTGGTGAAGTTCACTGAGCATACGCGTTTGTAACGGGTTGGGAACTACAACCCGTCGTCCCCACAACAAACCTCCGTCATCGACCGACAGTTCGTCTGACCGTGTGACTTACGGTTGTAACATCTTATCCGTACAACAACTCGGCCATCCCGATAAAGTGTACTCGTACACTTTCGCTAATACCGGATCTTTCCCGTACTCTCTGCAATTTGTTTTGCATTCAACGGTGTTATGTGTTCCTCCCCGACCTCCTGGTCTCAGTATACCTCCGAACCCCGAGAGGAGCCACGGCAGAAAAATATGTTATTCCATGTCAAAATTAATATTGAAACCACACCAATGGTTATCAACCAACAAATAATATATTAAAAATCACACAGGAATAACGATACAACAATGATAGCAATCAACAATACAATCCAACTTTTCGCGATTCGCGACGCGATAGTTGCCATTCACGACGAGGCGGTTGGAGGTGCGAGAGGAGGACATTGTGCGGTGTGTTTTCACTCAGTTAAGGCGGGTTGTTGTGTGAGCCGCTGCACGAACCTCGTTCTCGGTCCGGGACAATCGGCTCTTCCGCATTGGGAAGACTCGACCTTTGAAATTACCAGTGAACCAGGGAGATCTCGCGAGATCTCGGAGACGGTGGGAGGGATTTTCGAAGCTCCACACGGTCTCCACGTTTTTCGAAGTTAAGTCTGTTCACAATTGTATTTTGTCGAAACTGTATTTATCTTTCGGTGTGTGAAGTTATTGTGTGCAACTTTGGTTGTTTCTCGGTGTTTATCTTTCATAAATTGATCGTCTGTTTGCCGTGTCGTGTCTTGAGGCCTTGTACAGTGTGCACTGTACAACCTTGAGGCTTTGTTTTTCTCTCAGCGGTCCGTCGTTTGTGATCCAATAACTTTCATTCTCTGTATTCCCAGGCTTTTCACCCATAGCCTACTTCCTTGTGTAAATCTCAACTCAAAAAAAAAAAAAAAAAAAAAAATGAGTTGAGATTTACACAAGGAAGTAGGTAATGGGTGTAAAAGCCTGGGAATACAGAGAATGAAGTTATTGGATCACAAACGACGGACGCTGAGAGAAAACAAAGCCTCAAGGTTGTACAGTGCACACTGTACCAGGCCTCAAGACACGACACGGCAAACAGACGATCAATTTATGAAGATAAAACACCGAGAAACAACCAAAGTTGCACACCAATAACTTCACACCCAGAAAGATAAATACAGTTTCGACAAAATCCAATTGTGAACAGACTTACTTCGAAAACGTGGAGACCGTGTGGAGCTTCGAAATCCCTCCCACCGTCTCCGAGATCTCAGCGAGAAACTCATTTTGCAATAAATGTTCGTTTCCATAAATCGTACACTTTCAAAATCCAATCTCACCCCTCCCCTCCAAATCTTCCCCATAACCCCTCCCCTCCCAAATCTTCCCCATCACCCCTCCCCTCCAAATCTTCCCATCACCCATCCCTTTCAAATCTCCCCCCTTGCCCCCTCCCTCCTAAACTACCCCCTCACCCCTCCCCGCCAAGACGCCCCCTCGCCCCTCCCCTCCTAGACTCCTGCCTCACCCCTCCCCTCCAAATCTCCCCATATCCCATCCCTTTCAAATCCCTCCCTTGTCCCTTCCCTCCCAAACTCCCCCCTCACCCCTCCCCTTCAAATCTCCCCACCCCTCATTGCTTCTCAATTTCCCCCCCTCTCACTCCCCCTCCTCAAAGCGTCCTCCCCCGCTTCTTCCCCCTTCAAACTCTCACCTCCATCTCCCCAACCTTCTGCCTCGCTCTTCCCCCACCTCAAATAACACCTCATTGTGGCTCACCAATCACCATCAAACCTTTTGTCCGCCCCATCCTTCCCTTTCTCCGAGCTATTCTGAAATCTCTGACACACCTTCAACAGCTCTCCCTATCTCTTCCACCTCTTCCACATCTTACCCTACCCCTCCTCCCCCTGTTCTGTATCTGATGCTCCCCTTCCTCTTCATTAACGGTATGGACCTCAAACATCCGGGGCCTTCGTTCAAACTTAACTGATCTCTCCATACAGGTTGCTTCTGTCAAACCAGACGTGATCTGCTTAACAGAAACTTTCCTCCTTTATGATGTCTCTGATTCCATAGTATCTCTCCCGGGCTACTCCCTCCTCCGGTATGATAGACCTGAGCCTCGTCCTGGAGGTGGGGTTGCTATCTTTATCAAAAACTCTCTTCCTCACTCGCCCTGCACTGCACTCTCTCCACCTCACCCCCAGGAATACCTCTGGCTACGGCTTCCCCTTCGCTCCCACCTCTTGTTCATATGTGTGTTGTACCGTCCACCAAACAGTGATGACTCCATCTACATCTCGCTGTCTGATGATATGGACCAACTTCTATCTACTCATCCCAACTCTCTCTTCCTCATATGTGGTGATTTCAATTGTCACCATGCCAGTTGGCTGAGTGTGGGTACCTCTCTCACCAGCCATGGCTCTTCAGCAAAGGACTTCTGCGACTCACTGGGACTGACACAATCTGTCAATTTCCCGACCCGGATCTCAGTCAATGGAACATCTTCTCTTCTGGACTTGGTTATGACTAACTTCCCTGAAAATGTCTGCTGCTCTTCTTCTGCTCCGATCGGATCATCTGATCATGTCCTTGTTAAAGTGGACATCTCTCTGACCATCCTCAGGGAGCCTGCTCAGCGTCGACGAGTCTGGCATTTCACTCAGGCCAACTGGCACGGTCTTCAAGCAGCCATCAATCATCTGGACTGGTCTCCCATCTCTACCACCTCTGACATCAACTCATCCTGGGAATTCTTCCAAAGTAAATTGCTCTCTCTCATGCACAGATTTATCCCATCTCGTCTTCAGTTGTCATACCCTTCCTCCCATCCATGGTACACGGAATCTTGTGGTGAGGCTGTTGCCCAGAAACAACTTGCCTTCGTCTCCTGGAAAGCAAATCCAACGGAAGGAAATCTCATTTCCTTTCACAAAGCCCGAAACAAGTGTGTGTCCACCCTCAGGAGAGCCAGGAAACAATATCTCTCCGTTCTCAAGACCGAACTCTCTTATCTGTCTCCCTCTTCCAAATCCTGGTGGCGTCTGGTCAAATCCGTTTCTGGTGTTTGTTCCCCCTCCATCCCCTCCCTTACCTCAAACGGCTACACAGCTGACTCCGCACGTGAAAAAGCTGAATGCCTCAACTCTGTGTTTGCCTCTAAATCTTGTGTCCCAAACCCATCCCTCTCTGTACCCACCATACCCAGTCGTACCCTGCTGCTCCTGGACTCCGTGTCCTTTCCTCCTGACAAGGTGGAAAAGTTTCTGTCAACCCTCGACTCTGATTCTGCAACTGGACCCGACGGCATCAGCCCACGGGTCCTAAAATCCTGCTCTGCTGCTCTATCTCACCCTCTCTCTGTTCTCTTCACCCTCTCTTTTGCTCAAGGTCAACTGCCATCTGCTTGGAAATCAGCCAACATCACCGCTTTGCACAAAAAAGGTGCAAAAACAGATCCTAGCAACTACAGACCAATCAGCCTTCTCCCAATTATCAGCAAAGTCATGGAATCCATCATTGCTTCGGATATGAAATCTTTCCTCTTCTCCAATGGCTTGATCTCTGATCATCAATTTGGTTTCAGACCAGGTCACTCTACTCTGGACATGCTGCTTCTGCTGTCTCAACAATGGATGGAGGTCCTCAATGCCAAACAGGAAATTAGAGCTGTCTCCCTCGACATATCACGTGCCTTCGACACGGTCTGGCACCCCGCTCTGCTCACCAAACTCTCCTCCTTTGGTATCCATGGAAATCTCCACGCATGGCTGGCGGACTTCCTCTCTAGTCGTCGTCAACGTGTGGCCCTGAATGGGTTTCTCTCATCTCCTCTTCCTGTTCAGGCTGGAGTTCCCCAAGGCAGTGTTCTGGGCCCCGTGCTTTTTCTGGTCTTCATCAATGATCTCTCTGACTCTCTCGAAAATCCTCTCTATCTCTTTGCTGATGACTCCACTCTCTGCCGCTCCATTCCTCTTCCCTCAGATCGGCAGTCTGCTGCCTCCTCACTCTCTGAAGACCTGGACAAAATCACAGACTGGTCAAACAAGTGGAACATGTCTTTCAATCCTGACAAATCTCACACTCTTACTATGTCTCTCCGAAAAGATCGACTGGACAACCCTCCCATCTACTTTCTCAACAATCCTCTCCAAGAAGTTCTGTCGCTCAAGATTTTGGGTCTCACTATCTGCCATGATCTTTCTTGGGAAAACCACATTTCCAAGCTGGCCTCCAAAGCCAGTCGCCGACTGGGCATCCTCCGTCGTGTGAAGTCCTTCCTCGGCACACCTGAGCTCCTCACCACATACAAGGCTTTCATCCGCAGCTCAATGGAATACTGTTCTCCCCTATGGGCCGGTGCTCCTGCCTCACACCTAGCTCGGCTTCACGCTGTTGAAACCAAAGCTTTCAGAATTATTGGAATCTCCCGCGATGAAGCTATCCCTGAGGGCCTTTCACTCACTCACCGCAGGCAGGTAGGTGGTCTTTCTGTCTTCTACCGACTCCTCTCCGGCCTTGCACCCCCAGCTCTCTCTGTGCTCTGTCCCCCAAATATTCCTACAGGTCGCACAAGATCTGCCAGCAACCCTCTGATGGTTAAACTGCCGAAATCTCGGCTCTCTGCTCACCTTCACTCTTTCATTCCTCTTTTCTCCCGCCTCTGGAACAAACTCCCTCACTCCCTTCAATCCCACTCCTCCCTCCAGGTCTTTAAAACAGCTGTTCACCACCATCTCTTATCTTCCCCCATCCAAAACCTTGATCTTTTCTACCCCCGCTAATTCACCCCAGATCCACCTTGTTTGAAATTCCAACTTCTTTCCTGGAAGTCCTGGCAGTGTCCATATGTTTTATACCTCTCCCACCGCCCCCTTCCCATGCCCCCCCCCCCCCCCCAAAGCCCTCGCCCTCTCTCAGATCTCTCGATGTCTCCATGTCTCTCGGTCCCTGCTCTCAAATGTTGTGTTTGTGTCCTTCCCCCTCTCTCCCCATCTTGTCTACCGCTCCCGATGTTATATGTTTTATGTGTCTGTTTGTCTTTCTGTGTGATTAATGTTCGCTCTTTCACGAGCCTCGATCTTGTATACAAAAAAAAAAAAAAAAAAAAAAAAAATCAATATATCTTAAGATGGTACCATCTGCTAAAGTAACATAACTCACTGCGCTCCCAGTGAATGGAAAAGGACACTCCTCAATGTCTCTATAACTCAAAGGTGATCCCGGCGAAGTGATCCCGGTGCTTCGCCTCTTCGCGATGAGGCGAAGAGGCGAAGAGGCGATGAGGTGAAGAGGCGATGGGGCGAGTAATGAGGTGTAGGCAGAGCAAACCCACAGCAAACTGGCGGCGAAAAGGGAAATCCCAAAGGCGCGAACCAGCATGCACATTCACAGTTCAATCAGCGAACCGCAGCGTAATCTTCGAACGCCGCTTTGTGCACACACATCCTCGGCAGATAACCGGATGGTGAGAAGTTGATGCGTAGCAAACCTTTTTCAGGGAACGACGCGCGAGGTTCAAAATGGCCGACGGCTCTTACGTGAGTCGAAGCGACCTGGCGGGGAATTCGTCAAAACCTCAACGCCTATACCTGACTACGCAGGTTTCTCAATCCGACAGCGATAACACCGATCGCAGGAAATTCCTTTCAAGGACTCAAAGATCACTTGCGACGTTCACTCGACCACGCTCGCTACGGAGCTTCAAGACACGCGTCTTCTCCGACTTTTCTCCTCACGCCTTCTTCTTCTTCTCTATCTCCTCGTCTTCCGGTTCTCGATCCGGCTTCCTGTCTCTTTTTTACCATGAGCGCTTTTAACCTTTTAACCACAATAACCATTTCCGTTAAACAACAATAACCATAATACCTAGAATCAGAAATGTCTCAAGTGGATGAAAACCACAACCATGGAAGTGCCGAATCCGTAACACTTCCCCCCCATCAAGAAAGAAAGTTTGAACACAGCGAAAACTTTCTTTGCAGGCAAACTCTTTAAACAAACAAAAGTAAACTCACAACCCAAATCATCAATTCCCATGAACAACAATTATCAATCTCCCAAAATAAAGTGACAAAATTTCACACAACCCCCCGAGATTTCCAAAGTTAATTCACTCTGGACAAAGCATCAGCAACGACAGTGTCCCTGCCCTTTCCATGTTCCATTTCCCAGTTGGACTTCTGCAAAGCCAAACTCCATCTCATCACCCTCTGATCTTACTTTTCGTTTCTTTTGAATGAAGGTTAAGTGGTTGTGATCAAAAACCCAAAGGCCAGCAAATATATAGCACTTTTCTCAGGAGGCCGAGCTGAAAGCCAGGTTCCATGGTGGTTGGGTGGTGGGGCCTGGAAGTATTCACTACATGGATGCCTTTAGGAACGTGGAGTTCATGGTTAATCCATGTAGGAAAGTTCATTACATGTACGCCTTTAGGAACGTGGCGTTCACGCTTAATCCGTGTAGGAATTTTGGCTTGGCTGCTCTGCAGCATTCAGTGCTCCAACTCTTTCTAACTTTCGTAATAATCACGGTTGGACCGCTTTTCACTGTAGTCACGTGAATAGCGGTCTCCTTCTCGGCCACTACCCTGATAATCATTCCTTCGGGAGCTGCCGTAACTCTGGGAGCCTCCATAGTAATATCGACTGCGGCCACCACCAAAACTTCCGCCACGTTTTCCTCCTCTGTAGCCCCCTCGATGCCTCCGGCTTGCCTTCTCTACGGCTATGGTCCGACCATCCAAATCCTTGCCATTCCAATCCTTCTCTGCCTCTTTGGCGTCCTTTGTGTTTTCAAACGTGACAAAGCCAAACCCTCTTGACTTTTGCGTTTCTCTGTCTTTTACCAGCCGCACTTCCAAAAGCGGTCCATTTTTGCTGAAGACAGAGTTCAGAACTTCTTCCTTTGTTTTGAAGTTCAGTCCACCTACAAATAACTTGCCAAATTTGCCGCCATCCCTAACTGGTGTGGGGTTATTTTCCCTACTGGGCTTTTTAACAACCATCGGGTTACCAGAAACTTGACCACCGGCCCAATCATTCCCGATAACAAAATATACTCCCTCCACAGGAAGAGTGGCTTGTACACCTACGATGACCGGTCCTAACACCAAATCAGATTCTAAATGGATGACATGAAGTGGAGCTGTAACACAGCCACCAACCCCCTATAAGCGAACCCTAACCCCAGTTGCCGTCTTCTCGGACAATGGCAAAATGCCTTCAAGCATCAAAGACTGATGTGCTCCTATGTCCCTCAATACCCTAACCGGTTTCAGGTTAGTCGAGTCTCCATCCAATGACACAAACCCCTCTGAAATAAATGGTTGGTAACCCTGCTGAGGGCAATTTCTCACATTTGCCATTGCATTCGAAGTTGTACTAGTCTGACTCCGCTCCTGATTTTGCCTTCCCATAGCATAACATCGGGACATCAAGTGTCCAGGTTGATTGCAAAAAGTGCAAGTAGGCCCGGAGGAGAAACTCGTGGTTTGTCTCGAGCCCCGAGGAGGATACGTCTGCCTTGGAACTGTTGTCTTCTGATTTCTAGAAGTTGTGGTATCAGAGTGGACCTCATAGTCATCTCGAGGCCGCCCCCCTGAATTTTCGTTCTCCACCCCTGATGTACCATAGCTCCCCTGGCTAAGTCTAGGTGAAAAGTTAGGTTTGTGGAACCCCATCCTGTGTGTTAAGGCATAGACATCGGCCATGGTTGCTGCCTCATTCAACTTTGGTACTTTCCTTTCCTCCAGATGTACTTTAATGTCCTCGTGGACACACTGATGGAATTCCTCCACCAGGATCAATTGTCGCAATAGTTCGAAGTCTTTCCCAACCCCTTTTGAATCACACCACTGATCAAACATGGTTTCTTTCATTCTGGCAAACTCCACATGGGTCTCACTCTCCCTCTTCCTGGCATTCCAGAATTTTTGCCGGTAAGCTTCAGGGACCAATTCATAGGCTTTGAGAATGGTTTTCTTCACTATCTCAGAATCTGCACATTGGTCAATCGGTAAAGCCGAATAAATATCTTGAGCTTTACCCACCAGAACACTTTGCACTAACATGGTCCAGGACTCCTCAGGCCATTTTAGCAGTTGAGCCACTTTCTCAAAGTGTGAAAAAAAATTGGCTACCTCCTTTTCATTGAAGGGTGGAACCAGCCTCACATGTCTGCCAACATCCCAGGTGTTCTGACTAGGTGTCGAACCAGTCGGCATGGATGGTACCTCTCCCCGTTCTTTCATTAAATCCAGCTCCTTGAGTTTAATTTCCTGCTGAAGCGCCATTTCACGTTCCTTTAACTCCCCTTCGGCTTTTCTCTCCTCTGCTTCGAGTTCCCTTGCAGCTCTACTTTCCTCTGCGTTTTTCTCTTATCTTCTTTCTTCGAGTTCGCTTTCAACTCTCCTTTCCTCTGCTTGTTCCTTTTCTCTTCTTTCCTCGAGTTCTCTTTCAACTCTCCTTTCCTCTGCTTTTTTCTCTTCTAACCTTTCCTGGCTCGGCAATTGCATCTCCAGTTTCCGGAGCTCCACATTTTCTTGTTCCTCGGGTAACCAATCCAAGGCTCCCTCTTCCCATGTTCCTCGTCCTACCAGAGATTCTATCACCAATCTCTGCATCTCTGCTTTCCTCATATTCGCTCAGACCTCCAAGCTAAAATGTCTGGCCAATACCAAGAGGTCCGATTTTTTTTAATGCTTGGAACTGTGCCTCACTAGGGGACCCCTCAAACTTTCCTGCGTCAAACACCATGGTGACTATCCGTTAACACCTGTTTTTTGGTGTTAACCTAACACCTAACCTAACACCTAACACCCGTTAACACTTGTTTCCGTTGACCTTCACACAAATGTTTTTCCAATTTTTGAAAAATTTGGGAATGTTGGAAAAATTTCAAAATTTGGGAATTCTGGGAATGTTAGGGAATTCTTTCCCAGACGAAATTTAGGGAATTTAATCCACAGTTCGAGATTTAGGGAATTTAATCAGCAAAGCCGAGCCCCCAATTTCAATCTGGGTCAATCCCGAACGAATGTTATTAGGGAATTTTTTTTATCCCGGACGAAGACCCAATTTCGAGCCCACGAGTCAATTGGATGAGCCCCCAATTTCTGTTACGTGTACCTCCCCGACCTCCTGGTCTCGGTATACCTCCGAAACCCGAGAGGAGCCACAGCAGAAAAATATGTTATTCCGTGTCAAAATCAATATTGAAACAACACCAATGGTTATCAACCAACAAATAATATATTAAAAATCACACAGGAATAACGATACAACAATGATAGCAATCAACAATACAATCAATATACCTTAAGATGGTACCATCTGCTAAAGTAACATAACTCACTGCGCTCCCAGTGAATGGAAAAGGACACTCCTCAATGTCTCTATAACTCAAAGGTGATCCCGGCGAAGTGATCCCGGCGAAGAGGCGATGAGGCGCAGAGGTGATGAGGCGAGTAATGAAGTGTAGGCAGAGCAAACCCACAGCAAACTGGCGGCGAAAAGGGAAATCCCAAAGGCGCGAACCAGACGTGCACATTCACAGTTCAATCAGCGAACTGCAGTGTAATCTTCGAACGCCACGTTGTGCACACACATCCCCGGCAGACGACCGGATGGTGAGAAGTTGATGCGTAGCAAACCTTTTTCAGGGAACGACGCGTGAGGTTCAAATGGCCGACGGCTCTTACGTGAGTCGAAGCGACCTGGCGGGGAATTATTCGAAACCTCAACGCCTATACCTGACTACGCAGGTTTCTCAATCCGACAGCGATAACACCGATCGCAGGAAATTCCTTTCAAGGACTCAAAGTTCACTCGTGACGTTTGCTCGACCACGCTCGCTACGGAGCTTCGAGACACGCGTCTTCTCCGACTTTTCTCCTCACGCCTTCTTCTTCTTCTCTATCTCCTCGTCTTCCGGTTCTCGATCCGGCTTCCTGTCTCTTTTTTACCATGAGCGCTTTTAACCTTTTAACCACAATAACCATTTCCCTTAAACAACAATAACCATAATACCCAGAAATGTCTCAAGTGGATGAAAACCACAACCACGGAAGTGCCGAATCCGTAACAACGGTAATGAGTCCGCCATTGTTTTGCATTCAATGGTAACGAGTCCACCATTGTTTTGCATTCAACGGTAACGAGTCCACCATTGTTTTGAAAACAAAGTTTTCTTCCGGATCTGCCGAACTTGGATCGTCGAATGGAAATCGGCTTAACATGTTGGCATTCGCGTTTTGTTGCGACGTACGGTATTCAATGTCGTAGGTGTACCCACTTAGCAACAATGCCCACCGTTACATTCTAGCCGCTGCTATTGGAGGTATTCCTACTTTGGGACCGAATATTCGGGTCAGTGGCTTGTGATCCGAGATCAATTTGAACTTCCGCCCATACACGTACAAATGAAACTTCTTCAATCCATACACTATTGCCAATCCCTCTTTTTCGATTTGTGCATAATTTCTTTCTGCTGCACTCAGGGTACGCGACGCGTATGCAATCAGACGTTCGGTCCAATCTGCCAATGTATGGCTGAGACAAACCCCTAACCATTTTGGGCATCTACGCTTAACATGAGCAGTTTCGAAGGATCGTAATGTACTAAGACTTCATCTCCCGTGAGAACCATCTTCACGTACCCTAATGCTTGTTCACATTGCTGAGACCACGTCCACTTCTTGGAATGGTTCAATAGGTCATAGAGGGGTGTCAGGTTTGAGGACAAATTTGGAATGAATTTTCCATGGTAGTTAACCATTCCTAACAGGGATATAAAATTCGGATACATTCGTTGGTTTTCTTACTTTTCGAAATGGCGCTACCTTGTTTTGCAATGGACGAATCCCCTCAGCACTCAAACTATGACCTAGATAGTCAAGTCGTGTATTTAAAAAATTGATATTTTACACCATTTAGTCACACATTGTGCTTCGTCAATGCTTGCAACACCTTTCCCAACACCTTCACATGCTGATCTACCGTATCCTTGGCTACCACGATGTCATCCATATAGCAATGGACATTTTCGCCTAGGTTTTGGATGTCATCCATATAGCAATAGACCTTTTCTATTCCTAACATACTTTTGTCCATGGTTGCTTGAAACTGTGCTGTTTTTACACCAAAACTTAGCCTTTTTGGAGCAAGAAGACCTTTATGAGTGTTTAGCACGAGTAATTTAGAGGAATCCTCGTCAAGAAATAACTGATTGAATGCTCCTGTCAAATCAAGCTTGGAAAACACTTTAGGCTGTGTGCCATTCTGTGTAATGTTGGCAGACAAGTCCTGAGTGTTTGGTAGTTTGTAATTATCATCCTCAATGGCCTCGTTTAGGGCTTTGTAATCACCACAAACTCTGATAGATTGATTGGGTTTGGGAACATGTGCTACTGGTGATGCCCAATCACTAACTGCTACTGGTTTCAGTATTTCTGCTTTCATCAGCCCAACATACTCTTTGTCTACTTTGCCTGCCATAGAGTATGGAATTTGCCTCGCTTTCTGAAATACCGGTTTAGCATTGGGCTTTAATTTGAGTGTCGCTGTGTATCCTTTTATCCCTGCCCCGGTAGTCGAGAATAGTACCTTGTTCTGATCTCGCAACCTATTGAACTCTGTGGGTAATCTTTTGATTCTGGGACCTTGGTTTTGGAGATGTCTGACACTGAGAAAATATTTTCCCAATTCAGTTTGATATTAATCAACTAATCTCTCCCCAATAGGTATGGACGTGTCCCATCTACCACCACAAGTTCTAACAACATCTCTGGGTTACCGGGTATTTGACTGGTACCTTTACACAACCCAATATAGGGACTACTTCCCCCATGTAACTACGAAGAGTTATGTTTGTATCAATCAAGGTATACTTAGGTTATTTCTATACACAGTCTCTGAAATCGTGGAGCGTGACGCCCGAGTATCCAGGTCCATGGTGTTATCACAATGTCCTACAGCCACCTTTGCTTTAATGGGTTTAACCTTATTGTGAGAGTCTTCACCGTTTCGGTACAACCCAAATCCTTTATGGTCTCCTTCCCTATCTGATTCCTGATCGCTGTTGGAATCCACGTACTTGGCGGAACTTCGTTTTTAAGCCGTACTTCTTCTGTCTTCGATCCTGTTGATTGATGTTCCCTGGACATACCTTGTAAATATTTCCCTTTCCATCGCAGGAATGCCAGTTCACATTTCTGAGTCGGCAGTTTTCTGTGCGATGATTTGTCCGACCGCAACATTTGCACCAGACTCCGGCCACTAGCTTATTGTGTGCTTCCCTTTTCCTCACACCTTGTACGAAACTTCTCTTCCCCTGCTGGACTCGATTCGCCTCCGCTGCTCCATCCTTGGTCGCCTCCGAAGATGTCTGACCCATGTGCTCTCGGTTCGCTTTGCTGGCCATCTCGTCCACCAGTCATTTAACACTGACCTCCTCAAACGACAAATGTGCCTTCGGACAATAAGTTCGTCTGAGTCCGAGACATTTTAGGGTGGAGTCCCGATACCAGCTTGTCTCGTAGGGCTTCGTTCAGAAAGGTCCCAAATGAGCACGGAGACGCGAGCTTCTTCAATCACACGATGTAATCGGCCACCGTCTCGTTCTCTCTCTGGAAAGCTGTCCAAAATGTATATCGCTCCGCGATCACGATTGGTTCCGGCGTGTCCGGTCCCAGGGTGGAACTCCGCAACAACCAGGGCTTCACCCAACCATTCGTCTTCTTCTCTCCTGATGGTCTGTCAACAACGCCTTCAGCTGATCGTAAGTTTTCGATTTTGGCGCGGCTGGGTGACACAAGTTCTTCAATAACTTGAACGCTTCTGCACCCACCACGGCCAAAAATAAACTCGCCTGCAGCTCTTCCTCAATCCTGTTCACCGCTAAAAATGCGTCGCATCTGTTCTGTCTGTGTAGTCCTCGAACAACTCCGCTTTTTCGTCGAAAGGCGCAATATTCCCGAATACCACCATGTCTTGATTACGCCTTCCCCCATCTGATCACCTTATATCCTCGTCGCCAGTTTGTAATATACTGAACTAACTCCTTCTTGTCGGCGTTTCAGTATAGGAGTCGGGCCGAGTGAAGGAGACAGCCACTGACAATTGACGCCATTACAGGACTGCTTTATTATGCGCATGCGCCACCCCTCACTCCGTCATCACGTCATTCAACACAATACTGCAAATGGCACGGAGATTAATGCCTTAGTCACATATGATGCTGCCGCCGCACGGTTCTGCGGTCTGCGGTTTGTAGATGGGATTTTTACAAATCGTACGGCTTTGCGGGCTGCGGCAGCAGTGTTCACAAATGTTACAGGGTCCGCACGGTCTGGGAAGTAGCCGGTCCAGCATCTCACGAAACATGGCGGGCTCAATGCGCAGGTAGGACTTGAAATCCCCCCGGGACTCCCTCATGAGTTCCTGCATCAGGGTGTCGTAGTGTCCCAGGGTGGAACTCCGCAACAACCAGGGCTTCACCCAACCATTCGTCTTCTTCTCTCCTGACGGGCCCGCTCTTCTTCTAACACTACTATAGCTACTATAATTTCTACCTGCCGGCGGCCGATCTGCCTCAGTCGGAATCTTAGGTGTGCCAGGCGCAGTCTCTGTGGTGGAATCAATGCCATCTTGACGATCTGGCTAGTGTCACACCAGGCAATATATACCTCTTCAGAAAGATGATCGTACGGCGGCCGTCAACTCATGGTGCCGTTAGGCCATCGTACGGCAGCACTAAAGTCACTGCACGGCCACCGTACGATATTTAGAACATCGTACAGCCATCTCACGGAGGCCGCAAGACCACCGTGAGGTGACAGTAAGGAGGCCTCATGGTTGTTGCAGCTGCCGTACGAATTTCTAGGCACACCAGACAGGGTAAAAACCGTGAGGTGACCTTAGGTCACCTCACGGCAACCGTACAGTGACCTTGCGATACTACATGCGGTGGGGTTGCGGCCTACGGCCTAGCGATTTCCGAAAAAAAGTTTAATGTCAAATTTAAAAAATCGTAAGCCCCTGCGACGAGCAAAAAACCTTGAGATCGCCTCACGGCTACCATATCTACCATGCGGCCACCGCACGGTTATGGCAATTTTGGGGACTTACGGCCGCCGCCAACACGCCGCAGGCCATTTGTGACCGAGGCAATAACAAATGATTCCAGTGGAAGCTTCACCAACAAATAAAAGGCTCCCCAAAAAAAAAAAAAAGAGAAAATCAGGATGTCAATGGTGAAGCCGAGTTAGAATGTGTTTATCATCCATTGTGACACTTTATTAACATCTTGCAAGATTAAAAAGCCTAATTGTGAAATAGATCAATATTATATTGTATGTGCCTGGGAGAGGGTGGGGGCCCGAGTGGAGGTGCATGAGTGAAATTTAAATCGCTTGGCCTTGCGGAGCTTTATATTAATGTGTAGAAGACTAACTGATCATTTTAGATGTGCAAGTTGTCCTGTAAGCCTCTGGCAACCCGTCTACACCTCTCTGCAATTAAAACTTCTAGAATCTAAACATTAAAAAAAAAATCAAAAAAAATCCAGATTTGTAAATGGGGAAAATAAAATTAGGCGGTGTATAGATACGTGCCTAGCGTTACACTCAGGGAGCGAGGGAGATAGGAGGAGGTAGTTTGTTGGTGGGATATTCATCACTGCCATTTTAGATGCTGAATTGCAAATAATATACAATAACACACGAAGAGGAAGATCAAAATTTAAATAATTTATTGCCCTCCACCTCTCTTCTTTCTTTTGATCAAACTGTCTGGATCACATACATACATACGGACAGACAAACGCTGTTCCAGATGATGGCATTGCCATACGAGCTGCGCCGTAAAACGAAATAACGATGAATGTGATGCGATCAAACGCACAAGCACCTGTTCAATGGGTTGCTGGTACATTTAAATCATCCATGGTGCGTGGGCATTATTTTTCTGTTTTGTCAAAGTGTAAGCAGCGTTGATTAGATGTGAAATAAACATGCCTTGGGAAGGGCAGATAAATCATCCGATAAAAACAAACAAACAGACAGCGTTGTCTGCTCCATGTAAATGACAAGTCAGCATTCCAAAGTGGGTTCGGACATGAATGTGACCAACAGGCTCTTTTGGAATATAAAAAGCTGGAATGAGAGCTATGGAATTTCAAGCGCAAAATGTCTGTCGATGTCTACCTTCTGCCCCACTATCCAGCTCAGTCTTTAGAGAATGTCCAAACAATTACATAAATACCAACAAAGTTAATTGTGACATCATAGCGCTTCATTTCACATGCAATTCCCTCCAGCCATCACATATCCCTTGAACATTTTTTTCATAACAAAATCCATTGAATTCCATCCATTGCTCTGTTGTTGCTCATCATTAACAGGTCAATGCCAAATTAGTACATAATATGATTTTCATGAAATGCAAACCATCATTTCCATCACTATTATGAACCTTCACTACAAACAATTATGATTTACACTTTTCCAAAACCGTGTATGGTGGATTATAAACCAATGTGGCTTCAAAATATGTCAACACTCCTTTTAAATAAAAAAGAATGTGCAAATGATTGTTATAATTTCTTCTCATTATTGTTTTTGTTTTATATTAGGCTGAATTATACAAAAAATTCATTTGAATTTTTTTTCTCCAAAATTTCAAGGAAAAAAATATTATTTAGACTATTAGGACACTTAAGATCACTCAAGAGTATTTATATGGCTGAGAATTGAACCTGGACAAGTCCCTACCACGTTGGAATGTGCTGCTCGGTCCCTGAAGCAGGCCAGGAACGTAGAAATTGACCAGGCACAAAATGGCGTAGTTTTCTTTAATAGTATTGTGGAATATTTATCATTCATAAGTAAATGTAAGGTGGGAGAGCTGCCTTCAAGTCTCCTTCAAAGGACAACATGCTCATTCATTCAATGTCCTCATTAAAAAAAACACTGTGATGACATGCTATATTCAGTCTAGCTGGGAATCAAACAGACTAGATAGCTCACGAGCTACATCTGAGGGATGCAGTCAGCCACATATCACATATCGGTCACTCTCAGCCATATATGTTAGAAAAAGCTGCCTATGAGCCATGTATGTTACTACCTCTGAACTACCTCTAAATAGATAGAAAAAAAAATCTAATAAACTATGTCTGAACCATGTATGTCAGAAAAATGGAATACTGTTCTCCTCTCTGGGCCGGTGCTCCTATCTCACACCTAGCTCGTCTTCACGCTGTTGAAATCAAAGCTTTCAGAATCATTGGAATCTCCCGCGATGAAGCTGATTCTGAGGGTATTTCACTCACTCACCGCAGGCAGGTTGGTGGCCTTTCTGTCTTCTACCGACTCCTATCCGGCCTTGCTCCCCCAGCTCTGTCTATGCTCTGTCCCCCAAATATTCCTACAAGTCACACAATATCTGCCTGCAACACTCTTGGGCTTAAATTGCCAAAATCAAGACTCTCTGCTCACCTTCACTCTTTCATTCCTCTTTACTCCCGCCTCTGGAACAAACTCCCTCACTCTCTTCAATCCCACTCCTCCCTCCAGGTCTTTAAAACAGCTGTTCACCACCATCTCTTATCTTCCCCCATCCAAAACCTTGATCTCTTCTACGCCCGTTAATTCACCCCAGATCCACTTTTTTTTTTTAATCCCGACTTCTTTCTTTCCTGGAAGTTCTAGCAGTGTCCTTGTGTTTTATACCTTTCCCACCCCCTCCCCCGCCTTCCCATGCCTGCTCCTCCCAAGCCCTCTCCCTCTCACAGATCTTCCGTTGTCCCTGTTATCTGCTGTTGTACTTGGGTGCTTCCCTCTCTTTCCCCATCTTGTCTCCCGCTCCCTTTATTGTATGCTTTGTGTGTCGGTTTGTCGTTTTTTGTGATTGATGTTAGCTCTTTCACGACCCTCAATCTTCTATCCAAAAAAAAAAAAAAGAAGCTACCTCTGAGCCATGTATGTCAGAAAAACTACCTCCGAACCATGTATGTCAGTAAAAGCTACCTCTGAGCCATGTATGTTAGAAAGAGCTACCTCTGAGCCATGTATGTTAGAAAAAGCTACCTCTGAGCCATGTATGTTAGAAAAAGCTACCTCTGAGCCATGTATGTCAGAAAAACTACCTCCGAACCATGTATGTCAGTAAAAGCTACCTCTGAGCCATGTATGTTAGAAAGAGCTACCTCTGAGCCATGTATGTTAGAAAAAGCTACCTCTGAGCCATGTATGTTAGAAAAAGCTACCTCTGAGCCATGTATGTTAGAAAAAGCTATCTCTGAGCCATGTATGTTAGAAAAAGCTACCTCTGAGCCATGTATGTTAGAAAAAGCTACCTCTGAACCATGTATGTTAGAAAAAGCTACCTCTGAGCCATGTATGTTAGAAAAAGCTACCTCTGAGCCATGTATGTTAGAAAAATCTACCTCTGAGCCATGTATGTTAGAAAAAGCTACCTCTGAGCCATGTATGTTAGAAAAAGCTACCTCTGAGCCATGTATGTTAGAAAAAGCTACCTCTGAGCTATGTATGTTATAAAAAGCTACCTCTGAGCCATGTATGTCAGAGTAAACTACCTATTAACAATGTATGCCAGAATAAGCTACCTATGAACCATGTATGTCAGAGTAAATTACCTATGAACAATGTATGTCAGAATAAACTACCTCTGAGCCATGTCTATCAGAATAAGCTACTATGAACAATGTATGTCAGAGTGTCAATGTCAACTGTCAACTACCTCTAGTCAGCAATATATGTCAACTACTTCCAGTCATTGAAGGTACCCACCCATACAGTCTTACAAACAAACAGTGATTTTTGAAACTTTCAGTGAAATTATCTTCTTTTTTTTCTGTTTCAGCGTACATACAGCATGGAACCCTTTCCTCAAGACAATGCATAGATACCGGTTAAGAAGAAGAAGAGGAAGACCAATGGCGAGCAAAGTAGAGTACAAGGATAGACCGAGGCAAAATGATCCACAATATAAAGGAAGAGAAAGAGAAAAGCAATGAATTGCTGAGTATGGAGCGAAAAGAAAAGCAGAGCAAGTAGAAGATGATGAAAGGTTTGTAGCCAGGAAAAAGGGTACTGGAGGAGGAAGCAGACTGAGGCTCTAACACGAAATTCTCAGGTGCCCTACCAAAGACCCCAGCGATGAGACAAAGCTGTTTCAATAATTATATGTCATTTTCCCGATTCACCACACAATAAAACAACAGTTATAACGAGTGTAGCTCATAGGATTTGGCAAAAAATTAGAATCTGAAATGACCGAGCACGCCCAAGGACCAATACAAGGGCCCTTTGTCGATGGACAGTTGAACATGCTCGAAAATATTAATACAGATTCTAAGATAGTATGTCGACTGTGGTGGATGAGATGAAGGATGAGACAGTGTGGGTGGAAGGGGAGAAAGTGAATATGTGAAAGTACTACCTTAGTGTATTAATTAGATAGGCATATATCAATTTATACAGAGAAGCACTCAGACATGCAGTCGGCTTGTCTACGTTTTGCTCCCAAAGATCTCAGAATGTTTTGCTACTACATGACACACCTGCTGATTATCAGTGTAGGTGCAGGATTCATGCAAATCAAATTCCATAATGATTCGTCCACATTTTGGTACTTTTTGGATCTTTATGTGCGACTCGGTCTTCTCCGAATCCGAATTCATGGCTGCTGGCAGAATGGCTGTGAGGACTTTGCAAATGGTAAAAATTATCTAGGTTGTTCTAGATTTGGCCACGTTAGTTTTTTTGATGAAGCGTGAAGGTTGCACAGGGAAACTAGAATGGCACTCAGTAGAGAGCATACCTCCGCAAGGTGGACAGTTTATGTTTTGTATCCCAGAGTATACCAGAAAATCACAATACAGAATTACATTGAATCAAAATCATCCGTCCACAACTTTTTGAGCTATCCTGCTATAAATCGTTTTTGGCCCTATCTCCCAATGGTGAAGAATCACTTTTAAAATTCTACTGACCGGATCCAGATCTGGATCTTCACCAAAATTATATCGATTCTTCCTTGTCACACACACAACCTGTCCAACAAGTTTCGTCCAAATCCGTCCACAACCTTTTGAGATTTCTTGTTCACAAACAAACAGACAAACAGACAGACAGACAGGGGTGAAAACATAACCTCCATCCACCAAAAGAGGTAATTAAAAGAAGTTGGTTGAAGAAGCATTTCCAGAAATTATGTGTCACGTCAACGTGAAGCGAATTCAAACTTAGCAGTTCAGGGACGACCAGTCCAACCCAGGAGTGTGTATCCATCAAATTAACTATTCTTGTGAGGACCAAGATGAAGTTCAAAGTGCCCTCTGGAGTCGGTCAGGTGTTCCGCTGTTCACGGATGAATCTATGCACAATGGGTCATGCAAGAGATTTCTTGTGTGTTCTGACACCAAGGAAAAGTCCAAGGACACAGTGACTGGATTTTCTGACTATCTCCATGAAAATTGCCTCATCCCGGATCAATGTGCCACAACACACGAAGTGATTTGGACTGATGGACCATCATCAGAGTTTAAGAAACGAATTTAAGATGAAATTGTGGCATATACAGTACTCTCATCTAAATACTAGCAAAAGCTTGCGTGGAAGTACTTTGCCAGTAGCCACTGGAGTGGTAGATGGATGGATAAATTAATCTGTAAACGCTGAAGTAATGAGCAGGAAGTCCAACAGAGCAGTGGTCCAGTCATCCCAGGACTTTGCTACCACGGCCATCCGTCTAATGAGCAATACTACAGTCACACACATCTCCCTGGAGGAGATAGATCAGCAAATGAAACAGATTGGATGCTGGGAAACCACAGTAAGCTTTCCTGGTATCCATAAAGTGCACATTTCCTGCTGCTCAACATGCCTTGAAAAATTATGCTGCAGTGAGCTTTGGAAACGTTGTTGCGATGACAATGCTACAACATCAGGAATGTCAGCCTCAGCATCTTGCCGAAGTGATGGTGAATGGTGTGTTGTGTTGTACGATGGTGAAAAGTTTGCTGGTAAAGTAATAAACAGTGTAATAGCAGAAGAACATGAAGTGTCTATCGTGCACAGGTGTGGCAAATATTTCAGGTGGCATACCCCAGTGGACAAAATTTTCTATCCAACTAACGCCAACCTCAGGAAGCTCCAAGGTCCACCAGTCACAAACAGGGAAATCAACAACAATAGGCCAGTTTTGGGGAAATAAACTGGCTAAAACGATACATAAATTGAATATTTAAATAAGAAAATGTCACTATTTTTGCTTTGCAGTCAAAATGTTTTAGATGTCACTTTTGCAAAATGTCACCATTGTAATCACACCGGTCCCTTCAAGCGAAATCACGCTTGAAGGCACCGGTTTGAATCCTGATATACTGTGGCCTATATGCAAGTTCATTCACGAGATGTAAATAATGAAACTATTAAAAGAGACAAAAACTTAAACAAATTGTAAGAAATCAATACCTTAATAGTTCCCACAAAAATATGGGTGCGGCTTGCTTCTATAAAATTGATTGCAAAACAAACATTCAAAGTACAGCTTATAGAGTGACGGAGGAATGAGCAGTATATGCAGAGGCCCTATCGATGTCACACATAATTATTCATTATCGGTATCACCAAGATGTTATTTGGAAATGCAGATAAAACTGATGAATCCAATGAGAAAAAAACCCTAAAAACAAACATCTACAATCGATGGGGAATGAGGTAAACAACACTTGGGATCAATGAATAATTACTGAACATAATGGGAATAAGAGAGCAAGAAACAATTGGAAAAAAAATTGACAAGAGCAAGAATTGCTTTGCAATACATGTCTCCTACCGGTGCCAATGAATGTGTTTTATTTTTTAAATCAAATTTAAAAAAACTGATAATGCCCTGAAACTCGAACTTGTTCTGTAACTTATCATAATAAAGCCATGTACCAAGTTTCAGTTAAATATGTTAAAGGGTATGGAAAATGTGCAGAGGGATGGACGGACAGACTGATAGATAGACGGAGAGCAAACCTATAGTCCCCTCCGGGTAGGAGACTAAGACATTGTTAGCATGACTTTGAGACTAGCACATACAGGAACATGGGGAGAGAGGAGCACGAGAAAGAGAGGAGCAGGGCAAAGAGATGCTCATAGGAAAGAAAGGAGGCTGCCAAAGAAAGGAGGCTGTCAAGGAGAGGTGGATGCCAAGGAGAAGAGGCTGCCAAAGAAAGGAGGCTCCAAAGATACGAGGCTCTAGTGATAGAAGGCTCCAAAAATAGGAGGTTTCCAAAAGAACTGGCAACTACAGGGAGGAGTAAGCAAGAAGAGGAAGGAGGCAGCTAGAGAGAAGAGGCAGCTAAACAGTGGAGGCGGCAAAGGAAAGGAGGCTGTAAAAAGAGACAAAGCAACAGAAGGCAGGAGGCTGCTGAAGACAGGGCCTGTGGAATATAGGATGATGCCAAAGACAGGAGAATGCCAAAGATAGCTTGCTACTGAAGACAGTGTGCTAAAGAGGACAGGGGGCTACTGAAGTGCCAAGACAGGAGGATGCTGAAGACAAGTGGATGCCAAATATAGCAGGCTACTAAAGACGAGGCTACTGAAGACGGGGCCACTGAAGACGGGGCTACTGAAGATACCCTGTGCTGAAGACAGTGGGCTAAAAAAGCCAAGGGGCTACTGAAGATACCCTGTGCTGAAGACAGTGGGCTAAAAAAGCCAAGGGGCTACTGAAGATACCCTGTGCTGAAGACAGTGGGCTAAAAAAGCCAAGGGGCTACTGAAGATACCCTGTGCTGAAGACAGTGGGATAAAAAAGCCAAGGGGCTACTGAAGATACCCTGTGCTGAAGACAGTGGGCTAAAAAAGCCAAGGGGCTACTGAAGACATGAGAATGCCGAAGACAGGAGGCTGCTGAAGACAAGTGGATGCCAAATATAGCAGGCTACTAAAGACGAGGCTACTGAAGACGGGGCCACTGAAGACGGGGCTACTGAGGATACCCTGTGCTGAAGACAGTGGGCTAAAAAAGCCAAGGGGCTACTGAAGACATGAGAATGCCGAAGACAGGAGGCTGCTGAAGACAAGTGGATGCCAAATATAGCAGGCAACTGAAGATGGGGTTAATAAAGACAAGGGGCTTCTGAAGACAAGAGAGTGCCGAAGACAGGAGGGTGCCGAAGAAAAGAGCTGCTAAAGAGACGAGGCTACTACATATATAGGAGGATGCTGAATAGAAGAGGATTTTTAATAGAGGAGGATGCCCAATAGAGAACGATGCTGAAAAAAAAATGAAGCTGACGAATAGAGGAAGATGGCATTTTAAAGTTGAAAGCAACCTCTTTCCTGTGGCTACCAGTTCTTTTTCTCAACCTCCTATCTTTGCACCCTCCTATCATTGGATCCTCATTTATTTGGAGCCCCTCTCCTTGGCAGCCTCTTTTCTTTGGCAGCTGCCTTTCCCTGGTAGCCTCCTTTAGTTGGCAGCTGCCTCTCCCTGGTACCCTCCTTTAATTGGCAAAATCCTCTCCCTGGTACCCTCCTTTCATTGGCAGCCACCTCTCCCTGGTAGCCTCCTTTAGTTGGCAGCTGTCTCTCCCTGGTAGCCTCCTTTAGTTGGCAGCCTCCTCTCCCTGGTAGACTCCTTTAGTTGGCAGCTGCCTCTCCCTGGTAGCCTCCTTTAGTTGGCAGCCTCCTCTCCCTGGTAGACTCCTTTCTTTGACAGCCTTTTCTTTGACAGCGTCCTTTCTTTGACAGCCTCCTTTCTTTGATAGCCTCCTTTCTTTGATAGCCTCCTTTCTTTGATAGCCTACTTTCTTTGACAGCCTCCTTTCTTTGATAGCCTCCTTTCTTTGATAGCCTACTTTCTTTGACACCCTTTTCTTTGGCATCCTCCTTTCTTTGGCAGCCTCCTTTCATTGACAGAAAGGATTATCCAAAATTTCAAGATTACACTGGTCAACAGCCAAATTGGTTCTGACTTATTTTCAACTGTTTCTAACTAATTTGGTACCCACGAATCCGAATCTGACGTTAAAATTTCGTTATCATGTAACCTTGACGTAGTACATCATAAGTGTGGAAAAAATATTTAGAGCATGTGAATTTCTTGATTAAGTCAGTAGGGAGATAATGGGGCTTCCAGGACACCCATGTATTTAGATGAGGCTTTTCCCCAAACTGCCCATTTTTCCCCTGATTACCACGACACCCCCTTCTCCTTTTACATGTAAGTGAATGGGGGAGTCCTTACTTACCCTCCAAGAACCACGCGACATTCAAAATTCCTCATTGATCCTATGAATATTTGCTCATTTTCTAATTTTTTAAACAACTCCATTCTCTTATGGAACTCATCCCCATCTAGGATATTGATAAACTTTACATTAAGCACCTTTCTCTGTGCGTTTATAAAATGATATGTTTCACGGAGGGACCTGGTCTGTCCTCCTCCCGATCCACATACCATTTTAAAATTATAATATTTATTATCCGGTTGATAACCATCAAAGTTCTCACTCCACTCTAATATATTTTTCTTCCCACCCTCCATTACCCCACTTAACAAATGAATATGTTTATCAGTCTTGAGGACCTTCTGACCAGTGATCCTCTCAACCTCTCGGATCTGGTATTTCTCACACTCATTATGTTTTCCATCTATATACCAATCTTGAGATTTTCTCCATTCTTTATTCCATTTATATATATAACCAAAAGGTACACACATGACACCACCATCTAAAATATATCGTTTATCATCATATGCTCCTAGTGCTAGTTTATTTATCTCTTCTGAATATAATTCATGCTTATAACTCCTAATCCCTTTTACCTTTCTATACTGTTCCTCCCCACTCATCAAACATTGATAATAATGACCAAAATTTATACTTTCTTTAATTACATTTTTCTTAATCCCCTTGAGCTTCTGATCACACTTCTCCACATTCCCAACTCTATATTTATACGCATAAGCCTTTGCTCTCAATGCTATGAACTCACTCAGAATATTTCCACCAAGCTCATCCTTGAACTTTCCAATCACCTTTTTATTTTGATTCGAGAACAATTCACTCTTTTGACCATAGTTGCTTGTATCATAAATTACAGAATCAGCTTTCATATCATCATAGACGTCATCTGTCTTGATACTCAGAATGAAGCTGTCCGTATCCATATACATCAACATGACGTTATCATCATACTTTGTTTTCAAATTCTCATAATAATATTCATACATCAGTAGTTTTGATAGATCGAGAACAGTAGTACCAATATAAATCGGTTTATCCATCTCAATTTCTTCTTTCATCATATGAACAGCACAAAAGTTTTCTGTAAAGATTTCAACACGCTCAAAGCTCGGTCTGTTGATTAGTTTGGAAGTTTGTTCCCAGGAAGTTGTCAACTTGATATTTTGTCTCTTTCTAACATTTTCCATAGTCTTCCCAAACACCGCGTTATTCATCAACTTATAAAAATCTTTCTCAAAGTCAGTCTTTCCAAGCGTTCTCTTTCGAGTGTTAAAATCAATATATTTCATTAACCAATAACTCTGTTTGAATTTCAGGACCCGATGAACTTTCTCAACAATTAGACCATGTTTCACAAATTGTAAAAGCTTTCTCTGATGTAGTACATAGTTCTTCTTATCAAAGAATGTTGTTAAAAGTTTTTCTGTTCTTGATTCCTTATGAAATGATTTCTGATATTCACTCAACCACTCTGGGTTTGTGAATTCTTTCTCACACCCGAAAGGAAGATCTTTATGTTTCTCAAAGAGTTCTTTTGGATACTTTAGATCAACCTCCAGGAAATACCCTTCTTTCCTTTCATCCAACTCTTTTTGTGTTGAACTCAGAATCTTTTCTAGAACACCCTCATGATCACTCTCCCATTTCAATCCTCCATAAGGTTGTGCTTGGGACATTGCCCACCCATAGAGGTTGTTGGCATCATAATACATGAGATAGGAACTATCTTTCTTTGGATCATAATCTGGAAGATATTTGTTATTTGCTTTTGAATATCCTGATGAGCAGACTTGTGAAATTCCCCCTCTCTTTGCTCTCTCTATCATCAGGAGCATATCAACATCGGTTATCAAATCCAAATCTTGTTTAGTCATTTTTAACATAGCACTCCAAGCAAGACCCGGTGCTGTGAAATAATGAGCAGGGTCCAAGCCATATCCAGAAAGACACACGGATCTAAATGCTTCGAATACATCTGCTCGAAGAAGGACATCAGTCTTGAGATAGAGATCATGATAATCACCCATATTATTGATATTGTATTTTTTCCAAACATTTTGAGCATGTACATAATCATCATCTGAAACATTGCTATTATTTAGAATATTATAAAAATCTTCTTTTGGAGGAAGTTTCTTTTCATAAAATCTTTTAAATGAATCCAAAAAGTCGTACGGGTAAATTCCCTTTTGTGTTAGGAGTTCCGTATCCTCATAATTACTCTCCAAACACGGAAATTTTTTCAAATTTTTAACTAGGTTAGTAAGAGGACTAGCCATGAATTTATATGTATCCAAGAATCGAATTCTTGTAGTTGGTCTTGTTGGAATGATTTTTGTAAAGGAGATGTATTTTTGATCTGTACTTGAAATAGCACTGATACTCCTAGGAGTCTTTGACAACTCTTTAATAAACAAGTGTGTATCATAATGAGCGTTGTTATGAAGAAAGACAGAAATGAACGAGGGGAGTTTATAATTAATATTACAACTTTGATGAGCCGGACCTCTATATTTACCAGTGAGATGGCAATGATCTCTAACCTTTAGGCTTTCACCAATTTTCTCCTCACAAATATGACAGACATTGTTTTTTCTAAATTTCCTTTTCTCTTCACTCGTCAAGTACATTGGTTTATTGGTTTCTCTCATTATCGTGGTTAATCGAACACAGTCTTTTTCTAGTCGTTTCACAAACTCCTCTGGGGCATTTGAGCCTCTACACTCCTCTAACTTGATATATTCACCACAAACGGATGATTTGATAAAATAACAAAATCCGCAAGGAGTATGTTTTTGATACTTATTTGTGTATGATTCTTTTGGATCTGGAGCCGCTGTTGCTATTTTCTCCAAGATACTCTCAAAATCAGCATATATCACAAAAGGATGTTTAATTGTTTTATTTTGATCTTTGAATGAAATTTTAGAACCAGGCTTTGGAAGTGTAATGACTGTTGCTTTCTCATTTGAACAATATTGTTTATGAGTATCCAATCTCTCCTGTGAATGAAATGTATTCAAACACCGACGACATGGATAAACTTTACATTTTCTAGAATAGACTTGTGATTTAATTAATCTTGAAAAGTTCTTGATATAAGCATAATGTTCAATTTCACCAGATCGGAAATACAAGAGATCAACATGTTTTTCTTTCTCATCATCTGAGATTTGTAAAATCTGCACTTTATTCTTTTCAGTCAACCCATAGACATTTATAGAAATATTATTTAACTTTTCAAACTTTGGAATATTATTAAGAGTCATCGGAAATTTCAAATTTTTCATATTCAATTCATTTTTATATTTCATATAATTGCTTACTCTTTCAGCATGTTCTTTTGCTGGATGTAGATATGCCAGTACAGACCACAAGAAACACTTGTTATCAGCATTCTGAATATTTACTATAGCATTTTTATCTTTGATGATTTTAGGAAGTTGAATATATGATCTTGCTTGTAGTGGATCAGATTAAAAAATGTGAACATCAACAAACAGAACCTTTTCAACAGTGAGACCACTTCCGACAATAAGATCATCAATATCAAATTCACTATATTTAAGCTGATTAAAGACCTGTTCTTTATTTCTATCATAATCATTCTTATTAAGTACCATATAAGTTGTTGTATGTAGGTAAAAGTTAAATGGTGGATCTTCCTTTTTACGAAGAACCAATTTAGCCCCCAAATAATATTTACAACTTCCCATTTCAGATATAGTCTCATCAATCTGATCATCTATTCCTTCCTTTGTAAGATCAACAGTAGCTCCCAGAGAACGGGGGACTGGATCTTTGAAACGGAACAATCTAATTTTAATATTTCCTTTGAAAGCACCATCTAAATTTTCAATCTCATAATATGGAACTTGGTGTTTCTTTGTCTTCTCATGATGCTTCCAATCCTTCTTGAGGATGTAGTGTTGACAGCGCTCACAATAGACCTTTGGAAGAACCTTTGGTTTGAGATTCTTCAAATGTTTTTTTTAGTATCTAAGTGTTGATCATACCCACTTCTCAGAACCCATGTTTTACAAATCTTACAATACTTATTATCTTTACTCTTATGATCTTTTTGTGTTTTATAATGTTTATTGATATGTTTGTAGTTCTGCTCACAACTCTCACAGTAAGTAGAATTCATCATATTTATATAGTAAAAAAACTTTACTATTTACTAGTTATCTTTTACTTAAAATAAAACATGAAAAAATTGAAAACAAGAGTCAGGAAACTCAATTAAATTTGGGGCAACTTATTCATATGATTCTTGGTTAGGATGTGATATTTATAACTAGTCTTCTTCATATCCTTATCACAAAGATCACAATGTTCCATCTCTTCTTCTTTATAACCGTTAAGAACATTATCTAAATGGTGCTTTGTTTGTTTATGTCTCCTTTTATCAAGTACTCTAATTAGCTTATTACAAGGTTCACATCTTATCATATTTTTACTCTTATCAGATGTATTGATAGCATGTTTAATGGTCCTGATATGAGCATCATATCGATTGTACTGTTTATCACAGGCGGAACAATAACCAGAATTCATGCTATTTATACAGTGAAAAAACTTCATATTTCTCCATCACTAAACTCTATATAGTAATCGGAATCATCAATAAAACTACTCTCATAACTATCATCTGAACAGATACTATAGCTTTCTTCTGATCCGAGGCTCTCAGTATCAAATTCAGAATCACTGAAAAAGTCTTCTTCGGAATAACTACTCATTTAATTACTAACTAACTACTCATTACTACTACTCATCATAACTAACTACTCATTTAATTAGTAAGAAACACAATTTCCATTTATATCAATACACTTTCTTTCAATTACAGAATCAACTACAACATGACTCAAATTGAATGTAATTTTCAAATAATCATGAATAATAAGTGTTCTGAGAGGCAAAGTCCCAGAAATATTTACATCTTTATTTATTTCAATACCTTTGGGTTTATTAAGGTATATACAAATGTCTCCACGAGAATTGTCGATGGTCTTATCATACATCTTTAAAGCCTCAGGATCAATTTTAGATTCTAGTCTTGTCAGAATAGCCAGTAGAAGTGGAGATACTTTTGTAAGACTTACCTTGAGTGATGACTTTACAGGATAGGCTCTTCCTTTAAATGAAATAGAGTGACTCATGTTATTTTTCATAACTGGTTTTACCCAAAAATTTCCATATTTATCTTTGTTTAATTTAACATCTTTGACATATTTTTCTATATCTTCCATTGTCTTGATTGATTGAAATAGAGATTGATTGGTAGATTGGTAGAGATTGGTAGAGATTAGTAGATTTGTCTTGTCAATTTTGTCTTGTCAAGTTTGTCTTTGGTCATTTGTCAATTTGTCAAATTTGTCAAGAGAATTTGATTTGTCAATAGCGATTGGTAGAGATTGATTGAAATTTGTCTTTTGTGCTTTGAAACATTGTATTTATTGGCTAATAAACTTGCGTTTAGTTTAAGTAAAAATTTACCATATAAATATGATAAGTTCTGAAGGATATTTAGAATTTCCAGACTCTCCATATGATAAATTAGAGAATTGTCCGGCTTGTGATAGAATAGGGCTTAATAATGAGGGTTCATATAAACAATGTATTTTCTGTGATTTAATTTTAATTAATGATAAATAAAAAAAATATATATATATAACTCTTTTAAATTAGAACCAAAAATGAATTACTTTGAACAAGATTAATAAGAGAGATGAATGTTAAGTATTGTGATGATAATACACCATTTCTTTCAAGGGAAGAGACTATTTGTATTGAGGAAATGTATAAGGGGTTTAATGATATTTATTATTCAAAATAATTTTAATGGAAATGTTAATACAAGATACTATATAAATAAAATAATGAATTATTTTGAAATTAAACCCGAACTCAGGATAAAATATAGAGTTTCTAAAATAGCTCAAAAAAAGTTAGATGACTTGTTTTCCAAATATATAAATGAATGATTTTTTACCCGTTTGGGAAAATAAGATAAAATTTAATAACCATAAAAACATTCCAAATTCATTGAGATGTCTAATAGTTGGTTCAAGCGGATGTGGAAAAACCTGTTTGCTTTTAAAGATGCTCCTTACCCCCAACTTTTTAGATTATGATAATTTAATAATTTTTACGAAGTCAAGTTTTCAACCCGAGTATCAACTACTATCACAAGGTTTTAATGCGGGTCTTAAAAAGGAAGACATTATCGGTTTATTTAAACTTCAAAACAAACTAAATGATTACAACATTGAGGATATAATACAACTATTTTGTGATACACAGAAATCAAAATCAAAACCCATAACTTGTATTCTCAGTGATAATACAAATGATATACCTTCACCTCAAGATTTAGATAAATCAAAAAAGAACCTCGTTATCTTTGATGATTGTGTTAATGAGAGAAACCAAACAGTAATGGATAGCTACTATACAAGAGGGAGACATTCTTCTTGTAATTGTATTTATCTTAGTCAGTCATATTTTCAACTCCCTCGATGCTCAATAAGAAACAATGCCAATACTTTTATTTTATTTAAGTTAAATTCAAAAGATGTAAAAACATTTTGGAGAGATAAATTGCTCTACGTTATGTAGTAAAAAAGAATTTGAAAATTATATGAAACACATGATTGGAAAATATAAATATATTGTTGTGAAACAAGATGAGATATTAAAGGATGTATTTTTATTTTAAACATAATTACATATATAAATGATAACTATTATTATTAATCTTGTTGGTAAATCTGCTTCAGGAAAGAACTTTCATAAATCTAAACTCTTGAATAGTAAAAATGAAAAGATTGTAAGTTTTTTTTAAAAACACCCTATGATTCGTTTTGTAAGTACTACAACCAGAGCAATGTGACCAGGAGAAGTAGAAGGGAAAGATTATTACTACATTTCAATGGAGAAACATATGCGATTGAGGAATGAAGGTCAAATATTTGAGGAGGTCTCTCTTGGTTCTACAAAATATTCACATTGTAAGAGTGAGTTAAATAAAGTAAAATCTAATGGTCTTGGGATTTTAGAAACTAATCCTGAAGGAATGAGACAAATTAATTAAACAATTGTGTGGTGATGGAGTTAAGATTTAATCATTCGGTTTTGATATCGATGAGGAGACTCAACGCAAACATATGAAAAGCAGAGATACAAGTATTAGTGAAGAAGAAATAACAACTCGTATTAATACCAATAAAGAATTTGATGAAATATTTAAAGAAAAGGATTTATTTCAACACATTTACTATAATGATGAAGAAAATGAAAATTTTCCCATTGACCTTTACAATTCATTAAATGATATTTTTCAATACTAAATGAATGCTGAAGAAAGAGCAAGAAAGTTTAAGGAACATCAACAATTAGTTTCAAAAGTTGTTAAACAACAGGAAGAGATAAAGAAGAAACGGAGACAGAAACTAACTGGTGAAGAAGCCTTTGAAAGAAAACAAGAGAAATTTTTTTAACCACTTTTGAAAACTCAACACTCACCTACAGTTCCCACGGTAGAATTTACTCCAAAAAAACTTCAAATGCTCAAAGATTTTAGTCAAATGACGGCGCAAGAACTTGGAGAATTAGAATATGATGATGAAGGATTATTTCGGAAACTTTAGGAGGTAAATCAACCACCTAATTATGTTGTGGAAGCTCTTCAAAACAATGAATATTCGGTGGGTTCAAAAACCAGAGCAGGTCTCATTCCAACAGAAGAACCAGCACAGTTCCATCTTGTGAAAGAAAAGTTATTGATATTTAATGATAAATTGGTGTTCTTAAGTTCTGCTCAACCAAATGTTGAATTAACTCCAAGATTAATGTTTCTTCTAACAAACTCCGGATTCAGCGGTTCAAAATATTTTGATGAACCACTTGATATGGAAAATGCGGAAGATAGGGTATATATTGATTTACTAAACTCACTTGATTATGGAGTTTCTGTTGCCGGTAAAAGTAAGAAGAATGAGAAGGAGAAACATATTATTGATGCTTTAAGTAAGCTTGGTTCGGGTGTTAGCTTTCTTCCAAATGACCCATCACAATTAGTTAAAAGGTTATTATTGTTGTTAGGTAGTAAGAAGGCTGGAAACAACAATTGTTTTAATGAAGCATCCGCCATTTTAGATCAGTTGATGAATATGAAAATAAATAATAAATGTCAATACAAAGATATTTTATTAGATATTAAATAAGATGAGAAGCACAATTCTTAGTTTTAATTTCACAACGAGTGATTACACAGCTTCATTCCCTTACCCACTACAACTTGACCCCCTTACCTCATATGAGGCTTCTTTGTTGTCAATGGAGACTTACAATACACTTTTTAATATCACAGAGAAAAACAACAAGTTTAGTTATAATCCAGGAAGTGGGTACAAAACTATAACAGTTTCACCCGGAGCTTACGAGATTTCTCAAATATCTTCTGAAGTCTCTCGCCTTATGAAAGAAAAAGGTGATGAACCAAAAAATATTGTAATAGATATTCAAAAACACACTTCAAAATCAACTATTAAACTTAAAAATAATTATAAAGTTGATTTCACGATTGAAAAATCGTTTAGAGAGCTATTGGGTTTCTCTTCAAAAAAGATTGAAACTAACGGAACGTTTTACAGTGATAATGTCATTCAAATATCCTCCGGTATAAATTCAGTATTAATTCATTGTGATTTGATTGATGGTGCTTATAACGATGGAATAAGAACAAATACAATATTTTCATTCAGCGCATACTCAACACCGATTGGTTATAAATTCAATATGGAACCAAAAAATCTTGTCTATTTACCTGTGTCAGGAAAAACCATATACAGAGTAAATTTTAGGATAACCGATCAAGATAATCGTATGATCTCCTTTAATGAAGAAATTATATCCATCAGAATTCACCTACATGAAGTTTTTCAATAAATAAATAATGGTTATTGCGAGAAAACACGAGTTGGGAAAATATAAAATAATTACAGGGGATGGGATGTTCCTTTCACCATACTATACAAGGTATGTGGGTAAAGGATACTATAAACCAAAGAGACAATGGGGTGTGGGACATCAATTTAGAAATAAAGGAGATGGGATAATTGATACTCTAATGGGTATTGGTTCAACCATTCTTAAACATAAAGACCTAATTGGTTCAACTGCTTCTGCCATGGGCTCAGTTGCGGGTGCTATAAAGAGTATAAAAGATGCTCAAAAGGAGTCTCATAAATTACAAGCAATCAAAGAAATTAAAAAGGTAAAACTCAACTATCTTCACAAGAACGACAAAAAATCATTAAAATACTTGGGTCAGGGTTTCAACAATTTTAATGCTATATAAATACAAGTATGGAAGCAATTGATAGTATCTATGATTTGGATGATACGATTATCATTTCAAACTCCACTAAAAAGGAAGACTATTTTAAGGTAAATGCTATAACAGGAACAGACTGGAATTCAAACGGAACAAAAAGTTTTGAAATAAATAATTAACAAACTTACTTGAATATAGCTGATAGTTTCTTGCTGTGTAAATTTAAATTCACTAAGGCTGCGATTAATACTAATGCTACACTCGTAAATGATTTCTTCTGGAAAATGTTTGACAGTGTCCGCCTGTATATTGGAACACAAGAGGTTGAAGCGGTTGATTATGTCTCTGCTACATCTGAAATGATGAAATTTACACTATATTCGTTTAGTGATAGAATGGGTAAGGGAGCTGTTGAAGGTTTTATTCCTGATATGTCAACGGGAACAAATGCTGACCCCGGTTATAGTCAAAGGAAGTCAATGTATAATGATGAAACAAAAGCAGAGAATAGTTTTACCGTCGCAGTACCTCTTAAAGGTATATTTGGATTTTGTGATTATGATAAAGTTTTGTATGGGCTTAAAATTCGATTTCAACTACAAAGGAATGATAATGTAAATAGGTTGCTTTTTGGGGCTGAAAATGCTTTTGGCGACAATAATAAATTTGTTATTAATGATTTGTGTTGGTATATCAGTGAATATACTCCTAATCTTAAAACGGAAGAGTTGTTAAATAAAAGACTTAACTCAAAGACCCCGCTAAATGTATCATACCTTAAAAGAAGATGTCAACACGTGAACCTGGAACACACTACCTACACTTGGAATTTAGGTGTTCTTCAAGGAAAGCCATGATACCTCTGGCTCATTTTTAAAAAATCAGATGGGGAGGACGGTACTAATAAGAATAATGCGCTGTGTGATAATGCTAAGGTGAAACAACTTCGGGTTTCTCTTGATGGAACATTTTATCCGCGAGATAGATTGGAAATTGATTGGGAAAAAAATGATTATGCGGAAGCCTACAAGTCTTCCCAAAAGGTGTGTGAAAGTAATGGTAATAATAACCCTATTTTGGATATGGTTGTGTTTCAAAAACTTTATACAATCTACACAATTGACCTGAGTTCTCAAAAGGAAACTATAAAGTCTAATAGAGTGGATACTTCTCTATGCATTGAAAGAGGAGAGAATGAAGAAGTTGATGCTTATTGTTTGCTTTTGGAGGAAACAGAATTACAGATTAATACAGATAATGGTGTTATGGTTAATATCACATAGGTTTTTTCTCATAAATAAATGGTAGGGGTATATGTTAATCAAATCAATCTTAAGAAATTAACATCTTGTATTCAAAATCAAAAGCCTTGTATTTATTAATGATAATACAATTCAAAGAAAAGGAGCTGTAAGAATTGATGTTTTACTCACACACACACAAGTAAAAACACTAAATGATGCTGGATCACTTAAAATTAAAATGACAAAACCTATGTTAAAGAAATATTCAATACAAGAGGGAGGATTTCTCCCGTTTCTAATTCCTTTATTTGCTGGTTTAAGTGCGGCGGGAGCATTGACTGGTGGTATTTCAGCAGCGGTAAAAACTGCTAACGAAAGGAAGGCACAACTAAAAGCTCAAAAAGAATTGGAAAGACATAACAAGGAGTTGGAGAAACAAATTAGTGGAAGTGGTGTAATTGTAGATTTTGCTCAAAAACTTGAAAGTCTACCTGATAAAGCTAGATTGTTGGTTGGAGATATGCTTTCCTCTATCGCTCAAGCAGGTGTTAAACTAACTAAAAGGGGTAATGGATTGTATCTTTCTCATAAATAAATGAATAAATGGTTTAAACAATTTGGAAAGAATAAAACGTCAAATATTGAACTAGCTAAGTATTGTAAAAAACTAAAAATTGATAATGTGGTAATCTGTATGAGAGATGAATTAATACATATAAAAAAGAATACAAAGAATATTATTATGAATTTAGACACACAGAATGGTTCTCATTGGGTTTGTATTCATAATAGTCAGGATAAATATTATTTTGATAGTTATGGTATGCCACCACCTGTTGAAGTAATACAATTCTTACAGAATGGTGTTTATCAAACATTTCAAGTTCAAGAAATTAATTCTAAATGTTGTGGTCAATTATGTTTATATGTATTATTTCAACTCAACAATAATGAAAATTTTTATGATATCATTTTTAATCTAATATAAATGACTTATGTTGGAAAAGATGGTTCTATCTTTGGAAAATCCTCTCAGGATATTGATTTATCAAATTATTATACAAAGGCACAGGCTGAACGACAAAAATATAGTATAAGTAAAAATATTAATATGAAGAATACTTATAAATTAATCAATTATCCAAACCCTACAGATGCGAATGACTTAATTAGATTCAGTGATTTATCACAATATATATTTTTAAAGAAAACAGCACGGTTTGTTAAACAAGTAAAATTTACAACCACAACACCTGGTTATACTAACCATACACCTTTCCTCATTGAATTTAACGACCTGCTTACAATTGAATTTTATAAAGAAGGACATATAGTTAATATGCGAATTAATAAATGGGGGTATGATATGCCTGATTTAGGGTATAATTGGTATTTTTCAATAAACTTAGAAGACATACATGATTTGAATCAGTCTCGTAAAGAAGAATATTATCCGCTTGGTGAGGATAAGGATTTATGTGGAAGTACAATTAGTAAACAACAAATACATAATTTTAAGAAAAGAAAAACATATGATAGTATAGCGATGGTTAGCATGACAAAGAAGGAATGTAATGAGATAAGGATAGAAAGCCGAGGAATACAAACCGATTTGGTGGTGGGAAGATGGGGTGGTATTACCTGTCATAATATTAATCTCACATATATTTCTGATACATAAATGGCAGGAAGAAGACTACAAGAGAATTATAATTTTTGTATTCAAGGATACCTACAAGAAAAGGGTGCTCGGTATTACATACCTTATGATTTGGAGCATATACATGGGAATTTTGTCATAAAAAACTGGCCTTATACTGATATTGTTAAACCCACAAATAGAGACTTGTTTAAAGTATTAAATAAAAATGAACTTCTCAAAGTTATGAAATATAAAACTCTTTTAGAAATCGTCAACAAATCTTATTGGTATCCTATTATGAGAAAAATAATTATAGATACAAGAATATCTCAAAATCCAGATGAGTATATGTATAATATTCTTTGGGGTTAAAACTCAAGGGTAGCAAGGGATGAGGAAGGAGTTGAAGAAGAGAAGGAGGAAAGAGAGAAAAAGGAGAAGGAGGAAAGGGAGAAAAAGGAGAAGGAGGAAAGGGAGAAAAAGGAGAAGGAGGAAAGGGCGAAAAAGGAGGAGGAAAGGGAGAAAAAGGAGAAGGAGGAAAGGGAGAAAAAGGAGAAGGAGGAAAGGGAAAAAAAGGAGGAGGAAAGGGAGAAAAAGGAGAAGGAGGAAAGGGAGAAAAAGGAGAAGGAGGAAAGGGAGAAAAAGGAGAGGGAGGAAAGGGAGAAAACAGAGAAGGAAGAGAGGGAGGAAAGGGAGAAAAGAGAGAAGGAGGAGAGGGAGCAAAGAGAGAGGGAGGAAAAATATAAAAAGATGGAAATCAGTGAGATTCGTAAAAGATTGAGTGTATTACAGCAAATAAATAAATCTCAACGCACCGAAGAGGAAAATAAAGAATTAACGACTCTTACTAAGATAATGATTTTTAAAATGGTTGAGATGAGTTCAGCGAGGAGATTTAAACGAGAAAGTGGTGAAGAAGAAGAAGAAGGAAAAGATTATGTGGTTGATGATGTTGGTGTTATTGACTTTAGTTAGTTTTATTTGTAAATAAATGGAGGAGAGAGTGAAGGCATTCCTAAGGATTCTTTATGTTTTAAAAATAAAGATTGAAATGTATATGTTAAAAACCAAAAAGGTTTTGATACTCTGTTGGAATTTTTCTGATAAATAAATATGAGTTATTGTCTCAAATGTAAAAAGAAAACTAAATCTAAAAATATCTCTTATGTTAAAGCTAAAAATAATAGAGTTTATCAAAAAGGAATATGTCAAGTGTGTGGCTCTAAAAAGTGCCAATTCATCTGTCCTAAAAGTGGAGGAGACATACAAAAGTTTCTGTCAGGAAGTAAATTTACAACAACTGGAATTCCAGGGGAATTACACCTTCCAGGGTATTCTTTCTGTGGTCCAGGAACAAACTTGGATAAAAGATTAGATGAGGCTGACAATCCTAAACCTTGGTCTCAACCTATAAATAGGGTTGATGAAGTGTGTATGAAGCATGATATTGCTTATGGGAATAACACTATATTGGATGAAAAACATGAAGCAGACAGAGAAATGTTGTATAATTTGTCTTTGATACGAAATCCTACATTGAGAGAGAAATTTGATCGGTTTATTGTGAAAAAAATGATAAGTGCTAAATTGAAACTTGGTCTTGGTTATTCCCCAAAAAACTATTAAACTCCAATGATGTCATCAAGTCTGAGGAGTTTTTGGCTAATGAATTACATAAACCTATAATCACAAAGTTTAAAAGAAGGAAAGTGTATTCTAAATACACCGACCACATATGGTCCGCTGATTTAATCGAACTAAATAATGATAAGGGATACAGGTATGCTTTAACCGTTATTGATTTGAGGAGTAGATTTGCCTGGGTTGTTCCTTTGAAAAACAAAAGGGGTAATACTCTTATGTTAGCTTTCAGTGGAATATTTAGTAAAAGTAAAAGAAAACCAAAGAAGTTATGGACTGACGAGGGAACAGAGTTCCATAACAAAATATTTATGAAAATTCTTAAGGGGGAGGATATTAAATTATACAGCACCTTTAATGAAGGAAAGGCAGTTGTTATTGAGCATTTTAATCGCACTTTGAAAGAGAAACTATATAAAAAATTCACACAACTCGGTTCTCAACAATGGGTATATTTAATCCAGAATATTGTAGATAATTACAATAATACAGTTCATTCATCAACAAAATCAAAACCATCAGAAACATTTACAAAATTAGAATATGAAAAGGAGATTAATTTGAGAAAGCCCAAGTTCAAAGTTGGTGATATTGTAAGAATATACAGATGGAAAAGCCATTTTGAGAAAGGTTATACAAAGAGATGGACTAATGAATTATTTAAAATTGTTGATGTAATGGATACAGTCCCTTGGACTTACAAATTATATGATATGAATGGGGAAGAAATCTTGGGTTCATTTTACTCACAAGAATTACAAAAAACAAAACTGATAAGCCATTAAACAACAACCATCCATATATAAGTGATAAGATAATGGGGTTAGGGATTTTAAGGGCTACCGCCGCCTTTTTTATAAATAAATAAATGATAGAACCAAGTATTAACCAGACTAAAGAATGGAGAAAATCTCAAGATTGGTATATAGATGGAAAACATAATGAGTGTGAGAAATACCAGATCCGAGAGGTTGAGAGGATCACTGGTCAGAAGGTCCTCAAGACTGATAAACGTATTCATTTGTTAAGTGGGGTAATGGAGGGCGGGAAGAAAAATATATTAGAGTGGAGTGAGAACTTTGATGGTTATCAACCGGATAATAAATATTATAATTTTAAAATGGTATGTGGATCGGGAGGAGGACAGACCAGGTCCCTCCGTGAAACATATCATTTTATAAACGCACAGAGAAAGGTGCTTAATGTAAAGTTTATCAATATCCTAGATGGGGATGAGTTCCATAAGAGAATGGAGTTGTTTAAAAAATTAGAAAATGAGCAAATATTCATAGGATCAATGAGGAATTTTGAATGTCGCGTGGTTCTTGGAGGGTAAGTAAGGACTCCCCCATTCACTTACATGTAAAAGGAGAAGGGGGTGTCACGGTAATCAGGGAAAAAATGGGCAGTTTGGGGAAAAGCCTCATCTAAATACATGGGTGTCCTGGAAGCTCCATTATCTCCCTACTTAATTTAAGTCTCAATAAGTCTATTTATTGTCACAAAAAATAATATGAACTTAAAGTTTTTATTTACATCACATAAAAAAATGTAAATCTCCAAAAATAATATGAACTTTAAGTTTTTATTTACATCACATTAAAAGTGCTTCTGAACTTTACTTTTGCGTTTGTAGGAGCAATCACTTTCACGCTGTGAAGTCCAACAGTAGTCGCCAATCATGTTTTGATTGAATCGGCCTTGATATCGAGTCTCCAAGATGGCAATTTCCTGGTGAAACCTTTCTCCATGTTCATCACTGACATCGCCAAGATTTTCTGGAAAGAAGTCCAGATGAGAATGGAAGAAATGTATCTTGAGTGACATTCGAGCACCGAACACCTGGTAACTCTTCAACATCTTGTCCACAAGTTCTTCATAATTTGGTGCTCGAAAATTTCCAAGGTAATTGTTAGCAAGAGCCACAAAGCTATCCCAAGCAACCTTTCCAGCTCAGATAGTCTCGTTATAAAGTCCTGATTAGTGAGTACAAGACGAATTTCGGCTGTGGCTGATATTCCTATGGTATACTGGTTCTCAAACACTGGATGTGCCAGTGAAAATTGCATATTATAATCGAAATCTACAGGTTCATGTTGGTTAGAATCACCTCAAAATATACTAGAACCATAAAATGTTAAAAATTTTGTTGACCAGTGTAATCCAACAGCTTGTTTAAGCAATATAAATAAACATATTGTTGCGGTTTTGAGTTTTGTATAATAAAGGTTAAATTTCCCCCTCATAGTTAGTCACACAACAACACGTAGCCTCGTGATAGTGCAGTTATTTCATAGTATGTGTGAGAATAGTCCTTTTCCTGTGTTAGTTTTGCGTTGAGTAGAGTAAGGAGAATAGGTCCTTCTCATACTTCCATTGCCTTATCCCGCCTCCATTGCCTCATGCCTCTTACGCCTCTTTGTGCTGCCTTTGGCTTTTTGGCGTGAATTAACATGAGGCCGGCCTAGAGGGTCGGGTCGGGGCCGAATGAGGGCGGCGAAGAAGCTGACGGTAAGCGCGAGCCGCCAATCAGGGCTCACAGGGTGTGGCTGCAGCACCGTTTCACAGGGCGTGGTTGGAACGTTCGAGAAGGCTCAGGGCATGGCAAATATAACCCGTCGCGCAAAGACCCCAGTAGGACTCGCGAGTTGAAGGAGCGCGGTGAGCAATAGTGTTACGAGAACAGAGGAGAGGAGAAGAGGAGTGGAAAGAGCTGAAGTGGAGTGTAAACAGTGGAGTGTAAAAGATACGAGATCAGCGAAAGATGCGCATGAACAAAGATACGTGCTCGTATGAAAGTAACGCTCGATTGAGCTTGAAGCCGAGCTGCTATAGTGCATTGAGTTACGCGAGTGATAGCGCGCTGGTTGCTAAACGCGGGTGGAACCGTCAGCCGCGCTGAGAGACGCATACATTCCTTCCCGCCTTCCTGCATCATCTGCTTTTGTTTGAGGGACGCGCTACGAGGATCCTTCCACCGCCTGCTCGCCATCATTGCGGGACATGCTGGGACCGAGGAGAGCCGGACGGGCCAGGCCGTTCCTGGACGACCAAGTTGGCGCGTTTGGCCTGAACATCATCCTGCCTGCAATTCCCTGTGTGAGTGTGAACGGGCCCGAGTCTGGGCTTTGAATAAGACTGTTTAAGTTCTGCACTGTGTCTCTGCTTCTACCGATCATTGTACATACTTGTGGGAATAATAATTAAATCCTGGTCTTCCTTTATTCGATCGTCCTTGTGTTTTCCACCATTGACTAAGCGTAGTATGAATAGAACCGCTCAAATCGGGCTCCACGACTAGAAAACTGCACGGACCATGTGGTACTCAATCTGCTCGGTGTACCCAAATTACACGTGGCTCGTGCGAGGCTTGGTTCCCCGCTTCCGTGGCGGCGAGGGTATATAGGTACGAGCGAGACTTGGTCCCGAAACCCTACCTTGCGCTTGCCCGGAAGAGTCGTTTCAAGTTTCTCGTTTCCGCCAAGCCCAGAAAGAACAATGGGCTTAATCCCCCCTTGGTAAGGGTAAGAAGGGCGGCGGAAAACCGTAACATTTGGTGTCAGGAGTGGGATTTCGAACTCTGGACAAAATTTTTGGACGAATTGGCCCCAAATTGCGAGTGGACCGAAATTTAATTTTTTTAATTCAAAATTGTATATTCGTACCATGGCTAGTCAAGGCGGTCGAATGTCGGTGGGAATAGATGATGAGGAGGAATTAATGACCCAGGACCCACAGGAAGGGTTGGTAGAAGAGGAGGAAATTGATGAGGGGCCGGCAGCAGGGGTAGAAAATGGCGGTGCCTCGCACATGGCGGTGAGAGCCGAGCCGTGGTGCCAATGGATTGGGGCCTATTTATGGCACAAATGAGGGCCTTTATGGTCAAATCAGGTGAATACATGAAAAGGGAGGGGGTCAAATCAAGAGCAGAAATGAAAGAAATGGGGGACAAATCAAGAGCAGAAATGAAAGAAATGGGGGACAAATCAAGAGCAGAAATGAAAGAAATGAAGGAGGGGCTGGAAAACAAAATGGACGCCCAAGGTAACAAATCGACCCGGGAATTGGAAGAGGTGAAAAATGAATTGGAAAGTAAAATGGGTGGCCAATTGAAAGAAATGGGGGACAAATCCACCTGGGAATTGGAAAAAATGAGAGTGGCATCGAAGAAGGATATGAAAAAGGCGGGGAAGGACATTAGGTGCAGGTTGGGCGAGGAGGTCGCATTGGGACACAACGAGATGATGCGGTGTGAGGAACGCGTGGAGAGCGAGCTTGGGCAGAGCGCAGCTAAGTTGACCGGGAGTATAGAAATCGCGACACGGGGTGTAAAAGAACCGACGGTCACCGGATTGGACAGGGAAAATGCATGTGCGCCGGCGGTCGTCGAGCTAGAAGAAGAAACAATTGGGGCCGAAGAGACGGCAGAGATAGAAATTAAATCGAGGGAAGAAATGAGATGCACACAAAGTCTGTATTTGCATCGTGATGTCGGGCTTGCTAACTCAATCAAAAGTTTGCAGGTGTTGGGAGAAAAAGAGGTCCCCAAGGTGAGTAGAAATTATGGTGGGAATGTGTTTGGCGTGAAAAGGGTTTTGGCGCGCTTGGGAAAGAGTCGAAACCCGGACGGTTGTGGAAGGTCCATTATGTGGTGAACGAGGGGCGACTGGTGGGCGTGTGAGAGAAAAGTGTGCACCGGAGCACGGGTGTGTGCGATAAAAGTGTGCACCAGAGTGTGCGGTAATGGGAGAGTGTGGTACAGAGTGTGCGAAGGAGTGCACACCCAAGAGTGGGGAAAAAGAGTGTGCGATGATTGGGTGTGCAACAGGAGAGTGCACACCCATGGGTGTTACAGATGGTGTGCGGGGAGAGTGTGTTACAGAGAGTGTACAGGAGTGCACACCAGAGCGTGTTGTAGTGTGTGCAGGAGTGCACACCCGGGGGTGTTACAGAGTGTGCGGTAGAAGAGTGCGTAGAAGAAGAGTGCATACTGAAGTATGTGAAAGGGGTGAGTGTGCCTAGGACTGCAGGTGCGAGAACGGTGTGCGAGGGAGAATGCACCACAGAGGATGTGGAAGGAGAGTGTGTAACGGAATGCATGGGAGGGGCAGGGACACCTCGGTGTGCGAGTGCGGAGTGGGTCACGATGGTGAGAACGTGGCTCAAGCATCGACACCGACCGGGGTAGCGTTTAGCGCGACGGATAGCCGACTTGAGCCCTCGGTGAGTTGTGTGCGGCAGGGATCGGCCGGGATCGGTGGTGCGGCGGTTTCACAAGGACCGCCATGCACGACCCTTGCCGGACCCCGCCCTGTATGGTTGGTGCCGCGCCGTGGTGGCAAAGGCAAACGGCAAGGTTCATGGGGAGGTAAGAGATTTTGGAGCCGCGCGCCTTTGCGGGTGCGATGCTCCGACCGTGGGCGGTTGGGCCATCATGCGTGGGACTGCGAGGCCCTGTGCAGAGAAGGGCCCCTGAACCTCGGCCCATCCATGCCTCCTCCCCTGGATCGAAAATGCCGGACGGACCCAATCTACAGGAGACAAACCAACCGAATGGATCACTCGGCCTTTCGAAGCCGAGCTTTGACGATGTATTTCCGCACGAAGAGGCTCAAGTGTAGTGGACTGATGAGGATAGTGTACCCTACGTGGGAGAATGGTAGTTTGACCATTCCTCACACGATCAGGGCCCATGAGCATTAGATTAGGGGGATGGCAGTGATAGGCACATGGGGGGCCAATAATGGTTACCTCCATGGGGCACCGAAGCTAGCCGAGGGAGGGCTAGGATAATTGATAGGGAATTAGACGACTGTAGAGGACATGAGATTTAAGTAGTGACATCTGAACCATAGGGGGGACATAGGTAGATTAGATGGTTGATAATGACGAAGGGAGTGCATAGTGTAAAGGGGAAGACGGGGAAGCACGAGTTTTAGGGGAAAAGCAGCTAGCTAGATGATGCTGTATGTGTGAGAAATTGTGTATTGAGACAAATGGAATTGTGTTGGGTGAGGTGTATGGAAAGTAGTGTGCAAGACAAAAGGTGTGCGAGACAAAAGTGGTGTGCGAAATAAATGGTGTGTGAGAATATTTGGTGTGGAATGCTTGGTGTGAAATAAAAGGTGTGGAATGCTTGGTGTGAAATAAAAGGTGTGGAATGCATGGTGCGAAGGACTGAATGGGCAAAGAGTGGAACCCATTCGCAAAAGCCCCGGGGGTAGTGTAAAGCCAGGTAGAGGGCATAGGCAAAATTTGTATAGATATTGACACCTGTGGTGCAGGTATTGGCAAGTAGTGCTTTGGAGGGTGCATGAGTCAGTGAAATGGCTGGGCGTGTGGTTTAATTGGTGCATATGGTTATTGGGGCACTCCACCATTGGTAGTTTGTCGGCCGGGTGAGGCCGCAGGTAGGCTCTGTGAGCCAGTTAGAGTAGTTGTGAGTTGTTCAGTGGGGCCCGAGGATCCAAGGGAAGGACCCGGGTTGCCCAATGCCAAGGTGGGCATCAGGGGGTAAAGTGCCAGGAGGGGCCTTCCCCAGTTTAGGTAGTCGCAGGAGCAGGTAAGCTCGGGTGGCGACTTCAGTGGCGGAGGTGCGCAGGTAGTTGGACCTGCTAGTAGAGCCACATGACCCTGCCCCGAAATTGTGCAAGGGCACAGTATGAAAAATTGGGGAGTGAGACTCAAATTCGGATGGCATCACAGAGTGGGCAATGGGAATTCGGTTCTTAGAACCACATAGTTTAAAGATGGCCGATTGGCAGGGTACGACTCCGGGTAGTTTAAAAGTAAATGTCATTAGAGTAGTTAGGAAGAGAAACCCCCTTCGCATCAATCAACAGCCATTCACCGAGGAGGACGAAACTCCACACCACGGCCAAGTGAACTGTTTGAGTAAGTGAGACGCATCATGACGTAATGGGACATTGTGTTGTTCCATTCCTTCCTTCCTGGGAGGGATTGGGAGACGAATTGGAGATAGAGGGGGATATGGGAGACAAGACGTAGGGACGACTTTGTAAATCCAAGGAAGGGCTAGGGGAGTGTAAGCCGACGTTGGGGGGTACGAACAGTTAGGGACGAGCCTGCTCCACTCGCTCTTCTGCGCCCCTTGCACTGCATTACCTTGTGTTGCTGTGTACCTTTGCGCCCTTTCCGCTTTGCTGGTCGTGCTTTTTCTCTCCCCCAACCCCAGGACCATTTTGGAGGTGGAACTGTGCAGCACCAGCGACCTGTGCAGCACCCCTGCTGCACTTTGCTACACAATTGCAGCCGAATGGTGCAGCACTTTGCTGCCGTATCATTTTATTATAACTTTGCTGCACATGTGCAGCACTTTGCTGCCACAAACACTTTGCTGCACCACATACACTTATGGACCACAAGTTTTGTGGACTTGCACCTCTACTGTGCAGCACCTTGCTGCAAATTCACCTCACATCTTCGGACCACTTGTTTTGAGTGGCATGAATGTCACGCAGTTGGACCACATAGTGTTGGCACTGCTTGGCAAAGAAATAAAACGACCACATTTGTTGTGCATTATTTTTATTATGGTGTGCTAGGGACGAGAAGATTTGAAGTAGAATTAGCCCTGAAGAGCAGGAATGGCCTGTATGCCGGTCCGGGGGCTTGCCGGTTTGATATATGCACACAGAAGATGCAAGAAGCAAGATGCAAGAAGCAAGCAGCAAAATGTTAATTTTTGAGTGTGTTTTTGTGCTTTGCTGTGCTTTCTCTCCCCTCCAATCTTCTTTCCAAAAAGGACAGGTCCTGGGTCAAAGAACTGTAAATAAGGTTAAGATTTTTGTGCTTGTATATAAAATGCTGCCCACCGGCTCTATGTTTAATTTGACAAATTCCGGATTCGGTTAATTGTGGGCGTGATTCTGTTAGAGTAGCTACTCAACGCAATAAGTGGGACATATTTAGTGTTTTAAAACTGTCGCACCGACGGGTTAGAGTAAATGTTAGGGGGAACCACATCTATACGTCACAGGTAAAAGTAAAAGTTAATTTCCTGACCTTTCTCAAAACCAGTCGTTCCATTTTTGTTGTTGTTAGGTTCGACTCGGGGACGAGTCTGACGAGGGAGAGGGGTATTGTTGCAGTTTTGAGTTTTGTATAATAAAGGTTAAATTTCCCCCTCATAGTTAGTCACACAACAACACGTAGCCTCGCGATAGTGCAGTTATTTCATAGTATGTGTGAGAATAGTCCTTTTCCTGTGTTAGTTTTGCGTTGAGTAGAGTAAGGAGAATAGGTCCTTCTCATACTTCCATTGCCTTATCCCACCTCCATTGCCTCATGCCTCTTACGCCTCTTTGTGCTGCCTTTGGCTTTTTGGCGTGAATTAACATGAGGCCGGCCTGGAGGGTAGGGTCGGGGCCGAATGAGGGCGGCGAAGAAGCTGACGGTAAGCGCGAGCCGCCAAACAGGGCTCACAGGGTGTGGCTGCAGCACCGTGTCACAGGGCGTGGTTGGAACGTCCAAGAAGGCTCAGGGCGTGGCAAATATAACCCATCGCGCAAAGCCCCCAGGAGGACTCGCGAGTTGAAGGAGCGCGGTGAGCAATTGAGTTACGAGAACAGACGAGAGGAGAAGAGGAGTGGAAAGAGCGCGGTCAGCATTGGAGTGTAAAGATACGAGATCGGCGAAAGACGCGCATGAACAAAGATACGCGCTCGTATGAAGGTAGCACTCGATTGAGCTTGAAGCCGAGCCACTATAGTGCATTGAGTTACGTGAGTGATAGCGCACTGGTTGCTAAATGCGTGTGGAACCGCCAGCCGCGCTGAGAGACGCGTACATCCCTTCCCGCCTTCCTGCCTTATCATCTGCTTTTGTTCGAGGGACGCGCTACGAGGATCCTTCCACCGCCTGCTCGCCATCATCGCGGGACGTGCTGGGACTGAGGAGAGCCGGACGGGGCCATTCCTGGATGACCAAGTTGGCGCCTTTGGCCTGAACATCATCCTGCCTGCAATTCCCTGTGTGAGTGTGAACGTGCCCGAGTCTGGGCTTTTAAGAGTAAGACTGTTTATGTTCTGCTCTGTGTCTCTGCTTCTACCGATCATTGTACATACTTGTGGGAATAATAATTAAAACCTGGTCCTCCTTTATTCGATCGTCCTTCTGTTTTCCACCATTGACTAAGCGTGGTACGAATAGAACCGCTCGAATCGGGTTCCACTACTAGAAAACTGCACGGACCACGTGGTACTCAATCCGCTCGGTGTACCCAAATTACACGTGGCTCGTGCGAGGCTTGGTTCCCCGCTTCCGTGGCAGTGCGGGTATTTAGGTACGAGCGAGACTTGGTCCCGAAACTCTACCTTGCGCTTGCCTGGAAGAGGCATTTCAAGTTTCTCGGTTCCGCCAAGCCCAGAAAGAACAAGGGGCTTAATGCCCCCTTGGTAAGGGTAAGAAGGGCAGCGGAAAACCGTAACAACATCTTCTGCCAAAACAAGCCTCTTGAAAACAATACAATATTTATAACATTGCAATTATCTTTGCAAGAACATCCAATTATATTCAATGCAAATATTAGGTACTAATTTCAAATTCCTGGGTTAAGGGTCATTAGGTTGAAGGATGGAAAAGATAGGGTGGAGGAGGGTGTCAAAGTAGTAGATGACCTCTGTAAAAAACAAATAAAAGATTGTATGCTAGTTTTCAAGCCAAATCATGATCACAGACAAAGAAAGCAAGATTTTCTATCAAAGTCATGTCAAAATGTACTACACTTTCAATATAAAAACTAACGATTCAAAATATTTCATATCTGAGGTGAGGTCATGATATTTGGGGAGATGCCGTATTTATTTTGCAGACCATAGCAGTAATAAAGCAGCAAATGTCTTCATAAAAACAACATGAATCTTCTATTCTTCACCCATAGGTGTACCTATAGGGTATTTGGAAGTAGGCCTGAGTGCTGATGCAAAGTCTACTCTGTTTAATATAGCATGGATATTTTGAATGCACCAGCGTGCATACAGGACAGCCTATTCAAAAATAGTGTTCCACAAGCAGCACCCCCTGCTGGCACAGCAACAGAATGACAGATTTTAGTGAAAGGTTCTGCAGGAAATAAAATAACAGAAGCACTCTTGTTAAGGATGCGCACATCTCCACTAACTACTAAGGCGCATCTGGAGGAATCCGATTAAACTAAAAATATTTGCCACACTGTATTTTGCACACGTTAACAGAGAAAATGAGGGAGAGGGTCTAGGAAGCAGGAAGGAGGTGAAAGGAGAATGGGTAGGTGGGAAGTTCAGAAAATTATATGAAAAGAATACTCACAATAGATCAAGACAACTCCAAAAAAGTTTTCATAATAATATCTTCATTTATTCAAGTTTGAGTGCATTGTATGTCATTTGCTGAACCTTCTGAATTCCCTTTGAACATCTACTCGTAGGTTTTAAGGGCCCCAAATAGTCCTCCAGGATGGACAATATTCAGGTGAGACAGTTCAATGGTGAATGTACATACAGTCACGTGAAAAAGTAAGTACACCCCATATAAAGTTTTGACTTTTTCAACATATTTCAACATACAGCTATTTGATCTTCATTTCAACAATATTGATAGATGAAGGTGATATAATATAACAAATATCATGAAACATTTACATTTTGTAGTCCATTGTATAGTTTCAATAAACATAAATGCAAATTTCGCTTGTGGAAAAAGTAAGTACACCCTTGGCTCTCATAAGTGGTCTTGCCCCCTTTGGCAGAAACATCCTCAAGTAGGCGTTTCTTATAACTGTCTACCAATCTCTGTCATCGACCGGGAGAAATTTTTGCCCACTCCATGCAGAATTCTTTCAGCTGTGCGATGTTTTAGGGGTTTCTTGCATGCACAGCTTGTTTCAAATCCCCCCACAACATCTCGATGGGATTTAGATCCGGGCTTTGACTTGGCCATTCCAAAATCCTCCATTTCTTTCTTTTCAGCCATTCCTTGGTGGATTTACTGGTATGTTTAGGGTCATTGTCATGTTGCAAGGTCCACCTTCGGTTGAGCTTTAACTTTCCAACAGATGGCCTCACATTATCCTCAAGCACCCTCTGGTACAATGAATAATTCATAGTGGATTCTATGATGGTGAGCTGCCCCAGGCCCTGATGCAGCAAAGCTGCCCCAAACCATAATGTTTCCACCACCATGCTTTACAGTTGGTATCAGGTTCTTTTGGTCAAATGCTTTCTTTGGTTTTCGCCAAACATGTCTTCTGGTACTGTGGCCAAATAGCTCTACCTTTGACTCATCTGTCCAGAGCACATTGTTCCAGAAGTGCTGGTCTTTGTCTCGGTGTTCATTGGCAAACTTTAGTCTTGCCCTGATGTTCTTTCTGGACAGCAAATGTTTCCTCCTGGCACACCTCTCATTTATATCAAATTTGTGCAGCCTCTTTCTAATGGTAGACTCGTGCACTTTGACATCAACAGTGGCAAGAGCTACCTGTAGGTCCCATGATGACATTCTGGTGTTCTTAGAGACTTATTTCAGCATCTTGCGGTTGATCTCGGGCTGAACTTGCTGGGGCGGCCTGGCCTGAACAAGTTGGCAGTTGTTTGGAATCTTCTCCACTTGTAGATGATCTTCCGGACAGTCGAATGATTGATTTCAAATTGTTTGGAGATCTTTTTAAATCTCTTCCCAGACTCGTTGGCATCTATAACGTTCTTTCTGAAGGCCTCAGAGAGCTCTTTTGATCTAGGCATGGTGACGCCACACACTTCAACAACAAAGAGCAAACCAAACAAAATGTCTGAGGTTTAAATAAGACAGGTTCCTCCAAAGTCCTGTCTAACGACGTTCTAATCATTTGCACCTGAGCTGGTGCACCTGATTCTAATTTTTTGTATTTGAAGTAGTGATAAATGTAGGGGTGGACTTACTTTTTCCACATGCGAAATTTGCATTTATGTTTATTTAAATTATACAATGGACTACAAAATGTAAATGTTTCATGATATTTGTTATATTATATCACCTTTATTTATCCATATTGTTGAAATGAAGATCAAATAGCTGTATGTTGAAATATGTTGAAAAGGTCAAAACTTTACATGGGGTGTACTTACTTTTTCACGTGACTGTACCTCTATGAGCAATCCTGCCAGGCCGAACACCCCTCATACACATAATGAAACATATACATTGGAGGGGGTGGGGCATATTCAATACTTCAGCCACATTTGCTTTTGTCATAAACAGGTGGCACCTCAAGTTTTAACTTTCTTTCAGAGTATGAACTTTTTTATTGGCTGGCTAATTGTACAAATCAAATCAAATATGTTTATAAATGTTTACATTAATTATTCCTACATGTATCCAAAACTATTTTCCAACATAAAAGCGTTCCTCCAAATTAATTCTACCTCTGAGATTAGGAAACTTGAAAAGGAGTATCAGGGAGATTCTTAAATAGTCATATTGCTGAAGGAGCAGGTGCAACATGAAACATATATGAAAAAGAAAGAGCAATCAGAGATTGCAAACCCTCGCCAGGATGTATTTTTAGTGGTTTTTAAGGCTTTTGAGTTAAAACAAATATGGCGGCCCAACCACGTGACCGTGACCGTGACCGATGACGTCATCATTATTTATTTTCTAAACTAATTTATTCCTAGATTATGCTCAATAAATTTCATCTTGATCGGATGAAGTTTTGTACTTGTCGAATTATGATGTCATAATGGAGGCACCTATGACATCATCATTAACATATTTTATTCCCCATGGAGAGTTCTTTACAATGAGCCATGTCTCAATTTTTCCTATTCAGCGCTTTCAGAGATATAGAGGTGCAAAATTTTTCGGTTTTCCCAAGATGGCGGCCCAACCACGTGACCTATGACATCATTTTTATTTTTTTTAATGCAGGTGGAGTTGCACCTATGGTGAAAGTTTCCTGTCAATGGGACCAATGGTTGCAGAGAAATTATATTTATTCTGTGCAAACAAACAAACAGACAGACAAACAAACAGACAGACAAACAAACAGACAGACAATCAAATGAAAAATCGGTCAGAGAATGAGGACTTGCCTGAATGTACTTTTTTATCGGCCATTTTGGACAAATAAGGCGGCCGAACCACGTGACCGATGATGTCATCATTATTTGTTTTCTAAACTAATTTATTCCTTGATGATGCTCAAGAAATTTCATCTTGATCAGATGAAGTTTTGTACTTGTCGAATTATTACGTCATAATGGAGGCACCTATGACATCATCAATAACATATTTTATTCCCCATGGAGAGTTCTTTACAATGAGCCATGTCTCAATTTTTTCAATTCAGCACTTTCGGAGATATAGAGGTACAACTTTTTTCGGTTTTCCCAAGATGGCGGCCGAACCACGTGACCGATGATGTCATCTTTTTTTTTTTTCCACAAGTTGATGCCGTCATGTCGCTCAAGAAATTCCACCTTGATTGGATGAAGTTTTGTACTTGTCGAATTATGATGTCATAGTGAGGCACCTATGACATCATCATTAACATATTTTATTCCCCATGGAGAGTTCTTTACAATGAGCCATGTCTCAATTTTTTCTATTCAGCACTTTCGGAGATATAGAGGTGCAAATTTTTTCGGTTTTTCCAAGATGGCGGCCGAACAACGGTACGGATGATGTCATCAATTGGGCACAATCTATTCCAGGGAAAGACAAATATGCGTGTAAAGTTTGGTGATTCTACGTGCAACGGTGTAGACGTAGTACTGCGAACAAACAGACAGATAGACAAACAGACAGACAGACAGACAAACCAACCAATCAACATACTTGCCAGTAACAAAGCAAGTAACAAACTGACTCAAATGCAATACCCCCTCGTCAGGCGTGGGCAATAATAATTAATCTTACTATAATTCACCAAATGTCCATCCGTCTGTCTGTCTGTCTGTTCCAAGGTACCGTAAAAACTGCTGAACCGATCACAACGATATTTTGGGTGGATAATCCTGGGATCTCCAGGAGTAAAATAGGCTATTTAGTTTTCCCAATTTCAGCTTTAGTCTCCAGAATTCTCAGGTTTGGACTCCCGCATAGCATTCGCGTTCGCATAACGTTCATTGTTCTCATTGTGACGATGTTGCTTTCCCGGGTGCTGCACAAACAGCTGCACCGATCGCTGCACAGCTGCACTGATCGGACTCGGTGACAAAGACCATTTATAAGGACACGGGTTGAATCCCTGCGTGAGAGAATTCCAAACCCCTCCCCGCCATCACGGCCGACTCTCCAACTTACAATCCCACGAGATATGCGGAAAGGACTACCCAAAACCAATATAAACAACATTAAACATCATTCGTATATAAGCATCATTAAAAGTAAATAATGACCTCGGCCAAAGTTCAAACGACATTTAATCTCCACATGAGAGAATTCCACATAGCTATTTGGGCGGTGAATACGCTAACAGATCGCTGTCTCGATCGATCTTGCCAAGGCCGTAACACCTATGGGAGGCCAGAAGCCTTATCACCTATGAAGCCTTATCATCTCCCATATCACCTATGGGAGATATCGGCTCAAAATCCTTTTAACTGTTCATTTGGTAGTTTTTACAATGAAGGAAACATTAACAATGTTGTTAAAAGTTTATTTTGTGATTAATTGGAGTTATGTTGTTTGGAATTAAAAAAGAGATATTGAGTTCAAGTGAATGACGACACGCCGTGATGGTTTCTACTTTCTGAACGTGAACTTCGCGGATCGCCATATGCAGATTCGCCACGGACCCATGATCGATGTTTCTGTACGATAATGTACCCGTTTGTTTGCGAACGGGTACGTTTTTCATGGAAGTCCTTCACGAACTTGCTGTCCATATCTGACGTGTGACTGAAGGTGCTACAGGAATGTGTAATTTATTGGTTTCATGCTTTAGCATTCGCCGTATCTGCATTGCCTGATTGCTTCTGGCCTCCCACCCGTGCGTAGCACGGGTATCTCCCTAGTGAAGAAATAATATATATTTTCTCTTTTTTAATCAACCAGAGTGAGGCTCATGCAAGAGCAAGGTTAAATTGACATGGGGGTAGCGGCCAATATTTGGGCCAAACTGGCAAGGGAATAAACAAACAGGAAAGTATAGAGACGAGACACTTAGATCAGCAAATATGATGGTTGGGTTAGAAAGAGTTAATGGGGTAATCAATATCATGGGTCAGGATGGGAGATAATAAAATAAAGGAATTACAATGCAAGCTCACATTTTAATTCAAGGAAGGACAATACAGTGAAAATGTTCTGGAGAGACAAAGCGAGAAAGGAGTGCAGGTGTGGGTGGAAAGATTGGACGTGTAGAAGATGACAAGACGTGGGCTGTCCGATAAAGGCATGTGGCCTTGTTGGACTATGAAGGTGGGGGATATCTGGGTGTAAAAGGAAGGAAGAAAAGGGTTAAAAACTAGATGGTATTATTAGAATACTTACCCTGTGCAGTCAACTTGGTGTGAGCCAACTCTTCTGTTTTTGAACGTTTTTTAAATCTTTGATCCAATATGGCTGCCAGACCACGTGAGCGATTACATCATGAATTTTTATTCTCTAATATAATTGTTGCATAGATCATGCTCAAAATTTTTAAAACTGATCAGACTAAGCATTGTCCATGTCAAATTTTTGTCCATGTGTTCTATGGTGATTCGACATTGTCCATGTCTTCTATTGTGATGATCGGATGAAGCATTATACTTGTTGAATTATGACGTCATAATGAAGGCACCGATGACATCATCACTAACACATCTTATTCCACATGGGGAGTACTTGACAATGAGCCATGTTTCAATTTTTTCCATTAAGCTGTTTCAGAGATATAGAGGTACGATTTTTTTCAAATAGGGAGCCTGTACCACGTGACCTATGACCTCATAGTTATCATTAAAATATTATACAGGATGAGGCGCTCCTATGGTGAAATTTTTGTGTCAACCGGACCAAGAATTGCAGAGAAAAAACAATTCATACTGATCGGATCAAGCATTGTACTTGTCAAATTATGACGTCCTAAATAAGGTATGGGTGACATCACATTTAACATATCTTATTCCCCATGAGGAGTTCTTTACAATGAGCCATGTCTCAATTTTTTTTTCTATGCAGCACTTTCTGAGATATAGAGGTGCAACATTTTTCGATTTTTCCATGATGGCACATGTACAACGGTACCTATGACGTCATATTTGTCGTTAAAATATTCCACAGGGGGAGGCGTTCCTATGGTACAAATTTCGCGTCCATCGGACTAACATTTGCAGAGGAAAAATGTTTTTTCATACTGATCAGATCAACAAGCATTGTACTTGTCGAATTATTATGTCATAATGAAGCACCAATGGAGTCATCATTATGTCTTATTCCCCTTGGGGAGTATTTGAAAATGAACCTTGTTCAACTTTTTCCAGATCCAGATCCGTTTGGGAGATATAGAGGTGTAACGTTTAACCAAGATGGCGTCCGTACCACGTGACCTATGACGTCATAATTCTGAATAAAAAATCTATACAGGCGGAGGCACTCCTATGGTAAAATTTCGTGTCAATTGTACCAACGGTTGCCAAAAAAATGAATTTTAAAAAAGCAGACAAGCACGTGCACCATATGCACACACGTACACAACTAAATGCCTAACCCTACTTTTCCCATCGCGAGCGCGGGGAAAAAAAAAAAAATAATAATAATATATATATATATATATATATATATATATATATATATATATATATATATATATATATATATATATTAAAGCCAAGAGAGCACAGGAATGGGAAAAAGTAGGCCCTGTATTATGGAGACTTGAGCCTCCGTTCCATCCACTCATGCAAGGTGGGTTGCAGCAGCCCTGGCAAACATTTAAAAGCATCTTCTTCTTTAGCCCTTTCCTTCAGTTGTTTTTCAGCCCCCCTTCTGTGTTGTAACACTGATAACAAAAGTGTGGACGCTAGACCGGAAGCCATATCAAACGTTCGATTATGACTGTCATTTTAAACCGCCCCAACGTCATTCTTTCAGGGACCATGAACAATAATAGCCGGCAAAGCCGGTGTTGTCAATGAACGCGTACGTATTATGTTGAAAAAACAGATTATGCTGGATCCCTTGGCTTCAGAATTTCGAAGCTTTGACGCACCAAATCACTCAATGGAGGCCGCCATCTTGCGGATGCGGAAGTATGCCTAACAAATTTGAAAAAGTTCCATAGGAGTTTGTTTCACCCATCTTTGTTTGATTCACAATCGTGCACCTCTAATTTGTAATTAAAATACTTTAAGACCATCCTCGACCCGCACGGGCCTGGTTATCTTAAACGAAAATCGTCACCAAACACAGGAACCAATGAGATTCGAGCATTTGAAAAAATATTTCAAAAACAAAATCATTCAATGGAGGCCGCCATCTTCCGGATGCGGAAGTATGCATAACAAAATTGCGAAAAAGTTCAATAGGAGTTTGTTTCACCCGTCTTTGTTTGATTCATAATCTTATGCACCTCTAATTTGTAATTAAAATACTTTAAGACCAACCTCGTTATCTTCAACGAAAATCGTCACCAAACACCGGAACCAATGAGATTCGAGCATTTGAAAAAATACTTCAAAAAAGCTTATTACGCGTTTCGGAGGCTGAAAACGGCGTCAAATATTCTAAAATTGACGAAGAATTATTTTTTAAGAAATCTCGCGGCCGTAGGGAATAGTTTTTCACGGCCGGAAATATCCGAAGTTGAGACGGAATTCACCGAATTAATCAAGAAGTAAATTTTATCAATTTTAATCTCATCCAGAATGCAAATGGTGTCATTTTAGGTTTGAATTTGCGAAATTTTGTGAGCTGACCAATCAGCGATCAGCTTAAGTCAGCCAATCAGCGCCATCGACACGGTTTGATTAACGACAGTCACACATTGCCGTTGAAACGGCGCTATTGTCTGATCTGTCGGCACTGATCTTACTGCAAGCTAACTTCTTCTGGTGGAGGAAGCCGCAGTGCCCGGAGAGAACCAGTCCTGACAGCGACTGAAGTTAGAAGACTACACACATACTGTGAAAACGTATATTAAGCCCAGTTAAAATTTCTTAAAATAGGCCCTAAGCTAGCACATTGTATAGTTACTTCCTTAAGCTTCTTGTGACATTTATTGTATGTAGGTATTGGGGAGGACTGTCTTCTCTTCTCTTTTACCAAGTCTTACCAGGTACGGTACCTACTACACCTACCTACTACCAACTACCTAACCCACTGATGCCATCGTGATGGGTAAAATAGTGGCAAGAGGCTTTGGCTTCGCCGGCTCATTGCGGCTTTGCAGTCGGGTACTACAGGGTCCGGCTGGAAGGTGTGACGATTTTCAGAAAACTCGTACACAGTTATTTTTAGTCGAATTTCAATTTTTTTTTTTTTAAAGACTACATATATAATGCCATTTAATACACTGTAACAAAGACATTTAAAAAATGTAATTCATGTTTGAATTGGGTATAACAATGCAAGTGGGTTGTCTAGCGCATGCGTGATGGCTGTTGGTTACTCGTTGTTAGGCGCCATTTCAGTAGCCATGGAGCTGTGAACGATTGAACATCGCGTCTTTGTTGTTGAGACGTTTATTCAAACGGGTAGTTCGGTGGTGCTTACACAGCGCAGATTTCTTACTCACTTCAATGTTGGTCGACGTGGCGCCGTTCCGTCTCGAAACACAATATTGAAGTGGGTAAAAAACTTCAGGACAACTGGATCTGTGAGGCCGGGAGCAGCTCGGGGAGGTGATCGAACCGTTAGGACCCCGGAAAACATTGAAAGGGTTCGACAAGCTGTGGAGGCCAGCCCTCGTCGGTCAGCGGTACGGTACGCTCGCGCTCTACGGATGTAAGACAAATCAGTTCGTCGAATTTTGCACTTGTACCTTCATTATCACGTGTACAAAATCATGGTGGTTCAAGAACTGCAGCAGAATGATTTCGTACGGCGGTTTACGTCCGCAGAAAGAATGCTGGAACTGCTGAGGGATGACACTGTTCTCATCATGAGTGATGAGGCGCATTTTCACTTGTCGGGAAGTGTAAACAAGCAAAATTCCTGATATTGGTCAGCAACAAATCCGTGAGAACTCCATCAAAGACCCCTGCACAGCGAGCGAGTCACTGTGTGGGCCGAAATAGTCCGATTCGGCATAATTGGGCCTTATTTTTTCAAGGAAGGCGGACGCACTGTGACAGACAACTCACAACGTTATGTTACGATGTTGCGCGAGTTCTTACTGCCTGAATTGAGACGACGTCGCATTGACCTCCCTACAGTTTGGTTTCAGCAAGATGGGGCTACTTGCCATACCTCAAGAGAATCAATGGCCTTATTAAGAGAACATTTTCCAGGGCACCTCATTTCAATCCGTGGGGATGTGGAGTGGCCCCCTCGATCGCCCGATCTTTCACCCTGTGACTATTTTTTATGGGGTTACCTGAAAGCTAAGGTTTACATTGAAAAACCACGCACTCTTGAGACCCTTTCAGATGCCATCACCAGAGAAATTCGAGCTAATCCACTTGCCATGGTTGAAAGGTCTATGGACAACTTTTCCGCGCGTCTGCAAGAATGCTCGGACAAGAACGGCCGCCATTTAGATGACGTCGTTTTTCAAACATGAATTACATTTTTTAAATGTCTTTGTTACAGTGTATTACATGGCATTGTAGCGGTTACCGCTGGATGTACATAATCGCCTTGCACCGGCCAGAACACGGCCAGACGCGCCTCTCCCGGGCATGCCCGGACTCACTGTTCCCGGGCACGCCCGAACCTCCCTGGCACGCCCGGTCTCGTCTTTCCCGGGCATGCCCGCTCTCGCCTTTCCAGGGCTCGCCCAGAGCGTCCGGGCATGCCCGCTATCGCCTTTCCAGGGCTCGCCCAGAGCGTCCGGGCATGCCCGCTATCGCCTTTCCAGGGCACGCCCAGAGCGTCCGGGCATGCCCGCTATCGCCTTTCCAGGGCTCGCCCAGAGTGCCCGGGCATGCCCAGCCTCGACTTGCCAGGCCGCAGCCAAACACGCCCGGGCAGGTCCAGACTCGCCTTTCCAAGGCTCGCCCTTGATACACGGGCATGCCCGGTATAGCTTTTGCCGGGCAAACTTCCCGACATAAATGTGTATATATATTGCTGCCCGATAAACGGGCTTGTCAGAATACTTGAGCTGTTTTGTTTCAATAAAGCAACTCGGACGAATTCCGTCTTTGGTCGCGTCAATTCTTTCGACTCGCGTTGGAGCGCAGTTCCTTCATTGGTGACCTACCGACATGGATACGGCAGTGACGCTTAAACTGCCTACCTTCTGGGAGACTCATGCGGCTGTTTGGTTCGCCCAGGCGGACTCCCAGTTCGCCCTGCGAGGCATCACCGCGGACGACACCCGCTTCCACCATGTTGTGGCGGCGCTCGGTTCCACCACCGCGGCCCGCGCCTTGAGCCTCCTCCAGCACCCGCCGGCTGCTGACAAATACGACGTGCTGAAGACGCTCCTCCTCGGCGCTTTCGCCCTCTCACCGGCAGCACGCGCACGGCGCCTGCTTGACCTGCCCGAGCTCGGCGACACGCGCCCGTCCGAGCGCATGGACTATATGCTCTCGTTGCTCGGCGAGCACTCTCCGGCATTCCTGTTCCGGGAGCTGTTCCTCCGTCAGCTGCCTAACCCGGTACGCCTCGCCCTGGCTGGCACGTTGATCACGGATTCCCGCGCCCTCGCCAGGGAAGCCGATAAGATCTCCTCGGTGGGCCAGCACATCGGCGCGGTTACCTGGAGCCCGCCGCCGTCCGAGGCGACGCCCACGACGCCCGAGCGCCCTGCGCGGTTGGAGGCCGAACGGCCGGTGTAACTGGCGGCCGCCACGCCGCACCGCCCGCTTCCGACACGACGGCCGGGGCCTCCACCTGACCGGGCGTGGTGTTATTACCACGCCAGGTTCGGACACAAGGCTCGGACGTGCCGGCCCCCGTGCACTTTCGGCAGGTCGGGAAACGGCCGGGCCGGCGTTCATTCCCAGCCATGAGCGCCGGCCACTCGGGCAACTTGCTCTTTATTCGGGACAAAGCGTCTGGACGGCGGTTCCTGTGCGACACCGGCGCCCAACTGAGCGTCATACCTGCCTCCGAGCAGGACAGGCTGGACGCAGTTTGCGGCCCCTCTTTGGTCGCTGCTAATGGCTCGGCCATACGCACTTTCGGCCCACACGTCGTCACCCTCTGCTTCGGCAGCCAGCGCTTTCAATGGACTTTTGTTACCGCCAGCGTCCCCGTGGCTTTGCTGGGCGCCGACTTCCTCTGCGCGCACGGGCTGCTGGTCGACGTCAAACGACGTCGCCTTGTCCACGCCGACTCGCCGAGACCTTCAGCTCCCTGGCGTGCACAATGAGCAGCTCCGCGCCGACCGAACTGGCGTGCGCCCTCCCAGCAACGAACGAGTTCACTCGCCTGCTCGTGGAATTCCCGGCCCTCACGCGGCCGACGTTTTCGGCCGTCGCGGTGCGGCACGGGATCGAGCACCACATACCCACTACGGGCCCGCCGGTCTACGCCAGGGCCCGCCGCCTGGACCCAGCCAAGCTCGCCGTGGCAAAGGCCGAATTCGACGCGTTGGAGCACCTCGGCATCGTGCGGCGCTCCGATAGTGCGTGGGCCTCGCCACTGCACATCGTGCCAAAGCCGGGGGGTGGATGGCGCCCGTGTGGCGACTACCGCCGTCTCAATGACGCTACCACCCCCGACAGGTACCCGATCCCGCATATTCAGGACTTTTCCGCCCGTTTGGCGGGACAGGTCATCTTTTCGAAAATTGACCTGATACGGGGCTACCACCAGGTACCTGTCCGGGCGGCCGACGTCCCGAAGACGGCCGTCATCACGCCGTTCAGCCTGTTCGAATTTTTGCGGATGCCGTTTGGCCTCAAGAACGCGGCCCAGGCGTTCCAGCGCTTGATGGACGGCATGCTGCGCGACCTGCCATTTCTTTTCGTCTATCTGGACGACATCCTCGTCGCCAGCACGTCCCGCGCCGAGCACCTCCTCCACCTCCGAACACTGTTCGGTCGCCTCAGCGAGCACGGCTTAATTGTCAACCCGGTCAAATGCCACTTCGGCGCGACGACCGTTGACTTTTTGGGCCACCGCATCACCAAGACCGGGGCCGTGCCGCTGCCGACCAAGGTCGAGGCCATCACCACGTTCCCGCGTCCCCGTTCCATCAAGGCCCTCCAAGAGTTCCTCGGCATGGTGAATTTTTATCACCGATTCGTGCCCCGCGCTGCTCAGCTCATGCGGCCCCTTTACGAGGCCCTCCGGGGCAAGCCGGCCAAGCATGACATTGTTTGGTCCGCGGCCATGGACGCGGCCTTCGCCAGTGCCAAACGGGCCCTCGCTGACGCAACGCTGCTGGCTCACCCGGTGCTCAACGCGCCCATCGCCCTCACTACGGACGCCTCCAACTACGCGGTGGGCGCCGTCCATGAGCAATGGGTGGACGGGGTTTGACAGCCACTCGCTTTTTTCAGCCGTCAACTCCGGCCGAACGAGTTAAACTACAGCACGTTCGACCGCGAGCTGCTCGGGCTATTCCTGGCCGTTCGCCATTTCCGACACCTCCTGGAGGGCCGCCCGTTCACGGCTTTCGTCGACCACAAGCCATTGGTCTACGCAATGGCTAAGGTCACGGAGCCGTGGTCGGCCCGCCAGCAGCGCCACCTCTCCGCCGTGTCGGAGTTCACCACGGACATCCAGCACGTCGCCGGCAAAGACAACGCCGTGGCCGACTGCCTTTCGCGGGCCAGCGCGAACGCGGTCCACCTCGGCGTGGACTTCACGCTCATGGCGGCCGACCAGACCACCGACGCCTCGGTGCAGGCACTCCGCGTGGCGGACACGGGCCTCCGCCTGGCCGACATCCCCTTCGCGGGCACCGTCCTGCTCTGCGATGTCTCCCAGGGCCAGCCTCGCCCCATCGTGCCCGTTTCCTGGCAGCGCCGCATCTTCGCCTCCATCCACGGCCTTTCTCACCCGGGCCGGAAAGCTTCTCAGAAGCTGGTGTCGGCGCGTTTTGTCTGGCACGGCCTTCGACGAAACATCCGCGACTGGGCCAACGCCTGCACGGCCTGCCAGTGAGCCAAGGTCCACCGCCACACCCAGCCCCGCTGGCACCTTTCGCCGTGCCTGAACGGCGTTTCGACCACGTCCACGTGGACCTGGTGGGTCCCCTGCCCCCCTCGCGGGGGTTCACCCACCTGCTCACCATGGTGGACAGGACCACCAGGTGGCCGGAGGCCGTGCCCCTCACCTCCACCACCACCGCCGACGTGGCGCAGGCGTTCATCACCACCTGGGTCGCGCGCTTCGGCGCACCAGCGGACATCTCATCCGACCGCGGCCCACAGTTCACGTCTGAGCTTTGGGGCGCGGTCGCCCGTTCGTTGGGGGTCACGCTGCACCGCACCACGGCCTACCACCCCCAAGCCAATGGGTTGTGCGAGCGGTTTCACCGCTCCATGAAGGCCGCACTCATGGCCGGCCTTCAGGACGACGGTTGGGCCGACCGGCTGCCGTTGGTCCTTTTGGGCCTTCGCACGGCCCCCAAAGAAGACCTCCAGGCGTCCGCCGCCGAGCTCGTCTACGGCCAGCCACTCCGCGTCCCGGGCGAATTCATGCCTGACGCTACCAGTCCCTGGTCCGCCGCTCACCAGCGCTCGGACCTCCAGGAGGCCGCCCGACGATTTGCCCCCGTGCCGACGTCCCGCCACGGTGGCCCCCAGTCCTACGTCCCCCCGGCGCTTCGCACAGCGGAGTACGTCTTTGTGCGTCATGACGCGCACCGGGGGCCACTCCGGCCGCCGTACGACGGGCCCTTCCGGGTCCTGCGACGGGGCGACAAGTCTTTCATCGTCGACTTCGGTGGCCGGCCGGACCGGATTTCGGTGGACCGCCTCAAACCGGCGCACATGGACGTCGACCGACCACCACGGTTGGCCCTTCCTCCGCGGCGAGGCCGCCCCCCGTCCACAGTTCCCCCCGCTCGACCACCCACCACCACGTCAGACCCCTCCCCACGACCCTCCAGGGGTCGCTTCGGCCGGGTCATCCGGACCCCCCTTAAATTGACCCTGCCGGTGCAGGTCGATTCTGGAGGGGCGTGTGTAGCGGTTACCGCTGGATGTACATAATCGCCTTGCACCGGCCAGAACACGGCCAGACGCGCCTCTCCCGGGCATGCCCGGACTCACTGTTCCCGGGCACGCCCGAACCTCCCGGGCACGCCCGGTCTCGTCTTTCCCGGGCATGCCCGCTCTCGCCTTTCCAGGGCTCGCCCAGAGCGTCCGGGCATGCCCGCTATCGCCTTTCCAGGGCTCGCCCAGAGCATCCGGGCATGCCCGCTATCGCCTTTCCAGGGCACGCCCAGAGCGTCCGGGCATGCCCGCTATCGCCTTTCCAGGGCTCGCCCAGAGCGCCCGGGCATGCCCAGCCTCGACTTGCCAGGCCGCAGCCAAACACGCCCGGGCAGGTCCAGACTCGCCTTTCCAAGGCTCGCCCTTGATACCCGGGCATGCCCGGTATAGCTTTTGCCGGGCAAACTTCCCGACATAAATGTGTATATATATTGCTGCCCGATAAACGGGCTTGTCAGAATACCTGAGCTGTTTTGTTTCAATAAAGCAACTCGGACGAATTCCGTCTTTGGTCGCGTCAATTCTTTCGACTCGCGTTGGAGCGCAGTTCCTTCAGCATTATATATGTAGTCTTTAAAAAAAAAAAATTGAAATTCGACTAAAAATAACTGTGTACGAGTTTTCTGAAAATCGTCACACCATCCTGACGGATCCTGTAGTAGCCGGCGAAGCCGGTGATGTGAATGAACGCGTACATATTATGTTGAAAAGCCAGATTTTGCTGGATCCTTTGATAATTCCAAGCTTTGACGCACCAAATCACTCAATGGAGGCCGCCATCTTGTGAATGCGGAACTATGCATAAACAATTGCGAAAAAGTTCAATAGGAGTTTGTTTCAGTTTCACCCGTCTTTGTTTGATTCACAATCTATGCACCTCTAATTTGTAATTAAAATACTTCAAGACCAACCTCGTTCCCCGGGCCCGCACCCTGGTTATCTTCAACGAAAATCGTCACCAAACACCGGAACCAATGAGATTCGAGCATTTGAAAAAATATTTCAAAAAAGCTTATTACCGGTACTGCGTTTCGGAGGCTGAAAACGGCGTCAAATATTCTAAAATTGACGAAGAATTCTTTTTTAGAAATCTCGCAGCCGTAGGGAATAGTTTTCCACGGCCGGAAATATCTGAAGTTGAGACGGAATTCACCGAATTAATCAAGAAGGAAATTTTATCAATTTTAATCTCATCCAGAATGCAAATGGTGTCATTTTGAACTAGGTACGGTACCTACTACACCTACCTACTACCAACTACCTAACCTACTGATGCCATAGTGATGGGTAAAATAGTCGCAAGAGGCTTTGGCTTCGCCGGCTCACTGCGGCTTTGCAGTATTGTACTAGTAGTATTGATCTTGCAGCAAGCGATGAAACCTGGTCTTCCTCTTATCAGTGTGCAGACTTAATAACGAGAGCTCATAGAATATCTTACCCCATGCATTCTTGAGAAAAAGAACATGGGAAGAGAGCCAACCCCGAGAGACCATGTTGCAAATTTGATTGGTCGGGATGGCGTAAAATAGCGTAATATTTTGTCCAGGTCCTGCTAAATGGAAGGTTTTTGAAAGTGTAAAGAAGCCGAATTGCATTCTGCACTATTCAAGTACATAATTCAATTTAAATAAAATAAAGATTTTAAAGGCTGTAGAAATATTTTTCAGCGGAAGTTTACCGCCATTGATGTGTCGTCTTTTACACCACCTTATTTAACATGTTACAACATTTATTGGTGATTGTTGTTTGGGTCCTTTATGACGTCCATAAAACACCAAGTTTCCTGTTTGGAATGATTTTCAATTTTGTTTCACTGCCAGAGAGGCCAGACGGATGACAAAAATTACCTTACTCCTCTCTACGCTTGTGTGATCGGGACGAGATTCCATATAATTTGCCAATTTCAGGGCCAACGCACTGCTAAACTACTGCAAGTTTATTTTCCGATCCATATTCCGATTTGCGTTCTCCAGTGTTAAAAATATAACATTCAAATTAAATTAAGTAGTTCCTCGATAATAGACAGACAGACAAAGTGAACCAATTGCTTAACCATGCTTTTTACTTCGCCCCAAGGGTAAATATATCAGGCTTCGATTTGATTTTGCGTCCAATAATGTACCAAAGAGGAGGAAGTGTGGCAATTCACACCAAGCAGTATCATAATTTGATTTATCTCAATGTCCGAGTTCCTGATACCCTCGAAGTGGTTTGGTTGAGATTATTTCAAGCCTGTAACTCAGCAATCATCAGTGCGTTATTGCAAGACCAAAAGCCGTTCTCCAGTGTAGTAACATTGATCACAGAGAGAGAGAGAGAGAGACGACCAAAATTGCCAAATTTCTAGTGAAATTGCCAAAATCAAGACTCTCTGCTCACCTTCACTCCTTCATTCCTCTTTTCTCCCACCTCTGGAACAAACTCCCTCACTCTCTTCAATCCCACTCCTCCCTCCAGGTCTTTAAAACAGCTGTTCACCACCATCTCTTATCTTCCCCCATCCAAAACCTTGAACTTTTCTACCCCAGTTAATTCACCCCAGATCCACTTTTTTGAAATACCAACTTCTTTCCTGGAAGTCCTTGCAGTGTCCATGTGTTTTCTACTTCTCCCACTCCCCCCCCCCCTCCCCACGCCTCCCCCCAAGCCCTCTCCCTCCCACAGATCTCCCGATGTCCCTGATCTCAAATGTTGTGTTTGTGTGCTTCCCCCTCTATCCGCATCTTGTCTACCGCTTCCCTTATTATATGTTTTATGTGCCTTGAACGAGCCTCGATCTTGTATTAAAAAGAAAAAAGAAAGAAAAAAAGAAGACAAATCATGAATGAATAATGCCATAAAAAAAGACTTGTACAAAATCGTCAATGGTTCCACCTTAGTAGAAAATGTCCGCGCTGGAGACACTACCGCATTAGGTGGACGCAACTTTGGGGTACTTCTGGTTAGCCACAGCCACCGCCATTTTGGCGTGGAGAAAACAACACCTCAGCAACTGCTGGCTGGGATGCTGATCATAATTTGCCTTGGTAACAACACCTTAGCAACTGTAGTGAAAACAACACCTTAGCAACTGCTGGCTGCGATGCTGATCATAATTGGCCTTGGTAACGCTTACTTCCATCCGCTGTCATATTGCCACCGGTGCAACTGCATATGCGTCCACCCATAAGTAGCTTAAACTTTTCTAGATTATAGATTTGTTTGTCCCAAAGCTTCATCCTTTTGAGAGAAGGTTCCAGAATCCCCATTCTGCTCTCCAAAAGCTGTGGTCTGTACCAAACACAACCTCAAAGGAGAGAGTTCATAGAACACATTACCCCGTGCTGACACGCTGTCTTCATAAGCAAGGGCATGGGCGGGGTCTTCGAGCAGATAATTTGATTGGTCGTGACGATGTAAAATGCTGTCATATTTTGTCAAAGCACCGCTAAATTGAAGGGTTTTGAAAGTGCCAAAAAGGCGAGTTGTGTTCTTCACTGTTGAAGTATGTATATAATTACTGTATATTTAAATTAAAAAAGGTGTTTTTTAAAAGCTCTGGAAAACTTTATTCTTCGGAAGTCATCTTTTACACCACCTTATTTAACCCAAGGTAACCTGGGATCTTGAGGACACCAACCCCAACATATATTCTCAAAAGATTTAAAAAACATTTTTTCCAAAACATAATACAAAAAGTACAAAAAGTTTTAGGCTTAAAATATTCCAAAAGGCTTCAATTTTATATGTACATAATGATATTGCAATAAAATGATTGTCTTTCGGGAGGGGGAGGGAGGGTCTGAAAGACCCCAGGTTGCTCAGATGTTACTGTGGGACGAAGGGTACCTATTAAGAGTTAACACGTTACATTAGCTCTCTGTGACTGAGGGGGGTAGGGGGTGGTGAGGGGGGTAGGTGGGCGGTGAAATATATTTTTAATGAGAGTCGCCCCCTAACATTGTCTGCAACAATCTCTCTTGTCTGCAACAACCTCTCTAAACTATCATGTCCAATCTCTCTTGTCTGCAACAATCTGTCTAAACTATCATGTCCAATCTCTCTTGTCTGCAACAATCTCTCTAAACGATTATGTCCAATCCCTCTTGTCTGCAACAATCTCTCTAAACTGTCATGTCCAATCTCTCTTGTCTGCAACAAGCTCTCTAAACTATCATGTCCAATCTCTCTTGTCTGCAACAATCTGTCTAAACTATCATGTCCAATCTCTCTTGTCTGCAACAATCTCTCTAAACTGTCATGTCCAATCTCTCTTGTCTGCAACAATCTCTCTAAACTATCCTGTCCAATCTCTCTTGTCTGCAACAATCTCTATAAACTATAATGTCCAATCTCTCTTGTCTGCAACAAGCTCTCTAAACTATCATGTCCAATCTCTCTTGTCTGCAACAAGCTCTATAAACTATCATGTCCAATCTCTCTTGTCTGCAACAATCTCTCTAAACTATCATGTCCAATCTCTCATGTCTGCAACAATCTCTCTAAACTATCATGTCCAATCTCTCTTGTCTGCAACAATCTCTCTAAACGATCATGTCCAATCTCTCTTGTCTGCAACAATCTCTTAAACCTATCATGTCCAATCTCTCTTGTCTGCAACAATCTCTTTAAACTGTCATGTCCAATGTCTCTTGTCTGCTGGCTGGGATGCTGATCATAATTTGCCTTGGTAACAACACCTTAGCAACTGTAGTGAAAACAACACCTTAGCAACTGCTGGCTGCGATGTACAATCCCTCTTGTCTGCAACAATCTCTCTAAACTATCATGTCCAATCTCTCTTGTCTGCAACAATCTCTCTAAACTATCATGTCCAATCTCTCTTGTCTGCAACAATCTCTCAAAACTATCATGTCCAATCTCTCTTGTCTGCAACAATCTCTCAAAACTATCATGTCCAATCTCTCTTGTCTGCAACAATCTCTCTAAACTATCATGTCTAATCCCTCTTGTCTGCAACAATCTCTCGAAACGATCATGTCCAATCTCTCTTGTCTGCAACAAGCTCTCTAAACTATCATGTCCAATCTCTCTTGTCTGCAACAATCTCTTTAAACTGTCATGTCCAATCTCTCTTGTCTGGAACAATCTCTCTAAACTATCATGTCCAATCTCTCTTGTCTGCAACAATCTCTCTAAACTATCATGTCCAATCTCTCATGTCTGCAACAATCTCTCTAAACTATCATGTCCAATCTCTCTTGTCTGCAACAATCTCTCTAAACGATCATGTCCAATCTCTCTTGTCTGCAACAATCTCTTAAACCTATCATGTCCAATCTCTCTTGTCTGCAACAATCTCTTTAAACTGTCATGTCCAATGTCTCTTGTCTGCAACAATCTCTCTAAACTGTCATGTCCAATCTCTCTTGTCTGCAATAATCTCTCTAAACTATGTCCAATCTCTCTAAACGATCATGTCCAATCCCTCTTGTCTGCAACAATCTCTTTAAACTATCCTGTCCAATCTCTCTTGTCTGCAACAATCTCTCTAAACTATCCTGTCCAATCTCTCTTGTCTGCAACAATCTCTATAAACTATCATGTCCAATTTCTCTTGTCTGCAACAAGCTCTCTAAACTATCCTGTCCAATCTCTCTTGTCTGCAACAAGCTCTATAAACCATCATGTCCAATCTCTCTTGTCTGCAACAAGCTCTATAAACTATCCTGTCCAATCTCTCTTGTCTGCAACAATCTCTATAAACTATCATGTCCAATCTCTCTTGTCTGCAACAAGCTCTATAAACTATCATGTCCAATCTCTCTTGTCTGCAACAATCTCTCTAAACTATCATGTCCAATCTCTTTTGTCTGCAACAATCACTCTAAATTATCATGTCCAATCTCTCTTGTCTGCAACAATCTCTCTAAACTATCTTGTCCAATCTCTCTTGTCTGCAACAATCTCTATAAACTATCATGTCCAATCTCTCTTGTCTGCAACAATCTCTCTAAACTATCATGTCCAATCCCTCTTGTCTGCAACAATCTCTCGAAACGATCATGTCCAATCTCTCTTGTCTGCAACAAGCTCTCTAAACTATCATGTCCAATCTCTATTGTCTGCAACAATCTCTTTAAACTGTCATGTCCAATCTCTCTTGTCTGGAACAATCTCTCTAAACTATCATGTCCAATCTCTCTTGTCTGCAACAATCTCTCTAAACTATCATGTCCAATCTCTTTTGTCTGCAACAATCACTCTAAATTATCATGTCCAATCTCTCTTGTCTGCAACAATCTCTCTAAACTATCTTGTCCAATCTCTCTTGTCTGCAACAATCTCTCTAAACTATTATGTCCAATCCCTCTTGTCTGCAACAATCTCTCTAAACTGTCATGTCCAATCTCTCTTGTCTGCAATAATCTCTCTAAACTATCATGTCCAATCTCTCTTGTCTACAACAATCTGTCTAAACTATCATGTCCAATCCCTCTTGTCTGCAACAATCTCTCTAAACTGTCATGTCCAATCCCTCTTGTCTGCAACAATCTCTCTAAACTATCATGTCCAATCTCTCTTGTCTACAACAATCTGTCTAAACTATCATGTCCAATCTCTCTTGTCTGCAACAATCTCTCTAAACTATTATGTCCAATCTCTCTTGTCTGCAACAAGCTCTCTAAACGATCATGTCCAATCTCTCTTGTCTGCAACAATCTGTCTAAACTATCATGTCCAATCTCTCTTGTCTGCAACAAGCTCTCTAAACGATCATGTCCAATCTCTCTTGTCTGCAACAATCTGTCTAAACTATCATGTCCAATCTCTCTTGTCTGCAACAATCTCTCTAAACTGTCATGTCCAATCTCTCTTGTCTGCAATAATCTCTCTAAACTATGTCCAATCTCTCTAAACGATCATGTCCAATCCCTCTTGTCTGCAACAATCTCTTTAAACTATCCTGTCCAATCTCTCTTGTCTGCAACAATCTCTCTAAACTATTATGTCCAATCTCTCTTGTCTGCAACAAGCTCTCTAAACGATCATGTCCAATCTCTCTTGTCTGCAACAATCTGTCTAAACTATCATGTCCAATCTCTCTTGTCTGCAACAATCTCTCTAAACTGTCATGTCCAATCTCTCTTGTCTGCAATAATCTCTCTAAACTATGTCCAATCTCTCTAAACGATCATGTCCAATCCCTCTTGTCTGCAACAATCTCTTTAAACTATCCTGTCCAATCTCTCTTGTCTGCAACAATCTCTCTAAACGATCCTGTCCAATCTCTCTTGTCTGCAACAATCTCTATAAACTATCATGTCCAATCTCTCTTGTCTGCAACAAGCTCTCTAAACTATCCTGTCCAATCTCTCTTGTCTGCAACAAGCTCTATAAACCATCATGTCCAATCTCTCTTGTCTGCAACAAGCTCTATAAACTATCCTGTCCAATCTCTCTTGTCTGCAACAATCTCTATAAACTATCATGTCCAATCTCTCTTGTCTGCAACAAGCTCTATAAACTATCATGTCCAATCTCTCTTGTCTGCAACAAGCTCTATAAACTATCATGTCCAATCTCTCTTGTCTGCAACAATCTTTCTAAGCTTGATCGAAAATAAAGGAGATTGCGGGAGGGACGTTTGGACCGATCGAGTCAATTCGCACCCTCGACTGTTGAACATTATTTGTCCATAAGATTGGCAACAAAAATACGTCGGAAGATGATTATTATTTTTCTTTTTTACGCAAATTTCTGGTTGATAACCATTTTCTGTGAAGTTCGAAATTGTACCATTAACAGCGGTAAATGTTGCTTTGTTTCCGGCAAGAAAAGCAAAATGAGCTTCAGGTTTTAAATGTAACGATGAGGAAATGAGGATGAGCCGATGAGGGGTTTCACTGTACTGGTTAAAAAATATATTACAGGAGAAGCTCGGGCTCCTCAACAGAACCCAGGCCCCGAAGGAGCGACCCCACCTCCCCCCCCCGCCCCCCCCCCGACCCACCCTCTCGACGCCCCTGGGTAGGAGACATACTTATAAGTAGTACCCTGCAACAAAAAGCCTCAATCAAAAAAGAAAACATGTCACATGTACGAGATAAACATGACGAGGATACCAAACATCCCAAACCTGAACTTTCATCCAATAGTTTTCATCCCACAGTGGATTGAAATAAGCATTTGTATTTTTATTCTCTATTTACCCTCTAATTTGTCTCACCCCAAAGGGGATGCGAGACTATTGCAATGCCCCTGTCTTCTGCCTGTCTGCCTGTGTGTGTGTGTGTGTGTGTGTGTGTGTGTGTGTGTGTGTGTGTGTGTGTGTGTGTGTGTGTGTGTGTGTGTGTGTCTGCGTCTACATATTTTCCTTTTAAAAATGTTTTTCTCTGCAACCGCTTGTCCGATCAATGCAAAACTTTAAACATAGGAGGGATACCCCATGGAGAATATTTTATTGATAAATCTGACATCATAGGTCACATGGCATTGCAGCCATGTTGTATTAAAGCGAAAAAAATTTGACATCTTTTTCTCCAAAACCGCTCACCTTTTTATTTTATTTTTTATTTTTTTACTGATTATTTCTTCAGTATGTAAAATCCAAATGAAACAAACTAACATTTCAAGAAGAAACATTGTGGCCTGCGCATTTATGTGTTCTGCAACCCTTACCATAGTGAAGAAGGAATAAATTAAGACAAAATAAATCAAAGAGATAATCGGAACGTGATGAAACAGGAGAGAAAATATAAATCAAATTTCACCTCCGGTTTGGGTTTTTTTGTACATGCGATCTGAGGTGCTCATTTCCACTTCAACAAATCTTAGTTTTCCCAACTGGATTTGTCATGTTTTCTGTTGTCATTCATCTAAGTCAGCGTTTCTCAGCCGGATTTACCAGACGAACGACTCGCCCTGGTATTTGGTCGCCGCGACCCCTGTTTTACCGACGAGGGTTAAATTAAACAAGTACAAAAAGTTTTAATTAAAACAAAAGCCGCGTCGATGTTACACAATGCCTAGATGCAGCTGTGCCTATAACGTCGATGTTATAGGCACAGGACATTCCTATTGATTCGATTACTTGATGTTATTTTTGTGCAAAGTGAAAATATATCTCGGCATTTCCCGTGTGTGGCGACGAATTTTTAATATATCTCGGCATTTTCCCGTCTGTTATTTCAGGCGGTGTATGACTGACCATGCCGCGATTTAAAAAATATATATCTCGGCAATTTCCCGTGTGTGGCGACACGTGAACGAAGCTATGCTCCTCTCTCCACATTATTGTGACGACGTATAAATTAAATATTTCATCGTGACGATTGTCATCAAATGGACGAATTTTTAATATATCTCGGCATTTTCCCGTCTGTTATTTCGGGCGGTGTATGACTGAGCATGCCGCGATTTAAACAAAATATATATATCTCGGCATTTTCCCGTCTGTTATTTCGGGCGGTGTATGACTGACCATGCCGCGATTTAAAAAAAAAAAATCTCAATGGACTTGAAGTTACAGGCCTTTGAGAATTCATTTCGTTCTATAAAGGGCAACTTCCATCGGATTTTCTTCCCGTTTTTTTTCAACCGAGTCTAAAACTATGTTAGCGACTGTGAAAAATGAAATGATATATCGAATTTGATTTGAAATAAAACTGTGTGAGAGAGGAAGACACCACGGGCCTACAAAACAGGCCTCAAAGCTATGCGAGTTAATAAAATGGTGGATATTTGTTTATATGAAGCCTCTCCCAAAATGGGTGGAGCTATGGTTCCCAGAATGGGTGGAGCTTCGAGGTTTTGTCTTCTCTGCAAGAACAACAAGAAGAAGAAGAACAAGAAGAAGAAGAACAAGAAGAAGAAGAAGAAGAACAACAACAACAACAGCAGAGGGCACTCTATGAGCAGCGTCTGCGACGCGGCTAAACACAGAGGTGGGGATTAAAACCCACTTTACTGGGAAAATATTGTTTATTGAAGTACTCTTGGAGGTCACGGCCCACCGTTTGAGAAACACCCCCAAACTTGAACTCTGTTGTATATTTTGAAATATTTCATGTTAATTTGCTCATTGTTTTGTGCTATTTGTTTAGTATTGTCAAGGCCTGAACTTGGATAGAAAGTTTATCTTGCAGGATATATTCCCAGACATCTTGTTTCTATTTCCTCAACACAATACTATTTGCTCTCCTCTCTTCAAAAAAAAAAAAGTTTCTCATTTCTACTTTCATTTCCTTCTACTTCTGGTTCTACATTCCCTTCCTCCCTCTTTTCTCCAAACTGAATCTACATGAAATATAAACACTTCTTAAAAAAAAAAAAAACATTTTAAGTTTGCAATGGAACCCTTGGGCCTTCATAAATGCTACGCATGTTCTGCTTCTCCACCTTGATATACTGTATGTCGCCACTTCTTGAAAAGGATTATTTTTCTGAGGCGTTTGTCTGATCTGCACCTGGTCCACCAACATTTTCCCCACCCCACTCACAAAGACTCTCAAAGCGCCGCATTTCTCGTGTGTTTAACAAGTGATATTACCTCCCATCCCATGATGTTTATCTCTGTTTGTTATATTTGGGAATTTGGAATCAGAAAAAGCACCCACTCCCTGCCCACCCACTCAAAGCTTCAGGTCTCCCCTTTCTGCCTCCCTGCTCACCCTACTTTATCAATGCTTCACCCTCACCCCAAACCCTAAATGCTTCCCTCACAAACCACCCTCTAAAACCTTCCCCCACATCCCCCCCTCCCCCCACACACAATCCTTCTCCCACACACAATCCTTCTCACACACTGTCTCCCGTTCTCCCACACTCAAACTTTCCCCCGCACCCCACACGCTCAAACCCTGAACAGTGACAACTCCATCTACATCTCTCTCTTATACAACATGGAAAAACTTTTAACCATTCATCCCAACTTTCTCTTACTCATATGTGGTGATTTCAATTGTCACCATGCAACTTTCCTGGTGTTGGTACCTCTCTCACCAGTCATGGAATTTCAGCAAATGACTTCTGTGACTCCATGGGACTGACTCAATCTGTAAACTTTCCAACCCAGATTTCTCCCAATGGCAAATCATCCCTTCTTGGCTTGGTGAAGACTAACTTTCCCGCAAATGTCTCCTGCTTTTCCTATGCTCCAATTGGTTCATCTGATCATATGCTTGTGGAAGTCAACATCTCTCTGGCTATTCTCAGAGAGCTGCCTCTGCCAAACTGAACCACGTCCTTCAGACACGAGTGCAATTTTTTAAATTTCTATTAAACAGAATGTATAAGGAAGGAATGAAAGCAATATTGGTGACGAATGGGACAGATAATTGGAGACGAGTCATGGTTATGGGAAACGGTAGGGGCACAAAAAAACAACAACGAAAAGCAAACGGGTAGGCCCAATATAATCCGAGCTTGAGATGGTGGAGCGAAACAAATCGAACAAGAAAAAGAGCAATCAGAGATTGCAAACCCTCACCAGGATGTATTTTCAGTGGTTTTTAAGGCTTTTGTGTTGAAACAAATATGGCGGCCAAAACACGTGACCAATGACGTCATCATTAATTTTTTTTCTAAACTTATTTATTCCTACATTATGCTCAATAAATTTCATCTTGTTCGGATGAAGTTTTGTACTTTTCGAATTATGACGTCATAATGGAGGCACCGATGACATTATCATTAGCATATTTTATTTCCCATGGATAGTTCTTTACATTGAGCCGTATCTCAATTTCTTTCTATTCAGTGCTTTCAGAGATATAGAGGTGCATATTTTTTCAGTTTTTCCAAGATGGCGGCCGAAACACGTGACCGATGACGTCGTCATTATTTTTTTTCTCCACCACTTTATGCCGACATGGCGCTCAATAAATTTCATCTTTATAGGATGAAGTTTTGTACTTGTCGAATTATGATGTCATAATGGAGGCACTTATGACATCTCCATTAACGTATCTTATTCCACATGGAGAGTTCTTTACAATGAGCCATGTCTCAATTTTTTCTATTCAGCGCTTTCGGAGATATAGAGGTGCAAATTTTTTCGATTTTTCCAAGATGGCGGCAAAACCACGTGACCTATGACGTCATAATTACCATTAAAAAATATACAGATGAGGTTGCACTTATATTGAAAATTTCCTGTCAATCGGACCAACGGTTGCAGAGAAAATCATATTTATTCTGTGCGGACAAACAAACAAACAGCCAAACAGACGGACTCAAATGCAATACCCTCTCCTCTGGCGAGGGTAATGAGCATGAAAGATGTGCCCGACTTGCAGAGTTTAGATCTTCACTCGCTGTTCTGGATTTTTCTCATAGTGTGCGCTTATTCTCACAGAGTTTGGATCTTCACACATTGTTCTGTTGAAAGTTGTTTCTTGGCACGATACTGGACCCACACATAGACTTACAAGCGAGGGAACAAGTTGATGAAAACTAATTTCACACATCCGCTAATTTGCAACTTTCATTGTGGTTTCTTGTAATTCGCATTTACGTAATTGGTGTTGATTACTTTTGTATACAGAATCGAGGCTTGTGAAAGAGCCAACATTTATCACAAAAATAAATCAAAGAGACAAACAAACAAAGTATATAAAAAGGGGAGCGGTAGATAAGATGGGGAGAGAGGGGAAGCACACAAACACAACATTTGAGAGCAGGGACATCGGGAATGTGTGGGAGGGAGAGGGATTGGGGGAAGGCGGCGTGGGGAGGGGGGGGGGTGGGAGAAGTATAAACACAGTACACCAAGGACTTCCAGGAAAGAAGTTGGTATTTCAAAAAAGTGGATTTTGGGTGAAATTAGCGGGGGTAGAAAAGATCAAGGTTTTGGATGGGGGAAGATAAGAGATGGTGGTGAACAGCTGTTTTAAAGACATGGAGGGAGGAGTGGGATTGAAGAGAGTGAGGGAGTTTCCACACATCCGCCGAACCAACACATCCTCCAAACCAACATATCAACCAAACCAATACATCCGCCAAACTAACATATCCACCAAACTAACACATTCACCAAACTAACACATCCACCAAACCAACACATACACCGTACTAACACATCCTCCAAACCAACACATCCGCCAAACAAACACATCCACCAAACCACCACATCCGCCAAACTAACACATCCGCCAAACTAACACATCCACCAAACCAACACATCCACCAAACCAACACATCCGCCAAAGAAAAACATCCACCAAACAAACACATCCGCCAAAACAATACATCCGCTAAACCAACACATCAGCCAAATCAACACATCTGCCAAACCAACACATCCGTCAAACCAACACATCCACCAAACCAACACATCCACCAAACCAACACATCCACCAAACCAACATATGCACCAAACCAATACATCCACCAAACCAAAACATCCACCAAACCAACACATCCGCCAAACTAACTCATCCACCAAACCAACACATCCACCAAACTAACTCATCCACCAAACCAACACATCCGACAAAGAAAAACATCCACCAAACAAACACATCCCCCAAAACAATACATCCGCCAAATAAACACATCCGCCGAACCAACACATCCGCCAAACCAATACATCCGCCAAACCAATACATCCGCCAAACCAATACATCCGCCAAACCAATACATCCGCCAAACCAACAAATCCGCCAAACCAACACATCCGCCGAACCAACACATCTGCCGAACCAACACATCCGCCAAACCAATACATCCGCCAAACCAACACATCCGCCAAACCAATACATCCGTCAAAGCAAAACATCCACCAAACTAACACTCCACCAAACCAACACATCCGCCAAACTAACACATCCGCCAAACTAACACATCCACCAAACCAACACATCCGCCAAAGAAAAACATCCACCAAACAAACACATCCGCAAAAACAATACATCCGTCAAACCAATACATCCACAAAACCAAATCATCCACCAAACCAACAAACCCGCCAAACTAACTCATCCACCAAACCAACACATCCGCCAAACTAACTCATCCACCAAACCAACACATCCGCCAAAGAAAAACATCCACCAACCAAACACATCCGCCAAAACAATACATCCGCCAAATAAACACATCCGCCGAACCAACACATCCGCCAAACCAATACATCCGCCAAACCAACACATCCACCAAACTAACACAACCACCAAACCAACACATCCGCCAAACTAACACATCCGCCAAACCAACACATCCATCAATCAAACACATTCCCCAAACCAACACATCACCCAAACCAACACATCCGACAAACCAACACATCCACCATACCAACACATCCACCATTCCATGCATCAGTCAAACCAACACATCCATCAAACTAACACATCTGCCAAACCAACACATCCGTCAAACCAACACATCCACCAAACCAACACATCCACCAAACCAACATATCCACCAAACCAAAACATCTGCCAAACTAACACATCCACCAAACTAACACACCCACCAAACTAACACTTCCACCAAACCAACACATCCACCAAACCAACACATCCACCAACTACACACATCTGCCAAACTAACACATCCACCAAACCAACACATCCACAAAAGAAAAACATCCACCAAACAAACACATCCACCAAAACAATACATCCGCCAAAACAATACATCCGCCAAATAAACACATCCGCCGAACCAACACATCCGCCAAACCAACACATCCGTCAAAGCAATACATCCGCCAAACCAACACATCCACCAACTACACACATCCGCCAAACAAACACATCCACCAAACCAATACATCCGCCAAACTAACACATCCGCCAAACTAACACATCCACCAAACCAACACATCCGCCAAACAAACAATCCGCCAAACCAACACATCCACCAAACCAACACATCCACCATTCCAATGCATCAGTCAAACCAACACATCCATCAAACGAACACATCTGTCAAACCAACACATCAGCCAAAGTAACAGATGCGCCAAATCAACACATCCGTCAAACCAACAGATTCGCCAAACCAACACATCCGCTAAACCAACACATCAGCCAAATCAACACATCTGCCAAACCAACACATCCACCGAACCAACACAGCCACCAAACCAACATATCCACCAAACCAACACATCCACCGAACCAACACATCCACCAAACCAACATATCCACCAAACCAACACATCCACCAAACCAATACATCCGCCAAACTAACACATCCGCCAAACTAACACATCCACCAAACCAACACATCCGCCAAACAAACAATCCGCCAAACCAACACATCCACCAAACCAACACATCCACCATTCCAATGCATCAGTCAAACCAACACATCCATCAAACGAACACATCTGTCAATCCAACACATCAGCCAAAGTAACAGATGCGCCAAATCAACACATCCGTCAAACCAACAGATTCGCCAAACCAACACATCCGCTAAACCAACACATCAGCCAAATCAACACATCTGCCAAACCAACACATCCACCGAACCAACACATCCACCAAACCAACATATCCACCAAACCAACACATCCACCGAACCAACACATCCACCAAACCAACATATCCACCAAACCAACACAGCCACCAAACCAATACATCAACCAAACCAAAACATCCACCAACCAACACATCCGCCAAACTAACTCATCCACCAAACAAACACATCCGCCAAAGAAAAACATCCACTGAAAAAACACATCCGCCAAACTAACTCATCCACCAAACCAACACATCCGCCAAATAAACACATCCGCCGAACCAACACATCCGCCAAACCAACACATCCGCCAAACCAACACATCCGCCAAACCAACACATCCGTCAAAGCAATCCATCCTCCAAACCAACACATCCGCCAAACTAACACATCCACCAAACCAACACATCCGCCAAACTAACACATCAGCCAAACCAACACATCCATCAAATCAACACATTCCCCAAACCAACACATCACCCAAACCAACACATCCGCCAAACCAATACATCCGCCAAACTAACACATCCGCCAAACCAATACATCCGCCAAACTAACACATCCACCAAATCAACACATCTGCCAAACTAACTCATCCGCCAAACCAACACATCCACCAAACCAACACATCCGCCGAGCAACGCATCCATCAAACCAACACATCCACCAAACCAACACATCAGCCGAAGCAATACATCTGCCAAACCAATACAACCGCCAAACCAATACATCCGCCAAACTAACACATCCACCAAACCAATACATCCGCCAAACAAACACATCCGCCAAATCAACACATCCGCCAAACTAACTCATCCGCCAAACCAACACATCCGCCAAATCAACACATCCGTCAAACCAACAGATTCGCCAAACCAACACATCAGCCAAATCAACACATCTGCCAAACCAACACATCCGTCAAACCAACACATCCACCAAACCAACACATCCACCAAACCAACATATCCACCAAACCAATACATCCAGCAAACTAACACATCCACCAAACGAACACATCCACCAAACGAACACATCCACCAAACCAACACATACACCAAACTATCACATCCTCCAAACCAACACATCCGCCAAACTATCACATCCTCCAAACAAACACATCCGCCAAACTAATACATCCACCAAACCAACACATCCGCCAAACGAACATATCCACCAAACCAACACATCCGCCAAACTAACACACCCGCCAAACCAACACATCCACCATTCCAATGCATCAGTCAAACCAACACATCCATCAAACTAACACATCCGCCAAACTAACACATCCACCAAACCAACACATCCACCAAACCAACACATCAGCCGAAGCAATACATCCGCCAAACCAATACATCCGCCAAACTAACACATCCGCCAAACCAATACATCCGCCAAACCAACACATCCACCATTCCAATGCATCAGTCAAACCAACACATCCATCAAACTAACACATCCGCCAAACTAACACATCCACCAAACCAACATATCCACCAAACCAACACATCAGCCGAAGCAATACATCCGCCAAACCAATACATCCGCCAAACTAACACATCCGCCAAACCAATACATCCGCCAAACCAACACATCCACCATTCCAATGCATCAGTCAAACCAACACATCCATCAAACTAACACATCCGCCAAACTAACACATCCACCAAACCAACACATCCACCAAACCAACACATCAGCCGAAGCAATACATCCGCCAAAGCAATACATCCGCCAAACTAACACATCCACGAAACAAACATATCCGCCAAACCAATACATCCGCCAAACTAACACATCCGCCGAGCAACGCATCCGTCAAACCAACACATCCGCCGAACTAACTCATCCGCCAAACCAACACATCCGCCGAGCAACGCATCCATCACACCAACACATCCGCCAAATCAACACATACACCAAACTAACACGTCCGCCAAACTAACACATCCAATATTTTTGTACAGTAAATTACTCATTGTAATTTACTGTACAAAAATCCACAAACTATTTCCTGCATATTTTTTTTGTGGTAAATCCATAGTACTAGGACATGATAATATAAAATATAGAGCAAAAATAAAACGTTTTCAATTTCCTAATTTATCTTGTACACTAGGTAACTGTGATATGAAATTTACATTCACAAAATTTGAATTATTATCTCGCTGTATTGCACAATTCTAACATCCCACAAATGTTTAATGGGGAATAGCACCACCAAAGTTAAAATAACCCAAAATTTTAATTTTTTTTGAAAATGCCCGAGGAGTGGGAAAAATGTTTATTGGTGTTAAAGCGCGGTGCTACGCGCGCTTACTTGCTACCAAGGAGGAAGCGGACAACGCGGTTAAACAAAAGAGTCTTTATTCACAAGAGGTCACTGTAGCACTGGCGCGCTCCGGGCTGCGCGCCCGGTGTATATCCTGAGGCCACGCCTACCCCTCGGGCGTGGCCGCCGCCCACTTGGTGCGCGGAATGATGTCACCACGCCAGTGGGCTTTCGTGTCCGCCACACGCGCCCCCCCCCCCCCCAGAATTCCCACGCACCTGGAGGGCCAGTTTGCGGGGCAAACGGATGACCCGGCCGAAGCGCCCTCTGGCGACCGGCGGCGTCCGGGGTGCAGGGATGCCAGCTGGGATGCCCCCGGCTGTACCCGGGATGGGTGCCGGACCGGGGGGCGGCGTGCCGGCGGTGCTGGGCGGTGCCGGGGTTCAGCCCGCCGGGGGGCAGCCCCGACGCGGGGGCCGAGCCACCGGCGGTGGGTGTTCCACGTCGAGGTGGGCCGGCTTGAGTCGATCCACCGAGACGCGGTCGGGAGTACCGCCGATGTCCAAGGTGAAGTATTTCACCCCGGTCTCCAGCACGCGGAAAGGCCCGTCGTACGGGGGCCGCAGTGGTGGCCGGTGGGCATCGTGCCGGACGAAGACATACTCCGCGGTGCGAAGCTCCGGGGTGACGTGCGTGGGTGGGTGCCCGTGGTGCGCCGTCGGCACCGGGGCGAACCTCCGGGCGGTCTCCTGCGCCGCAGACCAAGGTGCCATGGGGTCGGGGAGGAACTCGCCCGGCACCTGCAGCGGTTGTCCAAAGACCAACTCCGCTGCGGATGCGTGCAGGTCCTCCTTGGGTGCCGTCCGGAGGCCCAGCAGGACCCAGGGGAGCCTGTCGACCCAGCCGCCATCGCGGAGGGTGGCCCGGAGCGCGGCCTTCAATGAGCGGTGGAACCGCTCGCACAGGCCGTTGGCCTGGGGGTGGTAGGCCGTGATTCGGTGCAGCTGGACCCCGAGCCCCCGCGCGACCGCCGCCCAGAGCTCCGAGGTGAACTGGGGGTCGTGGTCGGACGAGATGTCCGAGGGGGCGCCGAACCGGGTGACCCAGGTGGCGATGAACGCCTGCGCGACGTCTGCCGCCATCGTCGCCGCCAAAGGCACGGCCTCCGGCCACCGGGTGGTGCGGTCCACCATGGTAAGGACATGGGTGAAACCCCGCGAGGGGGACAGAGGTCCCACCAGGTCCACGTGCACATGGTCGAACCTACGTGCTGGCACCATAAACGGGGCCAATGGGGCCCTGGGTATGCCGGTGCACCCTCGCGCGCTGGCACGCGAGGCACGTCCTGGTCCAGCCGCGGACGGCCTTCCGGAGGCCATGCCAGACAAACTTGTCGGCGACCAACCTCTGGGAGGCCTTCGTGCCCGGGTGGGACAGGCCGTGGATGGCGTCAAAAACCTGGTGCTGCCAGCCTGTGGGCACGATGGGGCGAGGCCGCCCGAGGGAGACGTCGCAAACGAGGGCCGTGCCCATGCCGTCGAAGGGCACCTCGGTGACGCGGAGGCCCGTGATGGCGGTCCGCAGGGCCTGGACAACGGGGTCGGTGGCCTGGTCCGCCGCCATCCGGGCATAGTCGATGCCAAGGTGGACTGCGTGGGCGACGGCCCGGGAAAGGCAATCGGCCACCGGCTTGTCCTTTCCCGCGACGTGCCAGATGTCCGTCGTTTACTCGGACACGGCCATGAGGTGACGCTGTTGCCGGGCTGACCACGGCTCGGCGACCTTGCCCATCGCGAAAACCAGTGGCTTGTGGTCGACGAAGGCGGTGAACGCACGGCCCTCGAGCAGATGGCGGAAGTGCCTGACCGCCAGGTGAAGCCCAAGCAACTCGCGGTCAAAGGTACTGTAACGGCGTTCGGGCGGGCGAAGCTGCCGGCTGAAGAACGCCAGCGGTTGCCAGGCACCACGCACCCATTGCTCGTACACCGCGCCCACCGCGTAGTCCGAGGCGTCGGTGGTGAGGGCGATCGGTGCATCGGGCACCGGGTGCGCGAGCATGGTGGGGTTGGCCAAGGCGAGCTTCGCGCCCGAGAACGCCGCGTCCATCTGCTCGGTCCAGGTAACGTCACCTTTGCCCGGCTTCCCTCGAAGGGCCTCGTGTAAGGGGCGCAGGAGCTGGGCTTTGCGGGGCAGGAACCGATGGCAAAAGTTTACCATGCCCAGGAACTCCTGGAGCCCCTTGATCGTGCGGGGGCGCGAAAATCCCTTCACCGCCTCCACCTTCACGGGGGACGGCCCCGTGCCTGGTGACGAGGTGCCCCAAAAAGTCGATGCCGGTGACGCCGAACCGGCACTTGGCAGGGTTCACGATGAGGCCATGCTGGCCCAGATGTTCGAAGAGCGTGCGGAGGTGATGAAGGTGCTCTTCGCGGGATGCGCTGGCGACGAGGATGTCGTCCAGGTAGACGTACAAAAAATCCAAGCCACGCAAGACGCTGTCCATTAGGCGCTGGAATGCCTGAGCCGCATTTTTCAAACCGAAGGGCATCCAAAGAAATTCTAAAAGCCTGAATGGCGTGATGACAGCCGTCTTCGGGATGTCCTCTGGCCTGACAGGGACCTGATGGTAGCCGCGTACGAGGTCCACGTTTGAAAAGAAGGACATCCCCGCCAACCGGGCGGAGAAGTCCTGGATGTGGGGGACGGGGTAGCGGTCGGGGGTGGTGGCGTCGTTGAGGCGCAGGTAGTCCCCGCACGGTCGCCATCCCCCGCCGGGCTTGGGCACGATGTGGAGCAGGGACACCCACGCGCTCTCGGAGCACCGCACGATGCCAAGCCGCTCCAGCGTAGCGAACCCCGCTTTAGCTACGGCGAGCTTCGTCGGCTCGAGGCGGCATGCCCGGGCGTAGACCGGTGGCCCGGCGGTGGGGATGTGGTGTTCCACCCCGTGTTTGACGGCCCCCGCCGAGAAAGTGGGCTGCGTGAGGGCCGGGAAACCCGCGAGGAGGCAGGCGAATTCGTCCGCTGCCGGAAGCGTACAGATGAACCTGGCCGGAACTGAACAGCTTAGCAAGCCGCTCGGCGAGCTGCTCGATGAGCCACTCTGTGAGCTGCTCAACGAGCCGGGCAGCGCGCACGCGAGCGAGCTGAACGTCTCAGCCTGGACAAGCCTTCTGCGCTTTACATCCACCAGTAATCCATTAGCACATAAGAAGTCCGCGCCGAGCAGTGCCATGGGCACGTCGGCCATAATGAATGACCAATGGAAAACCTGCCCTCTGAACCGCAGAGGGAGACAGCGTTTTCCGTACGTGCGTATAGACGTACCATTGGCCGCAAGCAGCGTGGGGCCCCGGCCTGCAGTTTGCTTGTCGGACGTACCGGCAGGAACGACACTCACCTGCGCTCCCGTGTCGCACAGGTAACGGCGCCCGGACAAGGTGTCCGTTATGTACAGGAGGCTGTTTGATCGGCCGGCGCTCAGTGCCACTAACGAGGGCCGGCCCGGGCATTTCCCGACCTGCCGAATGAGCACGGCGGACGACATTGCCGAGCCTCGTGGTCGAACCTAGCGTGGCAATGGCACCAGGTTTGCGGCGAAGCCGGAGGCCGCGGTTTCTGCGGTGGTGGTGGGCAGGGCGTGGCGGCCGCCATGAGGCGCCCCTCGGAGCAGGGGTGGGCACCCACAGGAGTTTCGGGCTCGGGAGCTGCTACGGCCGCACCGAAACTCGCCTGCGTGTCCAAAGCCACGTAGAACTTGTCGGCCTCAGCCGCGAACGCACGGGGTTCCGTCGTCGCGGAACCGGCCAACGCGAGGCGGACTCGTGCCGGCAGCTGGCGTCGAAATAACGCCCGGAATAGAGTTCGGGGTTTCGTCGCCCATGAGCGACAGCATATGGTCCATTCGGACCGACAGTTGCGTGTCACCGAGCTCGGGGAGGTCCAAGAGGCGATCGGCCCGTGCGTCCACTGTGAGGCCGAACGTGGCGAGGAGGAGGCGCTTGATCGCCTCGTACTTGTCGTGGGCCGGTGGGTTCCTCAGGACCGACACGACGCGGACGGCCGCGCTGGCCCCGAGGGAGGCGACCACGTGGCAGTAGTGTGTCTCGTCCACCGTGATGCGTCGAAGCCTGAACTGGGCTTCGGCCTGCAGGAACCAGATCTCCGCCTGAGCTTCCCAGAACTCGGGGAGCTTCATTGCTACTGTGGAAGTGTAACTCAGTGTAACTTATTAATTGGCACTGGTAACTTATTAATTAACACTGGTAACGAAGCAGATACATTTTACCTGAAAACTCTGTGAAAGACGAGTTCGTAAATGAGTGTCAGGAATGTGCCCGAACATGATAATCTCTTGTCCACCTGGTCACAGCCCCTGGCTGGAACACCCCCCTATCGTTTGGTAAACGGAACTCACAGCAGGAGGGGAGCGAGCTGATGCCAGGACTTGGAACATGCATGACCTCGGGGCATTAGCGGAGAAAGGATTAACGGTCAGCGGACAGGGGATTAAGTCCAGTTTGTCCATAAAAACGAGAGCAAACGTTGAGTCGAGAGGACTTGTTACCAGGAGCTCTGACCAACGGGAGTGGCGGAGGAACATCGGCCGAACGAGAAGGACCATGCGAAAAGAGTTAACTTGGTCCATTGAATTAAGCGGTATTATTTGGTAAATGGAATGAAGTGAATAACCAGTTAATAAACCAGACCTTTTGTAAAACCTGTGTCCGGTCATTGGAGTCTTGAGTCCCCCGCTACAAATTCCCCTACAATCTGGAGGCACCGCTGGAATTTCGAGTGGACGTCGTCAAGGTAAGCATGACGTCTTGGGGATCTGTCCATTATGAAATATGAATTCTGAAGATGGAGGATTTGGTGTGTGGGACTTGCGATTGTCCATAGGTAATACAAGGATGAAACGTGTTAAATGATTCTATTTATTCGTGTTTTCCTAAATGATTTCTGTAAATACGTATTTTTGCGCTGTCTAAATACAAATGCACAAGGTTGGCGCTGGTCATTAAAGGCCTTACTGTGACCTGAGAGCAAATGGAGCATGCGTGCACCTTGCGACCATTTGCTTCCAAGACGTGTAAGGCCGGTAAAGTAGTTTTTTTTTTTTTTTGCACTTGTTCAAAGCACTCGACTTGCTCGGCGAGCGACAGGGAACCGGGAAAGGGAATTATATTTATATATATATATTTTACCTCATTCCAATTTATGGTATTGCGACAAAACGGCTTATATCTTTGGAACGACTGGTCGGATTTAGACAAATTAAAACTCGTTCGATCAACAAATAAATTCATGACAGACAATCCCACCTCATGCTGGTCCAGAATTATTGTGAAAGATGGCGATTGGATAAAAATTGCATACCAACACTCCCTCACTGTCCCTCATTGTCCCTCATGTCCATTCCGGCACCCTGTCTCTTGCTCCCGCTCCTTCTCCCTCCCTTTACTTCCCATTGGCGGACGTTTTGCGAGAAGCAAAGCGTTTTGCAAGAAGCTTCCAGGAAACAAAACCAGTGCTGTTGTTTTTTTTGACGAAATTTGCCAGACAGATAGCATGGGTGACACGGACGAAATGATTGGATTTTGGTGAAGACCCAGGTGCGAATCCGGCTACGAGAATTGTTTAAAGTGATTCTTCACCATCAAGAGATCGGGTGAAAAGCGATATACATTATATTTAACATAATATACTTATTAATGTTATAATTTGAATATTATTCATATATTAAAAAAAAAAAAAAAAAAGTTATGGATGAGTGAATGAACCTGGTGGATGAGTTGGGGAGGTGACAAAAACACGCCGATTCCATTTTGGTTCAGGTCCGAATCCATATCCGGCCTATCAGTGGGATACAAAACATAAACTGTTCACCAAGGCGGAGATATGCTCTCTACTGAGCGTCGTTCTAGTTGTGTGTGTGTCGGTCTGTCTGTATGCGACCGCTGTTTCTCGACAAACTACCGGTCCGATATACTTGAAACTTGCCAGGTATATTGCTGGGGACCCGAGGATGTGCCTTTTCAAGGTTTGAAATTAATCGGACAAGTGGGTCCCAAGGTATGGTCACCGTACTCGCAAGTCGTTCGCTTTGGCTTTGCGAATGGACCAAACCATTTCATGTAAATAGAGGGGGGGGGGGGGGGTTCTGTGGTCGTTCGCTTTGGCTTTGCGAATGGACCAAACCATTTCATGTAAATAGAGGGGGGGGGGGGTTCTGTGGTCGTTCGCTTTGGCTTTGCGAATGGACCAAACCATTTCATGTAAATAGAGGGGGGGGGGGGGTTCTGTGGTCGTTCGCTTTGGCTTCGCGAATGGACCAAACCATTTCATGTAAATAGAGGGGGGGGGGTTCTGTGGTCGTTCGCTTTGGCTTTGCGAATGGACCAAACCATTTCATGTAAATAGAGGGGGGGTTCTGTGGTCGTTACTGCCACGTGGTTTCAAAGTTTTTTGTTGTTGTTGTTCGCACGCATGTTTTTTGCAAGCACGTACGGGCAAGCACGTACGTGCGGGCACGCCCTAGTATATATAAATTGAGGTAATATTGAGTTATGGAATTAATTGCTTTCAACAATGCAAAGGGTGACAAGATATGGGATTTAATGGGATTTTAATGGGATTTTAATGGGATATTGGTTTAGGAATGTTTAGAGGTCATTGCAATGTGATAATTACTTGTGATCATTTGTTGTTGCAACGTTTTGTGAACATTTAAATGTTGGGTTTTGCTGACGTTTCCACAACGTCGCCACAACGTTTCACTTTCGTTGTTGCAACGTTTTGCTCCAACGTTTTGTGAACATTTAAATGTTGGGTTTTGCTGACGTTTCCACAACGTCGCCACAACGTTTCACTTTCGTTGTTGCAACGTTTTGCTCCAACGTTTTGTGAACATTTAAATGTTGGGTTTTGCTGACGTTTCCACAACGTCGCTACAACGTTTCACTTTCGTTGTTGCAACGTTTTGCTCCAACGTTTTGGGAACATTCAAATGTTGAGTTTTGCTAACGTTTCCACAACGTCGCTACAACGTTTTACTTTCGTTGTTGCAACGTTTTGCTCCAACGTTTTGGGAACATTCAAATGTTGAGTTTTGCTAACGTTTCCACAACGTCGCTACAACGTTTCACTTTCGTTGTTGCAACGTTTTGCTCCAACGTTTTGGGAACATTCAAATGTTGGGTTGTGCTAACGTTTCCACAACGTCGCTACAACGTTTCACTTTCGTTGTTGCAACGTTTTGCTCCAACGTTTTGGGGACACTCAAATGTTAAATAAATCGGATAAGAATTCACGAGTTATTTAATTATGAGCGATTAATGAAGTACTTATTTAATTAATTACATTTCTTATTAAATTACAGTAATTACATTACAGTAATTACCTGAGGTAATTACAGTAATTACAGTTCCGGTAATTACAGTAATTACAGTAATCATTACAGTAATTGCAGTAATCTTATTACAGTAATTACATTACATTAACTCAGGCACCTTTTGAGTAAGGAAGCTGATATTTGGACATGACACTGACCAAGTGATGTGGCTGTCAAGGAAAATTTTGATTTATTGATTAATCATTTAATAAATTAACTCGTTGATTTATAAATGACTTATTTAATTAAAAGTCCTCAGAGATACATCTTCGGATGAAATACTTGCAGATTGGTTATGCTATGAGCCAATTGATTAAGGAAAATATTTTGTGGCTGTCATATTGGCCATATTGGCAATTTCGTGGCCATATTCGTGGCAACTCAGTTAGTGCCACTGCACCTTTAAAATGCATCCCTGCGTTCATTTTTCGATCGATTGAGTTGAAATTTTGAACAATCGGATCTGGACTGTCGTTGTTAACGACTCTAGCACGCACTCGTCCAATCAGGATGGAGCGGTATGGTCCCCGGATCATCACTGCCCGCAGTTTTTAATTAATTTTACTTTTTCTCTTGGTCATATAATTTTGAAGACATGCATGTCATGATAGAGGAAATGTTTGTTCTGTTAAACGGAATAAATGTTGTTTATTTGTGTGGGTGTGTATTTTTGTGTTTTTTGGATATATTTTCACGACTAATTCCAGTTATCGTCCTGCAAAATGTCTGCTCGTTCTTTTTCCTTTGAGTCGTAAATTCCTGTTGAACTCTCATAAAATGCGGAATTAAGTACGCTGTGTGATGATGGAGATCCTTGATGACGAATCAGGAATAGTGAATGAGCAAACAAATATCACGGATGGTACACCGGATAAGGAAAATGTAGATGAAACCCCTTTTGCTCAGGTGCTGTGCAGCGCTGCACAAAGATCCATATGAGCGGGGCATGGGTGCTGTGTAATTAGTACACAAAGAGCCAATTACTAGGGTGCTGAATAAACACAAAGATCCATTTTTTGGAGCTGGTTCTCCCGGTGCTGTGATTTATTCAAAGAACCAAATTTTTGTAAGAATTAAGATATGATTTGTCGACATTATAAATACTTTAATATATGTAACGATTTTTGTAACGATCATCCTGCAAAAGGTCTGCTCGTTCTTTTTCCTTTGAGTCGTAAATTCCTGTTGAATTCTCATTAAAATGCGGAATTAAGTACGCTGTGTGATGATGGAGATCCTTGATGACGAATCAGGAATAGTGAATGAGCAAACAAAATAACGAATGCTGCGGCTGGAGCAGTGGAAGCGATTTTTGAATTGTTCAATGATTATTCGATATTGTTATGACTTATTGTCAATAGGTATACTAAGTGGCCATGAGGTAGCCTGTTGCTATGTACAGTTTTATTCTATTGTTGATTATACCACATAGCTGTGGTGATAAAGGAAATGTTCGTTTTAAATAGATGATTATGATAGGACCATGACTATAAAATCATGATGATTATTATGAATGATATCATAGGGTTCAAATGCAGAATGCTGCATGAACTTGGGAAAGAACTTTCAAGCCCTATGGGATAAATTGGGTGTTACAAGCGATGGAGTTTTAAAATTTAGCATGATTGAAGGAATTTTACAGTCTTATTTCAGGAGTTTTACGAAATTTATATTGCCAAGAGATTTGGGTACTATTAAAAGAAAAATGATGAGATATTTTTCCCAAAGAACTTTAATATCTGCCATCCATTTTGGCTGTCTCACGAATGAAGGATGAGTTGCCTTTAGTGGTTGCAAAGAAAATTTGTGGAGACCAGGCAAAATGGGGAAATATGTCAGATATGACCCTAGGACAGGACGGTGATTCATCAATTAACATGAGGTACGAACCAGAGGTGACGACTGATGAGATTCGATCTCAGTCAATGGATGGACCTGTCCTGACATCATTGGGGAAAGGGCTTATGCAAGGAGTCATCCAAAATGATTAATTTGATTTATTGATGAATATTGATGAATTAATTGAAATTGAATAATTGATTGAATTGTTAATTGATTGAATCTAATTGATTGAATTTAATTGAATAAATTTAACTGAATAAATTGAACTGAATAAATTGAATTGAATATATTGATTGTTTGATTGATGAAAATGCGGTCTCAAGAAAGAAGCTTTGATATCTTTGCGAGATATTAACAATGTGGAGACAACCTGGGAAAATTGAGCAAGGTGGTGAGTTTATATACAGATATATATGTGCGGTTACCATTGTGTGATTTCCCCGTCAACAGAGCGGACACCTGAGGATTCACCCATTTCATACTGACCCTCCGGCTCATCTGCAAATACTGATCTGTGAGATTGGATTGTGCAAAAGCCACGGCTGAGGGAGATTCTCTGGAAATCACCGTGTGAACAGGTGGAGAGACCCTTCCTGGAGGTACGAGTGAAGCTTTAGAGGAACAAACTACAACACATCCAACGCTACTTTGATAAAAGGCAGAATGGGAAATGGAGCCTGCAAGAATACACAAGGACAACCAGAGATTCCACAAAAAAGGTACTTGTACACATCATATGTACGACCGTTATGGTGCAGAAGCTATAAGGCAGGTCGAGAATTGGTATTTGTGGACAAAGGGACATGATGAGGAGTTTCCAAGAGATGGTACATTTGAGCGAAGTCGATTGGAAAGATTGGAACAAAGATTGAAAGCCAGGAAGAGACAGAATCTAACGGTAGACTGGCTTGCATTCCATCTTTGGGATGGTGAATCCAGACAACGGGAACAGCAAGAACGGATAACGGATCTAGAACTTAAAATAAAAAGGATACAGGATACAGTGGAGGAGACAAATGCACAACTGCCCTCGAAATTAGGAATGAAAGTGACGGTTGTCCCATCTGATTTCCAGTTGTCTCCCCAAAAAGGACGGTACAGAGAATTTTTTCGTGTTTCAGGAGACAACGAGAGATTGCAGTGGCAACTCAGGGATGTAGAGATGCAGCCCAGCAATACAAATGCACAGGTGCACAGACCAGGAAACGACAGAAACCGGTGTTTCGAGTGTGGAAAGATGGGACATTGGAGAAGAAGATGTCCGTATGTCAACAGGAGGACAAGGTCATGGGGCAAACCAAGATCAAGGGTACCAGTGCATACGGGTACCTCAGACAATGATTAGGCCTTCATTGCTGCAAATCCCAAATGATGATTGGCCTCAACAGATTCGATTACTGGACAAACATGAATAACTGTCGATGATTCTTGGGTCTGAAAAGTTTTCGGAGCAAGAATTATTCATTTTTTCTTTTGCTTGTAAGCAAATTAGTAATTAATTGATCACATGCCGAAATTGGATCTTTTATGTTGGGCACACAATTTTAAATTTACAAAGTTGGAACAATTGCTTTGCAAATTTTAAACCAAGGGACAAGGGTCACATGATGATCAGGTGGGAATTTCGGACTATTGTTTCGCATGATTGATAGGTCAGTGGTCGACTGACATGTAAATGGGTGTGTAGTCAAATTTGGATAAATTATGGTGGGAACTGAAAGGGTAATTTCAATGTGACATCATAGGGCAAGGCAAACTGTGGCAAGGCAAACTATTGGATGGGAAAATTAGATCTGGCTATAGAATAAATTTATTGACCCCTTGAAGTTAATTCTTCGAATCATCGTTTCACTGGCATTTTTGTTCAAATTGGAAATAGTTTGGTAGAGCTTTGGTTAAAACCTTTGGTTGCGGTATCTTGGAACGAAATGACAAACCATAGGATATTGATAAGAATAGGAAAAATATGGACCCAAAATAGAAAGTTGGATTCATGCCCCTCATTGCAAACAAGCACATGGGGCTAAGGTGGACGATCCCACAGAAAATGAGGCTGCACCTAGCAGCCCAGCAGAACATTCAGTGGCAGATAAATGATAGTTGTGATTTACAGTCATTTGAATTACATTTTAACACCCCTTGCATTGATAAACATTACATTTTCAACATGTGATATTCCTACTTGGGATAGTGACATTTATTTGCCTACATGACATACAATTACCGGCTGATATTAATACAACATGAGTAAAAAAAATTGTATCACAACTACACTCATGACCAAGGGGATTGAGTTCAACCCCGGGAGATAGGGGGATCAGGGTAAGGCAAATAATCTGATTTATGCTACATATTAAGAGATTTTTATTTACCTGTTAGGAAGCTTACAAAGGTTAGGAAGTTTGGTATATAATGTTGAATGTCATGGACATATAATTATGTTAGAGGTGTGAACATATACAAGGGGTAGCTCACATGTTTTACAGATGGCTACAGGTGGGACAAAGGGAAAGACCTTATCAAGACAAGCCGACAAATCAGGGGAAAACAGAGACTTCTACTTCGGATACTCCTTGAAAATGGTGATATTCATCCTAGGAATGAGTTCTCTTGTAGTGGGGACTATGTGTTGCATACATTGTTTCGGGGTAATAAGAGAACAAAACGCAACATTGGTGGCCGACATACAGATATATGATTATGCGGGACGACATAAGCAAAAAAGAAGTTTAATGGAAGAAAGGGACACACCTTTAGAACCCGATGGATTACACGGGATTAATACTTTTTTACATTTAGCCCACACAAGGGCTGATATAGCAAATGAAAGTAATTGTTGGATATGCACACAAATGCCGCATTCTAGTGAGAACGGAGTACCATTGGAGGCAGTTCCTTTTGGTTGGGATGAATTATGTAGTCGCTTCCCACAGAGGTTGGTAGCAACAATACGACCTGATTTACCAATGTCGATGATGCTAGGGGATGCTAGTTGGGAAAAAGGGGGATATCAATGTGAGGAATTTGAAGACAGTTATAGGCCTAAATATGACAAAGAAGTTATGCCCCCTTACGTAACTATTCAACAACAAATAAAAGGGCTCCTATGTTTCATCCGACATCGAACCACAGAGAATAATAAGTTGATGGGAAACTCCACCTGCCACCATTATAGTTACGAGTTGGGCTATATGAGATTGCTTGTCCCAGTAAAGAACACTAGCTTAAAGATGATATCTTTGTATTGGGAAGGAACTTGGATGTCAGATACGACATGGACCTATAATAATACATATTTTATATGTGGACACAAGGCGTATGCGTATCTCCCACTGACATGGTCAGGATCATGTTTTCTTGGGTTTGTGCTTCCACACATGCGCCTGTTAACAAAGTCACCAACGCATATCCTGCATTCTAGGCAGAAAAGAACTATTAGCATGGGGGAATGGATTGGAATGGTAATATTTCCATTTTATGGAACCTGGAAGGCAGGGCGAGAACTCAGGCACATGGCATTGGCTATGGAGAAGTTGGCAAATAAAACAGCAAGTGAATTGGAAAAACTTACAAGAGAGCTGGCAGCAACAAGAACGATGGCATTACAAAATCGTATGGCATTAGATATGCTGTTAGCAGAAAAAGGAGGTACATGTGCAGTCATTGGTACAGATTGCTGTACGTACATACCTGATGAGTCAGAAGAAATTTATAACATAGCCGATACAATCAGACAAGAGGGAGCAAGATACCACGATTATATAAAAGGGGGTGCCTTTGCATGGTTGGGAAACACATTTGGAGGGGTGGTAGCTAAGATACTCCAATATTTGTTTGTTGGTTTAGTAGTTATATTGGCAATTGTTTTAGTGGTGGCTTGCTTGAAAGCCTTAGTGACGGTGTGTTTGAATAAGGTAACCAACAACACGATGATAACGCATGAAGTGACAAATGAGGAAAGAAATGTGGAACCAGAAAAGGAAGACTTTTATGGCGACATAAATACTGAGATTAAAAGATTAAATCAAGTGATGTTGCAAATGAATACAGTAGAATTAAGATAATGGCATAACGACAATGTTATGAGTTGTGTCAATTACAATATCAGTGAACTCATATCACCACGAGTGACACACTGTTAGAAAAAAAAAAAAAAAAAAAGGGAAAAGAAAAAGTGGAGAGGAATTATGGTAATAATACATTATGTTTAATTTGTTGATTTGGGAAAATTGTTGTTGGGAATTAGGTATTCCCGTTTGTGATTGTAATCATATACAATTTATTTTCTTAGAGTAGTGCTAAAATACCTGCATGAGTTAATTTTTGAACTATATTAACCTGAAAGCAATTGTGGATGCTATTCTTAGTTTAGTAATAAAATACATACCTGATTGAATATTATTTGTGTGACGCATATAAATGAATATAACTTTTGTGTTAAGGAAAAACAACAAATTGTTGAATGTGAAACTGTCGGAAGATATACATGATTATGCTGATTTCATGGTAAGATGTACCCTATCTGATTCAGTGTGTGCGGAAAGCAGATTCAGATGTGACTGAGCATAAGGATAAGACGAGATCACATTTTGAAGGGAGTGCTAACGGAATTGGGAAGAAGTTCGAGAAAGAAAATTTGTGGCTAAAAAATGAAGTTAATCATGGCATACACCCTCTTTCTCAAAGAATGATGAAGACATTCTCCCGTGTAACTTGGAGATGAATGCTTACCTTCACCAAGGAAATTAATGTGACCATTTGCCTGGATCACACTGCAACATATGAAAGAAAGGCGATCACTTACTCTTGTTCGAAGGCTTCGAACATTCACCACATCAGAAGTTGCAGGATAACGACATTTTACCTGCAACCTCTGTGAAATGCGGGGACATATGTTATTACTTCACCAACGTCCGGGGAACCAGCATGGAGCTGCAAAAAACGGCTGTGCCCTTGTCACAACAGCTGTGCACGATTCTGCTGGTTGCTCCTGGTAAGGACCATGAATGACCTGAACACCATGGTCCCAACATCATTGTGGATGCATCCGGCATCCCTGTTCCACATCTTGCTGGCCAATCAACGTCACACCAATACTTGCTGCCCACTCACAATGAGGGAGGAGGCAAGTCGACTACAACTGGGTGAAGGCCTTGTTCAGGAATTACTATGGTTTACAGCAAAAAGTGGCAAGAATGCTACAAGGAGAGCAGGGTCAGTCTATGACTCCGCAATGTTACCACAACAGCGAAATCCTACACGAAGTAGTGCAGGAGCTATGAAGACATTAGGAGAAAATGTTTCATACCAGGATTCAAACACAAGTGATCAGCCCTTCCTTTCAAACAAAGTCAACATTTGTGTGGAGGCAAACGTTTTTTGCCAGATGGTGCAGATGCTTTACAAAACTTGAAAATGAAGTGAAATTGTTGTATCTTGGTGATGGTGAAGTGTTGTTTTGAAAATATATTTGTGATGCAAATGCAATAGATTGAATGATATGGAAGGAGTCAATGACCAACGAAATGTTTTGTGATTCTTGCAGGATGACGGTGTATGCCCAAGGGAATTTGATTACCAAAGTGATTGATTATTTACTTATACTTGTAATGATGTTTACTTGTAGTGATTGATTGTTTACTTATATTGATGTTTAGATTAATGGTTAATATAAACAAAAAACAAAAAGATGAGGGAATTGTGGAAGTGTAACTCAGTGTAACTTATTAATTGGCACTGGTAACTTATTAATTAACACTGGTAACGAAGCAGATACATTTTACCTGCAAACTCTGTGAAAGACGAGTTCGTAAATGAGTGTCAGGAATGTGCCCGAACATGATAATCTCTTGTCCACCTGGTCACAGCCCCTGGCTGGAACACCCCCCTATCGTTTGGTAAACGGAACTCACAGCAGGAGGGGAGCGAGCTGATGCCAGGACTTGGAACATGCATGACCTCGGGGCATTAGCGGAGAAAGGATTAACGGTCAGAGGACAGGGGATTAAGTCCAGTTTGTCCATAAAAACGAGAGCAAACGTTGAGTCGAGAGGACTTGTTACCAGGAGCTCTGACCAACGGGAGTGGCGGAGGAACATCGGCCGAACGAGAAGGACCATGCGAAAAGAGTTAACTTGGTCCATTGAATTAAGCGGTATTATTTGGTAAATGGAATGAAGTGAATAACCAGTTAATAAACCAGACCTTTTGTAAAACCTGTGTCCGGTCATTGGAGTCTTGAGTCCCCCGCTACAAATTCCCCTACACTACCATGTTGGTTGCCATGTCGGGTGGTCAGCGACGGCTGACCAGAACGTCGGAGGTCACCAATTAAAGCGCGGTGCTACGCGTGCTTACTTGCTACCAAGGAGGAAGCAGACAACGTGGTTAAACAAAAGTCTTTATTCACAAGAGGTCACTGTAGCACTGGCGCGCTCCGGGCTGCGCGCCCGGTGTATATCCTGAGGCCACGCCTACCCCTCGGGCGTGGCCGCCACCCACTTGGTGCGTGGAATGATGTCACCACGCCAGTGGGCTTTCGTGTCCGCCACAGTGTCAGCTTAATCTTTCTTGCATGTTCAGAATAGCTATTGTGTCAACTTTATATTCATGAACAAGAGACCAGTGTCTCATGGAGATTCATCATTGATGTCATTCCTTTGTAATTTTAGCTTATTTTCTTAATGGTAAGTGGATGTTACGAGCAACCCCCACCATGCTCTACCAGCCAAAGAGAGCTGCATAAAGCAACAAAGAAAAGCTATGCAAGTTAAGACATTATAGGGTCTTGTTATCTGTATGTTAACTGCTATTGGCCTTGCACGTGGTACACTCCTTACAAAAATTGAAGCATAGGTCATTGTCAAGTACTCCCCATAAGGAATAAGATATGTCAATGATGATGTCATCGGTGCCTTCATTATGACGTCATAATTTGATAAGTGCAATGTTGATCTGATCATTATCGATGTGAAACTTCATGCACATGATGTAATATGATGCACATGCGAAATTTGCAGCTGAAAGAAAGAATTCTGCATGGAGGAGTGGGCAAAAATTTCTCCCAGTCGATGTCAGAGACTGGTAGACAGTTATAAGAAACACCTACTTGAGGTTGTTTCTGCCAAAGGGGGCAATACCACCTATTAGAGCCAAGGGTGTACTTACCTTTTTGACATGCAAAATTTGCATTTATGTTCATTTAAATTATACAATGGACTACAAAATGTAAATGTTTCATGATATTTGTATATTATATCACCTTTATATATCAATATTGTTGAAATGAAGATCAAATAGCTGTATGTTGAAATATGTTGAAAAAGTCAAAACTTTACATGGGATGTACTTACTTTTTCACATGACTGTACATACATACAGTGAATGCGATGAATACGATCCTTTTCTATGGTATATTAAATTTCCCTGCTGTACCAGGATCATATCATTTTACAAGTGCGGGGTTGTGGGTCAGGGAAGGGGAGGTTGGGTTACATTTTGTCCCTTTCTATAATAATCGTCATCATATATAAAATTCACCCACGCGTTTCTCATATTCATGAAAGGCACGAGAGGATTATCAGCACACCTGCCCACACGGGATAAAGGCATATTAAACGAAAAAACTCACTCATTTTGAGCCTTTCATTCACACGAGTAAACAGGTACGTTATATATGTGCGTGTGTATATATACGTGTATATATACGTGTATATATATATATATATATATATATATATATATATATATATATATATATATATATATATATATATATATATATACACATTGTTGTGGATATGAGGATTGTGTTTTTTTTATTGTTTTTTATTATTATTGCTTTATTCTGGACCCTCCTTACTCCAGTTATGTATAAAGGTCAAAGGGCGTCCCATAATTAGGTCATAAACAATCACGTCAGCCAATCATAGATTTCCCCCTTGTTGATAGTTATATCTTTATTATGTGTATTAGGGTAAGGCCTTGTCTTCCATTAAGATGACACTCCATTGCACCAAGTGAAATAAGATAGATTCCCTTCATTCCCCATTCCCACTCCCAAAACTTCCATTGCCAAGCCTCAATTGCCAGCTACATCCTCTCCAAGCCTCCATTGCCAACTGCACTGGGCAGTTTGCCAGGTTTGCTACAGCTGTGGGTTGTTGATTTCGCCCCAAAGCCGCCATTAAGCATGTGCTCAGCTCGGGGAAGAAGGGCGTGCCCACCGATCGTCATCAAGGGCGGAGCCAGAGGGCCGTGCCGACCAATCAGGGCCGAGGCGAGCTGACCGATGGGCGTGTCCTGAAGGCCGGCGGCTTGATCGCCTGAGGCGCTATAAAAGCGCGCGCGCAAGAAGCGAAAGTGTGGTTGGACTGAGTAAGAGACAAGTCAGACGAGTCCTGGAGAAAGCACGCGATGTCCACACAGCAGCAACAGCAGCAGCAGCCACAGCAGCAACAGCAGCAGCTTCAGCAGCAGCAGCAGCAGCCACAGCAGCTTGGGGCCTTGACGGCAGTTTCTGAGCAGGGCCGCGAAGGAACGGCGGCTGCTAAACGCGCCGATCGTGCTGCAGTACCCGTGGACCTTCCTCTCCCTCCAGCCATCCACCTCCTGCCTTTCCATCCTTTTGTGTACGTGAGTTTGTTCTGTGTGTCTTGTCCCTGGGTATTAATTAAGCTTGTATAAGCTAGCATTGCACTGTGTCTCTAATATCTTCTGTATATTATTTTATTATCTTTCCTTCTCCTTGGTTACTTTTGGGTGTAAATAGAAATAAATTATATTGGTATTTCCAACCTTTTTGTCTTCTTCTTCTTCTTCTTCACATCCGTGTCGCCTTTGTCTTTTCCCTATTGAATACCTGTGGCGCGATCCGGCCAACGTTCGGGAATCGGGTTAGTCGGGGTAACTGTTCGGCCGCGGTGCCATCCGCTCAGCAAACCAACATCCTTATCCGCGGTCCGTAACAATTGGTGTTGGGAGCGGGGTCGGACCCGAAGCGCGCTTAACGCGCTCAAAATTACAAGCTGCTGAAATTTGTTTTTTAAAAAAACCCGAATTTTGAAATTGCGCCATATCTAGTCAAGGCGATCGGATGCCGGTGGGGGAACTAGAAGAGGGGTTAGGAGTAACCCAGGATCAGAGGGAGGAGAACAATGAGGAGGTGGTTGAGGAGGTTTCAGGCGCGCAAGATGGCGCTCTCGCGCACGAGGTTACGGGCGCGCAAAATGGCGCCTCGCACATGGCTACGGAGGCCGCGCCCGCCGCACAAGTGGGAGGGATTGATGTGCGGGACCTCATGGCACAGATTAATGCAGCCATACTAATGGCGAATATGGGGGCTAGAAGCCAAAATGGGAGAAATGGGGGGCAAAATGGGGGCAATGAGGGACGAAGCGACGGCTGATAGTGAGCGATTAGAGGACCAAATGGGGGTAATGAGGGACGAAGCGAGGGGTACCAGTGCCCAAATTGGGAAGATAGACAGTAAATTTGAGGGGTTAGACAAGAAATTTGAGGGGTTAGACAATGGGATAGAAGGGGTGAAACATGGGTTAACGGGGGTGGAAAATAGAATGGCTGCCCAGGAGAATCAGATAGAGGGGGTGAAAAATGGGTTAAGGGGGTTAGAAAACACAATGGACGACAAATTGCGGGAGATAGGGGAGCAATCCGCCCGGGAAATCAAACGGATGGGGAACCAGATAGAGGAGGTGAAAATCGGTTTAGAAGGTAAATTGGATGCTCAGAGGGATGAATTGGGACAGATGAGGGTGGCATCTACTAAGGAGATGGAGGAGATGGAGGAGATGAAGGAGGAGATACGACGAGGTGTAAGCGAGGAGGTCTCGGGGGTACGCGAGGAGGTAAAGCGAGGTGAAAAGCGTATGGAGAAAGAGGTGAGGAATAATACGGCTAGGTTACAGGGGGGAATAGAGGGTCTGACGAGGGGAGTAGAACAGCTGACAGTGGGACAAAAGGAACTCGTAGACCAAGTGGAAAAGAACACTGCAATAATCGGGGGGTTAAAAGCGACACAAAAAGACATTAAAAATGAATTAATAGCGACACAGAAGGAATGTCAGATGGTACATGAGGGGTTGACGAAGAAGTTGGAAGAGGTGACAGAAGTAATGGAGACGAAGGACCGAGAGGTGAGGACGCACATAGAAACGGTTAAAGTGGCATTAGAGGAAGAGATAGAGGGGGCGCACCAGGAGATGAAGGAGGTAAAGGAAAAATTAGAGGAGGTGGAAGAAGGGGTGAGTGAAATTAAGAAGAGACGAAGGGAAACTAAAAAGGAGATAAGGGAGGAAGTGATGGAGTATGTCCAAGGTCTGTGTTCAAATCATGATGATGTGCTCACTACCCAAATAAAGAGTTTGCAGGTGGCAGAGGAGGTGCGACGACGAGGTACCGACGAGGTACCGACGTGAGTGACGATATACGCGGAAATGTATATGGTGTGAGGGGAGATTTAGTCGGCTTGGGGGGTGGTGTAGACACGGGTGTTCGTGAGAGACCAATAGTAAGGTGTATGACTGGTCCGGAGTGTGTGGAAAGAGGAGGTGTGCAAGGAGGTCTGGCTATGGGGAGTGAGGGGGGTGCTGGTGAGCAAGGATGTGCGGGTATGGAGTGGGTAGCGGGTTGCGGAAGGGCGACCCAGGCATCGACACCAAGATGGGTAGTGTTTGGAGGGACGGGGGACGCGCGGGAGCCCCCCGGGAATAGCGCACTGTGGGAGCCCGAACGGTTTGGTCCCGCGTTGATCCCGCCAGGAGTGACGCGCAGGGTCCGGCCTTCGGGCGCCCACAAGGTACCACTCGCGCCGTATGACGGCAAGAGTGATCTGAGGGCGTACCTGGCGCAGTTTGAGTACGTGTGCCGAGGCAATGGTTGGAGTCCGGACGAAGGTGGAGTACACCTGGTAGGGGCGCTGCGCGGTGCGGCGGCGGAGGTGCTGACAGCTTTACCACCGGGTGCTCTCACCCTGTCAGCTCTCCGTGTGGCTTTAATTAATCGTTTCGGTATCGAGCAGCAAAGCGAGCTTGTTAAAGCTCAACTTGCGCAGCGTAAACGCAAGCCCCAGGAGACCATCGGGGAACTTGCTCACGATATTCGCCGCGCGGTAGGGATTGCACACGCGGACATGGCAGCGAGTTCCCAGGAAAGCCTGGCGCTGGATCACTTTATCCAGGCCCTCCCGGATCTGGAGCTCCGACAACAGCTCGCCATGTGGCGCCCGCAGACCATGAGTCAGGCGGCCGACGCTGCAGCCCGTTGGGAAGCAGCGAGGCCCCTGGCCCGGGGAGGCAAGCGCCACGCAGTGGCGGTGCGTCAGGTAGGGCCCGTGATGGGGGTCGCCCCCCCAGGGGGCCGGACCCCGACGGGGGCCCTGACCTGGAGAGCATGGTTCGGAGGCTGGTGGATCGGCGTCTAGCGGGACCTGGACCATGGCAGGCGGCTCCAGTGGTGGCACCCGGTAGTCCCCGACAGAGTACCCCAATTCGGACATACAGGGGGGGAAATTTGGAATACCGGACCAGGTTTTCGGTGTTATAATTGTGCTCGGATGGGTCTTGTGTTCGGATGTGCTCGAATTAACCCAGGTGCTATAATTGTGCTCGGATGGGTCACCGTGCGTGGGAGTGTCGAGCTCCGCGCCGGGACGTTCCCCGTCAGCCGATGCCCTCAACTCCACCCAGTATCGATCGGCCTAGCCGACCTCAGACACCACCCCGCCAGGGCCCGGGAAACTAGAACGTGCCGGGCATGCAGGGCGGTGTTCGGCAGTAGGGGATGGAGAGAAGCCCTCGTTGACGCGACAGGTCATTCATTGTGGCGAAATTGGAACAGGTAGCTTAACAATTCGGTGCAAAATTGCCGGCGTGGGGGTAGACGCCGTTGTGGACACGGGAGCCAGCGCCACGATCATCAGCCCCGTGATCCTTAATTCGAGTGCAGACGGCTGGGGTAAAATCCAGCGTCTGGAAAATCATAGTTTGCAGTTGGCTACCGGGGCAACGGCCCCGATCATAGGGCGTGGTTTTGTGACCCTCAAGTTGGGATCGGTAAAGCAAGAGATAGAGGTTTGGGTGGCGGAGGTGTGCGACCCATGCTTAATAGGGTTGGATTTGTTGACTGCCAGCGGTTGTAAAATCGACTTGAGCCGGGGGATCCTGCGATGGGGAGTGGAAGTGCTACCATTGGAGGGGTGAGCACGGCCGAGAGGGTGGAGCTGGAGGCTCCTGAGGCCGTGACCATCCCTCCGGGGGCTGAGGCCATAGTGCCGGCCCGATGGTCAGCTCGCCCGACATGGCAGGAGTCCTGCGGCCTGGTCGAACCGGTGGCAGCGCGATCCATACCTGGTTTAATCGTGGGCCGCACCCTTGTAAAAACGGACGGGCCGGTGGTGGCCGTCCGAGTAATTAATATTAGCACAGAACCACGCACTATAGTGAGGGGCACGAAGGTAGCTGGCTGCACCCCAGTTAGAGAAGTCGTGTCAGTGAGGGGCGAGAACGTCCAGCCGAGCCGGCCCCAGGGGGAGCCTTCAATAAGTAGTAGGAATTGGCCCGATCCCATTTGCGAGATGGTAAATCGTAGTAGTGTAGAGTTGGGAGGTACCCAGAGGGAGGCCTTACACAAACTGGTTGGGTCCCATTTGGACCTCTTCTCCTTGTCCACCGGGGATATTGGACGTACGGGCCTGGTGAAACATCAGATCCACACCGGTGAGGCCCGGCCTATTCGTCAGGCCGCCCGACGGCTCCCTTGGAGCAAGAGGGCGGAAGCTGACGAACAGGTTGAAAAAATGCTCGACGCAGGCGTGATCGAGCCCTCGGGAAGTCCTTGGATGTCACCTGTTGTGCTGGTCAAAAAGAAGGATGGGACCACGCGGTTCTGCATGGACTATCGCCAGCTAAACAACGTGACACTCAAGGACTCATATCCCCTGCCAAGGATTGATGACACCCTCGATGCCGTTGCGGGCTCAAATTGGTTCACAACTTTGGACCTCAAGAGTGGGTATTGGCAGGTGGAGATGGATCGGACAGGGAAGGAGAAAACGGCATTTTCCACAGGTAAGGGGCTGTATCAGTTCACTGTGATGCCGTTTGGTTTGTGTAACGCCCCTGCCACCTTTGAGAGATTGATGGAACATGTACTAGGCGGCATGCCATGGCAATCATGCCTGGTATACCTGGATGACGTCCTAGTACATGCCAAGACCTTCCCCCAGGCGTTAGCTAATTTGGACCAGGTGTTCGGGTGCCTCAGACAGGCAGGGTTAAAGCTTAACCCGAGTAAGTGCACCTTGTTTGCAAGAGAGGTGGCCTATTTAGGTCACGTTATCGGCCGCGAGAGGGTAAAAACGGACCCAGACAAAATTAAAGCGGTAGAGGAGTGGCCCGCACCACGTACCATCAAGGAGGTGCGGAGATTTTTGGGACTCTGCTCCTACTACCGGCGCTTTGTGGCGAAATTTGCGGAGTTGGCCCGTCCCCTCCACCGGCTTACGGAGAAGGGGACGCGATTTAATTGGACACGGGAGTGCCACGAGGCCTTCCAAAATTGAAGGGGTGTCTAACATCCACACCCCTTCTAGCTTACCCCACGAGTGACGGGACATTTACCCTGGACACGGATGCGAGCCAGGAAGGATTGGGCGCAGTTTTGTCTCAGACACAGGAGGGCGTGGAGAGAGTGATTGGTTACTATAGTCGGGCCTTAAGTAGGCCCGAGTGAAATTATTGTGTCACTCGCAAAGAGTTATTGGCTATGCTGGCTGCCATGAACCATTTCCACCCGTACCTGTACGGGCGGAAATTTTCGGTTCGAACTGACCATTCCTCCCTGCAATGGCTCCTTCGGTTCAAGGAACCGGAGGGCCAAATTGCAAGGTGGTTCGAAAAGTTGCAGCAGTACAATTTCAATGTGACCCATAGGGCCGGGAAGGCCCATGGTAATGCGGACGCACTCTCTCGGCGTCCTTGTCTGGGGGAAAACTGCAAATTTTGTGCGAGACACGAGGAGAGGGAGCAATTGGGCGATTCTGCCCCGATTCTCTTCGTCTGGGCAACCCAGGTGAGAGGGCCAATTTTGCCACTAACCGCAGACGAGGAATTTGGAGAGTTGGCTTGGAGCACGGCCCAGCAGGAGGATCCTGTTCTGGGGCCGGTGTTCCAATGGGTCAAATTGGGGCAAAGACCAAAGGGGGAATAGGTCACCCCCCTCAGGGCGCAAACAAAGGCGTATTGGGCTCAGTGGCAGACCCTGGAGTTGAAAGGCAACATCTTGTATCGCAAGTGGGTGGAGGTTCCCTCTGATAGAACGTCCTGGCTGGTGATAGTCCCTGACAAATTCAAGAACGTCATATTACAACAGGTGCATGGTACCCGCTCCGGCGGCCATTTGGGCAGGACAAAGACAATATCTCGGGTCCGCCAGAGGTTCTATTGGGTGAATATGGGGCGCGACATACAGGACTGGTGTCGGAGATGCGACGCCTGTTCTGCCAAAAAGGGACCAGCACGGAGGATGAGGGCCCCCCTTCAATTACATCAGGTGGGGGCCCCCCTTGAGCGGGTGGCTATGGATATTCTAGGACCGCTGCCCCGCACCCACCAAGGTAATAAGTATATCCTCGTTGTAATGGACTATTTTACCAAGTGGCCGGAGGCCTACGCCCTCCCCAACCAAGAAGCCGGGGTTGTGGCGCAGGCCTTCGTAGAAGTATTTGTATGTCGGCACGGGATTCCACAGGAGCTGCACACCGATCAGGGTCGAAATTTTGAAAGTCAATTGCTAAAGGATGTGTGCAGACTCCTGTCAATTCGGAAAACCAGGACCACGCCCTTGCGGCCACAATCTGACGGGATGGTGGAACGGTTCAACAGAACATTGGTACAACAACTGGCATTGTTCACCACCACCCGTCAGGATGACTGGGATGAACATCTCCCGTACCTGTTAATGGCCTACCGAACTAGCCAGCACGGGGCCACCGCATGCAGTCCAGCGTTGCTTATGTATGGGCGGGAGTTACGGGCTCCCGCCGACTTGCTATGCGGTCCCGTGCCAGACACCATGGATACACCGCTGAGGGAGGGTTATGCACGTCACCTGGAGGAAGGCATGGAGCGGGTCCATGCCTTCGCCCGCCGCCAGCTCCATCTGGCGGGGGCCAAGATGAAGCCCAGGTACGACGACCGGAGCCAGGGGAGTCAGTACTCTCCGGGGATGAAGATTTGGTTCTTTAATCCCCGGAGGCAGAAGAGTAGGTGCCCAAAACTCACCTCCCCCTGGCAAGGCCCAGGAGTCGTCCTGTTGCAAATCTGTGACGTGGTCATTAAGATCAAAATGGGGCCACGGGCCCCCCCTCGGATCGTCCATGCCGACCGGATAAGACCTTATGCCGGCGAGCAGGCGCCCTCATGGATCGCCTCGGCTCTAGATGCCGAGGCAGGCCCCAGTACCTCTTGCGACGGGGGCTCGTAGCGTCAGAGGACTGGGGGGGGGGGGTGGTAGTGGAAGATACCCGATGTGGTGGGATGGCAACTCTGCCATCTCTCACAGCGGGGGCAAAGGAGCACTAGTGTTATGGGGTTTATGGCAGTGAAAACTAGCCCGGGAGGGTTTGGATAATGTGTAGGGACCTAGAGATTGACAATAGGTAACGGTAAGGTTAGGTAGCTACATTGGACAGGTAGCTGGGGACATAGAGAGGGTAGTTTGGATGATAATGACGTGGTATGTGCTTAGTTTAAAGGGAAGACGGGGAGCACTAAGTTAGCAGGGCAACAGGTAGTTTAGATGATGCCGTGTGAGTGTTGGAGGTGTATTCAGAAGTGTATTGTGAAAAGTGTGTAGTTAAAAGGTGTGATTGCACAGGTGTGCAACTGAACAGGTGTGTGGAGCAGTGTATGAGTGAGAGAAGGTGATTGTGCGTTGTGTTGACCAAATGGTCCAGGGACCAAGGAGGGTGCAGGTGGCACCATGTGAGATTGCACAGGTGTGCAACTACAGGTGAATGAATGACAGGTGTATGGAGAATGGTTGTGTGAAATACATGGAGTGTGGAATACATGGAGTGTGGAATATATGGAGTATTGGAATGGATGGTCGTGGAGTGAGTATGGTGGAAACTATGGAGTGTAGTGGAAGGTGCGATGGTGTGAATGGGGGAAGGATGGACCCCCATCACCAATACCCAGGGAGGGTAGTGTAAGTGTTAGGTAGAGGGTATAGGTAAATTGTGGTTGGATATTGGCATCTGTGGTGCGGGTGAAAGAATGGTATTTGGATGGGTGCATTAGTGTTGTGGAAATGGCTGGGCGTGTAGCCTGTTAGTGTGTGTAGTTGGTTTGGGCACTCCACCACTGTGAGGATGTCGGCCAGGTGAGGCCGCAGGTGGGCTCTGGGAGCCGGTAGAGTTGTTATGGATGGGGCCTGAGGATCCGGAGGACGGACCCGGGTAGCCCAGTGCCAGAGGGCACCGAGGGGTGACAGAGCCAGGAGGGGCCTTCCCCAGTTAGATAGGTTAGGGTGAGGAGCTAGGTAAGCTCGGGTGGCAACTGCAGTGGTGGAGGTGTGCAGGTGGGTATACCTGCTTGGAGAGCTACACGACTCAGCCCAGAAATTGTGCAAGGGCACCGGGAGATGAATCGGGGGAGTGAGACCCCAAATTGAGAAGCACCACAGTTTGGTCAATGGGAATTGGTTTTTAGAACCCATAGTGTAAGTTGGCCAATGGATTGGCAGGGAAAGACCCCGGGTAGTGTAAAGTGTGTTAATGTCATTTAGAAAGTAGTTAGGATGAAAATCTCCTTGCACCATCTACATCCACTCACCTGAGGTGACGTAACTCCACACCATGCCATGTTTTATTATTTTTATTGTGCAGATGTTTGGAATGTGAGACGCATCATGACGTGGGTGTGACATTGTGCTGATGTTCCATCTCTCCCTCCTTATGAGGATTGATGATAAATTGGTGATGGCAAATTTGGTTAGAGGGATTGTGGAGACGAATTTGGTGTAGGGAAAATATGGGGAAGACGTGACAGTAGTGACGGATTTGTAAATGTGTAGATTGTTGTACATATGGGGTAAGGGCAAGGGTAGAGTAGGTGACAGGGGGGGGTGACGTACGGTAGGGACGAGCTTTTCTCACTTCGCTCTCCGTACGCACTTCGCCTTGCATTGCCTTGATTGATGTGTACCCTTGTGACCTTACCCCTCGCTCATCTGTCTTTTCCCCCCTTTTGTCTCCCACATGAGGACCTGTGTGCCACTGGGCGCCGAGGGGAGCGTGCGTGAGTCCGCCATTGTGCACCCGGAACTCCCAGAACCAGCTGTCTGCATCGATGCACCACATTATGGACCACATGTCTGTGGCTGTGCACCACTGATGGACCCCATGGGTTGGGGCATGGCCCCTCTGCTGGAACTGGCCATGAAGGCCCGAAATCTTGTTGGCGGACCTTGGCCACAGGGCACCGATGCCACACAGGTGAACCACACGTAGTCGGCCCTGTGGGCCATAAATAAAGAAAATAAAAACGGACACGTTAGGTGCATTTTATTAATCCAAATAGGCCACCAGCAAAGAAGATGACAACACCTGGAAGATAGTAATAGCCAGCAGAGGGAGCCGAAGAGCAAGAGACCACCTGCAGGGTTAGGGGTTGTCGGTTTATTTTATTCATGAACAGTGATGACTGTGCACCGATTGGTGCTTGAGGGTGTGTTGGTGCGTTTTGGGTGCTTTCAGGGTGCATTGATGCAGAGCAGACTGTCTCTCCCCCCCCCCCAAAAGAACAATCACAGGTCCTGGGTTGCATTTTGTAAATAAAAGCAGAGCCATTGTAAATAATGCTCCCCACCGTCAGTGTATAGTTTGAAGACCATTCCGCAATTCGGTTAGCTGTGGGCGTGAGTCTGTTAGGTAGAGTGCAATGGAGCAGCGGGACATATTTATTTATGTTTTAAAACTGTCGCACTCAGGGTCAGGTTAAAAGTAGAGGGAACTACACCTACATGTCACACTAAGTTAAAGTTATAGGCCCGGGACGTGCCGAAGAGGAGGAGGGCGCAGTGTTGTGGATATGAGGATTGTGTTTTTTTTATTGTGTTTTTTATTATTATTGCTTTATTCTGGACCCTCCTTACTCCAGTTATGTATAAAGGTCAAAGGGCATCCCATAATTAGGTCATAAACAATCACGTCAGCCAATCATAGATTTCCCCCTTGTTGATAGTTATATCTTTATTATGTGTATTAGGGTAAGGCCTTGTCTTCCATTAAGATGACACTCCATTGCACCAAGTGAAATAAGATAGATTCCCTTCATTCCCCATTCCCACTCCCAAAACTTCCATTGCCAAGCCTCAATTGCCAGCTACATCCCCTCCAAGCCTCCATTGCCAACTGCACTGGGCAGTTTGCCAGGTTTGCTACAGCTGTGGGTTGTTGATTTCACCCCAAAGCCGCCATTAAGCATGTGCTCAGCTCGGGGAAGAAGGGCATGCCCGCCCATCGTCATCAAGGGCGGAGCCAGAGGGCCGTGCCGACCAATCAGGGCCGAGGCGAGCTGACCGATGGGCGTGTCCTGAAGGCCGGCGGCTTGATCACCTGAGGCGCTATAAAAGCGCGCGCGCAAGAAGCGAAAGTGTGGTTGGACTGAGTACGAGACGGAGACGAGTCCTGGAGAAAGCACGCGACGTCCACACAGCAGCAGCAGCAGCAGCCACAGCAGCAACAGCAGCAGCTTCAGCAGCAGCAGCAGCAGCCACAGCAGCTTGGGGCCTTGACGGCAGTTTCTGAGCAGGGCCGCGAAGGAACGGCGGCTGCTAAACGCGCCGATCGTGCTGCAGTACCCGTGGACCTTCCTCTCCCTCCAGCCATCCACCTCCTGCCTTTCCATCCTTTTGTGTATGTGAGTTTGTTCTGTGTGTCTTGTCCCTGGGTATTAATTAAGCTTGTATAAGCTAGCATTGCACTGTGTCTCTAATATCTTCTGTATATTATTTTATTATCTTTCCTTCTCCTTGGTTACTTTTGGGTGTAAATAGAAATAAATTATGTTGGTATTTCCAACCTTTTTGTCTTCTTCTTCTTCCTCTTCTTCTTCTTCTTCACATCCGTGTCGCCTTTGTCTTTTCCCTATTGAATACCTGTGGCGCGATCCGGCCAACGTTCGGGAATCGGGTTAGTCGGGGTAACTGTTCGGCCACGGTGCCATCCGCTCGGCAAACCAACATCCTTATCCGCGGTCCGTAACAATATATATATATATATATATATATATATATATATATATATATATATATGTATGTATGTATGTATGTATGTATGTATGTGTATATATATATATATATATATATATATATATATATATATATATATATATATATATATATATATATACATATATATATATATATATAATTATATATATATATATATATTAGTGGGGTATGCTTACACACTGTAAGCAATAAGTATGTGGGTACATAACAATTATAAGCTTTATAATAATAGACAAGTATCAACGACCGCCTGCTAGATATCGTTATTATTATTTTGATTTTTGATTTTTACAGACGTTTTACGGTTTTTTTTTAACGTAAATTTTCATTTACGGCCATTTTTTCTTTTTTTCCTTTGCAGACATTATTGCCATGTATATTTCACAGTTTACAATTCTAGAAATTACAATTTTCAAATGCTAGATATTGATTGAGGTTTTTTTTACGGATGCGTTTCCAGTTATTACGTAAATTTTCATTTACAGACAACTTCCGACGGTTCTGGGATTTATTTCCGGTGCACTGGCTTCGACTTCCTTCGACACGCCAAATTTCACTTTTATACGACACCCAGAAGGTACCAAGCATTAATATCAGTCAGTCGGTGGATAGAAAGAGCTTCATTTTTGTATGAATATATATTTAGTTTTATTTTTTGCAGGCAGAACGCTAGAGTGACCATGTTGAACTGGTATGGTGAAGAACGCGCTTTCGCTAGCAAAGCTTTTTACAAGAATAATGATGGTGCAACTGCAGCACAACGTCAATTCAAACTCCATTTCAATGTTCAACGTCATGGAAATGCGCCGTCTGTTCGTGCTATCAAGTTATGGGTTCAGAAGTCTGAGAGGACCGGTTCAACTTTAAAAGGGAAACTGCCGGGAGCACCCAAATCAGTAAGAACGGCACAAAACATTGAGCATCTAAGTTGAGTCAGTTTTGAAAAGTTTGCATCGCTCCAGCTGAAAGCATGCATCAGCCTTAAGAATTTCTCACACGACACTACGCCACATATTGCATAAGGATTTAAAGTTTTATCCCTATAAAATTCAAACTGTCCAGGAATCAAGTCAAGATGATGAGATTGCTCGCAAAAATTTTTGTGAGGGAATGCTTGGCCATGTTGCAGAACATCATGAATAATTGGTGTCAAAGATTGGAGGAATGTGTCAGACGGAATGGTGCGCATCTCCTAGATGTTCTTTTCCACAAATAAATGGCATGTTATGTACTTCACTTTCTTGTAAGAGTTTTGAAATACAACTTTATATTACCTTTACACGAGTGTTAAATATAACCATATTTCTGGCTCACCCTGTATATATATATATATATATATATATATATATATATATATATATATATATATATATATATATATATATATAATATTGTCGCGTCCGCGGCTTGTTATCACCAGCCTCGGACGGATGGACCGAACCAGCTTTAACTCCCGAGGCGATCTCCCAATCTGGCGGTTATGACACGTGCGGGATGGAAGAAACACGAAGCGTTTATCTTCATGAACACAAGGGTTTTTTTCTGAAACCCAACCAAGAACATTACAACGAAAACGTAACAATAATTATTTACAGCAAAATAAAGGTGAGGAATGAAACTAATGAAAATAAAGCTGAGGTAAAATGCTATGGTGAGGTACCTCCATACAGATACAAACACGCACACAGGATAAAGTAATAAAATTAAAATTTGCCTCCAGCACTTAGCTGGCCCCAATATGAATCCTGTGGTACGGTCAGCGGCTGTCGAAGCCCGCAGCCACCAGGTGGGAAGCACGGCAAAATGGCAGCAAAGCCGCGCGTCCAACTCGCCCGTTATCGAGGCAGGTGGCGAGCACAGCCCTCATTCCCTTCTCCTCCGTCCACCGCTTCACATTCCTTCGGCGTGGGGAAGGACAGCGTGGCCTTCAGCTCCCCGAAGAGCCCAGCATCCAAAGCCTCGTCGCGAATGCCACAGAATAATACAAACGCTCTCCTCAGCAGAACACAAAACGTACAAGCCTCCTCTCCGACGAGCTCCCCTCGTGCTCTCGCTCAAGACGTACCAAACATGAAGCTTCTTCTTCGCCTGCCTACGTCATCCAGCCACGTCACTTAGGGGGTGGGGGCGGGGATGGTAGGGGGGATGTGGTTCTGGGTGGCATGCTGGTCCCGTTCCCCACCCATTGAACCATTTTTGCCCTGCCCCTCCTGGGCGGGTCTTTGCCGTATCGTGTCCATGGAGCGTGAATACTAGCCGGCTGATGTTTTTCTTGGCCGGCGGCTGCCATAAATGTTAAGGATGGCCACAGAGGGCATCACGAACGAGGGAAATTAACCTTAAACCCAACTACTAATTAACACGTCATCATCACTTGTATGATGAACATTTAAACACCACCTTGAGCTACATCCTCCCCACCCATGTACATCGAGATGCTCCTACATGTCACACGGTCCAGACTATTCCCTCCTGAATCCCACCGCTCTCACGGTACTCTCCCACCTACCCCTATAAACGCAACAGTATTTATATTGAAAATTCCAATTTGAATAACAACTTATATATGTATTTTTTGGAATCATGGCCCAGCTATAAGCTATCATCCCGGTTTTTCGCAGGCAGAGTGATTCATCAGTGTGTGTGCTATCCCTTGAATGGACGTTAAACTGAATGTCCTGTCTGCCGGCATTAGTTGATGGATGTTAAACATCCCACAGTGTTCTTTAAGAAGAGTAGGCGAGTTATCGCCGGAACCATTAACAAATTCCAAATTTCTGCCCTGACATCCTGAGTTGGAGTGGTGGCGCCCCATCCAGGATTGTAGCTTTGTAACTGCTCGGGGATTAACAAGGCTCTGCATAGGGCATGGAACATGATGATGATATATTATTTAAAGGCCATCACATTTGATTCTCTTTGTCTCTAGTTTTTATTTGTTACCATCTTTCCCATCCCCCTCCATAGGTAGAATAAATAATTACCCTTTACCATGCAGATTTACCCGGACAATGAATTACAACGTGGTTACAGTGCCCTTTGAGGCAATAATATGACAACATTCAATTAGCACCAACCAAAAACACAATTATTATCAAAATTCATCATATATAACTATGAAAAAAACACGTCATATATTAAACATGTCATATATAACTTGGCAAGTTAAACACGTCATATATAACTTGCCATTTCCAATGTGTCAGCTTCTCACATCATGAACCATGCTTTCTCCAAAATGCCTGTGTAACTCAGTGCAGAAACACAATTATCAAAATTCATCCTGCATGGGTCGCCATTCCGACACAGTAAGTCAGGGAAGAAATTATGCAATTTGTTCATGGAGCCAGTGATAACTCAACTACCCTTCTTGAAGGATAACGTGGGATCTTTAACGTCCATCAACTAATGATGGCAGATGGGGCGCCGGTTTAATGCCCATTTGAGGAGCAACATACAGTACACATTAATGATTCACCCTGCCTGTGAAACACCAGGATGACAGTTTATGGCTGCGTCAGGATTCAAATCCATGCGAGACAGCTCAGAGGTGAGCGTGTGTACCTCGAGTCCATCCTGCCAGCCATTGTAAGCCACTGGTTAAACCAATAGGTAACTAGAACTACACTAGGTAGAGCACATACCTCTGCCAGGCTGAACAGGTTACGCTTTGTATTATATTAATTGGTCAGATCTGGATTCAGATCTGAACCAAAACCTAATCAGCTTGTTCTTCATACCTAACCAACTCATCCACCAAGTTTTGACATAATCCGTCCATAACCTTTTGAAATATCATGCTATATTTCGTTTTTGGCCACATCTCTCAATGGCGAACAATCACTTGAAATTTTAAAAACTCTAGTGTCTGGATCCGGATTCAGATCTTCACCAAAATTGAATGAATTTGTCCTCGTCTCACACACAACCTGTCCACCAAGTTTATTCCAAATCTGTCCACAACTTTCTTGAAATATCGTGCGATAAATCGTTTTTGGCCACATCTCTCAATGCTGAATAATCACTTACAAAATTAAAACAAATGATCTGGATCCGGATTCAAATTTTCACGAAAATTGAATTAATTTGTCCTCATCTCACACGCAACCTGTCCACCAAGTTTAGTCCAAATCTGTGAACAACCTTTTTGAAATATCGTGCTATATTTCGTTTTTGGCCACATCTCTCAATGGTGAAGAATCACTTAAAAACTAAAACAAATGATCTGGATCCACATTCAAATTTTCACCTAAATTGAATGAATTTGTCCTCATCTCACACCCAACCTGTCCACCAAGTTTAGTCCAAATCTGTGCACAACTCTTTGAAATATCGTGCGATATTTCGTTTTTGGCCACATCTCTCAATGGTGAAGAATCCCTTTAAAAATTAAAACAAACTAGTGAGATACCCGTGCTACACACGGGTGGGTAGGAGGCCAGAAGCAAACAGGCAATGCAGATACGGCGAATGCTAAAGCATGAAACCAATAAATTCCACATTCCTGTAGCACCCTCAGTCGCACGTCAGACATGGACAGCAAGTTCGTGAAGGACTTCCATGAAAAACGTGCCCGTTCGCAAACAAACGGGTACGTTCACGTATAGAAACATTGATCGTGGGTCTGTGGCGAATCTGCATATGGCGATCCACGAAGTTCACGTTTGGAAAATAGAAACCATCACCGCATGTCGTCAGTTACTTGAACTCGATATCTATTTTTTCATTCCAAACAACATAACTCCAATCACAAATTAATCACAAAATAAACTTTTAACAACATTGTTAATGTTTCCTTCATTGTAAAAACTACCAAGTAAACAGTTAAAAGGATTTTGAGCCGATAGTTGTTACGGCCTTTGCAAGATCGATGGAGACAGCGATCTGTTAGCGTATACACCACCCAAATAGCTATGTGGAATTCTCTCATGTAGAGATTAAACTCACGTCGTTTGAACTTTGGCCGAAGTCATTATTTACTTTTAGTGATGTTTATATACAAATCAAAAAGAAGATATTTGGTTTTGGGTCGTCCTTTCCGCATATCTTGTGAGTTGGAGAGATGACCGTGATGGAGGGGAGGGGGTTGGCATTCTCTCAAGCAGGGATTCAACCCATATCTTCATAAAAGGTCTTTGTTTGAGGTCACCAAGTCCGATCGGTGCAGCTGTGCAGCCGTTTGTGCGGCACCCAGGAAAATAACGTTATGTGGGAGTCCAAACCTGAAAATGCTGGAAGCCAAAGCTGAAATTGGAAAAACAATATAGCCTATTTTACTCCAGGAGATCCCAGGATTACCCACCAAAAATATCGTTGCGATCGGTTCAGCCGTTTTTGCGGTACCTTCGAACGGACGGACAGACAGACAGACAGACGGATATTTGGTGAATTATAGTAAGATGATCTGGATCCGGATTCAGATCTTCACCAAAATTGAATTAATTTGTCCTCATCTCACACCCAACCTGTCCACCAAATTTAGTCTGAATCCGTCCATAACGTTTTGAAATATTCTGTTTACAGACAGAAAAACAGTAAGATAGACATGGATGAAAAATGAGGAGGCAGTCGCAAGAGTCCTTGGAGCTTTCAAAACATCTCCAATAAGTCCGCGTTGTGGTTATCCTTACAGCTGATCGTGCCAAAATCCTTATTTCACGTTCTCCCTGAGATTACCGAAGAGAATCTTCCGCTTGTATTTCAATTGCTCAAGACATGTTGGAGATAATTGAACAAGATTACACTTTTCTTAATCAAGTACTTGTGCAGTGATGAGGAAAATTTCATTTGTGTGCCAGCGTGAGCAAGTATAATTGTGTTTATTGGGCCAAGAAGAACCATCGTCTGGCAATAACACCAATGCGCTCAACGAAGGAAATAGTATTGGTCGTGGTCTGGCCAGGTGGCATTATTAGCCCCCGTTGGACTTAGTCCGAAACAGGGGCTTATTGATTTGGTCTCGTCCGTCCGTCCGTGCGTCCACAACCATACCTCGGAGATGTTAAATCTCCGATTTTGTTAAATCCTGGTACAAAGACAACCGATGACGTTATACATATGCACGTCATTTTGTCTCGCGATCAAAGATGGCCGACTTGCGGCCATTTTAGTTGTAAAACCACCTGATGTTGAACACGTCTACTATTTCTCAGATGTGTATTTGCCGATGTTGTTCAAACTTGGGACACAAATAATGAATTATGGTTTGTATATACAAGTCATTTTTCTTCGAGATCAGATTCAAGAAGGCCGACTGGAGGCCATTTTGTTACTTAAACGTGCCCCCATCCATTTCTCGGACATGTATGTACCGATTTTCTTCATACTTGGTACAAAGACAATCAATGCATGAATATACATGTGCAGATTTTTTTTTTTGTATACAAGATTGAGGCTCGTGTAAGAGCTAACATTAATGACGAAAAAACAAACGGACACATAACACGAAATAAAGGGAGCGGGAGACCAGATGGGGAGAGAGGGGGGAAGCACACAAGTACAACATTTGAGAGCAGGGACATCGGGAGATCTGTGGGAGGGAGAGTTTGTTTTGTCATCCGACCAAAGATGGCCGACTGACGGCCTTTAACTCCATACAGCAAAATTACAAAAAACCATGGCGGGGGTTATGACATTTTATGTATTTTTCTTGTTGTCCAAATTTTCTACTCTGACTATCTCACAGCCACCATGCCATCAATGTGTGTGCCATCCATCGCAAGGACGTTAAGCCAGAGGACCTGTCCACCAGTACAGTCATTATTGGCCGTTAAAGATCCTACGGTGTCTTTCGCAAGGAGTAGACAGATCATCGCCGATACCCCGGACAAAATTACAAATCCTGCCCAAATCACCTTCAGCCGAACGTCAGACCTGGCCAGCCGGTTCATGAAAGACTTGGGCCAAAAAACCTTTCCGGCAAACCCCAAAAAGAAGTATGTAGTCATGTTGGTCAACATCAATCAGCATGATAATAAAGGAGATTATTTCCACGTTCCACGTTCTTTGGCCCAAGTCTTTCACGAACCTGTTGGCCAGGCCTGATGTCGGACGAAGTAATTGGGGTAGGAATTTGTAATTTGTTCATGATGCCTACTCTTCTCACGTACTCTTTGCGAAGGATGCCGTTATATCTTTATTGTCCACCAACGTTTTGTGCAATGTTAAAATTGTAAAACAGGTATTTTAAAAATACTTTTTAAAAATATAACATTTAAAAAAATGAATTTTAAATGAATAAAATTAAATATTTTAATTAAAAACAATTTTTTTTAAATAAAAACCGGAATTTTGTCACAAGCTTTGTATACAAGTTCATTTAGATTGGGTGGGTCCTGTCTTGTTGCAAGCCTAAAGTGGAGGCATATCTAACATGTTTTTAGACAGGCAGGTGCAGATACAATTCATAGGCCGATGTACCCAAGCATTAAAATAAAACAACTTGTGGATTATATTTATAATAATTACATGAACCATCCTTTGAAATGGTGCGAGTATGGACAAATCCTGGGAGATACAAATAACTATATGTAGTTGTAATAATATTATTATATGCTGGACTCACAATACTGTGCTATATGCATTGTGGAACAAAATTAGCCAGTTGTAGATATTAAAATCAAGAATTATTGGAGACCCTTAGCACCTGGGTGGTTGCACATAAAGGTGCGGTTGCTCGACACACACAGGATACTTACTGTAAGGTGTAGTCCATGGTCGCGCCAATTAGCCGCACCCCATTATTCTGCAGGACTGCGTGTCCTTCGGTCCCTTGTGCTCTTTTCGACTCTTCAGAACATCCCCGCCATCATCATCGGAACCTGCGCACGTGCGAGCGCACCCGAAGCTGCGCGTGACCGCCGATGTCTACACCTGCTTTTATCACCTTGGCCCACCTGTACAACATGAGCACAGACCGCGATCTACAAGGGATCCTCCTGTACGTGAAATACACATGCAATAAACCCGACTCGGTGGCCGCCTCGCGATGAGCCCGGGCAGATGTTGCGCTTTAAGGGGGCGGAGACCCTCGCGGTTCGGTCTGTTCACCGCCCGCGTTCGAGCTACGTACGTCGTACGGCTGCCCCACCTAGATTAACGGGCCACCCAGCCCGCACCCCTCCCGCTCAAACATCCAGTCCCTGCTCAACCATCCAGTCCCTGCTCAACCATCCGGTCCCTGCTCAACCATCCGGTCCCTGCTCAACCAGCGAGTCCCTGCTCCACCACCCAGTCCCTGATCAACCATCCAGTCCCTGCTCAACCATCCAGTCCCTGCTCAATCATCCAGTCCCTGCTCAACCATCCAGTCCTTGCTCAACCATCCAGTCCCTGCTCAACCATCCAGTCCCTGCTCAATCATCCAGTCCCTGCTCAACCATCCAGTCCCTGCTCAATCATCCAGTCCCTGCTCAACCATCCAGTCCTTGCTCAACCATCCAGTCCCTGCTCAACCATCCAGTCCCTGCTCAATCATCCAGTCCCTGCTCAACCATCCAGTCCCTGCACAATCATCCAGTCCCCGCTCAACCATCCAGTCCCTGCTCAATCATCCAGTCACTGCTCAACCCACCCCACTCTGCTCAACCATCCCGTCCCTGCTCAACCATCCAGTCCCTGCTCAACCCCCACTACTCAACCCGCCTCTCACGCTCCATGCCCCCCTCCTCCTCCTCCTTCTCCTCCTCACCCGCCCCTCCCGCTCAACCGTCCAGCCCCTGATAAACTTCTCCCTCCCCCTTCAACCCAACCTTACCGTCATCTCCTCTCAATTGTGAAATTATTACATTATTAACAAATCAATTACAACATGATGTTGTGCACCGCTCATTTCCTATTCCATCTCCAAGCGCTGCATGACGTCTTTGCCGGGCATCGAACGGGGCTCGGCAATGACGCACGCTGAAATAGAGTACTCAGTTTTCACTCCGGTTGTTTTCTTGTTTGTTTTCTTGTTTGTTTGTTTTCTTGTTTGTTTGTCGAGACGATATCTCAGCCATCCTTTGAGCTAGGAAGCTGAAATTTCGTCACAATAGTGAGCAAGTGCTTTGAAAAAAAGCTATTTTTTGTTTTTTGATTAATCAATTAATTGATTAGTTATTTAATTATTATCGATTAATTAAGTACTTATTTATTTCCTTTCTCTTCTGGGCAACATTATCTCAGTCACCTTTTGAACTAGGAAGCTGATATTCGGATACGACAGTGACCAAGTGATGTGGCTATAAAGGATATATTTGATTTATTGATTAATCAGCTAATCGATTAATTACATTATTGATTGATTACTTAATTAATAATTTAATTTTCTGATTAATGACTTATTTAATTAATTATCAAAAGGTTACATCTTCGGATGAAGCACTGGTGGTTTAGGTATGCTATTCGCCAATTGATTAAGAAAATGTTGTATGATCATTATTTGTTGAATTTAATTATGCAATTAATCAATCAATTATTGTACACCTCTCCCTCCCAATACAGTGTCTATGAGCTGCACGGCGGTATTGCCGGCGCGGAAGGTGCCCCGGCAATGCCACGCTGGAGGATATTTAATTATTTGGCATGGGGGCGGTGTACTTTGAATGTATCTGTACTTGTTTTCTTTCTTGTTTGTCCGAGCGATATCTCAGCTATCCTTTGAGCTAGGAGGCTGAGATTTTGGCACAATGGTGAGCAAGTACTTTGGCAAAAAACAGTATTTTTTGATTAATCAATTAATTGATAAGTTATTTAATTATTATCAATTAATTAAGTACTTATTTCTTTCCTTTCTCTTCTGGGCATTATCTCAGGCACCTTTTGAGTTAGGAAGCTGATATTTGGACATGATAATGACCAAGTGATTTGGCTGTAAAGGCTATTTTTTATTTATTGATTAGTCAATTAATCGATGAATTATTTACTTATTCGATTCATGACTTAAATAAATTTTTTTTTTAAAGTTACAGATTCGGATGAAACGGTGGTGGTTTAGGTATTCTATTAGCCAATTGATTAATTATTTAATTATTTTATGATTATTATTTTTTTCTTTTCATTATTAATCATTTATTTATTTTCTTTCTCAACTGGGCAATATCTCAGGCATCTTTTGAGCTAGAAAGCTGATATTTGGACACGAGAGTGACCAAGTGATGTGGCTATGAAGGATATTTTTGATTTATTGATTAATAAATTAATCGATGAATTATTTATTGATTAATCAATCTTTTTTTTAGATTCATGGCTTATTTAATTAATTTTCAAAAAGTTACAACTTCGGATGAAGCACTCACTGGTGGTTTCGGTATGCTGTTAGCCAATTGATTAAGAAAATATTTTATGATCATTATTTATTGATTTTAATTATGCAATTGATCAATCAATCTTTATACACCTCTCCCTCCCAATACGGTCTCTATGAGCTGCACGGCGGTATTGCCAGGCACCTAGGGCGCCCTGGCAATGCCGTGCTGGAGGATATTTAATTATTTGGCATGGGGGTGGTGTACTTTGAATGTATCTGTACTTGTATACCACTCCTTTCCTATGCCATCTCCAGGCGCTGCATAACGTCATTGCCCGGCACCGAAGGGGGCCTGGCAATGACGCATGCTGAAAGGGAGTACTCAGTTTTCACTCCAGTTGTTTATTTTCTTGTTTGTTTGTTTTCTTGTTTGTCCGGGCCATATCTCAGCCATCCTTTGAGCTAGGAAGCTGAAATTTCGGCACAATAATGAGTAAGTACTTTGTCAAAAACATTATATTTTTTGTTTTTTGATTAATTAATTAATTATTTGATTATCATAGATTAATTAAGTACTTTTTTATTTCCTTTCTCATCTGGGAAATATCTCAGGCACCCTTTGAGCTAGGAAGCTGATATATGGACATGACAGTGACCAAGTGATGTGGCTCTAATGGATATTTTTGATTTATTAATTAATCAATTAATTATTTATTGATTAATCAATTAATTATTTAATTTTTTTTCGATTAATGACATTTAATTATTACTTTTCAAAAAGTTACAGCTTCGGATGATGCACTGGTGGTTTAGGTATGCTATTAGCCAATTGATTAGGAAAATATTTTACGATCATTATTCATTTATTTTAATTACGCAATTAATCAATCAATTATTGCACACCTCTCCCTCCCAGTACTGACTATGAGCGCTGGAGGCGCCCCGGCAATGCCTTGTTGGAGGATATTTATTTATCATGGGTGATGGGGGTGGTGTACTTTGAATGTATCTGTACTTGTTATCTTATTATTTAATTTAGCTGTTTACATTATCTATAAGGCAATGAACATAATGAAAAGCTATATACATATTTTTTACATCATCTTCTACTATATGAGAGAGATGTCTGTCTGTCTGTCTGTCTGTGTGTCGCCATTTTTCTCAGAGATGGCTGAACGGATCTTCGTCAAACTTTCAGAGGTTCATCAGTGAGTGCCTGGGAGTGTTTTAGGAAAGGAAAAAAAAAAGATCTTTTTAAAAGCTCGTTTTTTGGAGTTAAAAAATAATAATCGCTCGATAGTGCATGAGCCTTTTTTTATTAAGGACAGTTATATACAAGTACACATTCGCATAAAGAAATACAAAACAATCACCAGACATTTGAACACAAATAAATTAAACATTTCCGGAAGTGTACGAAGTTGGTAGAACGGCATCACTCTTAACGCAGAAATGGGATGAATGCCACATTCACCCACCAGCATATATTTAATGAAAAGGTGATGAACCCCCTTCCTCTCTTGCCTCCCTCCCCCTCCTCTCCTCCTCCTCTCCCCCTCCCTCCTCCCCCCATTCCTTCCCTCCCCCCTCCCCCCTTGCCCCCCAAACCCCCTAACCATCCCCCTTCCCCCCATATTCCCCCCACCAGCTCCCTCCCACGCCCGGCAATGCCGGGTACATCTGCTAGTCTACTATATAAGAGAGATGTGGTCAGGAGGAAAAGTTTCTGTCAACCCTCGACTCTGATTCTGCAACTGGACCTGACGGCATCAGCCCACGGGTCCTAAAATCCTGCTCCGCCACCTCTTTCACTCCCTCTCTCTGTTCTCTTCACCCTCTCTTTTGCTCAAGGTCATCTGGCATCAGCTTGGAAATCAGCCAACATCACCGCTTTACACAAAAAATGTGCAAAAACAGATCCTTGCAACGACAGACCAATCAGCATTCTGATTCTGATCAGAGCATGAGCAAAGAGCAAAGCAAAGCTTCTGATCATGAGCAAAGTCATGGAATCCATCATTGCTTCAGATATCAAATCTTTCCTCTTCTCAAATGGCTTTATCTCTGATCATCAATTTGGTTTCAGACCAGGTCACTCTACTCTGGATATGCTGCTTCTGCTGTCTCAACAATGGATGGAGGTCCTCAATGCCAAACAGGAAATTAGAGCTGTCTCCCTTGACATATCACGTGCCTTCGATACGGTCTGGCACCCGCTCTGCTCACCAAACTCTCCTCCTATGGTATCCATGGAAATCTCCACGCTTGGCTTGCAGACTTCCTCTCTAGTCGTAGTCAACGTGTGGCCCTGAATGGGTTTCTCTCATCTCCTCTACCTGTTCAGGCTGGAGTTCCCCAAGTCAGTGTTCTGGGTCCTGTGCTTTTTCTGGTCTTCATCAATGATCTCTCTGACTCTCTTGAAAATCCTCTCTATCTCTTTGCTGATGACTCCACTCTCTGTCGCTCCATTCCTCATCCCTCAGATCGGCAATTTGCAGCCTCCTCACTCTCTGCAGACCTGGACAAAATCACAGACTGGTCAAACAAGTGGAACATGTCTTTCAATCCAGACAAATCTCACACTCATACTATGTCTCTCCGAAAAGACCGACTGGACAACCCTCCCATCCACGTTCTGAATAATCCTCTCCAATAAGTTCTGTCACTCAAGCTTTTGGGTCTCACTATCTGCCATGATCTTTCCTGGGAAAACCACATTTCAAATCTGGACTCCAAAGCCAGTCGCCGAATGGGCATCCTCCATCGTGCGAAGTTCTTCCTTGGCACACATGAGATCGTCACCACATACAAGGCTTTCATCTGCAGCTCAATGAAATACTGTTCTCCCCTCTGGGCCAGTGCTCCTGCCTCACACCTAGCTCGACTTCACGCTGTTGAAACCAAAGCTTTCAGAATCATTGGAATCTCCCGCGATGAAGCTAACTCCGAGGGCCTTTCACTTACTAACCGCAGGCAGGTTGGTGGTCTTTCTGTTTTCTATCGAATCCTCTCCGGCCTTGCTCCCCCAGCCCTCTCTGGGCTCTGTTCCCCAAATATTCCTGCAGGTCGCACAAGATCTGCCAGCAACCCTCTTATGGTTAAAATGCCAAAATCAAGACTCTCTGCTCACCTTCACTCCTTCATTCCTCTTTTCTCCCACCTCTGAAACAAACTCCCTTACTCTCATCAATCCCACTCCTCCCTCCAGGTCTTTAAAACAGCTGTTCACCTCCATCTCTTATCTTTCCCCATCCAAAACCTTGATCTTTTCTACCCCCACTAATTTCACCACAGATTCACTTTTTTGAAATACCAACTTCCTTCCTGGAAGTCCTTGCAATGTCCTTGTGTTTTATACTTCTCCTAACCCACCCCCCTTCCCACGCCTCCTCCCCCCAAGCCCTCCTACAGATCTCCCGATGTCCCTGCTCTCAAATGTTGTGTTTGTGTGCTTCCCCTTCTCTCCCCATGTTGTCTACCGCTACCCTTATTATATGTTTTGTGTGTCTGTTTGATTTTTTTTGTGTGATAAATGTTAGCTCTTTCACGAGCCTCGATCTTGTATACAAAAAAAAAAGAAAAAGAAAAGAAAAGATGTCTGTCTGTCTGTGTGTCGCCATTTTTCTCAGAGTTGGCTGAGCGGATCTTCGCCAAACTTTCAGAGCTTCATCAGTGAGTGCCTGGTAGTGTTTTAGGAAGAAAAAAAAACTTATGAAAAAAAAAAGATCGTTTTTTTGGGAGTTTTAAAAAGAAAATCGCTCGATTGTGCCTAAGCCTTTTAAAATGAATTACAGTTATATACAAGTACACATTCGCATAAATAAATACAAAACAATCACCAGACATTTGAATACAAATAAATCAAACAATTCCGGAAGTGTACGAATTTGGTTAGTATGGCTTCTTCTTCTTCTTCCTGATCGGCATCACACTTAACTCAGAAACGTGAGCCACATTCATTCAGAAACGTGAACCACATTCACTCAGAAACGTGAGCCACATTCACTCAGAAACGTGAGCCACATTCACTCAGAAACGTGAGCCACATTCACTCAGAAACATGAGCCACATTCACCCACCAACATATATATGAACCCCCTTCCCCTCCTCCCCTCCTCTTCCCTCCTCCCCTCGAGTTCTCCCCCTCTCGCCCCCTTCCCCCCCCCCCAACACCCCTACACCCCTCCACTCCCCGTCCCCCCCCCTCCCCTTCCCTCTCCCCCCTCCCCTACCCTTCACCCCTCCCCCGCTTGGCATGGCCGGGTACTTCTGCTCGTACTGTATAACAAAACCTAATATTACTCTGCAGTATTTACGAATATTATATATTCATTAATATTATTGAATAGTTGTTAGGATTATCATTATTATATCCAATAATTATTACTACTGCCATTATTAGTCCCCTACCGGTGTGCACTGGAGGGGACTATAGGTTTGCACTCCGTCCCTCCGTCTGTCAGTCTGTCAGTCTGTCAGTCTGTCAGTCTGTCAGTCTGTCAGTCTGTCAGTCTGTCCCTCTGTCAGTCCGTCACGCAAAGAACAGTTTTCCGGACTTTTTTTTCTAAACTCTTAATGCTAATGATTTCAAACTTGGCACATGGTTTCCTCATGATAAGTTACAGATCAAGTTCGAACTTCACGACGTTTCGATCATTTTTGACAAAGTTATGGCACTTTGAACTTTGGGAATTTCCCCAACAGTTTTCCGGACCACAGACTGCTGGTAGGGGACATGTATTGCAGCGCAATACTCAGAATGCTTGTTAGTCCCCTACCGGTGTACACCGGAGGGGACTATAGGTTTGCACGCCGTCCCTCCGTCTGTCAGTCCGTCAGTCTGTCAGTCCGTCAGTCCGTCACGCAAAGAACAGTTTTCCAGACTTTTTTTCTAAACGCTTAATGCTAATGATTTCAAACTTGGCACATGGTTTCCCCATGATAAGTTACAGGTCAAGTTCGAACTTCACGACGTTTCGAGCATTTTTAACAAAGTTATGGCACTTTGAACTTTGGTAATTCTGATAATTCTGATGATCCTTAACTCAGTGCCATTTTAAGTTTTAATTTCCTTTAAAAAACAATTTCTCTGCAATAATAGGACCGATTGAGATAAAATTTTCACCATATGATGGACTCGGTCTGTAGAATATTTTAATGGTAATTATGACGTCACAGGTCACGTGGTTCCGGTCGCCATATTGTTTTTCGTGAAAACACGAAAACCCCTTTTTCTCTGCAACGGCTGAACAGATCGAGGCCAACCTTTGCAGGCCGAATCGCATACGCATGACGAACAAAAAAGTCAACGAGCATGACTCGTTGTGTGTTGACGCACTCGTTGTGTGTGACAACGAGCATGACTCGTGTCATGCGTCACATGGTTTCAGAGTTATGACGTTTTTCAGCCTGAACCTTTAAAACCGAGCTCCTCCCTCATTTTTGACCCAATCGAGGGGAAACTTCACAGATCTGTTCAGCACTAAAATGTCCTTTTGGAATTTGCGATGGGGCACGTGGTTTGGCAGAGATCGTTAATTAAACGAAAATATTTTTTTAAATGGATATCTTGTTTATTCTGGAGTTCTCCTCAAGCCGGACTGCGCGTCCTCAACCTCGTCTCGCGAACGTCAACAGTGTGACACAGCACGCGCTTTCGGGAGGGGCGGATCCAAGCCGAGCACATGGATCATTGATCGTGAACCGAAAAATATGATAAATTACACATGGTTTCAGAGTTATGACGTTTTTAAGCATGAACCTTTAAAACCGAGCCCCTCCCTCCTTTTTGATCCAATCCGGGGGAAACTTCACAAATCTGTTCAGCATATCAGTCTACTAAAATGTCCTTTTGGAATTTGCGATAGGGCACGTGGTTTGGCAGATATCGTTAATTAAACGAAAAAAATTTTTTTTTTTAAATGGATATCTCTTGAATCGCCAGTACCTCAGACAGTGAGTTGGTAATAATTTCTATAATTCACACAGTGCAATACGTGCAGGCCGCTCCACGGAGCGACCTTGCTGGCTTATCAACGAGGCGAGGCGTGACACACGTGTCTCAGCATACCTCAGATCAAGTTTGAAAACCAGCATCAACCGTGCATAAATTTGCATATTCGATCATTTTTGACAAAGTTATGGCACTTTCAACTTTGGTAGGGGACATGTATTGCAGCGCAATACTCGAAATGCTTGTTATTATTGGTTTTTTAAATGACCAGTTTAATTCTCCCATCAAAACCAACGGCTCATGTTAAAGAAGTGATGAGGCTGTGGGAGAGGGGTGGGTGGAGGAGGAGACCTGCAAGTAAGAGGGTTGAGTTGGGGTTAGGTAGGTTTCACGGTGGTAGAAAAATATTGCACGTGGGAATGGGGGAAATGATATGATTGGCCTATGCTGTTAGAAAGTCGATAGGCCTGAGGAAGCCTGCTGTGAAGCGGGTGAAACGTCACCTGAGTGGGAATAGGGTCACCTGAGTGGAATGTCTGCTCTTCCTTATTTGCTCAAATTTGCGGTAAGTTTCATGTTTGGAATGATTTTCAATGTTGTTTGACTTCCAGACAGGCCAAAACAATTACCTACAGTCACGTGAAAAAGTAAGTACACCCCATGTAAAGTTTTGACTTTTTAAACATATTTCAATATACAGCTATTTGATCTTCATTTCAACAATATTGATAGCTAAAGGTGATATAATATAACAAATATCATGAAACATTTACATTTTGTAGTCCATTGTATAATTTAAATAAACATAAATGCAAATTTCACATGTGGAAAAAGTAAGTACACCCCTACATTTATCACTACTTCAAATACCTAAAATTAGAATCAGGTGCACCAGCTCAGGTGCAAATGATTAGAACATCGTTAGAGAGGATCTTGGAGGAACCTGTCTTATTTAAGCCTCAGACATTTAGTTTGGTTTGCTCTTTGTTGTTGAAGTGTGCGGCGTCACCATGCCTAGATCAAAACAGCTCTCTGAGGCCTTCAGAAAGAAGGTTATAGATGCCTACGAGTCTGGAAGGGATTTTAAAAGATCTCCAAACAATTTGAAATCAATCATTCGACAGTCCGGAAGATCATCTACAAGTGGAGAAGATCCCAAACAACTGCCAACTTGTTCAGGCCATGCCGCCCCAGCAAGTTCAGCCCGAGAGCAGACCGCAAGATGCTGAAAGAAGTCTCTAAGAACCCCAGAATGTCATCACGGGACCTACAGGTAGCTCTTGCCACTGTTTATGTCAAAGTGCACGAGTCTACCATTAGAAAGAGGCTGCACAAATTCGATCTACATGGGAGGTGTGCCAGGAGGAAACCTTTGCTGTCCAGAAAGAACATCAGGGCAAGACTAAAGTTTGCCAATGAACACCTCGGAAAAGACCAGCACTTCTGGAACAATGTGCTCTGGACAGATGAGTCAAAGGTAGAGCTATTTGGCCACAGTACCAGAAAACATGTTTGGTGAAAACCAAAGACAGCATGTGACTACAAGAACCTGATACCAACTGTAAAGCATGGTGGTGGAATTATTATGGTTTGGGGCAGCTTTGCTGCATCACGGCCTGGGCAGCTCACCATCAAAGAATCCACTATGAATTCTTCATTGTACCAGAGGGTGCTTGAGGATAATGTGAGGCCATCTGTCGAAACGTTGAAGCTCAACCGAAGGTGGACCTTGCAACATGACAATGACCCTAAACATACAAGTAAATCCACCAAGGAATGGCTGAAAAGAAAGAAATGGAGGGTTCTGGAATGGTCAAGTCAAAGCCCGGATCTAAATCCCATCGAGATGTTGTGGGGGGATTTGAAACGAGCTGTGCATGCAAGAAACCCCTCAAACATCGCACAGCTGAAAGAATTCTGCATGGAGGAGTGGGCAAAAATTTCTCCCAGTCGATGTCAGAGACTGGTAGACAGTTATAAGAAACGCCTACTTGAGGTTGTTTCTGCCAAAGGGGGCAATACCACCTATTAGAGCCAAGGGTGTACTTACTTTTTCCACATGCGAAATTTGCAATTATGTTTATTTAAATTATACAATGGACTACAAAATGTAAATGTTTCATGATATTTGTTATATTATATCACCTTTATCTATCAATATTGTTGAAATGAAGATCAAATAGCTGTATATTGAAATATGTTGAAAAAGTCAAAACTTTACACGGGGTGCACTTACTTTTTCACGTGACTGTAACTCCTCTCTGCCCATACGTGCTTGGGATGAGATTCTGCACAATTTGCCAATTTTAAAGCCAAGGTACTGCTTACCTGCAGGTTCGTGTTCATATTTATGTCCCGATAAATGTTTAAGATATAACATTCAATTGAAATTAAGTTGTTGCTCGATCATGTCGACAGACAGACAGATAAAGTGAACCAATTGCTTAACCCCGCTTTTTGCTTCGTGCAAACGGTAAAAAAACAATAACATGCGATGGAGGATAAACTGACCTCAAACAAGGAAATGAGGCCATTTGGCTCAAGATAGCCGTGGGCATTCTCGAGTTACTTATTGCTACAGCTTTAAACATCAATCTTCTTGATGGTTTACGAACGTCTAAGTAACCCAATCTTGATCTCGAGTGGCCCAACTTCTTCTATTTATGAAAGGAGTTTGGGTAGAATAACTGATATTTACTGTTTACATTACCAACCTTTGCTGTATCTTCATGTACTAATTATTTGTTCAATTTTTAAGTAATTGGAGACCATTAATTTATTATGTATGCACAAGACAAGGGGAAAGGATTGGGCGGGAAAGGGGCTAAAAATGGAAAATTAAATTTGAGAAAGGTAATATAAGTGCATATAAGTGGCATAATAGTTGGAGCAACAAGTCTGATTTTGGGAGGCCGGTGGTTCAAACCCCGGCCGAGTCAAATTCACCATATTTGCTAATGTAAGTAATACTTATCGTCACCTTGGAAAACAATACATGGCATAATCCGAAATTGCTGGTTTCCTATGTTAGAGCAAGTCATTTGCATCCAGCATTGGTTGTGGCCATGAGTGCCAACGGCAGGTACTCCCCCCTCAATGTGGCTCAGACCATTCCGTCTTGTTAGGGGGACAATTAGGGTTAGGGTCATATTGTGTCTCTGTGCGACATTTACGTTCGGGTCCATTTCCATCAGACATAAAACAGGAATTGCACATAAAAATTTGATGGATTAAAAAATATTCCATAGACCTACCTACCTATGGGCCTAGCAATAATAGTTGGCATTTATGTTCCATTATCCAGGCCAAATCTCAAATTTCTAACGCTAAAATAGAAAGATGATGATAAAATTTAGAGCTAGAAAGATGATGATAAAATTCAGCTGTAGTGTAGCAGCATAGCAAACCTGTTGTGCATTTTGTGATACAAGCACCAAATTTGGCACAAATGTACATTAATATGTTGCGAACATTTTCAGATATTGGGCCACTTGAAATTCCGTAATTTTTTTTTTCAAATTTTTTCAAATTTCGTAATTTCAAATTTTTCGGGTGACACCGTCACAATTTCGGTCTTCGAGGCCGGCCGATATAGTGGGGCGGCTTAGCCCAAATATTCAAAAGAATTGTGCATTTTGTGATACAAGCACCAAATTTGGCACAAATGTACATTAATATGTTGCGAACATTGTGTGGTCAGCAATGAAGACGAGAGTCTGAATTACATGTATGCAAAAGACCTTGTGAACCAGTGAAGCAAATACACGGGTAAGCATGAATTAAATCTAGGGCATGATATAATTTCCATGATGTTTACCTCTACACTCAATGGTGGAAGGAGGTAATGTTTTGATCCCAGCTTGTCTGTATGTCTGTTTGTCTGTTAGTCCACAAAATTCCAGACAAAGCTTGTAGTAGTGGTAGTTGTAGTGGTAGTGGTGATAACAGAAATTGTTATATAGAACTGAACTTATATTATTATTATATGCAGAAAATAACTTCATTTCTATATGCCCTGCAGTGGACAGGCTAATTGGTTTATGCACTGAAGGGGTCACCCTGGTGTGCACTGCTGTGTTCTGCCTCACTGAGTTGTTCAGGTATGATGTACTCAACACAAGCTTCCGGTCGGCCCGGAGGTGGGGGTGCGGGGCCTGTCACGGAACGTCAAAACAAACGGCCTGCCGGGGCCGCCCAAAAGTCGGGCATGAGGGGCGCGTCCACTAATGGAACGCCTCTCGCTTCCCAGATCGAGGGCCACGTGGTCAGGAGAACCTCGTCCCTTCCGGTCACACTTTGCCTATCGGCCGGCCTCGAAGACCGAAATTGTGACGGTGTCACCCGAAAAATTTGAAATTACGAAATTTGAAAAAATGTGAAAAAAAAAATTACGGAATTTCAAGTGGCCCAATATCTGAAAATGTTCGCAACATATTAATGTACATTTGTGCCAAATTTGGTGCTTGTATCACAAAATGCACAATTCTTTTGAATATTTGGGCTAAGCCGCCCCACTACTGGTACAACTCAGCAGGTCCTCGATTATATAATGGAGGATTTATGTTTTTCTTCACTTTATTCTAAATTGCACATTTGATTTGATCAGTGCTTGGACTAAATCCATTGCCTGAGCGATGCAAAGCTGAGCTATATAGCATGGTATGAGATGAAAGAAGATCCTAAAGTGGCTTTGTGTGTATTGGGCTTGTGCTTTTATCATGTGCCTTTATTATGTGTTTATCTTTCACTCTTGACTTCTTTTGATTTTTTATCTTTGATATTCATTTATTTTATCTTTGATTTATATTTGATATTCACTCTTGATTTATTTTTCTCTCTCTCTCTCTCTCTCTCTCCCTGCAGGCCGTTTGTGTTGGGCGTGGCGTCATGGCGGCTGTGAGCAACTGCTCTGTGTTGTAGTGAGTCGGTTGTGAGATTTACTCCTCTCCTGCCCTCCCTGACCCCCCCCCCCCCCTCCATCTCCTTTTCCATCCTGTGTACTTTGGCATTTTGTTTTCATCCGTTCTACATCTTTGTCTTCGAGAGAGAGAGGATTGAGAGCGGACCCATTTTGGGTGCGGCCTACCGGCTTCGACGACGCTTTGTAAGCCTTTTTGTGCTTATAATGCACGTTTATTATTTATTTTAGTTTGATTTATTTCGGTTTGGTACCTACTTGTCCAGTTTGGACAAGTGGGGGGTGTTAATTCGCTGTGGATGGCGAATACACGCTCTCTGTTAGAGGCGTTCGACAACTTAACAAGGAAGCATGCATTTGTGTGTGTTCCACCCAAAGGAACCTCCACCGAGCACATTGTTTTGTCGGTGGGGAAAATAATCGGTTGTGAGAATGTACGAGCAGCGTCGAGAATGAATCAGAAAGTTGTTGTATTTGTGTCCGATGAAAAATTCGTTCACGATGTTGTTAGTGCGGGATTAACCACAGAGACAGGTCTCTTTGTCTTGGCGTCGCCTATGGACACTTCGTCGATGAGCGTCGTCATATCTAATGTACCCCCATTTATAACCTGCAACCAGCTGATGTCCGTGTTGTCCCGATATGGAACAGTCGTGTCGAAAATCACAATGATTCCGCTGAGGGTCTGATGATGAATGTGTTAAACATGTGATGAGCTTTAGACGGCATGTGTATGTGGTGCTTCCGGATCGAGGCGTTGACACGGGGTTAAACATCACGTTCAAAGTAAAGGTGAACAACCATGAGTACCAGATGTATGTGTCATTGGCCTCATTAACATGTTTTCATTGTGGAGCTTTTGGCCACGTGAAAAGGTTTTGTCCGAAGGTATCATGTGTAAGGTGCGGTGAAGCAGGTCATAGCGATGCTGATTGTAAAAGAGATAACACCCCGGTCTCTAACGTACAAAACAAAGTAAACCGAAATACCCGAACGGTTCCTACCGCTGCTCCCTCGCACACGAGTAGGGATAATACTCCTGTTTGTGTTGGTGAAAACGACAACACCGCTGATTCGGTAAATAATGAAATAATCCTGGAAAACCCACCTGTTGTGGCTGATGCTTCGTGTAGTGAGGAGATGGAAGAAGATCCCATTGTGTTGACAAAAAAAGCGAAGAGCACCTGGTGCTTGTAACTCCAACATTACGGTGAAAAAGGTAGTGTTGGATAAAGACAGTGTGGGTGAAGACGCCCATAAACGTCTCTCTCAGGCGTCCACAAGCTGTGTTGACACCAGGGAGAAGGAACCTGAATGAATTAATTCTCAAACATTATCGGGCAGCACCGAAAATTTGGGAGACAAAGTAGATGGCGAGACTAAAGATGAGGGTGAGCTCATTATTGAGCTGCCACCTTCACTATCTGCTGTGACCGAGCGGAATGGGAATGTTTCAGCCCTGAGCTCCTCATTATCAATGCAAGATCTAAATCATGACACTGGTTCGCCAACTGAGCCAGTGAACATCTCCCCACAGGAGTGTGAAGCCGATATTTCAGCTCCTGTTGAATGTGCCGGGTACCAGAGTGAAGGTGACTCTACAATAGAACATTCCAGCAAATCTTCGGACTTGGTTGGAATCAAAATGGGGACGGCACAGACTGATATATGTGACCCGGGCGGAGCTGTTTCTGATTTGTCTTCATCAGATGATGAAGTTGAGATGACTGAGTTGTTTCAATCTTCATCGGATGATGAATATTCACCTTCACCCATAGCTCCTCAACTGATCATTTCCTTTCTAAATGAAACCTACCGACAGCGAAATGTGATCATAGAAGATCATTTTCCTGATTTAATTTCATTCCTCCAGGCTGCAAAGGACATATTTAGGAAGCCGGATGAATTTCATTTAACAAAGTTGCTGTTTCATCGGTTTAGACAGGTTGTTACAAAAGCAGGGAGCGAGATTTCCCAACAACCGCTCAAGCCTTTTGATAATCCATGAAAAATAATCACCTTTGGAACCTTAAATATGAACAGCGGGGTGCAAGCCACAACTGCCAGGTTCAGGTGAAAAGTTTATTTGAGCTCAAGAAAATTGATGTACTCTTACTCCAGGAAACCCACATAATTCAAAATGTGGTGTACGATTGGTGTCGCCTCCTTAAGGGACAGTGTTGTTTTAGTAACTTGTCTTCTTCTTCTGCTGGTGTGGCCTTTTTACTCAGACCAGGACTAGTACCTCAGTCATTCCTCTTCCAGGAGGTGATTAAAGGCCGGTTTATTTATCTGGAACTGGTCATTAATAATTTTCGTTTTACACTATTCAACGTTTATGCACAAAGTGAGAGTGTGGAACGAAGAGCTTTCTTTTCATCTTTGATTCGACACATGCAGTCGATAGATCTCAATAATTGTATTTGCATGGGGGGTGACTTTAATTGCACCTTTGAACCCAGTATAGACCGAAATACAGCAGAACCTCATCCCGAATGGAATACTGATTTGTTCAATTATTTTTCGGCAGTGGGTGTGCTAAATGCATGGAGGCTACATTACCCCAACAAATCTCAGTATACTTGGGGATGATGTGCCAATGGGAGAATGACCTTCGCTAGACTTGACCATTGGTACATAAACTCACAGTTCAGGAATGCGGTTATCTCTCCAAGTCATTTTCCATCTTTGTTTTCTGATCATCATTTAGTTACCATGGGCCTCTTTCCCTCAACCCTTACGCAAAAGTGCATACTGGAAATTCAACACCAGTCTTCTCGAAGATGCTTTGTTTAAAGATGCCTTCCGTGCTTTTTGGGCCATGCAACTTTCAAGAAAGCCCTCTTTCTCTTATTTAGCATTATGGTGGGATAACACAAAAGCTCAGATTAGAGTGTTTTGTCGGCATTTTGTTTCAAACGAAACTGATGTAAAAAATATAACAATGACTTGTTTAGAAGCTGATATTATATGGTTAGAGTGTAAATTGGCTAAAGATAATAATAGAAGAGACCACAGGTTATTGGTTGAAAAGAAGGCTCAATTGAGAGAGCTGATTCAGGAGGAAGCAGCAGGCCTGTTAATCAGATTAAGAATAAACAATTTAAAGGTATTAGAAACCCCTAGTAAATCTTTCTTCCAAATTGATTTTGTGAACAAGTCACCCAAAACCTTTTTCTCTGTACTAAACTTTAGGGGAAGCATGGTTGCCAACCCTGGAGATGTAAGGTTGTGCATTGGAGAGTTTTTTTCAAAAGTTCATGCAAAACAAAATGTTTGTGAGCAAACCATGGAATTTTTTAACTTCTCACCTTTCATCCCTAACTGAGCCTCAGCGCCTGGGCCTGGATTCACCAATTACGTTGCCTGAGCTAACGCAGGCCCCAATTGAAATGGACTTGGGGAAAGCTCCTGGGATTGACGGCCTACCGTCAGAATTTTTCTTGGCTTTTTGGGACCTTTTGGGCCCTGAATTATTGAATGTCCTGTAATCATCCTTGGTGCTTGGAGAACTCCCACTAAGCTTTAGATGAGCGGTGGTGTCGCTGATTCCAAAAACTGGAGATCTACGACAGATAAAGAATTGGCGGCCGTTCTCGTTATTATGTATGCACTACAAAATATTGTCAAAAGTGTTGGCCAGGCGGTTGAAGACGGTAATCGGTGATCTCGTCCACCCTGATCAGAATTACTGCATCCCAAACAGATTTATTCATGATAATATATTTTTGATCAGGGATTTAATGGAATGTGATTGCATGGAAAAAGATTTTGGGATAATATTCCTTGATTTGGAAAGGGCTTTTGATAGTGTTGATCATGTTTTTTTGTATCGTGTGCTAGAAGCATGTGGCTTTGGTGCCAACTTTAGAGCCTATGTGACTTTGTTGGACAACAATATATTTAGTTTATTTAAAATAAATAACGAACTCAGTTCTCCGGTACAGGTTCAAAGAGCGGTGAGACAACGATGCCCGGTTTCTAGGTTATTATTTTCCTTGGTAATGGAATCACTCCTAATTTTATTGAGGAAAAATATTTCAGGAGTGACTGTATCCCCTGGGAGTCCTTCAGTGGTTGTATCGGCTTATGCAGATGAAATCTGTGTGGTTGTTAAGAATGATAATGATATCCCTGCACTTGTTGATTGTTCTAAATATTTTTTGCCTCGCTTCTTCTTTGAAGTGTAACTGGGACAAGAGTAAAGCCCTATGGAAATCCGTGTCTCAAGAACAATCCACCTGGAACAGTGCTGGTACCACCTGTGCATCTACCAACAAAGTTAAAATGGGTGGAAGACGGAGTCAAATACCTTGGGGTTTTCCTGGGATCTTCACATTACGTCCTCAAAAATTGGGACGGGATTGTTGAACATGTTAAAAAAAGATTGGGACTGTGGAAACGAGCACTGCCCCACCTTTCCTACAAAGGCAGGGTTCTAGTGGTTAATAATTTGGTGGCTTCTTCCCTGTGGCATAGGTTTATCTGCCTTCAGCCGCCGGAGGCACTACTAAAGGCATTGCAGAGGCTACTGGGGGATTTTTTTTGGAGTGGTCACCATTGGTTACTACCAAATGTTATATGTAGCTCCTTGTCTGAAGGTGGTGTGGAAGGGTAAATTTATCAAGTGATTTTATGAGCCACAACCTGTCAAAATCGAGTGTTTAGAACCTACTTATCTTGTGTATAAGTTTTTTTAATGATACATAGAAGTTTATACATTCTTATATCCTACACAATATATCCAGATGTTCTATATAATAAATCCTTGATTTATGGTCAAATAGCGAGTTTTATATGGCAAACTAATAGTGTCTGCAGTTTGCACAACCTGGACAGGACGCAGGGCACCCTAGGTCATGAAATGCAAATGCTGTGTGCATGTTATATGAGATTGAGACTGCATGTGTGATCCATGAAGTTGACTATTATTTAAACATTGTTCATAACAGACAAGATATCTATATGTAAATATGTATATATATATATATATATATATATATATATATATATATATATATATATATATATATATATATATAAATATATATATATACATATATATATATGACTTTTTCAACATATTTCAACATAAAGCTATTTGATCTTCATTTCAACAATATTGATAGAATGATAGATAAAGGTGATATAATATAACAAATATCATGAAACATTTACATTTTGTAGTCCATTGTGTAATTTAAATAAACATAAATGCAAATTTCGTATGTGGAAAAAGTAAGTACACCCTTGGCTTGAATCGGTGGTATTGTCCCCTTTGGCAGAAACAACATCAAGTAGGCGTTTCTTATAACTGTCTACCAGTCTCTGACATCGACTGGGAGAAATTTTTGCCCACTCCTCCATGCAGAATTCTTTCAGCTGTGTGATGTTTGAGGGGTTTCTTGCATGCACAGCTCGTTTCAAATCCTCCCACAACATCTCGATGGGATTTAGATCCGGGCTTTGACTTGGCCATTCCAGAACCCTCCATTTCTTTCTTTTCATCCATTCCTTGGTGGATTTACTGGTATGTTCAGGGTCATTGTCATGTTGCAAGGTCCACCTTCGGTTGAGCTTCAACTTCCCGACAGATGGCCTGACATTATCCTCAAGCACCCTCTGGTACAATGAAGAATTCATAGTGGATTATATGATGGTGAGTTACCCAGGCCCTGATGCAGCAAAGCTGCCCCAAACCATAATATTTCCACCACCATGCTTTACAGTTGGTATCAGGCTTTTGTGGTCAAATGCTGTCTTTCGTTTTCGCCAAACATGTCTTCTGGTACTGTGGCCAAATAGCTCTACCTTTGACTCATCTGTCCAGAGCACATTGTTCCAGAAGTGCTGGTCTTTGCCTCGGTGTTCATTTGCAAACTTTAGTCTTGCCCTGATTTTCTTTCTGGACAGCAAAGGTTTCCTCCTGGCACATCTCCCATGTAGATCAAATTTGTGCAGCCTCTTTCTAATGGTAGACTCGTGCGCTTTGACATCAGCAGTGGCAATAGCTACCTGTAGGTCCCCTGATGATATTCTGGGGGTTCTTAGAGACTTATTTCAGCATCTTGCGGTCTGCTCTCAGGCTGAACTTGCTGGGGCAGCCTGGCCTAAACAAGTTTGCAGTTGTTTGGAATCTTCTCCACTTGTAGATGATCTTCTGGACAGTCGAATGATTGATTTCAAATTGTTTGTAGATCTTTTTAAATCCCTTCCCAGACTTGTAGGCATCTATAACCTCCTTTCTGAAGGCCCCAGAGAGCTCTTTTGATCTGGACATGGTGATGCCGCACACTTCAACAACAAAGAGCAAACCAAACTAAATGTCTGAGGTTTAAATAAGACAGGTTCCTCCAAGATCCTCTCTAACGATGTTCTAATCATTTGTACCTGAGCTGGTGCACCTGATTCTAATTTTAGGTATTTGAAATAGTGATAAATGTAGGGGTGTACTAACGGTACTTTTTCCACATGCGAAGTTTGCATTTATGTTTATTTAAATTATACAATGGACTACAAAATGTAAATATTTCATTATATTTGTTATATTATGTCACCTTTATCTATCAATATTGTTGAAATGAAGATCAAATAGCTGAATGTTGAAATATGTTGAAAAAGTCAAAACTTTACATGGGGTGTGCTTACACGTGACTGTATATATATATATATATATATATATATATATATATATATATATATATATATATATACATATATATATATATATATATATATATATATATATATATATATATATATATATATATATATATATATATATATATATATATATATATATATATATATATATATATATATATATATATATATATATACATATATATATATAATATTATATTATAATGATCTTTTGACTTATGAAGGAAAAGATGAGTTTCCAGATTGACAAAGAATGTGGTTGTCATAGCTATCGAGTGATTTCCCTGAGGCAACAAAGTTCCGCCTGCAACAAATTGGACTTCTGAGTTTTAAATCTTGACAAAAGTACATATGGGTTTTTAAGTATGACAAATTGTGAAGTAAATACCTCTTTATTAAATAAGGACTTTCTTATTTAATTGCATGCCTGTTTGAAGTTTTAACATGACTTATTAAGTTATCATGTTACTATTGTTTCAATTTGCAATATGGGATGATAACCCTTGCATCAACTGGCAGAATACTCAGGGCCTGTGGAAACAATGATGTTAACAATAAATGAATTACAGATAAAACCACGGAATGGTAAATCATTTGGTATAGTTTTAATAACAAAGGCACTGTAATTATTTAATTATGACTAAGGGTAATATAGTTAAAGATATGGTGCTTTGAAATAAAGTAAGTAATCTTTGTCCTTGTAATGTCGAAAATGAGTAAAAGATATATCCACTTATTTCTTATTTATGCTTCACTGAGATAGTCAATGAATGACCTTCAAATGTTCTTGAAGTCTCCAAGCAGAATTAAAAGGATGATGGCTCCGAAATGTCTGGCAGGAGACAATGGGAAACAGATGTGCCTCGTTAAAAAGATTTGATATGCAGACCTACTCGGCGGGGAACCTCCCCACCCCAATATTTCATTCGACCAATCCCCATTGCCCTCATCCCTCCCACCTACACTTTGCCCAACCAATCCTAATGTTCCCCTCCCATTTTTCTATAGCAACCAATCCCATCTTCGCTCCTCCCTCTCCACTTTCTCCTCCCACTTTCAACTTGTATAAAGATCAGGACTGACATCCAAATAGTAGGATTTTCACTAGGTTTGGAAATGTTGTACTTAGGATTTTACTTGGTTTGTCTACACTGTATGTTGACTGTATACTGTGCATGCTACTGTTATTTGGTGTATCATTATGATGTTTCCTTTGATGTACATCTCTACTGTACCAGGATTTTTCACTTGGGACTTTTTGTGAATCTTGCAATGTGCTTTCGTGAATTGTAGTGTGCTCTTTTTGGTTTGATAAAGGTTATTGTTCCTTGCTGTGTATTCCCTTGTAAACAAAAGTGTTGTCCTCCTCTGGAATTAAAATTTGTGATTCTTCTTCTGACAAAAGTTTATGGACATTGAATGCTTGATTGATCTATTACATACTGTCTAAAAAAATATATTCAACAGTGGCCAGGGACTGATCGACATAAAAAGTGGTATCATGGCTTTTCGGCTGTGCACCGTACAGCAGTTGCTGTACAAGGAACGACTGCCAAGCCGACATCTGGCCTGTCACATGTTGTGAAAAGCAAGCTGGCTTGGATACGGCCTTGAGATTTTCTTAATCCAACACCAACATGTTGACACATCTCATCTACCATCATTCTATCAGAGCCTTCTGAACGCCTGGCAAAGCCTTTCAACTAGTCGCCAGCAAGAAACCTATACTACAAACATGTTTGTGGAAGAACCCCTTTTTTACAACCCGCTTTTTCCTGCAATTCCAAGAAGCCGAGACTTTTATCAACACTTTATTACAGCAGGCCTAATCAAAGTGTTGGATTTCAGCCATGATTCTGGTTGGGGGTGGAAGGCGGTGCCAGAGATAGCTGATATGACTGGAATATGGTCAAATATAATTATTGGAAGAGTCCTAAAGGAAATAGTAAAGAAAAGCTTCCAACTTGGACTAAGATGGCCCCAGGAGTTTTAGTGACATCCAATGACTGGCATTTTCCTGGTTTATTGGTACAGCCTAGTCACAGAGACTTGCCCCCAATTAGTGAGGGACAAAACATTTTTCAGAAATGCAGTAGTAAAGACCTGTATCATTTATGCACTGCAGTTCTGCTTGGGAACTCACTGTTAAATGGAGTGGCCAGGTGGAAAGAGCTAATGCCGGAAGGACTCCTATCTGTGCCTGAATGGGAATCAATGTACAGTAAGCTGGTAAGCAAAAGGACAGGTGATCTCCAGTGGCGAATGATACAATGGATCATTCCGTCTAATAAATTAGTGAGTCATTTCACGCCCACATCTACGTGTTGCCCATTCTGTGTTTGCACAGAGGATGTGTTCCATGCATACGTTGATTGTGCAAGGCTTGTGCCTTTATTTCAATGGCTTAATTACATGCCTGGAAAAATGAATATCACTTTCTCTATGCGATCATTTATTTTTGGTTTCAATGATATGAAATAACATGTACATATGTTGTTTTTGTTTTTAGTGGCCACGGCGAAAATGGCAATTTATTTATCGAGGAAGGAAAAACTGAAAGGAAAGCCGATTGGGCAATGCGATGTCATGTTCTTTTTTAATGCCTTGATATCTGCAAGACTCAAACTTGAATTTTGTGTTTCTGAAAGAAAGAAAAGTATTGATGAGTTTATGAACATTTGGTGTTTTGATGGGATCTGCATGGTGCAGGAGAATGAATTAATGATACATTTGTAGGTTTGTTTTGATTGAATCAGTGTGTGGTCGGTTTTTTTGTTGTTTTTTTCTTTTATAGTTCATCGTACTGTTTTAAATTCCTTTCCTTTCCTGTTATTATCTTTTTTTATTTTCTGTGATTTTGATTATTGTGCTTGTATTGAATAGTATCTTCACCGACTGGCTTGTATTTTATATTTTTGTCATAAAAGTCAAAAAAAAAATCAAAAAGTAAATAAATAAATAAGTATCTCTATCTCTATCTCTATCTCTATCTCTATCTCTATCTCTCTATTTCTACCGATGTCTCCAATACTGTATATTTGGTCTGTTATTTGATTTAGTGGATTGATAGTTGGATGCACTGTTGTTGACCCTGACTGATGTTGAGCTGATCTATTGGTGATATTATAAGTGTCCAAACACAGATCAACCTGGAGATGAAAGTAAAGGAAGCTTCGTTTCAGTAGCATCCGTTTTAATAACAATAGCAAAAAATACTTAAATGTGCAATAACGCTCTGATTTACACGTTGCCATAGAAATAGAGAAGATGCTCTGATTTACACGTTGCCATAGAAACAGAGAAGATGCTCTGATTTACACGTTGCCATAGAAATAGAGAAGATGCTCTGATTTACACGTTGCCATAGAAATAGAGAAGACGCTCTGATTTACACGTTGCCATAGAAATAGAGAAGATGCTCTGATTTACACGTTGCCATAGAAATAGAGAAGATGCTCTGATTTACACGTTGCCATAGAAATAGAGAAGACGCTCTGATTTACACGTTGCCATAGTAATCCTCCAAATGCGTGGTCTCGGTAAGGATGTCGCATATGCCTCGTTGTGTCAGAGCGCTAGACTTTCGACCGATGGGGAGACTTGTCTTGCAACCAACATCACTCCCAAAGATCCTTCTTTTGATCCAAAGATCAAAGATCACGGGATATGTTTTGTTCAAATGGTTACATTCAATTGCTATGAGGGTCTGCTGTAAGTTTGAACATTTGACAAACAACTTTTCTCTTGCTGACAATGGCAACAAAGAGGAATTTTGGCCAAAAGCTTCCTCAATAGATCTACTGCTTATTTCAAAATTAATTCACAATCAGACTGTGAAAATCCCACCAGAAAGCTAGAATTGCAACGAAAAGATTACAGTTCAATGGTTTGAAGGGAAATCCATGATGGCACCATTTTGAAATCTCTTGTAAATAAAGACTGAATGAAGCTCGTCTCGTGATCAGTCTGGGCGGTTGCACGGGCTGTTTTATTTTCTTATTTGAAATAGAGCTAAGTGACAAACAGCAGCAGGTTCACTGACTGACAGAGGATCAAAGAGGAAGGAGGTAAATCCATTACATATGAGTGGGTGATTGGCAAAAATAATCTAGGGGCATTGGAGTGGTTAAGCGAGAGTAAAAGCGAGCAGGTGTGGGGTCCACCAATTTGTGAGACAAATATAAAACAAATATAAAAGTGAGGGACCACCAATTTGTCTTCAGTTGGTGCAAAGCAGAATTTGCACTCACAGCCTCCTGCTGCATGCCAATAACACAGAGTATTGGACTCAACCACCTCCAGGAGAAAGAGATGGGAAGAAGCGGCACCGGCCGAGAGTGGAGACCCACACTCGTCGGAGTGGCAAACTATCCAGGATTGTACTCTTTAGCCAATGAAACTGCCGAGGCAGCTCCTATGTGCCTCACGGCGTGAAAGGAATAGAAATCACGAACGTGTCAACCAGCCATGGGGTCCAAGAAAATGTTCTGCACAGGATGGTCATCAACAAAATGGTACAGAGGATTTTCCAGGGGAGTGAAGTAGTTATTAGTGTTGACCAATAACAAGTCTGGTCCTAAAACGCTGTCTTGCAGGTCAACAACATCCAGATGAGCTCTTGAGGCAGAATGCCATTAACAGCAACCTGATGTTTCCGCTCACAGGCAAAAAAAAGATAACCCTTTCATAAAAGTGTATTGACGAATTTCGTTGATGAAGGTGCATGGATGAATTTGGTTAATGAAGGTGCATGGATGAATTTGGTTAATGAAGTTGCATGGATGAATTTGGTTAATGAAGGTGCATGGATGAATTTGGTTAATGAAGTTGCATGGATGAATTTGGTTGATGAAGGTGCATGGATGAATTTGGTTGATGAAGTTGCATGGAGGAATTTGGTTAATGAAGTTGCATGGATGAATTTAGTTGATGAAGGTGAATGGATGAATTTGGTTGATGAAGTTGCATGGATGAATTTGGTTGATGAAGGTGCATGGATGAATTTGCATTAATGAAATGACATTCTAGTATTTGAAATATCAGAAAAAGAATTTACCAAATAAAAATGAAGTTCATGAGAAATTTGACCATATTTATTTGAAAATGAAAACTTTCAAAATGCAGAGACAGGAACTCCTTGAAACAAGAAATCTTTGAAAGAGCCTGATCAGGAACTCCTTGAAACAAGAAATCTTTGAAAGAGCCTGATCAGGAACTCCTTGAAACAAGGAATCTTTGAAAGAGCCTGATGAGGACCTCCTTGAAAAAAGAAGTCTTTGAAAGAGCCTGATAAGGAACTCCTTGAAAAAAGAAATCTTTGAAAGAGCCTGATTAGGAACTCCTTGAAACAAGAAATCTTTGAAAGAGCCTGATCAGGCACTCCTTGAAACAAGAAATCTTTGAAATAGCCTAATGAAGAACTCCTTGACAAAATAAATTTTTGAAAGAGTCTGATCAGTAACTCCTTGAAACAAGAAATATTTGAAAGAGCCTGATCAGGAACTCCTTGAAATAAGAAATACTTGAAAGAGCCTGTTCAGGAACTCATTGAAACAAGAAATCTTTGAAAGAGCCTGATTAGGTACCCATTGAAAGAGCCTGATTATGAACTCCTTGAAACAATAAATATTTGAAAGAGCCTGACCAGGAACTCATTGAAACAAGAAATATTTGAAAGAGCCTCATCAGGAACTCCTTGAAAGAGCCTCATTAGGAACTCCTTGAAACAAGAAATCTTTGAAAGAGCCTGATTAGGAACTCCATGAAAAAAGAAATCTTTGAAAGAGATTAAACAGGAACTCACCTCTTTAAAACTCAACTCAAACTCAACTCTTTAAAACAATAAGTCTTTGAAAGAGTCTGATCAGTAACTCCTTGAAACAGGAAATCTTTGAAAGAGCCTGATCAGGAAGTCCTTGAAAGAGCCTGATCAGGAACTCCTTGAAAGAGCCTGATTAGGAACTCATTGAAAGAGCCTGATTAGGAACTCCTTGAAAGGGCCTGATTAGGAACTCCTTGAAACAAGAAATCTTTGAAAGAGCCTGATCAGTAACTCCTTGGAAGAGCCCGATTAGGAACTCCTTGAAACAATAAATATTTGAAAGAGCCTGATCAGGAACTCCTTGAAAGAGCCTGATTAGGAACTCCTTGAAAGAGCCTGATCAGGAACTCCTTGAAAGAGCCTGATTAGGAACTCCTTGAAAGAGCCTGATTAGGAACTCCTTGAAAGAGCCTGATTAGGAACTCCTTGAAAGAGCCTGATTAGGAACTCCTTCAAACAATAAATATTGGAAATAGCCTGATTAGGAACTCCTTGAAAAAAGAAATCTTTGAAAGAGCCTGATTAGGAACTCCTTAAAACAAAAAATCTTTGAAAGAGCCTGATTAAGAACTCCTTGAAACAATAAATATTTGAAAGAGCCTGATCAGGAACTCCTTGAAAGGGCGTGATTAGGAACTCCTTGAAACAAGAAATCTTTGAAAGAGCCTGATCAGGAACTCATTCAAACAATAAAGCTTTGAAAGAGCCTGATCAGGAACTTCTTGAAAGGGCGTGATGAGGAACTTCTTGAAAAAAGAAATCTTTGAAAGAGCCTGATTAGGAACTCCTTGAAACAATAAATATTTTAAAAAGCTTGATCAGGAACTCTTTAAAACAAGAAATCTTTGAAAGAGCCAGGTCAGGAACTCCTTGAAACAAGAAATCCTTGAAAGAGTCTGATCAGTAACTCCTTAAAACAAGAAATCTATGAAAGAGCCTGATCAGGAACTCCTTGAAACAATAAATATTTGAAAGAGCCTGATGAGGAACTCCTTGAAACAATAAATATTTGAAAGAGCCTGATGAGGAACTCCTTGAAACAATAAATATTTGAAAGAGCCTGATCAGGAACTCCTTGAAACAAGAAATCATTGAAAAATCCTGATCAGAAACTCCTTGAAACAAGAAATCTTTGAAAGAGCATGATTAGGGCTCCTTGAAACAATAAATCTTTGAAAGAGCCTAATCAGGAACTCCTTGACAAAATTAATTTTTGAAAGAGTCTGATCAGTACCTCCTTGAAACAAGAAATATTTGAAAGAGCCTGATCAGGAACTCCTTGAAATAAGAAATCCTTGAAAGAGCCCGGTCAGGAACTCCTTGAATCAAGAAATCTTTGAAAGAGCCTGATTAGGATCTCCTTCAAACAAGAAATCTTTGAAAGAGCCTGATTAGGAACTCCTTGAAATAAGAAATCCTTGAAAGGGCCTGATCAGGAACTCCTTGAAACAAGAAATCTTTGAAAGAGCCTAATTAAGAACTCATTGAAAGAGCCTGATTAGGAACTCCTTGAAACAATAAATATTTGAAAGACCCTGACCAGGAACTCATTGAAACAAGAAATATTTGAAAGAGCCTCATCAGGAACTCCTTGAAAGAGCCTGATTAGGAACTCCTTGAAAGAGCCTCATTAGGAACTCCTTGAAACAAGAAATCTTTGAAAGAGCCTGATTACGAACTCCTTCAAACAAGACATATTTGAAAGGGCCTGATTAGAAACTCCATGAACAAAAGAATTCTTTGAAAGAGCCTTATCAGGAACTCTTTAAAACAATAAATCTTTGAAAGAGTCTGATCAGTAACTCCTTGAAACAATAAATATTTGAAAGAGCCTGATCAGGAACTCCTTGAAAGAGCCTGATCAGGAACTCCCTGAAAGAGCCTGATTAGGAACTCCTTGAAAGAGCCTGATTAGGAACTCCTTGAAACAAGAAATCTTTGAAAGAGCCTGATCAGGAACTCCTTGAAAGAGCCTGATTAGGAACTCCTTGAAACAATAAATATTTGAAAGAGCCTGATCAGGAACTCCTTGAAAGACCCTGATTAGGAACTCCTTGAAAGAGCCTGATCAGGAACTCCTTGAAAGAGCCTGATTAGGAACTCCTTGAAAGAGCCTGATAAGGAACACCTTGAAAGAGCCTGATTAGTAACTCCTTGAAACAAGAAATCATTGAAAAAGCATGATCAGAAACTCCTTGAAACAAGAAAGCTTTGAAAGAGCCTGATCAGAAACTCCTTGAAACAAGAAAGTTTTGAAAGAGCCTGATTAGGAACTCCTTGAAACAAGAAATCTTTGAAAGAGCCTGATTAGGAACTCCTTGAAACAAGAAATCTTTGAAAGAGCCAGGTCAGGAACTCCTTGAAACAAGAAATCCTTGAAAGAGCCTGATCAGGCACTCCTTGAAACAAGAAATCATTGAAAAAGCCTGATCAGAAACTCCTTGAAACAAGAAAGCTTTGAAAGAGCCTGATTAGGAACTCCATTAAAAAAGAAATCTTTGAAAGAGATTAATCAGGAACTCAACTCTTTAAAACTCAACTCAAACTCAACTCTTTAAAACAATAAATCTTTGAAAGAGTCTGATCAGTAACTCCTTGAAACAGGAAATCTTTGAAAGAGCCTGATCAGGAACTCCTTGAAAGAGCCTGATCAGGAACTCCTTGAAAGAGCCTGATTAGGAACTCATTGAAAGAGCCTGATTAGGAACTCCTTGAAAGGGCCTGATTAGGAACTCCTTGAAACAAGAAATCTTTGAAAGAGCCTGATCAGTAACTCCTTGGAAGAGCCTGATTAGGAACTCCTTGAAAGAGCCTGATCAGGAACTCCTTGAAAGAGCCTGATTAGGAACTCCTTGAAAGAGCCTGATTAGGAACTCCTTGAAAGATCCTGATTAGGAACTCCTTGAAAGAGCCTGATTAGGAACTCCTTGAAACAAGAAATCTTTGAAAGAGCCTGATTAGGAACTCCTTCAAACAATAAATCTTGGAAATAGCCTGATTAGGAACTCCTTGAAAAAAGAAATCTTTGAAAGAGCCTGATTAGGAACTCCTTAACACAAAAATTCTTTGAAAGAGCCTGATTAAGAACTCCCTGAAACAATAAATATTTGAAAGAGCCTGATCAGGAACTCCTTGAAAGGGCGTGATTAGGAACTCCTTGAAACAAGAAATCTTTGAAAGAGCCTGATCAGGAACTCGTTCAAACAATAAAGCTTTGAAAGAGCCTGATCAGGAACTTCTTGAAAGGGCGTGATGAGGAACTTCTTGAAAAAAGAAATCTTTGAAAGAGCCTGATTAGGAACTCCTTGAAACAATAAATATTTTAAAAAGCTTGATCAGGAACTCTTTAAAACAAGAAATCTTTGAAAGAGCCAGGTCAGGAACTCCTTGAAACAAGAAATCCTTGAAAGAGTCTGATCAGTAACTCCTTAAAACAAGAAATCTATGAAAGAGCCTGATCAGGAACTCCTTGAAACAATAAATATTTGAAAGAGCCTGATGAGGAACTCCTTGAAACAATAAATATTTGAAAGAGCCTGATCAGGAACTCCTTGAAACAAGAAATCATTGAAAAATCCTGATCAGAAACTCCTTGAAACAGGAAATCTTTGAAAGAGCCTGATTAGGAACTCCTTGAAACAAGAAATCTTTGAAAGAGCATGATTAGGGACTCCTTGAAACAATAAATCTTTGAAAGAGCCTAATTAGGAACTCCTTGACAAAATTTATTTTTGAAAGAGTCTGATCAGTAACTCCTTGAAACAAGAAATATTTGAAAGAGCCTGATCAGGAACTCCTTGAAATAAGAAATCCTTGAAAGAGCCCGGTCAGGAACTCCTTGAAACAAGAAATCTTTGAAAGAGCCTAATTAGGAACTCATTGAAAGAGCCTGATTAGGAACTCCTTGAAACAATAAATATTTGAAAGAGCCTGATCAAGAACTCATTAAAACAATAAATATTTGAAAGAGCCTGATCAGGAACTCCTTGAAAGAACCTGATTAGGAACTCCTTGAAAGAGCCTGATTAGGAACTCCTTGAAACAAGAAATCTTTGAAAGAGCCTGATTAGGATCTCCTTCAAACAAGAAATCTTTGAAAGAGCCTGATTAGGAACTCCTTGAAATAAGAAATCCTTAAAAGGGCCTGATCAGGAACTCCTTGAAACAAGAAATCTTTGAAAGAGCCTAATTAAGAACTCATTGAAAGAGCCTGATTAGGAACTCCTTGAAACAATAAATATTTGAAAGAGCCTGATTACGAACTCCTTCAAACAAGACATATTTGAAAGGGCCTGATTAGGAACTCCATGAACAAAAGATTTCTTTGAAAGAGCCTTATCAGGAACTCTTTAAAACAATAAATCTTTGAAAGAGTCTGATCAGTAACTCCTTGAAACAATAAATATTTGAAAGAGCCTGATCAGGAACTCCTTGAAAGAGCCTGATCAGGAACTCCCTGAAAGAGCCTGATTAGGAACTCATTGAAAGAGCCTGATTAGGAACTCCTTGAAAGAGCCTGATTAGGAACTCCTTGAAACAAGAAATCTTTGAAAGAGCCTGATCAGGAACTCCTTGAAAGAGCCTGATTAGGAACTCCTTGAAACAATAAATATTTGAAAGAGCCTGATCAGGAACTCCTTGAAAGACCCTGATTAGGAACTCCTTGAAAGAGCCTGATCAGGAACTCCTTGAAAGAGCCTGATTAGGAACTCCTTGAAAGAGCCTGATAAGGAACACCTTGAAAGAGCCTGATTAGGAACTCCTTGAAACAAGAAATCATTGAAAAAGCATGATCAGAAACTCCTTGAAACAAGAAAGCTTTGAAAGATCGTTCAAACTTAACTGATCTCTCCATACAGGTTGCTTCTGTCAAACCAGACGTGATCTGCTTAACAGAAACTTTCCTCCTTTATGATGTCTCTGATTCCATAGTATCTCTCCCGGGCTACTCCCTCCTCCGGTATGATAGACCTGAGCCTCGTCCTGGAGGCGGGGTTGCTATCTTTATCAAAAACTCTCTTCCTCACTCGCCCTGCACTGCACTCTCTCCACCTCACCCCCAGGAATACCTCTGGCTACGGCTTCCCCTTCGCTCCCACCTCTTGTTCATATGTGTGTTGTACCGTCCACCAAACAGTGATGACTCCATCTACATCTCGCTGTCTGATGATATGGACCAACTTCTATCTACTCATCCCAACTCTCTCTTCCTCATATGTGGTGATTTCAACTGTCATCATGCCAGTTGGCTGGGTGTGGGTACCTCTCTCACCAGCCATGGCTCCTCAGCAAAGGACTTCTGCGACTCACTGGGACTGACACAATCTGTCAATTTCCCGACCCGGATCTCAGTCAACGGAACATCTTCTCTTCTGGACTTGGTTATGACTAACTTCCCTGAAAATGTCTGCTGCCCTTCTTCTGCTCCGATTGGATCATCTGATCATGTCCTTGTTAAAGTGGACATCTCTCTGACCATCCTCAGGGAGCCTGCTCAGCGTCGACGAGTCTGGCATTTCACTCAGGCCAACTGGCACGGTCTTCAAGCAGCCATCAATCATCTGGACTGGTCTCCCATCTCTACCACCTCTGACATCAACTCATCCTGGGAATTCTTCCAAAGTAAATTGCTCTCTCTCATGCACAGATTTATCCCATCTCGTCTTCAGTTGTCATACCCTTCCTCCCGTCCATGGTACACGGAATCTTGTGGTGAGGCTGTTGCCCAGAAACAACTTGCCTTCGTCTCCTGGAAAGCAAATCCAACGGAAGGAAATCTCATTTCCTTTCACAAAGCCCGAAACAAGTGTGTGTCCACCCTCAGGAGAGCCAGGAAACAATATCTCTCCGTTCTCAAGACCGAACTCTCTTATCTGTCTCCCTCTTCCAAATCCTGGTGGCGTCTGGTCAAATCCGTTTCTGGTGTTTGTTCCCCCTCCATCCCCTCCCTTACCTCAAACGGCTACACAGCTGACTCCGCACGTGAAAAAGCTGAATGCCTCAACTCTGTGTTTGCCTCTAAATCTTGTGTCCCAAACCCATCCCTCTCTGTACCCACCATACCCAGTCGTACCCTGCTGCTCCTGGACTCCGTGTCCTTTCCTCCTGACAAGGTGGAAAAGTTTCTGTCAACCCTCGACTCTGATTCTGCAACTGGACCCGACGGCATCAGCCCACGGGTCCTAAAATCCTGCTCTGCTGCTCTATCTCACCCTCTCTCTGTTCTCTTCACCCTCTCTTTTGCTCAAGGTCAACTGCCATCTGCTTGGAAATCAGCCAACATCACCGCTTTGCACAAAAAAGGTGCAAAAACAGATCCTAGCAACTACAGACCAATCAGCCTTCTCCCAATTATCAGCAAAGTCATGGAATCCATCATTGCTTCGGATATGAAATCTTTCCTCTTCTCCAATGGCTTGATCTCTGATCATCAATTTGGTTTCAGACCAGGTCACTCTACTCTGGACATGCTGCTTCTGCTGTCTCAACAATGGATGGAGGTCCTCAATGCCAAACAGGAAATTAGAGCTGTCTCCCTCGACATATCACGTGCCTTCGACACGGTCTGGCACCCCGCTCTGCTCACCAAACTCTCCTCCTTTGGTATCCATGGAAATCTCCACGCATGGCTGGCGGACTTCCTCTCTAGTCGTCGTCAACGTGTGGCCCTGAATGGGTTTCTCTCATCTCCTCTTCCTGTTCAGGCTGGAGTCCCCAAGGGAGTGTTCTGGGCCCCGTGCTTTTTCTGGTCTTCATCAATGATCTCTCTGACTCTCTCGAAAATCCTCTCTATCTCTTTGCTGATGACTCCACTCTCTGCCGCTACATTCCTCTTCCCTCAGATCGGCAGTCTGCTGCCTCCTCACTCTCTGAAGACCTGGACAAAATCACAGACTGGTCAAACAAGTGGAACATGTCTTTCAATCCTGACAAATCTCACACTCTTACTATGTCTCTCCGAAAAGATCGACTGGACAACCCTCCCATCTACTTTCTCAACAATCCTCTCCAAGAAGTTCTGTCGCTCAAGATTTTGGGTCTCACTATCTGCCATGATCTTTCTTGGGAAAACCACATTTCCAAGCTGGCCTCCAAAGCCAGTTGCCGACTGGGCATCCTCCGTCGTGCGAAGGCCTTCCTCGGCACACCTGAGCTCCTCACCACATACAAGGCTTTCATCCGCAGCTCAATGGAATACTGTTCTTCCCTATGGGCCGGTGCTCCTGCCTCACACCTAGCTCGGCTTCACGCTGTTGAAACCAAAGCTTTCAGAATTATTGGAATCTCCCGCGATGAAGCTATCTCTGAGGGCTTTTCACTCACTCACCGCAGGCAGGTAGGTGGTCTTTCTGTCTTCTACAGACTCCTCTCCGGCCTTGCACCCCCAGCTCTCTCTGTGCTCTGTCCCCCAAATATTCCTACAGGTCGCACAAGATCTGCCAGCAACCCTCTGATGGTTAAACTGCCGAAATCTCGGCTCTCTGCTCACCTTCACTCTTTCATTCCTCTTTTCTCCCGCCTCTGGAACAAACTCCCTCACTCCCTTCAATCCCACTCCTCCCTCCAGGTCTTTAAAACAGCTGTTCACCACCATCTCTTATCTTCCCCCATCCAAAACCTTGATCTTTTCTACCCCCGCTAATTCACCCCAGATCCACCTTGTTTGAAATTCCAACTTCTTTCCTGGAAGTCCTGGCAGTGTCCATATGTTTTATACCTCTCCCACCGCCCCCTTCCCACGCCCCCCCCCCCAAAGCCCTCGCCCTCTCTCAGATCTCTCGATGTCTCCATGTCTCTCGGTCCCTGCTCTCAAATGTTGTGTTTGTGTCCTTCCCCCTCTCTCCCCATCTTGTCTACCGCTCCCTATGTTATATGTTTTATGTGTCGGTTTGTCTTTCTGTGTGATTAATGTTCGCTCTTTCACGAGCCTCGATCTTGTATACAAAAAAAAAAAGAAAAAAAGAAAAAAAAAGAGCCTGATCAGAAACTCCTTGAAACAAGAAAGCTTTGAAAAAGCCTGATTAGGAACTCCTTGAAACAAGAAATCTTTGAAAGAGCCTGATTAGGAACTCCTTGAAACAAGAAATCTTTGAAAGAGCCCGGTCAGGAACTCCTTGAAACAAGAAATCCTTGAAAGAGCCTGATCAGGCACTCCTTGAAACAAGAAATCATTGAAAAAGCCTGATCAGAAACTCCTTGAAACAAGAAAGCTTTGAAAGAGCCTGATTAGGAACTCCATGAAAAAAGAAATATTTGAAAGAGATTAAACAGGAACTCAACTCTTTAAAACTCAACTCAAACTCAACTCTTTAAAACAATAAATCTTTGAAAGAGTCTGATCAGTAACTCCTTGAAACAGGAAATCTTTGAAAGAGCCTGATCAGGAACTCCTTGAAAGAGCCTGATCAGGAACTCCTTGAAAGAGCCTGATTAGGGTCTCATTGAAAGAGCCTGAATAGGAACTCCTTGAAAGGGCCTGATTAGGAACTCCTTGAAACAAGAAATCTTTGAAAGAGCCTGATCAGTAACTCCTTGGAAGAGCCTGATTAGGAAATCGTTGAAACAATAAATATTTGAAAGAGCCTGATCAGGAACTCCTTGAAAGAGCCTGATTAGGAACTCCTTGAAAGAGCCTGATCAGGAACTCCTTGAAAGAGCCTGATTCAGAACTTGAAAGAGCCTGATTAGGAACTCCTTGAAAGAGCCTGATTCGGAACTCCTTGAAAGAGCCTGATTAGGAACTCCTTGAAAGAGCCTGATTAGGAACTCCTTGAAAGAGCCTGATTCGGAACTCCTTGAAAGAGCCTGATTAGGAACTCCTTGAAAGAGCCTGATTAGGAACTCCTTGAAAGAGCCTGATTAGGAACTCCTTGAAAAAAGTAATCTTTGAAAGAGCCTGATTAGGAACTCCTTAAAACAAGAAATCTTTGAAAGAGCCTGATTAAGAACTCCTTGAAACACTAAATATTTGAAAGAGCCTGATCAGGAACTCCTTGAAAGGGCGTGATTAGGAACTCCTTGAAACAAGAAATCTTTGAAAGAGCCTGATCAGGAACTCGTTCAAACAATAAAGCTTTGAAAGAGCCTGATCAGGAACTTCTTGAAAGGGCGTGATGAGGAACTTCTTGAAAAAAGAAATCTTTGAAAGAGCCTGATTAGGAACTCCTTGAAACAATAAATATTTTTAAAAGCTTGATCAGGAACTCTTTAAAACAAGAAATCTTTGAAAGAGCCAGGTCAGGAACTCCTTGAAACAAGAAATCCTTGAAAGAGCCTGATCAATAACTCCTTGGGAGAGCCTGATTAGGAAATCGTTGAAACAATAAATATTTGAAAGAGCCTGATCAGGAACTCCTTGAAAGAGCCTGATTAGGAACTCCTTGAAAGAGCCTGATCAGGAACTCCTTGAAAGAGCCTGATTCGGAACTCCTTGAAAGAGCCTGATCAGGAACTCCTTGAAAGAGCCTGATTCGGAACTCCTTGAAAGAGCCTGATTAGGAACTCCTTGAAAGAGCCTGATTAGGAACTCCTTGAAAGAGCCTGATTAGGAACTCCTTGAAAAAAGAAATCTTTGAAAGAGCCTGATTAGGAACTCCTTAAAACAAGAAATCTTTGAAAGAGCCTGATTAAGAACTCCTTGAAACACTAAATATTTGAAAGAGACTGATCAGGAACTCCTTGAAAGGGCGTGATTAGGAACTCCTTGAAACAAGAAATCTTTGAAAGAGCCTGATCAGGAACTCGTTCAAACAATAAAGCTTTGAAAGAGCCTGATCAGGAACTTCTTGAAAGGGCGTGATGAGGAACTTCTTGAAAAAAGAAATCTTTGAAAGAGCCTGATTAGGAACTCCTTGAAACAATAAATATTTTTAAAAGCTTGATCAGGAACTCTTTAAAACAAGAAATCTTTGAAAGAGCCAGGTCAGGAACACCTTGAAACAAGAAATCCTTGAAAGAGTCTGATCAGTAACTCTTTAAAACAAGAAATCTATGAAAGAGCCTGATCAGGAACTCCTTGAAACAATAAATATTTGAAAGAGCCTGATCAGGAAGTCCTTGAAACAATAAATATTTGAAAGAGCCTGATCAGGAACTCCTTGAAACAAGAAATCATTGAAAAATCCTGATCAGAAACTCCTTGAAACAGGAAATCTTTGAAAGAGCCTGATTAGGGACTCCTTGAAAAAATAAATCTTTGAAAGAGCCTAATCAGGAACTCCTTGACAAAATTAATTTTTGAAAGAATCTGATCAGTAACCCCTTGAAACAAGAAATATTTGAAAGAGCCTGATCAAGAACTCCTTGAAATAAGAAATCCTTGAAAGAGCCCGGTCAGGAACTCCTTGAAACAAGAAATCTTTGAAAGAGCCTAATTAGGAACTCATTGAAAGAGCCTGATTAGGAACTCCTTGAAACAATAAATATTTGAAAGAGCCTGATCAAGAACTCATTGAAACAATAAATATTTGAAAGAGCCTGATCAGGAACTCCTTGAAAGAACCTGATTAGGAACTCCTTGAAAGAGCCTGATTAGGAACTCCTTGAAACAAGAAATCTTTGAAAGAGCCTGATTAGGAACTCCTTGAAACAATAAATATTTGAAAGAGCCTGACCAGGAACTCATTGAAACAAGAAATATTTGAAAGAGCCTGATTACGAACTCCTTCAAACAAGACATATTTGAAAGGGCCTGATTACGAACTCCATGAACAAAAGATTTCTTTGAAAGAGCCTTATCAGGAACTCTTTAAAACAATAAATCTTTGAAAGAGTCTGATCAGTAACTCCTTGAAACAATAAATATTTGAAAGAGCCTGATCAGGAACTCCTTGAAAGAGCCTGATCAGGAACTCCCTGAAAGAGCCTGATTAGGAGCTCATTGAAAGAGCCTGATTAGGAACTCCTTGAAAGAGCCTGATTAGGAACTCCTTGAAACAAGAAATCTTTGAAAGAGCCTGATCAGGAACTCCTTGAAAGAGCCTGATTAGGAACTCCTTGAAACAATAAATATTTGAAAGAGCCTGATCAGGAACTCCTTGAAAGACCCTGATTAGGAACTCCTTGAAAGAGCCTGATCAGGAACTCCTTGAAAGAGCCTGATTAGGAACTCCTTGAAAGAGCCTGATAAGGAACACCTTGAAAGAGCCTGATTAGGAACTCCTTGAAACAAGAAATCATTGAAAAAGCATGATCAGAAACTCCTTGAAACAAGAAAGCTTTGAAAGAGCCTGATCAGAAACTCCTTGAAACAAGAAAGCTTTGAAAAAGCCTGATTAGGAACTCCTTGAAACAAGAAATCTTTGAAAGAGCCTGATTAGGAACTCCTTGAAACAAGAAATCTTTGAAAGAGCCAGGTCAGGAACTCCTTGAAACAAGAAATCCTTGAAAGAGCCTGATCAGGCACTCCTAGAAACAAGAAATCATTGAAAAAGCCTGATCAGAAACTCCTTGAAACAAGAAAGCTTTGAAAGAGCCTGATTAGGAACTCCATGAAAAAAGAAATCTTTGAAAGAGATTAAACAGGAACTCACCTCTTTAAAACTCAACTCAAACTCAACTCTTTAAAACAATATATCTTTGAAAGAGTCTGATCAGTAACTCCTTGAAACAGGAAATCTTTGAAAGAGCCTGATCAGGAACTCCTTGAACGAGCCTGATCAGGAACTCCTTGAAAGAGCCTGATTAGGGTCTCATTGAAAGAGCCTGATTAGGAACTCCTTGAAAGGGCCTGATTAGGAACTCCTTGAAACAAGAAATCTTTGAAAGAGCCTGATCAGTAACTCCTTGGAAGAGCCTGATTAGGAAATCCTTGAAACAATAAATATTTGAAAGAGCCTGATCAGGAACTCCTTGAAAGAGCCTGATTAGGAACTCCTTGAAAGAGCCTGATCAGGAACTCCTTGAAAGAGCCTGATTCGGAACTCCTTGAAAGAGCCTGATTAGGAACTCCTTGAAAGAGCCTGATTAGGAACTCCTTGAAAGAGCCTGATTAGGAACTCCTTGAAACAAGAAATCTTTGAAAGAGCCTGATTAGGAACTCCTTCAAACAATAAATCTTGGAAATAGCCTGATTAGGAACTCCTTGAAAAAAGAAATCTTTGAAAGAGCCTGATTAGGAACTCCTTAAAACAAGAAATCTTTGAAAGAGCCTGATTAAGAACTCCTTGAAACAATAAATATTTGAAAGAGCCTGATCAGCAACTCCTTGAAAGGGCGTGATTAGGAACTCCTTGAAACAAGAAATCTTTGAAAGAGCCTGATCAGGAACTCGTTCAAACAATAAAGCTTTGAAAGAGCCTGATCAGGAACTTCTTGAAACAAGAAATCATTGAAAAATCCTGATCAGAAACTCCTTGAAACAGGAAATCTTTGAAAGAGCCTGATTAGGAACTCCTTGAAACATGAAATCTTTGAAAGAGCATGATTAGGAACTCCTTGAAACAATAAATATTTTAAAAAGCTTGATCAGGAACTCTTTAAAACAAGAAATCTTTGAAAGAGCCAGGTCAGGAACTCCTTGAAACAAGAAATCCTTGAAAGAGTCTGATCAGTAACTCCTTAAAACAAGAAATCTATGAAAGAGCCTGATCAGGAACTCCTTGAAACAATAAATATTTGAAAGAGCCTGATCAGGAAGTCCTTGAAACAATAAATATTTGAAAGAGCCTGATCAGGAACTCCTTGAAACAAGAAATCATTGAAAAATCCTGATCAGAAACTCCTTGAAACAGGAAATCTTTGAAAGAGCCTGATTAGGAACTCCTTGAAACATGAAATCTTTGAAAGAGCATGATTAGGGACTCCTTGAAACAATAAATCTTTTAAAGAGCTTAATCAGGAACTCCTTGACAAAATTAATTTTTGAAAGAATCTGATCAGTAACTCCTTGAAACAAGAAATATTTGAAAGAGCCTGATCAGGAACTCCTTGAAATAAGAAATCCTTGAAAGAGCCCGGTCAGGAACTCCTTGAAACAAGAAATCTTTGAAAGAGCCTAATTAGGAACTCATTGAAAGAGCCTGATTAGGAACTCCTTGAAACAATAAATATTTGAAAGAGCCTGATCAAGAACTCATTGAAACAATAAATATTTGAAAGAGCCTGATCAGGAACTCCTTGAAAGAACCTGATTAGGAACTCCTTGAAAGAGCCTGATTAGGAACTCCTTGAAACAAGAAATCTTTGAAAGAGCCTGATTAGGAACTCCTTGAAACAATAAATATTTGAAAGAGCCTGACCAGGAACTCATTGAAACAAGAAATATTTGAAAGAGCCTCATCAGGAACTCCTTGAAAGAGCCTGATTAGGAACTCCTTGAAAGAGCCTCATTAGGAACTCCATGAAACAAGAAATCTTTGAAAGAGCCTGATTACAAACTCATTCAAACAAGACATATTTGAAAGGGCCTGATTAGGAACTCCATGAACAAAAGAATTCTTTGAAAGAGCCTTATCAGGAACTCTTTAAAACAATAAATCTTTGAAAGAGTCTGATCAGTAACTCCTTGAAACAATAAATATTTGAAAGAGCCTGATCAGGAACTCCTTGAAAGAGCCTGATCAGGAACTCCCTGAAAGAGCCTGATTAGGAACTCATTGAAAGATCCTGATTAGGAACTCCTTGAAAGAGCCTGATTAGGAACTCCTTGAAACAAGAAATCTTTGAAAGAGCCTGATCAGGAACTCCTTGAAAGAGCCTGATTAGGAACTCCTTGAAACAATAAATATTTGAAAGAGCCTGATCAGGAACTCCTTGAAAGACCCTGATTAGGAACTCCTTGAAAGAGCCTGATCAGGAACTCCTTGAAAGAGCCTGATTAGGAACTCCTTGAAAGAGCCTGATAAGGAACACATTAAAAGAGCCTGATTAGAAACTCCTTGAAACAAGAAATCATTGAAAAAGCATGATCAGAAACTCCTTGAAACAAGAAAGCTTTGAAAGAGCCTGATCAGAAACTCCTTGAAACAAGAAAGCTTTGAAAGAGCCTGATTAGGAACTCCTTGAAACAAGAAATCTTTGAAAGAGCCTGATTAGGAACTCCTTGAAACAAGAAATCTTTGAAAGAGCCAGGTCAGGAACTCCTTGAAACAAGAAATCCTTGAAAGAGCCTGATCAGGCACTCCTTGAAACAAGAAATCATTGAAAAAGCTTGATCAGAAATTCTTTGAAACAAGAAAGCTTTGAAAGAGCCTGATTAGGAACTCCTTGAAACAAGAAATCTTTGAAAGAGCCTGATTAGGAACTCCTTGAAACAAGAAATCTTTGAAAGAGCCTGATCAGAAACTCCTTGAAACAATAAATCTTTGACAGAGCCTAATCAGGAACTCCTTGACAAAATAAATTTTTGAAAGAGTCTGATCAGTAACTGCTTGAAACAAGAAATATTTGAAGGAGCCTGATGAGGAACTCCTTGAAATAAGAAATCCTTGAAAGAGCCTGGTCAGGAACTCCTTGAAACAAGAAGTCTTTGAAAGAGCCTAATTAGGAACTCATTGAAAGAGCCTGATTAGGAATTCCTTGAAACAAAAAATATTTGAAAGAGCCTGATCAAGAACTCAATGAAACAATAAATATTTGAAAGAGCCTGATCAGGAACTCCTTGAAAGAACCTGATTAGGAACTCCTTGAAACAAGAAATCTTTGAAAGAGCCTGATTAGGATCTCCTTCAAACAAGAAATCTTTGAAAGAGCCTGATTAGGAACTCCTTGAAACAATAAATATTTGAAAGAGCCTGATCAAGAACTCAATGAAACAATAAATATTTGAAAGAGCCTCATCAGGAACTCCTTGAAAGAGCCTGATTAGGAACTCCTTGAAAGAGCCTCATTAGGAACTCCTTGAAACAAGAAATCTTTGAAAGGGCCTGATTAGGAACTCATTGAAAGAGCCTGATTAGGAACTCCTTGAAACAATAAATATTTGAAAGAGCCTGACCAGGAACTCATTTAAACAACAAATATTTGAAAGAGCCTCATCAGGAACTCCTTGAAAGAGCCTGATTAGGAACTCCTTGAAAGAGCCTCATTAGGAACTCCTTGAAACAAGAAATCTTTGAAAGGGCCTGATTAAGCACTCCTTCAAACAAGAAATATTTGAAAGAGCCTGATTAGGAACTCCATGAAAAAAAATCTTTGAAAGAGCCGAATCAGGAACTCTTTAAAACAATAAATCTTTGAAAGAGTCTGATCAGTAACTCCTTGAAACAAGAAATCTTTGAAAGAGCCTGATCAGGAACTCCTTGAAACAATAAATATTTGAAAGAGCCTGCTCAGGAACTCCTTGAAAGAGCCTGATCAGGAACTCCTTGAAAGAGCCTGATTAGGAACTCATTGAAAGTGCCTGATTAGGAACTCCTTGAAAGAGCCTGATTAGGAACTCCTTGAAACAAGAAATCTTTGAAAGAGCCTGATCAGTAACTCCTTGAAAGAGCCTGAATAGGAACTCCTTGAAACAATAAATATTTGAAAGAGCATGACCAGTAACTCCTTGAAACAAGAAATCTTTGAAAGAGCCTGATTAAGAACTCCTTGAAACAAGAAATCTTTGAAAGAGCCTGATCAGTAACTCCTTGAAAGAGCCTGATTAGGAACTCCTTGAAAAAAGAAATCTTTGAAAGAGCCTGATTAGGAACTCCTTAAAACAAGAAATCTTTGAAAGAGCCTGATTAAGAACTCCTTGAAACAAGAAATATTTGAAAGAGCCTGACCAGTAACTCCTTGAAACAAGAAAGCTTTGAAAGAGCCTGATCAGAAACTCCTTGAAACAAGAAAGCTTTGAAAGAGCCTGATTAGGAACTCCTTGAAACAAGAAATCTTTGAAAGAGCCTGATTAGGAACTCCTTGAAACAAGAAATCTTTGAAATAGCCAGGTCAGGAACTCCTTGAAACAAGAAGTCCTTGAAAGAGCCTGATCAGGAACTCCTTGAAACAAGAAATCATTGAAAAAGCCTGATCAGAAACTCCTTGAAACAAGAAAGCTTTGAAAGAGCCTGATTAGGAACTCCTTGAAACAAGAAATCTTTGAAAGAGCCTGATTAGGAACTTCTTGAAACAAGAAATCTTTGAAAGAGCCTGATCAGAAACTCCTTGAAACAATAAATCTTTGACAGAGCCTAATCAGGCACTCCTTGACAAAATAATTTTTTGAAAGAGTCTGATCAGTAACTCCTTGAAACAAGAAATATTTGAAGGAGCCTGATGAGGAACTCCTTGAAATAAGAAATCCTTGAAAGAGCCCGGTCAGGAACTCCTTGAAACAAGAAATCCTTGAAAGAGCCCAATTAGGAACTCATTGAAAGAGCCTGATTAGGAATTCCTTGAAACAAAAAATATTTGATAGAGCCTGATCAAGAACGCAATGAAACAATAAATATTTGAAAGAGCCTGATCAGGAACTCCTTGAAAGAACCTGATTAGGAACTCCTTGAAACAAGAAATCTTTGAAAGAGCCTGATTAGGATCTCCTTCAAACAAGAAATCTTTGAAAGAGCCTGATTAGGAACTCCTTGAAACAATAAATATTTGAAAGAGCCTGATCAAGAACTCAATGAAACAATAAATATTTGAAAGAGCCTGATCAGGAACTCCTTGAAAGAACCTGATTCGGAACTCCTTGAAACAAGAAATCTTTGAAAGAGCCTGATTATGATCGCCTTCAAACAAGAAATCTTTGAAATTGCCTGACTAGGAACTCCTTGAAACAAGAAATCTTTGAAAAAGCCTGATCAGGAACTCCTTGAAATAAGAAATCCTTGAAAGAGCCTGGTCAGGAACTCCTTGAAACAAGAAATCTTTGAAAGAGCCTGATTAGGAACTCATTGAAAGAGCCTGATTAGGAACTCCATGAAACAATAAATATTTGAAAGAGCCTGACCAGGAACTCATTGAAACAAAAAATATTTGAAAGAGCCTCATCAGGAACTCCTTGAAAGAGCCTGATTAGGAACTCCTTGAAAGAGCCTCATTAGGAACTCCTTGAAACAAGAAATCTTTGAAAGGGCCTGATTAAGAACTCCTTCAAACAAGAAATATTTGAAAGAGCCTAATTAGGAACTCCATGAAAAAAGAAATCTTTGAAAGAGCCGAATGAGGAACTCTTCAAAACAATAAATCTTTGAAAGAGTCTGATCAGTAACTCCTTGAAACAAGAAATCTTTGAAAGAACCTGATCAGGAACTCCTTGAAACAATAAATATTTGAAAGAGCCTGCTCAGGAACTCCTTGAAAGATCCTGATTAGGAACTCCTTGAAAGAGCCTGATTAGGAACTCATTGAAAGAGCCTGATTAGGAACTCCTTGAAAGAGCCTGATTAGGAACTCCTTGAAAAAAAGAAATCTTTGAAAGAGCCTGATCAGTAACTCCTTGAAAGAGCCTGAATAGGAACTCCTTGAAACAATAAATATTTGAAAGAGCCTGACCAGTAACTCCTTGAAACAAGAAATCTTTGAAAGAGCCTGATTAAGAACTCCTTGAAACAAGAAATCTTTGAAAGAGCCTGATCAGTAACTCCTTGAAAGAGCCTGATTAGGAACTCCTTGAAAAAAGAAATCTTTGAAAGAGCCTGATTAGGAACTCCTTGAAACAAGAAATCTTTGAAAGAGCCTGATTAAGAACTCCTTGAAACAAGAAATATTTGAAAGAGCCTGACCAGTAACTCCTTGAAACAAGAAATCTTTGAAAGAGCCTGATCAGGAACTCCTTGAAACAAGAAATATTTGAAAGAGCCTGATTAGGAACTTATTGAAAGAGCCTGATTAGGAACTCCTTGAAACAATAAATATTTAAAAGAGCCTGACCAGGAACTCATTGATAACAAGAAATATTTGAAAGAGCCTCAAAAGGAACTCCTTGAAAGAGCCTGATTAGGAACTCCTTGAAACAAGAAATCTTTGAAAGAGCCTGATTAGGAACTCCTTCAAACAAGAAATATTTGAAAGAGCCTGATTAGGAACTCCATGAAAAAAAGAAATCTTTGAAAGAGCCTTATCAGGAACTCTTTAAAACAATAAATCTTTGAAAAAGTCTGATCAGTAACTCCTTGAAACAGGAAATCTTTGAAAGAGCCTGATCAGGAACTCCTTGAAACAATAAATATTTGAAAGAGCCTGATCAGGAACTCCTTGAAAGAGCCTGATTAGGAACTCCTTGAAAGAGCCTGATTAGGAACTCCTTGAAACAAGAAATCTTTGAAAGAGCCTGATTAGGAACTCCTTCAAACAATAAATCTTTGAAATAGCCTGATTTGGAACTCCTTGAAAAAAGAAATCTTTGAAAGAGCCTGATTAGGAACTCTTTAAAACAAGAAATCTTTGAAAGAGCCTGATTAAGAACTCCTTGAAACAATAAAGCTTTGAAAGAGCCTGATCAGGAAATCCTTGAAAGGGCGTGATTAGGAACTTCTTGAAAAAAGTAATCTTTGAAAGAGCCTGATTAGGAACTCCTTGAAAGAAGAAATATTTAAAAGAGCTTGATCAGGAACTCTTTAAAACAAGAAATCTTTGAAAGAGCCAGGTCAGGAACACCTTGAAACAAGAAATCCTTGAAAGAGTCTGATCAGTAACTCCTTAAAACAAGAAATCTATGAAAGAGCCTGATCAGGAACTCCTTGAAAGAGCCTGATTAGGAACTCCTTGAAAGAGCCTGATCAAGAACTCCTTGAAAGAGCCTAATTAGGAACTCCTTGAAAGAGCCTGATTAGGAACTCCTTGAAAGAGCCTGATTAGGAACTCCTTGAAACAAGAAATCTTTGAAAGAGCCTGATTATGATCTCCTTCAAACAAGAAATCTTTGAAAGAGCCTGACTACAAACTCCTTGAAACAAGAAATCTTTGAAAGAGCCTAATCAGGAAGTCCTTGAAACAAGAAATATTTGAAAGAGCCTGATCAGGAACTCGTTCAAGCAATAAAGCTTTGAAAAAGCCTGATTAGGAACTCCTTGAAAAAAGAAATCTTTGAAATAGCCTGATTAGGAACTCCTTGAAACAATAAATATTTAAAAGAGCTTGATCAGGAACTCTTTAAAACAAGAAATATTTGAAAGAGCCAGGTCAGGAACTCCTTGAAACAAGAAATCCTTGAAAGAGTCTAATCAGTAACTCCTTAAAACAAGAAATCTATGAAAGAGCCTGATCAGGAACTCCTTGAAACAAGAAATATTTAAAAGAGCCTGATCAGGAACTCCTTGAAACAAGAAATCTCTGAAAGAGCCTGATCAGGAACTCATTCAAACAATAAAGCTTTGCAAAAGCCTGATTAGGAACTCCTTGAAAAAAGAAATCTTTGAAATAGCCTGATTAGGAACTCCTTGAAACAATAAATATTTAAAAGAGCTTGATCAGGAACTCTTTAAAACAAGAAATATTTGAAAGAGCCAGGTCAGGAACTCCTTGAAACAAGAAATCCTTGAAAGAGTCTAATCAGTAACTCCTTAAAACAAGAAATATATGAAAGAGCCTGATCAGGAACTCCTTGAAACAAGAAATATTTGAAAAATCCTGATCAAGAACTCCTTGAAACAAGAAATCATTGAAAAAGCCTGATCAGAAACTACTTGAAACAAGAAATCTTTGAAAGGGCCTGATTAGGAACTCCTTGAAACAAGAAATCTTTGAAAGAGCCTGATCAGGAACTCCTTGAAACAATAAATCTTTGAAAGAGCCTGATCAGGAACTCTTTGAAACAAAGAATCTTTGAAAGAAGAGCCTGATCAGTAACTCCTTGAAACAATAAATCTTTGAAAGAGCCTAATCAGGAACTCCTTGACAAAATAAATTTTTGAAAGAGTGATCAGTAACTCCTTGAAACAATAAATATTTGAAAGAGCCTAATTAGGAACTTATTGAAACAAGAAATCTTTGAAAGAGCCTGATTAGGAACCTCTTGAAAAAAGATATCCTTGAAAGAGCCTGATCAGGAACTCCTTGAAAGAACCTGATTAGGAAATCCTTGAAAGAACCTGATCAGGAACTCCTTGAAACAATAAATCTTTGAAAGAGCCTGATTAGGAACTCCTTCAAACAAGAAATCTTTGAAAGAGCCTGATTAGGAACCCCTTGAAAAAAGAAATCCTTGAAAGAGCCTGATCAGGAACTCCTTGAAACAAGAAATCTTTGAAAGAGCCTGATCAGGAACTCCTTGTTGAAAGAGCCTGATTAGGAACTCCTTGAAACAAGAAATCCTTGAAAGAGCCTGATTAGGAACTCCTTGAAACAAGAAATCCTTGAAAGAGCCTGATTAGGAACTCCCTAAAACAAAAAATCTTTGAAAGAGTCTGATCAGTAACTCCTTGAAACAAGAAATATTTGAAAAAGCCTGATCAGGAACTCCTTGAAAGGGCCTGATTAGGAGCTCATCGAAAGAGCCTGATTAAGAACTCCTTGAAAGGGCCTGATTAGGAATTCAGTGAAACAATAAATATTTGAAAGAGCTTGATTAGGAACTCTTTAAAACAATAGATCTTTCAAAGAGTCTGATCAGTAACTCCTTGAAACAATAAATCATTGAAAAAGCCTGATCAGGAACTGCTTGAAACAATAAATCATTGAAAAATCCTGATCAGAAACTCCTTGAAACAAGAAATATTTGAAAGAGTCTGATCAGTAACTCCTTGAAACAAGAAATATTTGAAAGAGCCTGATCAGGAACTCCTTGAAAGGGCCTGATTAGGAACTCTGTGAAACAATAAATATTTGAAAGAGCTTGATTAGGAACTCTTTAAAACATTAAATCTTTGAAAGAGTCTGATCAGTAACTCCTTGAAACAATAAATCTTTGAAAGAGCCTGATTAGGAACTCCTTGAAAAAAGAAATCTTTGAAAGAGCCTGATCAGGAACTCTTTAAAACAATAAATCTTTGAAAGAGTCTGATCAGTAACTCCTTAAAACAAGAAATCTATGAAAGAGCCTGATCAGTAACTCCTTAAAACAAGAAATCTATGAAAGAGCCTGATCAGTAACTCCTTAAAACAAGAAATCTTTGAAAGAGCCTGATCAGGAACTCCTTGAAACAAGAAATCTTTGAAAGAGCCTGATTAGGAACTCCTTAAAACAAGAAATATTTGAAAGAGTCTGATCAGTAACTCCTTGAAACAAGAAATATTTGAAAGAGCCTGATCAGGAACTCCTTGAAAGGGCCTGATTAGGAACTGTGTGAAACAATAAATATTTGAAAGAGCTTGATTAGGAACTCTTTAAAACATTAAATCTTTGAAAGAGTCTGATCAGTAACTCCTTGAAACAATAAATCTTTGAAAGAGCCTGATTAGGAACTCCTTGAAAGGGCCTGATTAGGAACTCTGTGAAACAATAAATATTTGAAAGAGCTTGATTAGGAACTCTTTAAAACATTAAATCTTTGAAAGAGTCTGATCAGTAACTCCTTGAAACAATAAATCTTTGAAAGAGCCTGATTAGGAACTCCTTAAAACAAGAAATATTTGAAAGAGTCTGATCAGTAACTCCTTGAAACAAGAAATATTTGAAAGAGCCTGATCAGGAACTCCTTGAAAGGGCCTGATTAGGAACTGTGTGAAACAATAAATATTTGAAAGAGCTTGATTAGGAACTCTTTAAAACAATAAATCTTTGAAAGAGTCTGATCAGTAACTCCTTAAAACAAGAAATCTATGAAAGAGCCTGATCAGTAACTCCTTAAAACAAGAAATCTATGAAAGAGCCTGATCAGGAACTCCTTGAAACAATAAATGTTTGAAAGAGTCTGATCAGTAAATCCTTAAAACAATAAATATTTGAAGGAGCCTGATCATTAACTCCTTAAAACAAGAAATCCTTGAAAGAGTCTGATCAGTAACTCCTTAAAACGAGAAATCTATGAAAGAGCCTGATCAGGATCTCCTTGAAACAATAAATATTTGAAAGAGCCTGATCAGGAACTCCTTTGGCGGGAGATATGTGGTTGGTCAACGGACGTTCTCGTGCTTTTTCTTGACCTGGTCTCTCATGGTCGACTTGCAGCTCTAACTCGCCTGAAGTTATTGACCGGTAAGGGAACAAAATACTGAGAAATTGATGTGATAGAGCGAGTGCAAGTAATTGGACGTCACCAATGTCAAGGACTCATTGGACTCCACAATTTCACCCACACTGACTGGGGTGGAAAATTTGTGGGTATTTATGAAAAGACCTGGGTTGGTGCCTACATGAAGCTGGAAGAAGATGACCCAGCAATCAACTGCATCAGGGTGTTTGGTGAAGGTCCTATTCGGAGTGTCCTGGTCAATGGCGAATTGCCACCACAGGTCAAGGGTTTGGAGCAGTTCATCTGCCGCGTGTACTGCTCGGCAGGTCCCAGAACCCTATCAGCTCTAAGATGGGAAATGTTTCGTTCCAAGAACTTGGAGGGAGAGATGTTACCTCCTACTCGTGCTGCCTTACATATCACACGTGCAAATTACATTGCCATGCGTGATAAGTCATACACTACCAACTTCCCAGCTCTTACTCCCATTGAAGAACATGGTTGGAATGCTAAGGAAGGTGTTTATGTTCCAGTGAGGTGTCTCGCCCTGTCCGCCCCTCGAGCTGTGAATGAACTGACAAAATGTCCGTGTAAAGGAAGGTGCAGGTGCTTCAAGAACAGACTTCCCTGTACTTCACTCTGTAAGTGCTATGGCAGTGATTGTGGAAACGTAATTAAGGATGTGGCCTGTGAGGATGACGATGAGGATGATGAATAAATCAGCAAACAGTTTAATGTGATGATGATCGATGTGGATAAGGACAAGCATGATAAATAATTACGTTCTTGGTTTGGATTTTTATTTTTAATATTACGATGTACTTGTGTAAATTAAAACATTCTGAGTTTATCAATAAAGGACAAACCGAAGATACATTGCCAATTTTTACAACAATTCTTGTAAAGCATATTTTTCATCCTAGTTGGATTGTATTGTGAAACAAACCCAATAATAAAGGTGTACATTGTGATTGGTATATTTAGTTTTTATTTCATATTTAGTCTTGTGCAAAAATCGCTGGATCATCTCATCAGACGGTTCAGTTTAAATCGGGTCCCTTGATGATACATTGTGTAGATCGCTCAGGATGTGTCATTTATTGACTCATCTTCATGAAACCAAACCCCCCAAACAACATAATGCATAATAGTATCAAAATCTCAACAATATCAACAGGTTGCCCTGTGACTAGACCTTGACCATCTGCTGGCCAAAAAAAAAATGAAACCGAAGTATTTTTCTTAATCCAAAGTTTTGATATAATATTCCCATGATCGCCAAAAAAATATTGTACAAGACAAAAACAAAATGCTGAAAGCACGACAAAGATGTTTGCACTTTATCTTTATCAACTTACCGTAACGATACGCAGGAGAATAATCTTCAAGTTTAATATACTAGGGCATGCCCGTACGTGGGTGCCCGTTCCTTGCCAAAAAAAAAAAAAAACGCTACCCGTACGCTCTACCCCGCCCGTACGCCCGTACGCCCGTAAACAAAAAAAACAACGCTCTTCGCTTCCGCCCTTCGCTCTGACTGAATTGGGAGAAATAATGCGCATAAGAAATCGAGAAATTATTATTTTCTCCGGAAGAAATCGAATTACGAACCGTAATGGCGCACGCGCTCGGCTCGGCTCGCTCTCACATCGGCCACGCCTACGCAACAACGCGTTCTGTGATTGTCTGCCGGAAGTGCAGTCTTCACTGTCCGGAAGGTCGCATATCGCAGTTACGATGAATCGCAAATTAGTTTTAATTAGTTTTAAAACATAGTTGAACGCCAACATAGTTTGCCAACGTGAAATAAATGAATACGCTCTCAAATGTGCCGTCCGAGGCAGAGTCTGTTCGCCACGTTCGGCACACGTGATAGCTCGCTGCTCTCTGATTGGTTGAATCGTTTTTTGGACATAGCTCGGTAACTACTTCTCCGATTAATATGAAACCTTGAAAAGGCACATCCTCGGGTCCCCAGCAATATACCTGGCAAGTTTAAAGTATATCGGACCGGTAGTTGTCGAGAAACAGCGGTCACAGACAAACATACATACATACATACATACAAACATACACACAGAGATTACTGGAATTATAGATAGATACCACATGGTGGAGCCACCAAAATTGAAAATAATTTGTCCAATAAAGGGAAAAATGAACATCAGCAGAAGCATGAGGACCCAAGAGTAACACACGCTTCTTATGGTACGAAACAGAGTCCGTCTGACAATCTGCAATGGAACACACCACGAGGCGCACAAATCAGTTCGGCGAAACGCAAAGCTCTGTAGCAATTATTACGATTCACACACTTCGGGTTCTTTTGAGATAACTTAAAAACCAATTTGCTTGCTCTTTGAGAATATTAATTGTTTCTCGAAGACGGATTGAGAAACATGAACAAATCGTAATTATGGTTCAGGGAGGCATTTGGTGGTAGTTAGTCTTGGTGTGCGTGCTGTCCCGATTTATGAATAATATCTTTTCCGTTATTAAAATTTTCATTTATTTCATTTTTTCCATTTTACAATTTACCAATTTTTTTCCAATTTTCAATTATTTAAATATTTTCAATTTTTTTATTATTTCGGTTTTTTTCATTATTAGCCCATCCCCAGCACAGACGCGGTTTTGCAATTGTGTGTGTGTGTGTGTGTGTGTGTGTGTGTGTGTGTGTGTGTGTGTGTGTGTGTGTGTGTGTGTGTGTCTGTGAATAAAAGAGAGAGATAGAATTGTGAGGAACAGAAATGAAAAAACGAGATATGTGTGTGTGTGTGTGTGTGTGTGTGTGTGTGTGTGTGTGTGTGTGTGTGTGTGTGTGTGTGTGTGTGTAATCACTTCTCCATGTGCGTGTGTGTGTGGGTGTGTGTATGTGTGCGTGTGTGTGTGTCTGTCCGAGCCCTAACCTTTTTACCATTTGAGCTACTGTCATGAAATTTTCACCAATGCTTTATTGTAATACGTATAATGCAAATTCATAATTTTGTCAAAAGGTTAAAGGTCAGCGTCACCTAAAATCATAATTTTTCATCCAATAGACCAGAAATTTCAATTTACCATTTGAGGTTTGTCATAAATTTTTCAACAAAGCTTTATTATGAGATTCCTAACTTGCACAAAAGGTCAAAGGTCAACATCACATGAATCGTAAATTTTCATCTGATTGACCTGAAATTTGACGAATTTTCCTATTGAGTCACTGAATTGGAGCACCCAATGAAAATCTGGAAGGTAATTGTTTTCATCGATCAAAAGGACAAGGGTCAAGGTTGCATAAAATTGTCCATTTTCGTCCAATTGACCTGAATTTTCAGAATTTGCATATTGGGTCACATAATTGGTTCACCAATCGAAAGCTAGAAGCTGATTATGTTTGTAGATCTAAAGGTCGAGGCTGCATAAAATCATCAATTTTCAATTTGTATTTTGAGATGTCGTCCCATGGTGCAAACCACTCTTCAATTGTTCCTTCGCCGTAGTCCTCAGCATCGACATTGCCAAGAATGTCAACTTTGCTTCTCCAGGGGAAGGAGTGCGACTGTAATCAAATTATCCACGCTGCACCAACTGTTCGCATCAATCAATCTACACGCTTCAGTTGTGTGCTGAGCAACAGCATACAACATTGGGAACTTTTCTGTCGTTGAGAGAACTTTGCTTCTCCAGGGGGAGGGTTTCCGGTCATCTCTTCTCCTTCTTTCTAAATAATAATACAATGAGGCTTTTCTCTCGTGGTATTTTTACCACTGGCTTTGCGAGAATATATATATATTTTCATTATGAGGCAGAATTTCAAGGGCTACCAATTGGCAAATATTACAAGTTGGCTTCACAGGCAGTCCCCGGTTTACGAATATCCCATCACTTCATACGACCATTAGACTTTATAACCATGTTAGGTCTTTCGAACGTTCGATCCATTCACATAAGGAAGGCTTTTTTGAACAAACAGTGCTGAGCGGAACTCTGCCTGAATTATAAGTTCCAATTAATTTCCGATTCACACCATAATTCATACCTCATTCACATGTCAGTTTGTTCTTTCCCTTCCTGCATGTGCCCATGATTGCTACCTCGCTACCACACCCTCAGTTCTAACTCCCTTCCTTGAGCCTCAACTCTTATCGAAAGAAAATATGCCAACCATGTTGTAAAACATACCAAAAGTCATTAATAATCATAAACAGCCATTTTTCAAGCCTCATAACAAAATCGCAACCAACATTGTATACGTGCCATGTTAAACAAACAATGTACCTCCAGGGACTCATCTAATGAAGTTATACGCAGCAATCGCATACAGTGCAGGCCATGCATGGATTCATCCACGTATCCGCAGACAGCACATCCACAATGGAAACGATCCAATATATAATCTTGATGATGTTGTCAACAACAGTCCAGTATGAACGCCTTTGACTGGAGAACATCATGACGAATTCCATGATGTAAAGTGTGGATAGTACGATGTTCTCAAGCTGCAACCAGAAGAACAAATGAAGCAAGTCAGCATATTGATCAGCTGCAAACATTCTGATCAAACAGTCTTCATAAACAATAAGGTTTTACCAAAGAATGCTGAACCAAAATTGGCATGAACATGGGAGTCTCATCCCTAAGCTCTCTAGTCTAGGTTCAAGTCTTGCCTTAACTATAAATTGTCAGCCTGATGTTTCACAGACAGGGTGATACATCAATGTGTGTGTGTGCCATCCCTCGCAGGGATGTTAGTGCGTATTCCATCTGCTCACTTGAGTTGGAGCAGCACATTCCCAGGATTAAAAATCCCAAGATGCATTCTGGAGAATGGGTGAGTTATCATCGGCACCCTGCCTAGATTATAATTTCCTGTAAGTAGCAAGCGATCTGGTTCCTTGGCACCAGATTACACTGCTTGCTGTCTCAGTGTGTGGCTGCTGTCTGCCAGCGTCTGGCATACATATCCCTGCACCACCTTCACCCCCACACCACAAACACTGACTGCGAATGCCTCTTTCTGTATTTTATCTCCACCCGGCAGAACAGTTTACGTTTTGTGTCGCACTGATAGGTCAGATCTGTATCCGGACCTGAACCAAAATCGAATCGGCTTGTTTTTGTCGCCGAAACAACTCATCCACCCAGTTTTGTCATAATGTCGTCCACAACTTTTTGAAACATCGTGCTATGTATCGTTTTTGGCCCTATCTCTCAATGGTGACGAATCACTTAAAAACACTATCGTATCCAGATTCCGATCTTCACCAAAGGCTAATCAATTCGTCCATGTCACACACCCAACATGTCCACCAAGCTTTGTCCCAATCTGTCCATAACTTTTTGAGATATCCTGCTCACAGACAGACAGACGTGGAAAACATACCCTCGTCCACCTTAGTCCAGCTTAGTCCAACTTAGCAGAGGTAATCACAAACATGAGAAATGTAAACTGGTTGTGCATTCTTACTATAATTAATGGAAAGGTGTGTGTGTGTGTGTGTGTGTGTGTGTGTGTGTGTGTGTGTGTGTGTGTGTGTGTGTGTGTGTGTGTGTGTGTGTCGGCGTGTGTGTTGTTGGTTGTTTTCTCTATTTGTGGGTCTTAGGAGGTGGAACGGAGTCATCCCAGGTCCCAAAGTATCCATCTCCGCTTCGGTAAGGGATCACAGTTCATGGACCAAGCTGTTTAACTTTTTCAGAGTTTTGTTCCAAGGGCTGTTTTCAGGATTATCACCGAACCCTGGATGTGTGTGTGTGTGTGTGTGTGTGTGTGTGTGTGTGTGTGTGTGTGTGTGTGTGTGTGTTGTTGGTTGTTTTCTCTATTTGTGGGTTTTAGTTGGTGGAACGGAGTCATCCCAGGTCCCAAAGTATCCATCTCCGCTTCGGTAAGGGATCACAGTTCATGGACCAAGCTGTTGAACCTTTTCAGAGTTTCGTTCCAAGGGCTCTTTTCAGGATTATCACCAAACCCTGGATGTGTGTGTGTGTGTGTGTGTGTGTGTTGGTTGTTTTCTCTATTTGTGGGTTTTAGTTGGTGGAACGGAGTCATCCCAGGTCCCAAAGTATCCATCTCCACTTCGGTAAGGGATCACAGTTCATGGACCAAACTGTTGAACTTTTTCAGAGTTTCGTTCCAAGGGCTCTTTTCAGGATTATCACCAAACCCTGGATGTGTGTGTGTGTGTGTGTGTGTGTGTGTGTGTGTGTGTGTGTGTGTGTGTGTGTGTGTGCGCATGCATTTGTTTGTTTGTTTGTCGCATTACCCCCTTCAGTTCTGGGCATAGGACATCGACACCTGCTACAATGGATTAGCATGACCCCCAATTCGTATAGAGGGGTGTTTTTAGCCACGTCGCAGACGCTGCTCATAGAGTGCCCTCTGCTGTTGTTGTTGTTCTTCTTCATCTTGTTCTTCTTCTTCTTCTTGTTATTCTTGCAGAGAAGACAAAACCTCAAAGCTCCACCCATTCTGGGAACCATAGCTCCACCCATTTTGGGAGAGGCTTCATATAAACAAATATCCACCATTTTATTAACTCGCATAGCTTTGAGGCCTGTTTTGTAGGCCCGTGGTGTCTTCCTCTCTCACACAGTTTTATTTCAAATCAAATTCGATATATCATTTCATTTTTCACAGTCGCTAACATAGTTTTAGACTCGGTTGAAAAAAAACGGGAAGATAATCCGATGAAAGTTGCCCTTTATAGAACGAAATGAATTCTCAAAGGCCTGTAACTTCAAGTCCATTGAGATTTTTTTTTTTTATCGCGGCATGGTCAGTCATACACCGCCCGAAATAAGAGACGGGAAAATGCCGAGATATATATATTTTTTAAATCGCGGCATGGTCAGTCATACACCACCCGAAATAACAGACGGGAAAATGCCGAGATATATTTTTTTTTTTAAATCGCGGCATGGTCAGTCATACACTGCCTGAAATAACAGACGGGATAATGCCGAGATATATTAAAAATTCGTCCATTTGATGACAATCGTCACGATGAAATATTTAATTTATACGTCGTCACAATAATGTGGAGAGAGGAGCATAGCTTCGTTCACGTGTCGCCACATACCGGAAATTGCCGAGATATATTTTTTCGAAATCGCGGCATGGTCAGTCATACACCGCCTGAAATAACAGATGGGAAAATGCCGAGATATATTAAAAATTCGTCGCCACACACGGGAAATTGCCGAGATATATTTTCACTTTGCACAAAAATAACATCAAGTAATCGAATCAATAGGAATGTCCTGTGCCTATAACATCGACGTTATAGGCGCAGCTGCATCTAGGCATTGTGTAACATCGACGCGGATTTTGTTTTAATTAAAACTTTTTGTACTTGTTATCTTTGCCGGTGGTATTAGAGAGACAGTGGGTTGACGCCAATTTATCTATGTAAATGTGTATTGTGTAAAGCCTCCTCCAGGTGGTACAAGTCCTCAACCCTTACAGTACAGTATTCCTGTCCCCATGTTTTCCAGTGCAGTGAGGTGTTTTGATTTATAACAGCTTAGTAGGCATGTTTTTGCTTCGTGCACATAACCCGGGTTATTTCTTATTTTATTTTCGGGAGCGATTGAGGGCGCAGTCTGTTGCCTATACACCATCCAAGTAAAAGTATGTGTCAGAGGAACGTGTTGCATGCTTGGAGCAAGATCGCCCAGAGAGCGGGTATTCTGCTACAATAACATAATACACAGTGCGACTTAACAATGAGAGGGAGTCACAAGACTCAAAAAGAGGAAATTACAAAAAAGTTTTCCTCTTGATCCAATCACTCTTTGAATGAGTCATATGAAATGAACAGTAAAGGAGATAAGAGAAAGGAAAAGCAGAGGCAAGTGATGCAGATGAGGTAGTTCGTACTTTGATTCCTTGAGAAAAGTAATTTCTGCTTGTATGGAAGCATGCCAATGTCACATTAATGTAGTCGAGGATGATGGAAAATAGTGATATCCTCCTCCAAACTCCACATTGCAGAATGGAGTTTCGCCTTAGAAAATATAGCGTTTGGAGAAACTTGAACAGTGTGACCATTGGATAAATTATCTGCTGCAATGATGTTCTGTAAGAGAGAGTGGAAAAGGATCATTAGAAACAAACTTATCTCGTTGAATTTGACGCATTTCTTATCATGACATGGGTGCGATTCCTGTGAAACAACCTTTTCTCCCTGACAAATGTCACCACCATTGGTTGATTACTTATGTCTAAATGTATCATGAGATATAAACTCCAACGTACCAAGGAAATTAGGTTGGTTTGTCAAAACTCATAAACAGTTGATATTTAAACTTTCAAAATGATTTCACATATTACTATAACTAACTATAATTCACCAAATGTCTGTCTGTTCCCAGGTACCGCAAAAACGGCTGAACCGATCGCAACCGGGCTTCAATTGGGAAGCCCAAATGAAAAGGCAAAATATCAGAAATTGAAGGCTTTTTTATTTTAAACGATTCATATGAACATCCGTTGAATCATATCTCACGCAAATCATCAAAATCTAAACAGTACATGGCGCCCATTTTGAAAAAAGATTGAATTCTGCAAAAACGGAAGCGGCCGCTACACGTCTTTCTCAGTCGCACGTTTATGTGTGAAGAGTGCGCGCCGAATCTGTAACACGAAGCGGCCGCTACACCTGTTTCTCAGTGGCTTTGCACACGCTGCCGTGTTACTTCGGAGCCGCGCGTTTATATTGGAAGAGTTCGTCAGGAGTCGATCTACTCTCTCCTTGTACGTATAATTTAAACAAAAGCCACATCACTGTTCATATCCTTAAATATTATTCCATAGTGTTTGGAAAAACAGGAAAATTGGAAAACATGAAAATTGGGAAAAAATTGGAAAAACAATATAGCCAATTTTACTCCAAGGGGTCCCAGGAATACCCACCCAAAATATCATTGCGATCGGTTCAGCCGTTTTTGCGGTACCTTCGAACGGACAGACGGACATTTGATGAATTTATAGTAAGATGTACTCCAGTAAGGATTGCTTGTAACACAATGATTACATTTCTAACTAGAACGGCACTCGGTAGAGAGCATACCTCCACCAGGCTGAACAGTTTATGTTTTGTATCCACTGATAGACTGGATCTGCATTCTGATCTGAACCAAAATCGAATCCATTTGTCCGATTCACATACCCAACCCGACCACCAGGTTTTGTCATAATCCTTCCATACTTTTTGAGATATCCTGCTATATACCGTTTTAGCCCGATCACTCAACTGTGAAGAATCACTTTAAAAATTCTCTTATCCGGATCCAGATTCGTATCTCAAAAAGTCACCACCATAATCATATCATTCGAGGGATTAACGCCATTTATCATGTGACGTCATCACGTATCTTACGTTGGACGGTGTATGAATACATGAGAACGTTATCGAGCGCAAAGTAGCCTTCCTTGCATCATAAATTCCGATTAATTATTGTGAACAAACTGGGCAGCTACTACGATTTAAAGCATAACTAAATCATAAACATGTAAGTTTGGCCGTAACAAGTAAAATGATTAAAGTTGATTAACATTAACAACCTACGACAAAATCATGGAGTTATATTATGGCCTAGAGGGCATACATACCACGTGACCCCGTGCTGACAAGGACGACCGGCAGCCATGTTTTGGAGGGCAACATTAGTTGACAACGTACATGTCCATGTACATGACCTAGTTGTGTCGCGAATATTTTCTAGTGGCAAGATGCCGAAAAGTTGTACCTGCTACAGGTGCACAAATCGTAGCAACCAGAAGAAGGATGTTGTGGCGGACACGAAAGCACTGACGCGGTGACATCACCCCGCACACCAAGTGGGGATGGGCCACGCCAGGGAGAGAGGCGTGGCCTCACGATATATGCGGAGCGCGCAGCCCTGAGCAGCTTAGTGCTGCAGTTTGAGTACTTCGAATAAAGACTCTTTTATGAACCGCGTTGTCCGCTTGCTCTTTGCGTAAGCATTAGCGTGCGCAGCATCGCGCTTTATATGGTGACCTCGACGTTGGATCTGCCGTAGCGATCCTTCCGAACACGACGCCATTGCAATGGCCAACGACAAGGCAATGGCGATTAAACTTCCCGAATTTTGGGAGGCCCAGGCCGAAGTCTGGTTCGTTCAAGCCGAAGCCCAATTTCAGCTTCGGCGCCTCACCAACGACGACATGCGCTACTGCCACGTCGTCGCCTCCCTCGGGCCCGGCACGGCCGCTCGAGTTGTGTCCGTCCTTCGCCACCCACCGGACGGCCACAAGTACGAGGCACTCAAGCGGCTACTCCTAGCCACGTTCGGCCTCACGGACGACGCACGGGCCGACCGCCTCCTGGATCTCCCCGAGCTCGGCGACACGCGCCCGTCGGTCAGAATGGACCATATGCTGTCACTGTTGGGCGACGAAGCCCCCGGTTCTCTATTCCGGGCGCTTTTCCGTCATCAACTTCCAGCGCAGGTTCGCCTCGCGTTGGCTGGGACCGGGCTCACGGAACCCCAAGCATTGGCGGCTGAGGCGGACAAGTACTTCGCCGCTTCGGACACGCGGGCGAGAGTCGGCGTGGCCGTCACGGCCCTCGTGGCTGATGCTGCTAATGCTGCTGATGCTGCTGTTCCACAGCATCAGCTTATACAGCATACGCAGCATGCTGATACGCACCTCGTGACCGCCGCCACGCCCCGCCCACCGCCGCGGCGAAAACCGCCACCGCGGGGAAACCCGCCAACTCCACTGGCCTGGCGGAGCCAGCCGCGCTCCTCCAGCTCTACCACCTGGTGCTGGTTCCACGCCAAGTTTGGCCACGAGGCTCGGCAATGTCATCCGCCATGCTCCTTCAACAGGTCGGGAAACGCCCGGGCCGGCGCTCAATAGTGGCGATGAGCGCCGGCCGTTCGAGCAGCCTGCTGTTCATAACGGACACCTTATCCGGGCGCCGTTACCTGTGCGACACGGGAGCGCAGGTGAGTGTCGTTCCCGCCGGCACGTCAGACAAGCACGCCGCGGGCGGGGGCCCCGCGCTGCTTGCCGCGAACGGGACGCCCATCCGTACGTACGGAAAACGCTGCCTCTCTCTGCGGTTCGGAGGGCAGGTTTTCCGATGGACGTTCGTCACCGCCGACGTGCCCATGGCACTGCTTGGCGCGGACTTCCTGTGCGCTAATGGGCTCCTGGTCGACGTAAAGCGCAGACGTCTTGTCCAGGCCGAGACGTTCAGCTCGCTCGCTTGTGCGATGCCCAGCTCTTCGAGCAGCTCAACGAGCGGCTTGCCAAGCGGTTTGCCGAACGGTTCGGTTCCGGCCACGTTGGTCTGTACGCTTCCGGCAGCGGACGCATTCACCCGCCTCCTCGCCGGCTTCCCGGCCCTCACGCGGCCCACCTTCTCGGCGGGGGCCGTCAAGCACGGGGTGGCCCATCACATCCCCACCGTCGGGCCACCGGTCTACGCCCGGGCACACCGCCTCGAGCCGACGAAGCTGGCGGTGGCAAAAGTGGCGTTCGCTACCCTGGAGCGACTCGGCATCGTTCGGCGCTCAGAGAGTGCTTGGGCGTCGCCGCTGCACATCGTGCCGAAGCCCGGCGGGGGATGGCGACCGTGCGGGGACTATCGCCGTCTCAATGACGCCACCACCCCCGACCGCTACCCCGTCCCCCACATTCAGGACTTTTCCGCCCGTTTGGCGGGCATGTCCTTCTTCTCGAAGGTGGACCTCATACGTGGCTACCATCAGGTCCCCGTCAGGCCGGAGGACGTCCCGAAGACGGCGGTCATCACGCCATTCGGACTCTTCGAGTTCCTGCGGATGCCCTTCGGTCTGAAGAATGCGGCTCAGGCGTTCCAGCGACTGATGGACAGCGTCCTGCGTGACTTGGATTTTGTCTACGTCTACCTGGACGATATCCTCGTCGCCAGCGCGTCCCGCGAAGAGCACCTACGCCACCTCCGCACGCTCTTCGAACGCCTGGGCCAGCATGGCCTGATTGTGAACCCCGCAAAGTGCCGGTTCGGCGCCGCCATAATCGATTTTGTGGGGCACCGTGTCACCAGGCACGGAGCCGTCCCCCTGCCGGCCAAGGTGGAGGCGGTGAAGGGGTTTCCGCGCCCCCGCACGATCAGAGGGCTGCAGGAGTTCCTGGGCATGGTGAACTTTTACCATCGGTTCCTGCCCCGTATCACCCAGCTCCTGCGCCCCCTGCACGAAGCTCTCCGAGGTAAGCCGGGCAAAGGCGACGTTACCTGGACCGAGCAGATGGACACGGCGTTCACGGGCGCGAAGCTCGCCTTGGCTAACGCCACCATTCTCGCGCACCCGGCGCCCGATGCACCGATCGCCCTCACCACCGACGCCTCGGACTACGCGGTGGGCGCGGTGCACGAGCAATGGGTGCGTGGAGCTTGGCAACCGCTGGCGTTCTTTAGCCGGCAGCTTCGCCCGCCCGAACGTCATTACAGTACCTTCGACCGCGAGTTGCTCGGGCTTCACTTGGCAGTCAGGCACTTCCGCCATCTGCTCGAGGGCCGTGCGTTCACGGCCTTCGTCGACCACAAGCCGCTGATCTTCGCGATGGGCAAGGTCACCGAGCTGTGGTCGGCCCGGCAGCAGCGTCACCTCTCGGCCGTGTCCGAGTACACTACGGACATCCGGCACGTCGCGGGGAAGGACAACCCGGTGGCGGATTGCCTTTCCCGGGCCGTCGCCCACGCAGTCCACCTCGGCATCGACTATGCCCGGATGGCAGCGGACCAGGCCGCTCACCCCGACGTCCAGGCCTTACGGACCGCCATCACGGGCCTCCGTGACACCGAGGTGCCGTTCGACGGCGCAGGCGCGGCCCTCTTGTGCGACGTCTCCCTCGGGCGTCCTCGCCCCATCGTGCCCGTGGGCTGGCAGCGCTAGATGTTTGACGCCATCCACGGCCTGTCCCACCCGGGCGCGAGGGCCTCCCAAAGGTTGATTGCCGACAAGATCGTCTGGCATGGCCTCCGGAAGGCCGTCCGCGGCTGGGCCAGGACGTGCCTCGCGTGCCAGCGCGCCAAGGTGCACCGGCACACCCAGGCCCCGTTGGCCCCGTTCACGGTGCCGGAACGCCGGTTTGACCACGTCCACGTGGACCTGGTGGGACCTCTGCCCCCCTCGCGGGGTTTCACCCATGTCCTCACCATGGTGGACCGCACCACCCGGTGGCCGGAGGCCGTGCCCTTGGCGTCGACGACGGCGGCGGACGTCGCGCAGGCTTTCATCGCCACCTGGGTCGCCCGGTTCGGCGCCCCCTCAGACATCTCGTCCGACCGCGGCCCCCAGTTCACCTCGGAGCTCTGGGGGGCGGTCGCGCAGGGGCTTGGGGTCCGGCTGCACCGAACCACGGCATACCACCCCCAGGCTAACGGCCTGTGTGAGTGATTTCACCGCTCATTGAAGGCCGCGCTCCGGGCCACCCTCCGCGACGGCGGCTGGGTCGACAGGCTCCCCTGGGTCCTGCTGGGCCTCCGGACGGCGCCCAAGGAGGACCTGCGCGCATCCGCGGCGGAGTTGGTCTTCGGGCAACCGCTGCGGGTGCCGGGCGAGTTCCTCCCCGACTCCACGGCACCATGGTCCGCGGCACAGCAGCGCTCCGCTCTGCAAGAGACCGCCCAGAGGTTCGCCCCGGTGCCAACGGCATGCCACGGGCACCCACCAACGCACGTCGCCCCGGAGCTTCGCACGGCGGAGTACGTCTTTGTCCGCCACGATGCCCACCGGACACCACTGCGGCCCCCGTATGACGGGCCTTTCCGCGTGCTGGAGACCGGGGCGAAGCACTTCACCCTGGACATCGGCGGTACTCCTGACCGCGTTTCTGTAGACCGCCTCAAGCCGGCCCACCTCGACGTGGACCATCCACCGCCAGTGGCCCGACCCCCACGTCGGGGCCGCCCCCCTGCGGGCGGACCCCCGGCACCGCCCAGCCCCGCCGCCACGCCGCCCCCCGGTCCTGCTGCCGGAGGCATCCCAGATGGCATCCCTGCATCCCAGACGCCGCCAGTCGCCAGGGGGCGCTTCGGCCGGGTCATCCGTTTGCCCCGCAAACTGACCCTTCAGGTGCGCGGGGATTCTGGGGGGGCGCGTGTGGCGGACACGAAAGCACTGACGCGGTGACATCACTCCGCACACCAAGTGGGGATGGGCCACGCCAGGGAGAGAGGCGTGGCCTCACGATATACGCGGAGCGCGCAGCCCTGAGCAGCTTAGTGCTGCAGTTTGAGTACTTTGAATAAAGACTCTTTTATGAACCGCGTTGTCCGCTTGCTCTTTGCGTAAGCATTAGCGTGCGCAGCATCGCGCTTTAATGTTAGTTTTCACAGGTGAGTACTCTGTATGTGTTTTTCTTTTTAAAATTAGAAATTTTGGTCGGAATTTGGTTAGATTAATTGAGGGTGGCGGACAGGCATACAATACAACAAGAAGCAAGGCTGCATGGCTCTCTTTTATGTCATGGGTCTTATTGTTGTCGCCATTACAATAAGACCCATGGTAAAAGAGAGCCATACAGCCCTGCTTGTAGGTCTAGACAGGCACAGACATGACAGGCAGAGTTGATGTCTCTTTGCAACTCTTTCAATCTTTGGAACAAAGACCTTTCCATTCATGCCCTTGTGGCCAAGCATTACACGAGGCCTTACACTAAAAATGAACTTCAAACCTGCGAGAGTTTATTTTTGTCTGTCATCTGGTCGTCATCATGATCGTGACTGATGGACTGATTACACCTACAATACTACAGAAATGTTTCGAGGCAAGTCGGACACGAACCATCTCGGACCCCAACCATCTCGGACCCAGACCATCTCAGACCCAGACTGTTCCAGACCATCTCAGACCCAGACCATCTCGGACCCAGACCATCTCAGACCCAGACTGTCCCAGACCATCTCAGACCCAGACCATCCCGGACCCAGACCATCTCGGACCCAGACCATATCGGACCCAGACCATCTCAGACCCAGACTGTCCCAGACCATCTCAGACCCAGACCATCTCAGACCCAGACCATCTCAGACCCAGACCATCTCAGACCCAGACCATCTCAGACCCAGACCATCTCAGACCCAGACCAGCTCAGGTACAGACCAACTCAGACCCAAGTACTAACTTGGACCCAAGAGTTTTTTTCAGTGTGACTTATCTTGATTCTTATCATGAAGTATCATTCTTTTAAAGTCTTTTTTTTTCTAAATCCAAGTAGGACAAAAGTACTAATTATGAAAAAAAATAATTTTCAGTGAAAATGGAAAAAGTACATGTAGGCCTACATAGTAAAAGTACATAGTAAAATTACATAGTAAAAAGTACATAGTAAAATTAATTTTTTTGGTCAAGTTTTACAATTCACTCTTAATTTTTTCTCACTTCAATTTTCGTGATTTTACAGATAAACAAATCTGATGGAAAAATTCTCCAGAATATTAATTTTTGCATTTTGTCTACATTTTTGTTTTAATTTTGTAGGCGTTTTCAATTGTTTAAATTTAGCGAGGACCTTAATTCCCCCCTCCGTCCCATCCCCCCCACCCCAAAAGAATAAATAATAAGCCTCTAATAATAAATAATTTGTATGTCTATTCTTAGCGCTAAAGCTACGCAAAAGTTGTTGCACTCTTTCATTTCAACATTTTATAATTGGTAAGAAATTTTCAAATTTGGGTCCGAGTCGGCATTAGTTGGGTCCGAGATGGTTTGGATCCAACCTGACCTGCTTCGAACAGAAATGATGAAACATTTCATCTTCATGCCTACCCTAATGGCAGTGTAAGACCAATAATAGATTGTTGTCTGGAAAACAAATGTCATCCTAACATGCACTAAGTCTCGAGTTTGAACAGGTTAAGCTGACATTTTAAACAAATAAGGATCGAAGAAGTCCAACTCTACTTTCCCAACTTGACTTTTTCATTTATGCAATTTTTTAAATCACATTTTATCATCAGATTCCCTCTTGAAAACCCTCAGTTGTTGTCCAAATGGCTAACCAACATCAGCAGAGCAATTTTCATCCAACAGAAAATCACCGTGTATGCAGTGAACATTTTATGGATAAGATTACCTACAAGGTAAGAACTAAGACGAGTTCCATCCAATTCTTTCCATGTCACTAAATGTTTAGACACCAAAACAATATGACTTGTTGCATTCGTTCTGATGGTGTGAAAATAACCGTTGATTTTAATATCGACTATCAGCATGCCAGCTTGATGTCAAAAAGATGTTCACAAAGTTAACCCCTTGTTTAAGTGTGATTGTACCCTCCTTCCCGTTACAGTGAGCAGAGTGAATGTCCAGATGACTGAGTATAACTTAGTTTTATCATGGGTGTTTTATAATCAACTGTTTTACACTCCATTAATAATTAATCAGGAAAATAGAACTTTTTTGGGGGTAAATGAATGTATCGTTCGTTCGTGTGGTTGCCAACTTCAATCAAGATTGGTGCTTTAATGTATGATAAACAGTGGCAGTGACTATATTGCTCATTTAGATTAAAGAAAAAAGAAACAAATAATAAAAATCAACTTTAAACGGCCACTCGTTCTTCGACACCATAGCGTTAGTGTGCGCATCCATGTACTTCTTGCCCCCCAAAAACATGGTGGCCGGGTCTCCATGGTGGCACGGCCGGGTTCTGTACGCGGCATAGCGAGTGCGCCCTCTCGTCTATAATATAACTCGATGGACAAAATCCGGTAACGTGCCGATTGGGAAAGGCGTATTTAAAACGCTCTTAAAAGATGAAGACGCCATTGGAAAACGCACATTTAATACGCTATTAAACAATGTACTGGACACCTGTGACCACGTGTGTATCCTGCTGGAAATTTAGCGGAAATTCCGCCGAGACCATTGAGGCCAAATGCGTCGTGACGGTAACTAAGGACTCGACCTCGGTCAATCTGCAATTGGCTGCATCCATAGGAAGGAAAAGGTTTCCCTGATGCAGGAATCGCACGGCCACAAATATCGTGATATCGAAGGTTGCCTCAGATCCTGCAATCTCGTCTGTGTCAGGTATGATTGAGATAGGTGAGGACAGAATATCCTCAAATGCAGGTGTATGTTGCATAGATGGATAGATCATTAGATGGCCTGGTAAAAGATCTGACCGAACGGGACAGACAGACGGCCAGGGGGACCACATCCACCACTCAAGGCCCTGAGAAGCAGGCGAGATCCATTAAGGTGTTGTTGGATAGTAAGGTAGCAGACAGGTACAGGTGCCTCAGCTCAACAGTTTAATGGCGTCTCTCTTTGTCTTACATTTCTTCATCATTTCTTCCTGTCCCCTCACTTCTCTCTCCTCATTCCTCTCCCTCCTCTCCACCCCACTCCTCCTAACTCCTCTATACCTCACTCTCCACTCCTCTCCACCCCTCAATCCTTCCCTCACTCATCTGCCCCTCTCTCTTCACTCTCCTTTCCGAGCCTCACTCCTCTCTCCTTCTCTCATCACCCCTCTCCACTCCTTACTCATCTCCAACCCCTCATTATTCTCCAATCCCTCCCTCATCTCCAGCCCTCACACCTCTCCAATTCCTCAATTCCTCTCCAACTCCTAATTCCTCCCAAACTCCTCACTTCTCTCCAATCCCTCACTCCTCTCCAATCCCTCACTCCTCTCCAACCCCTCATTCCTCTCCAACTTCTCATTCCTCTCCAACCCCTCAATCCTCTCCAACTCCTCATTCCTCTCCAACTCCTCATTCCTCTCCAACTCCTCATTCAACTCCTCCTTCCCAGTGTTAGTATGCGTTGAGGGAGGTAGAGAAAGGGTAGGCCTCATTGAAGCCTGGAATGCCATATCATGGGCCTAGGGCAAGTCTAACAGACCCGAGGGAGGAGCTGGAGGGCGTTGCTGGTAAGCAGCAAACGGCCAATGGGAGCTAAAGGGAGTGGCCAGGAAATAACGGCCAATGGGAGTTAAAGGGAGTGGCCAATAACGGCGGCCAATGAGACCTAAGGGGAGTGACTAATGAGGGGGTGTCACGACACGTGACCCCCTGCGGCCAGTGGAGGCCTGTGGAACATTCTGGTGGGACTCCGGGGGATATAAAACCCAGCCCGGACCCCCAAACTCTCTCTCTGGCAGGACGATGCTCTCTGGCCCTGGACTCTGATGCTCTCTGGCCCTGGACTCTGACGATCTCTGGCTCTGGATTCGCCCTCTGGTCTCTCTCCGTCCCGAGATCCTGAATGCGCTCTCTGCCCTGACGACCTCTGCCTGGACTCCCTGCATGTGTGCCTTGCCTCACTGACTTCGGAATACGCTCCTCGGATTCCCGTTACGTGCACGACTGAGATCGATGTCCCTGCCGCGAACATCCTCGGGGGGACCCATCCCACGAGCCGTCCAGGTGAACTGCACCAAGTGGCCATGCTTTGTGCGCGTCCCCCTCTTCCTCCCCTTCCCCAAACGAGTCTGAGGGCCCTTGTCCGGGAAACGTAAGTAAGGCTGTTAAGGTTCTCCTCAGTGTCCCTTTTCTTTCACCATTGTACATTTGTGAATAAATCCTGTGGTTTGTTTCCAACTTGGCCATCTTTGTCCCTTCACCATTGGCCTAGCATTGCACGAGTTAAAACCGCTCGATCGGGGTCATAGTGATTAACGGCACGAGTTACACGACGCACAAACCCCTCGGGCGTACCATACCAGCGTGACTCGTGTGAGGTTCAGCCCCCGGTCTCGCAGCTGCATGTGTCGAAGGTACTCGGGTAAAGGTAACCATTCCATGCGTTAGCTGTGGGTTTGGCAGCTGGAATTGCTCAGCAATCCGCCCCCACAAGTGTAGAGTGGGTAGCGGCCTCGTGGACTCGAAGCTCGAGGGGGAGCAGAGCTTAACCCCCCCCTCTCCCCCCCCCCCCTCAGTACGTCGACGAGCTTGAGACCCGCAACAATATTAACCACCCATATCCACACTAGTATTTGGTTAATATATTAACCACCCATACCCACACTAGTATTTGGTAAATATATCAACCACCCATATCCACACTAGTATTTGGTAAATATATTAACCACCCATACCCACACTAGTATTTGGTAAATATATCAACCACCCATATCCACACTAGTATTTGGTAAATATATTAACCACCCATACCCACACTAGTATTTGGTAAATATATCAACCCATATCCACACTCGTATTTGGTAAATATATTAACCACCCATACCCACAATAGTATTTGGTAAATATATTAACCACCCATACCCACACTAGTATTTGGTAAATATATTAACCACCCATACCCACACTAGTATTTGGTAAATATATTAACCACCCATACCCACACTAGTATTTGGTAAATATATTAACCACCCATATCCACACTAGTATTTGGTAAATATATTAACCACCCATACCCACACTAGTATTTGGTAAATATATTAACCACCCATACCCACACTAGTATTTGGTAAATTGCAAGAGTAAAAGGTCATGATAATATGAAAAGACAAAAAAATATTTGTGTTGTATTTGCGTTGATTAGGCATTGCACACCTTAGCCAATAAAATAAATGATAGCAAATTGGGATTTGAGCATATTAGCAGGTTGTAGTAAAACAGCACTGAGTAAAAATCATGAATCAGCATCAGCCTAATACAAAAGAGAGGAAAATAACATTTGGAGTTCAAAACTCAGACGAAGTGTTGGATTTTTTATTTATCACACTAGGCAATTCATAGCAATAGTCAGCATATTCCTTTTGCGCAGCAGTCTCTCAGACTCTCCAGAGTCTCCTCCACCAGTATCTCAGATCCCATACTCAGCAACTTTGGCAGCAGAAACAGTAAAATGCTTCAAAAGAAAACCTTTTCGAAAAATTATTTCAAACATGCATTATAACGGTTTCTTGCCACAGCCGTACCCATTATTATTAAGTGTCGACCACAATTGTATAGAGACGAGTCCAGAGATGTTGTAGAAAATGCAATTAACACAGTAAGTGGTGAAACTAAAAAATGGGAAGGAAACACACGTCTAAGTTCAGAGAAAGGGCTGTAGAGTTTCCTGAATGAATGAAAAGGTAACGAATCAATATGAATGAGATTAAAGTAAAAGAACAATCGATAGCTCAAACAGCTAAAGACACCTGTAGAAAACAAGAAGAACTAGAACAATGCGACTGTGTCGCCAGTATGGCTCCGCATTGTCCCACAACGGGTAGATTCCATCGTTCACTCTCCTAAAAGGAAACAAGTTTGAATTTAAATCCCTTCAGCTGTTTTCAAGTATCACATTTTCACCAGCCATGACAGGATTCACATCGATCGGTGAAGCGGTTTCAGAGAAGGGATTTTTTAAATATCGGCTTTCAAGCTAATATGGCTGCCATAACACATGGCATATGACATGAAAAATGTACACACTGCATGTGTATGGGTAGGGGATCATGTTTGTGAAGTTTTGTGTTGATCGGATAAGTTTCGTTTTTCTATCCAAGATGGCTGCCAAACCACGTGACCTACATCATCATTTTCAAACGATATGCAGCAATGGTGCAAGATGATATTTGTAAAAATTCGCATCGATTGGGTAAGCTGTTTCAGAGATATAATTATTTAATATTTTCCTTCAATCCAATATGGCTGCCACTTAAGATGAAGGGTCTCTTCAATCCAATATGGCTATATATTATTTTTGCCCTATCTCTCAATGGTGAAGAATCACTTGAAAAATTCTCCTATCCAGATCCAGATCTTCTCCAAATCTAAGCCATCCTTCCTTGTCACATATCCAACCGCTCCACCAAATTTAGTCCGACTTTATCCACAACTTTTTGAGATATCCTGTTAATAAACAGACAAGCAAGAAGACGTCATGCAGAGCACTATGCAATCCGCAATTCAGTGAGGTAGTACAGATAGGATCGTATAGGTATAGCAAGGACCATGGACAAGTAGGAGACATCTCGATGTATTAAGTAGGGAAACCGGAGCTTAAGTTGTTTACATGTCTTCACACGAGGGGTGAAGGTATGGTAATTAGATAGGGGTTAAGAATAGTTTTCCCCTCAGTATGTGATTGCCCTCGGTGGTTTTTTCCTATGTTTTTACAATTACAACAAGGCCGGCCATAAAAACAATCCATTAACCAACCATAACCTACATAACTGCCGACAGAACACCGAACATTCTCGATCGGAAACTAAACCACGCCTCCAAAGGATTGTAACCGGCAGGCTACGCCCCAAAGTTCAGCACTGGTCAAGCAAGACCATGGGGTGATTCGATGGGGCTTGGGATTGGCCCGAGTGACGTCATCGAGAAGGTTCGAGAGGAAGGAAGATGAAGAGTCTCTTGCTCTCATGTGGCTCGGCTGCCTCTGGCTTGTGTGCGCTTGTGAGGAGAGTTTTCGGAGCTTATGGAGCCTTTGCAACGTTGGAGGAGGGGGTGTTGTTTGACTGTGGTGCTCTTCGGGGGAGCTGAGGGCCGTGTTGCGCTTGGCGGTGGAAGTGAGGAAGGGCCGTTTTGACTGCTTGCTCATGCCTGGGCAGTTTTGACGCTCAGCGTTGGCGCCATTGTTGGAGTGCTTCCCGCGCAGGTGGCTACGTCGGCTGCAGCGGCAAACAAGCCCCCAAACGCATTTAGGACGCAGAGCTTAATGCTGGCCGTTTAAAAATGGAACATTTATTTTTATTTTATCTTTACCCTTTTTTGTATTTTTGTCTAAATGGAAGATCCTCAAAGTAGCAAATATTAGATTCACCTCACCTTTCATTTTTATTCTTTGCATTCATTTTCATTAAACCATTATTGTTGATTTTCCTTGTCTTGTTTGCATGGTGTTGGGTTCGGGAATAAACCCATGTGCTTCCGTCTAGGTAAGCACCTCATTTCCTTCATTCCCGCGTGCGCCAAAAACAACCACCATGATTCCGCCGTTTGCCTCGGAAATTAAAGACCATCCGGCTATCGGCTGACGGACTTGACAATATTGCTTTTCGCGCTATCTCTCAATGGTGAAGAATCACTTGAAAAATTCTCCGTTCCACATCCGGATCTTCACCAAATCTAATCAATGCATCCTTTTCACATACCCAACCTCTCCACCGAATTTCATCCGACTTTGTCCACAACTTTTAGAGATACCCTGTTAATAAACAGACAGACAAACAAGAAGACGTCATGCAGAGCACTATGCAAATGCCCAATTCAGTGAGGCACTATGCAAATGCTGTTAAATTTTCAAGTCAATCGGATGAAAATTGATGATTTTGGAAGTTTCACCTTGAGTTGACTTTGACCTTTTGACCTAAAAAATAGTTGGCTTACCTATTTAATGAGGCACTATGCAAATGCTGTTCAATGTTCAAGTCAATTGGATGAAAAATGGCGATTTTAGAAATTTGACCTCCAGGTGACTTTTGACCTCAAAATCAAAAGGCTTCTCAATTGTGACGACCTCTATGGCTTGGGGAAGTTTCATGACGATCGATTTAGAATTTTGACCTGTAGGCGAGTGACAAACAGACAAATAGACAGACAGAATAACAAACTCAGCCGACTAATATACTTGAAAAAACCTCGATTTTGCAAGTAATAAACAGACAGACCAGTGAAAACATTATCTTCATCCACCTTCGGTTGCGGAGGTAATGATACATATCCTTAGAAATCCCTTGAATATTTTTGAACTGTAAAAATTTATTATGTAGGATCCCTCCAATAATATTCTTATCAGACATATTAGCAAAGGTACTCCTCCCTCCTCAAGTTCTCTCCTACAGATGTGGCTCATCTTGTCCATTATTTAAGTACAGAATGGCAAGTTATAGTCCAGAAACCTTTCATCACAGTTGAGTTGATGATGTTGATGTTGTTCCTGTGTGGCAGGCTAAATAATCCACACCCATGAATGATTTTGGGTGCCAGATCCTTTAATCTTCCAACCTACTCCTTCTGCCCCCCCCCCCCCCACTCCCCCTCCACCACACCCATAACATCTAATCACAGTAATCATACATCATCATTGAGGACTATGCTGTAAAAATGGCCAATGCATTTGCATTTGAGGCTTGGCAAACCTTATATGAAAGGAAATTGAATGTCTTTGAGCTAGTTGATAAATAGATATACAAAATATATGGGTGTACGCAAACTTTTTCTCGTGTATGAATGCAGACGTACCATAGTGGACTGTGGTGTACCCACAATTGAAATATGGAAGTGGCACCTGGAAACTAGTGGCTGGTAAGGTTTTGTGTGGAGAAAAGACCAAATCCATTTCTTTCATCAACAAAGGCTAAAAAGCACTGGTAATGTAAAGCATAAACATCATAATGACTAATACATAGCACTCATAAAAGATGAATATGGTTATTGTCAATAACTTCCCTGATTGAGAAACTGAACCATATCAGGTTTAGTTATTGTGACGTCAGACATTTACACATGGGAAATGGAGGCTATATTGCCTCTGGCTGCTGCCAACATGGCTCTTTATCTTCTTTACTTAACAAATATTCTAATTTAAATTCAAGCGAGTGCCTCGGGTAACTCTTTTACACTTTATTGCCTCTGCCTCTAATTACTTTTGAGGTCATCAACGACCAAAGGTCATTCAAGTATATTGGTTGGTCTTGTGCGTTATTCTGTATGTCTGTCTCTGTATGTCTGTCTGTCTGTCTGTAGGTCATTGCCTACAGGTCACAATTTTCAACCGATCTTTACGAAGCTTCACCAAATGGTGGAGTTAGTCATAAACAAGGAGCCCATTGTTTTTGGGGTCAATAGGTCAACATAGGTCAAAGGTCACCAACTTTGTCACATTTCTAAAATCCTCAAAAAAAAATCTGATTGACTTGAAATTTGAAAAGGATTTGCATATCTGGACACTGAATTCAACCACCAATTATATTTTAGGCCAACATAGACCAAAAGGTCAACATAGGCCAAGTTTCAAAAATCCTCAATTTTCATCCAATTGACTTGAAATTTGAATAGGATTTGCATATTACGTCACCGAGTTCAACCACTAATTAATTTTGAGGTCATCATCATCATCCAATAAAACAGGTCTCACAATTCACTCCCAAGCCTACAAGGACCACCTACAACACTACAAAGATGCCCTCTCCCACGCCCGCTCCGCCTACTACTCTCAAATTATCCACTCTGGCTCTGGAAACCCAAAAGCACTCTTCTCTACAATAAACAAACTCCTCAGCCCCCTGGACACCACCACCCAGTCATTCACAGTAGAAAACTGCATCTCCTTCCTTTCATTCTTCGAAAGCAAAATTGACAACATCTACAGCAGCTTAACCACCACCGCACCTGCTCCCCCTCAAAACACCTGCCCCCCCTTATCCTGCCAACCCCTGTCTCAGTTCTCCCCAGTCTCCCCTACTGACCTCTCTGAACTCCTCATAGGAATGAAAACTGCCACCTGCACTCTTGACCCCATCCCCTCCAGCTTTGTCAAGGCCTCCCTTCCTGCTCTCTCTCCACTTATCACTGCAACAATAAACTCCTCCCTGTCTACAGGCATCGTCCCACCATCCCTGAAAATTGCTGCTGTTACCCCCATTCTGAAAAAACCTGGACTCAACCCTGACACCCTATATAACTTCAGACCCATCTCCAACCTACCCTTTCTGTCAAAAGTTTTGGAACGCGCTGTAGCCACTCAACTTAAACATCACCTCTCTGCCAATAACCTGTATGAAACATTCCAATCCGGATTCCGCTCCAACCACAGTACTGAAACTGCTCTCCTCAAAATCACCAACGACCTTCTCCTCTCCTCTGACGCTGGCAACCTCAACATTCTCATCCTCCTCGACCTCAGCGCCACCTTTGACACCTTCAATCACACCATCCTCCTCACCCGACTTGAAACCACGTTTAACATTACCGGAACTGCCCTCTCTTGGATCAAATCATACCTCTCCGACAGACGCCAGTTCATCTCCATCAATAACTGCAAATCCCCCACTGCTCCCCTCCCCCAAGGTGTCCCCCAAGGTTCAGTTCTTGGCCCCCTCCTCTTCATCCTGTATCTGTCCCCCCTTGGTCACTTAATCCGCCGTCATGGTCTCCAATTCCACTGCTTCGCTGATGACATCCAGCTTTTCATCTCCACCAAGTCCATCTCCACCGCCACCCACTCTATCCTGACAAACTGCATCACTGAAATAAAATCCTGGCTTCAAATCAACTTCCTCAAACTTAACTATGATAAATCTGAAATAATCATCATTGGCCAAAAAACGCTCACCAAATCCACCCATAACTTTGCCCTCAACATCGACGGTTTCCCAGTATCCACCTCCCCTCACATCCGGAATATTGGCATCATCTTTGACCAAACCCTCTCCTTCGACAAATACACTAAACAGATCACAAAGACAGCCCTCTTTCACCTGAAAAACATCGCCCGTCTCCGTCCATCCCTCTCCTCCACGGCTGCAGAAACCCTCATCCACGCCTTCATCACCTCCCGTCTGGACTACTGCAACAGCCTCCTCTTTGGTTCACCCTCAATAATCATCAATAAACTCCAATACATTCAGAATTCCGCTGCCCGTCTACTCACCCATTCCCGGACCCGTGACCACATCACCCCCGTCCTTTACAAGCTTCACTGGCTCCCCATCCCCCAGAGAATCCAGTACAAAATCCTCCTCTTGACCTACAAAGCCCTCTATAACCTGGCCCCATCCTACCTGACTGACCTCCTCTCCAGACACACTCCCACCCGCAACCTCCGCCCTGCTGGTACCAACCTCCTGACCCCCCCCCCCCCCCCATGCGGAACAAATTCAGATCCTGGAGGGACAGGGCCTTCTCCATCGCTGCTCCCACCCTCTGGAACTCACTACCTCACACCATCAGGGACTCCTCCTCACTCACCACATTCAAAACATCACTTAAGACCCACCTGTTCAACACTGCATTCAACATTTAACCCACAGCATTTAACCCCTGACTATCTCATCTCCTTCCTTTTGCTTTGATTATTTACCTGTTGATTTTTGTCTTTTTGCACTTGTTTTTTTTGTACTCTGTCAAAGCGTCTTTGGGCTTCTTGAAAAGCGCTATATAAAATAAATGTATTATTATTATTATTATTATTATTATTATCATCGACCAAAATGTCAACATATTAGGTCAACATATTCAAGGACAAAATGATTCAATTTTGGTGAAGATTCGAACCCGGATCCGGATCAGAGAATTTTTAAAGTAATTGTACTATTGAATGATAGGGCTAAAACTGAATCATAGCAGGATATCTCCAAAGGTTATGGATGGATTTGGACGAAACTTGGTGGACAGGTGTGTGAGAAGGACAAATCGATGTTATTTTGGTGACGATCCGTATATGCATCCACATACGATAATTATTTAATATTTAAGTGAGTCCTCCCCATTGAATGATAGGGCTAAAAGCGACATCTATAGCATGATATTTCCAAAAGTTGTGGACGACTTATGATTTAACTTGGTGGGCGAGTTGGTTAGGTGTCAAGAACAAGCTCATTCGATTTTGGTTCTGGTTCGTATCCAGATCCGACCTATTAGTGGTATACAAAACGTAAACTGTTCAGCCTGGCGGAGGTAGCTCTCTACCAAGTGCCGTTCTAATTTGTCCTTGTTCTAATACACGAGTATTACTACTATTACACGTACTCGCAACGGTGCCTGCCCTATGGGTGGGGCTTCAATTAGGAAGCCCAAATGAAAAGGCAAAATATCAGAAATTGAAAGCTTTTTTATTTTAAACGATTCATATAAACATCCGTTGAATCATATCACACGCTAATCATCAAAATCTAAACAGTACATGGCGCCCATTTTGAAAAAAGATTGAATTCTACAAAACGGAAGCGGCTGCTACACCTGTTTCTCAGTCGCTTTGCACACGCTGCCATGTTACTTTGGAGCCGCACGTTTATACAGGAAGAGTTCGTCAGGAGTCGATCTACTCTCTCCTGGTACGTAGAATAAACAGTATTTGTAGAATTTCAACAAAAGCCACATCACTGTTCATATCGGTAAATACTAGTACCCGACTGCAAAGCCGCAATGAGCCGGCGAAGCCAAAGCCTCTTGCCACTATTTTACCTACCACGATGGCATCAGTAGGTTAGGTAGTTGATAGTAGGTCGGTGTAGGTACCGTACCTGGTAAGACTTGGTAAAAGAGAAGAGCAGACAGTCCTCCCCAATACCTACATACAATAAATGTCACAAGAACCTTAAGGAAGTAACTATACGATGTGCTAGCTTAAGGCCTATTTTAAGAAATTTTAACTGGGCTTAACATACGTTTTCACAGTATGTGTGTAGTCTTATAACTTCAGTCGCTGTCAGGGCTGGTTCTCTCCGGGCACGGCGGCTTCCCCCACCAGAAGAAGTTACCTTGCAGTAAGATCAGTGCCGACAGATCAGACGATAGCGCCGTTGCAACGGCAATGTGTGACTGTCGTTAATCAAACCGAGCTTTCTTTCTTTATGTAAACCGCTTATACCGTATTTCTGGCCGTGAAAAACTATCCCCTACGGCCACGAGATTTCTAAAAAATAATTCTTCGTCAATTTTAGAATATTTGATGCCATTTTCAGCATCAGAAATGCGTAATAAGCTTTAAAAAAATATTTTTCAAATGCTCGAATCTCATTGGTTCCGGTGTTTGGTGACGATTTTCGTTGAAGATAACGAGGTTGGTCTTAACGTATTTTAATTACAAATTAGAGGTGCATTAGATTGTGAATAATAATAATAATAATTCATTTATTTTGTATAGCGCTTTTCCAGAAGCCCAAAGGCGCTTTGACAGAGTGGAAAACATAATGCATAACAATACATGAAAACAACAATTGCAAAAAGACAAGAATCAAGAAAACAAACAGCAGCGATATACGGCATATATATAAGACAAGAATCAAAAAGACAAGACAAGAATCAATAGGGAAATATTTAAAGCAAAAGGAGGGAGAAGGAGAAGAGATAGTCAGGGGTTAAATGCTGTGGGTTGAATGTTGAATGCAGCGTTGAACAGGTGGGTCTTTAGTGATGTTTTGAATGTGGTGAGTGAGGAGGAGTCTCTGATGGTGTGAGGTAGTGAGTTCCAGAGGGTGGGAGCAGCGATGGAGAAGGCCCTGTCCCCCCAGGATCTGAATTTGGTCCGGATGGAGGGGGTCAGGAGGTTGGTACCAGCAGAGCGGAGGTTGCGGGTGGGAGTGTGTCTGGAGAGGAGGTCAGCCAGGTAGGATGGGGCCAGGTTATGGAGGGCTTTGTATGTCAAGAGGAGGATTTTGTACTGGATTCTCTGGGGGATGGGGAGCCAGTGAAGCTTGTAAAGGACGGGGGTGATGTGGTCACGGGTCCGGGAATGAGTGAGTAGACGGGCAGCGGAGTTCTGAATGTATTGGAGTTTATTGGTGATTTTTGAGGGTGAACCATAGAGGAGGCTATTGCAGTAGTCCAGACGGGAGGTGATGAAGGCGTGGATGAGGGTTTCTGCAGCCGTGGAGGAGAGGGATGAGCGGAGACGGGCAATGTTTTTCAGGTGAAAGAAGGCTGACTTTGTGATCTGTTTAGTGTATTTGTCGAAGGAAAGGGTTTGGTCAAAGATGACGCCAAGATTCCGGATGTGAGGGGAGGTGGATACTGGGATACCGTCGATGTTGAGGGCAAAGTTATGGGTGGATTTTGTGAGCGTTTTTGGGCCAATGATGATTATTTCAGATTTATCACAGTTAAGCTTGAGGAAGTTGATTTGAAGCCAGGATTTTATTTCAGTGATGCAGTTTGTCAGGATAGAGTGGGTGTCGGTGGAGACGGACTTGGTGGAGATGAAAAGCTGGATGTCATCGGCGAAGCAGTGGAATTGGAGACCATGACGGCGGATTAAGTGACCGAGCGGGGACAGGTAAAGGATGAAGAGGAGGGGGCCAAGAACTGAACCTTGGGGGACACCTTGGGGGAGGGGAGCAGTGGGGGATTTGCAGTTATTGATGGAGATGAACTGGCATCTGTCAGAGAGGTATGATTTAATCCAAGAGAGGGCAGTGCCGGTGACGTTAAAGGTGGATTCAAGTCGGGTGAGGAGGATAGTGTGATCGATGGTGTCAAAGGCAGCGCTGAGGTCGAGGAGGACGAGAATGTTGAGGTTGCCAGCGTCAGAGGAGAGGAGAAGGTCGTTGGTGATTTTGAGGAGAGCAGTTTCAGTACTGTGGTTGGAGCGGAATCCGGATTGGAATGTTTCATACAGGTTAGGTGCATAAGATTATGAATCAAACAAAGACGGGTGAAACAAACTCCTATTGAACTTTTTCGCAATTGTTTTATGCAAACTTCCGCATCTGGTCGATAGCGGCCTCCATTGTGTGATTTGGTTTTAGAAATATTTTTTCAAATGCTCGGATCTCATTGGTTCCGGTGTTTGGTGACGCTTTTCGTTGAAGATAACCAGGCCCGTGCGGGCCGAGGTTGGTCTTAAAGTATTTTAATCATAAATTGGAGGTGCATAAGATTGTGAATCAAACAAAGACGGGTGAAAGAAACTTCTATTGAACGTTTTTCAATTTGTTATGCATACTTCCGCATCCGCAAGATGGCGGCCTCCATTGAGCTTCGGAATTCTCAAGCCAAGGCATAATCTGGTTTTCGACATAATACGTACGCGTTTATTGACAACACCGGCTTCGCCGGCTATTATTCCATTGTGTTTGGAAAAACTGGAAAACTTGGAAAAATTGGAAAAACAATATAGCCTATTTTACTCCAAGGGGTCCCAGGAATACCCACCCAAAATATCGTTGCGATCGGTTAAGCTGTTTTTGCGGTACCTTCGAACGGACAGATGGACATTTGGTGAATTATAGTAAGATGACTACACAATTTGGACAGGAATTTGTAATTTATTCAGGATGCTGACAATAACTCTCTTGCTCTTCGCAAATTTACATTTTGGGATCTTCAATTAAATCTCATTTTCCTGTAAAAGGAAAATAAAAGCAGTGATTAATCACACATCCAACTAACTATTCACATAGTTTTACATACAAGGGAATGTGATGGATGGACAGACATCTGGACAGACAAAGCAAACACATTGCAGTGTAGAAACGTAGAAAATGAGTTTTAATGGTGGCCATTTTGAAAATATCATTTTTTACGGCCTAGACATGTTCAGATAAAATGTGTCCTCTTCTTAAATGAAAGAGGGGGTAAACTATAAGGGTGCAAAATTTGGCACTTTTTCACATTTTGGAAGATTTTTCCGTAATCTACCAGAATGCAGGTGCTTTTATATTGTCAAGGTGGTAATAACAGTGTATTGAGTCATTATTGTCTCATTGGCTTTTCAGGATTTATTTGCCTACTAGTAAAAAGGCCATCACATATGATTTATTATTAATTAAATAAATGATATTTTAGGCCTGATTTTTTTTTAATTCCATGAACAAATTTTGGTCCATCACGGTCGATGAAGGTTGTGGTCAAGTTTCATCGAAATTGTGTGTGTAGTTTCAGAGAAGAAAGCAAATACCTATTTTGTGGTGTCAAACCTGGACCCACTTTGACTCCCAGTAGACCAGACCCCCTTAGATCCAGACTTTTTAATGCCACAAACAAACTTGAGTTGCAACATACCAATTATCATTTTAGCCAGGTTTGGTCACATACCCATCAGCAGGTTCAGAGAAGAATTTGCAAGTGTTTGCGGACTGACGGACGGATGGACAACACGTCATCCCATAAGCTCCCCTGAACTATGTTCCAGGTGAGCTAAAAAGCAACAGATGGATTATACCTTGACAATTAACGTGACGTGGTAGATTCAAGTTAAAAAAGCAACAGACCGATCATACCGTGCGAATCTTCATGACAAGGTATATTAAATAGGAATCCAAACACAACTTTTTTTTCTGAAAACCTTTGAAAATCACTAATCGCAGTCTAATTTGAAGGGAATGAAAAACATTTTTTGCCAATGACAGTGTCAAACAACTAAACGAAAAAACATGTTTTATTTAGGGCTACACACTTTTATTTAAAAAGTTTTAAACTTTTTTTAATTTTCAATTTTTTAAATTTAATTTTGATACATGAAAATGTACCAGAAAAGAGGACCGTGGCCCAAATTTAATCTCTCTAGGACGTATGGAACCTCAAAAACGAACGGCTCAAATATTTGAAACGGTACAAACAAAGTTCAGATGAAGTTAAATAAAAGTGTGTAATAATAATAATAATTAAACGAAAAAAATATGTTTTAGGGCTACATACTTAAAAAAAAAGTTTTAAACCTTTTTTTTATTATTCAATTTTGATAGATGAAAATGTACCAGAAAAGAGGACCGTGGGCCAAATTTCAGCTCTAGGATGAATGGAACCAAGAAAACGAATGGCTCAAAGATTTGAATCAGGACAAACAAACAAACAAAGTTCAGATGAAGTTAAATAGAAATGTGTAAAAAGCCCGAGTGTCGATTTTCGATTTTGCCAGTGACGTCACACTATGAACTCGCCTTAATCCAAATTTCTTCGGTTGGGAGGGGCATCTGGAACTTTTGTTTTGACTGTAAAATTTATATAAATAAAAGCCTTAGTATGTTTCCGTTTACTATCGCTTGTCAAGCCAGCCGTTCCTCATCAACCGTTTCGTTGAGTGCTTGCTTGAGTTCTCAAGTTACTTGACAAGCGCTTTACAAGCTGATTGGTTGTTCGTTTGCAAGCCATGGCGATAGACGGCAAACGGACTCGCACTGTCACTCTAAATACATGGATCGACGGACAAAGTTCAGGCCCCACACTCTACATATACACCGCCCTCTACACTGCCCGAAAGAGTTCGATCTTATGACTCATGAAGTGTTTGTTGTATCTGAGAAGAATGAGATTGCTGATTGTGTTTACAGTGAAATATATGAATCAACGTGTTCAAAAAACACTAGGCCGTGTATATGTTACACGGGGTATAACTGTAGTGTATTTTATTTGTCTTTTCATTATTAATTTTGACGTAATTGGGATGGAACTTGTAGTTGTAGCTAGCTTTGCCTATTTTCAAGTCACACCACCTACTCCACAATTCAACGACGAGTTTTCAAGTCATTCCACAGAAACGTCACGTGTACTTGAAGGTGGTATGGGTGACATCAGAAGCAGCTAAACTCGGCAATTTCCAAAGGCAGCTAAATTATGTAATTATTAAAAATATTTGTTACTGTAAAAAGTTATTAGAGATGTATGACGTGCATAGACAGCAAAGACCATTAATTACGTGATTCCCAATTGGCGGTCCTCGGTTATTTATTGCTGACCTTTACCGGTCCTTGTTGAGAAAAAGGTGAATAACCACTACCTTAGAGGGCAGTTGCTGCATTGGTGGCAGCTCCTACACGATAAACAAATTGACCATATTGGTTGCATTTTTCACGTGTCAAATGGTCTTCTTCAGATACAAAGAGGAACCAATGCAATGCTATATATTAAACTATGTAACGAATGATATTGGATCAAACCTACATTCTCGGCCACATTTTCACTCTTTGGTCATTGCATTGCTATTGTTGTGGATATGAGAATTGTGTTTTTTTTGTTGTTGTAAAATATCACCCTCCTTCCTCCATTTGGTGTATAAAGGTCAAAGGTCGTGCCCGTAGTTATTCCATATACAATCACGTAGCAAATCATAGATTTCCTTTTTTTTGGTAGTTATCTCCTTATGATGTGTATTAGATTAAGGCTTTGTCTTCCATTAATTAACACTCCATTGTACCGAATTCAAATAAGGTAGATTCCCTTCACATTCCCCCTTTGTCATCAATTGCCAACTGCATTGGGCGGTTTTCTGCATTCGCCGCTGCTGCTTTGGGACCGTGTTTTTCGCTGCAAGACTCCATTGAGCACGAGGTCATCTCGGAGCGGAAGGTGGGAGGAGTCAGCCCAGCGCCAGGAACAAGGCGTGGCCTTGCCAACGCCTCCTCTGGGGGCGGGATCGGTGGGCCCTCGCGGCCAATCAGGGCCGAGGTGAGCTCGCCGATGGGCGTGTCCTGGAGGCCGGCGGCTTGATCGCCCCAGGGCAATAAAAGCACGCGCGGAAGCCTTTGAAGTGAAGTCGGAGAGAGAGCATCCAGGCAGTCAAGTGCTTGTGGCTTGATTCTCACCTCTTCCACAAGCGACTCGACAGGTTGGGCAAGAACAGTGCTGCGGAGAGGAAAGAGAGAGATGCGGCAGATGAGTCCAGAGGCAGTACCACGAGCAGTACCACGCAGCTTTGACTCCCCCCAGCAGCTTTGACTCCACCAAGCAGCGTTGATTCCACCAAGCAGCGTTGACTCCACCAGGCAGCGTTGACTCCACCAGGCAGCGTTGACTCCACCAGGCAGCGTTGGCTCCACCAGGCAGCTTCGACCCATTACCACGCGGGAACCAGGATCGGTGGCATCGGTGGCCTTCGAGGTCCAGCCCGACATCCCTTGCGGGATCAAGCCCGAACCATCTGCTCCAGTTGAACCTTCCTCTCCCTCCAGCCATCCACCTCCTGCCATTCCTGTCATCATTCCCCGTGTAAGTGTGATTGTAGTCTGTCTTTTGTCTTGTCCTTGGGGTTAGGTAAGACTGTAGTAGGTAAGCTAATTTGCACTGTCTCCTTCTTCTTCTGTATTTTATTTTATTATCTTTCCTCCTCCTTGGTTACTTTTCATGGTGTACATAATAGGTAGAAATAAATCATATTCGTATTTCCTACTGCTGTCTTCCTCTTCTTCACATCCTTCGTCTTTGTCTTTTCCCCATTGAATACCTGTGGCACGATTTGGCCAACGTTTAGGATCGGGTTTAGTACTGTTAATGGCTCGAACTTCGGGTTGCTAAAACCGCTCGGCAACTAGTCCATCTAAAACCGGGGTTCGAGCGGTACTTGTCTCCCTGTTCTGCGGAGGTACGGATAAAGGTATTCGGGATAAACCCTGGACCCATAACCCTGATCCGTTCCATCCCGCGGGAGAGCGTTACAAGTACCAGGACCGGGGAGACGGCCAGCTTAACAGGACAAGGGGCTAATCACCCCTTGCTAACGGGAGAGCCGTCGTCCCAGATCCGTAACAATTGGTAGTCAGGAGTTGGGATTTGAACCTGGGACTAAATTTATTTAGCCCAAATTTTGGACACCAATTGTACTATTGGCCATAACAATTGGTGTCAGGAGTGTCAGATTCGGACCTGAAGCGCTTAGCGCGCTCAAAATTTTGAGTGGCCCGAGATTTTATTTTTAATATCCTAAATTTAAAAATTGTGCCATGGATGGTCAAGGCGACGGGATGCCGGTGGGGGAATTAGAAGAGGGGTTAGGGGTAACCCAGGACCACAGGGAGGAAATGGAGGAGGAGTGCAATGGTGAAGTGGTTGCGGGGGTATCAGGTACACAAGATGGCGCCCTCGCGCACGAGGTTTCAGGCACACAAAATGGGGCCTCGCACAAGCGCGCGGTAGCCACGCCCACTGCACAGATGGGGGTGGGCGACATGCAAGCCTTCATGGCCCAAATCATGGCGGAAATGAAACGGGAGAATGACGGTCTAAACAAATTGAGTAATAAAATTGAAGAAATAACTGAGGGAATGGTGAGGGACAGAGCCGCATACGAGGTAAGGGAGGCTGAGAAGGAGGTTGACCGCAGGTTGAGCGAAAAGGTCCCAAGGGTGCACGACGAGGTAAAGCGGGTCGAGGAGCACTGGTTGGGCGAAGTGGAGAAAAGCACGGGTAACTGGACCGGGGTAGAAATCGCGAACCGGGGTATGGGGCAGCCGGCCACCGCTGAGGTAGGAGAGGGAATTTTAATAAAGCCAGCGGTCGTCATGGTGAATAAAGAAAAAGCAATGGTGGGTATAATTGAAATTGTAGAGACCGGGGACTTAGAAGAGCAACAGTTGGAGGAAGAAATGGATTGTGCACAAAGTCTAAGTTCACATCCTGATGCCGTACTTGCTAATCCTTATAAAGATTTGCAGGTGCTCGTGGAGAAAAGGATCCCCCAGGTGAGTCATGCTGTATGTTGTGCGTGTAGATTTTGTAGAAAAATGTCTGGCGCGAAGAGAATTGTCGCGCGATTGGGATCGAGGAAGCACCCGGGCGTTGGTGAGGGGTCCTGTGTGAGTGGAAATGGCCCACATGTGAGGAAAAAGTGTGCATCGGGGAATGAGCGTGTTACGAAGCGCGAGTGTGAAACCGAGTGCGAGCGAGAATGCACGTCGGGGTGTATGGAGTGTGACACAGAGAGTGAGAGCGATACGGAGTGTACGTGCGAGGGTGAGTGTGACATGGAGAGTAAGGTGGTGGGGGAACGTGTGCGGGGAAGCACACCTGAGTTGGTTGTGACGCGCGTGTGGGAGAACCCATCGGAGCGCGTTAGTGGGTGGATGCAAGAGTGCACGCCCATGGTGAGTGTTACGGAGGACGTAACGGAGGAGAGGTGTGGAACGAAGTGTGCGAACGGCGAGTGTGCACAAGATGGTGCGCGAGGTGTGTTAAGGAAGTGTGCGAACGGCGAGTGTGCGTGAGAGGTGTGGTGTGTAACAGGGAGTGCGGTGGTGAAATGGACGGAGTGTGTGGGATGCACTGGAGGCGCCGAGACCTCGGGTTTTGTGAGTGTCAAAAGGGTCGCGTGTGCGTGTGGGCATGCGAGTAAGGCGTCAACGTTAACCGGGTTAGCAGTTAGGGCGACGGATAGCCGATGCGAGCACTCGGGGCGCGGTGCGCTTTGCTGGATGCGAGGCCCGGCGCGGGTCGGTGTTGCGTCGCTTCTCTTCGAAGCGTCAGCGTCGTTGCCGATTCGGGCTTGGCCCCGCCCTGCACGGTCGAGTCCGGGCCTTGTTGGGCGAGGCGATCGGTCCGGTTCAGGGGCGGGTAAGAGGAAGCGGCACGGTGCCCCCTCGTGGGGACGGGGTTCCGACCGGGCGAGCCTCGGTCATCGGGCCGGAGACCGCGAGGTTCCACGCCGCGATGATGCGTGGAATCTCGGCCTGAGCATGCCTCCTCTCCAGAATCGTGAATTCCGGACGGATCCAACTGCAGGCGACCAAACCACCTGAATTCATTGCTCGACTGTGCAAAGCCGAGCTTTGAAAATATAACGACGCACCGAGGCTCGAGTATAGCGGACTGTGATAATGATAGTGTTTTTGATCCAAAATTTAGAATAGTGAATAGGATTGGCAGAAGTGATTAGCAAAATTTGATGATTGGTAGAATGATTGGCAGTGATTGGAAATTTTTTGATTGGCTGGAATTTGGTGGGCCAAATTTATAGTGAGAGATGCCCGATGTGGTGGGATGGCAACTCTGCCATCCCTCACAGGCGGGGGCAAAGGAGCTGTAGGTTTATGGGGTTTGGCAGTGAAAACTAGCCCGGGAGGGTTAGGATAAAATGATAGGGATCTAGAGAAGATGACCATAGGTAACGGTAAGGTTAAGTAGCAACATTGGACAGGTAGTGGGGATATAGCGAGGGTAGTTGGATTATAATGACGAGGGAGTGCAATAATATAAGGGGCGACGGGGAAGCGCGAGTTATCGAGGGAAACCAGTTAGATCAGATGGTGCCGAGTGTTTGAGGATCGAACAGGTGTATGGAGCAGTGTATGACTGAGTAGTGGTGATTGTGTGTTGTGTTGACCAAATGGTCGAGGGAGGAAGGAGGGTGCAGGAAGCACCAGTAGGAGTGATTGCACAGGTGTGCAAATTACAGGTGTATGGAGAATGGTTGTGTGGAATACATGGAGTATGGAATATATGGAGTATGGAATGGATGGTCGTGGAGTGAGTATGGTGGAAACTGTGGAGTGGAGTGGATGGTGCGAAGGTGTGGATGGGGGAAAGGAGGATGGACCCCATCACGAATACCCGGGGAGGGTAGTTTAAGCGTTAGGTAGAGGGTACAGGTAAATTGTGGCTGGATATTGGCATCTGTGGTGCGTGGTGGAAGAATGGTGTTTGGATGGGTGCATTAGTGACGTGGAAATGGCTGGGCGTGTGGCCTGTTAGTGTGTGTAGTTGGTTGAGCACTCCGCCACTGTTAGGATGTCGGCCAGGAGAGGCCGCAGGTGGGCTCTGGGAGCCGTTTAACGTTAGAGTTGTGGATGGGGCCCGAGGATCCGGAGGACGGACCCGGGTAGCCCAGTGCCAGAGAGGGCACCGAGTGGGGAGAGCGCCAGAGGGCCTTCCCCAGTAGATAGGTTAGGATAAGGAGCAGGTAAGCTCGGAGGCAACTGCAGTGGTGGAGGTGTGCAGGTGGGTAGACCTGCTGGGAGAGCCACATGACCCAGTCCTGAAATTGTGCAAGGGCACAGGGAGTTGAATCGGGGGAGTGAGACCCCAAATTGATGAAGCACCACAGTTTCGTCAATGGGAATTTGGTTCTTAAAACCGTATCGAGTAAGACGGCCAATGATTTGGCAGGGAAAGACCCCGGGTAGTGTAAAGTGTGTTAATGTCATGTAGAAGATAGTTAGAATTAAGAATCTCCTCTCACCATCTACATCCACTCACCTGAGGTGACAGAACTCCGCACCATGCCATGTTTTTATTATTTTTTTGTGCAAAGGTTTGGAATGTGAGACGCATCATGACGTGGGTGTGACATTGTGCTTTGTGTTCCATCTCTCCCTCCTTATGAGGATTGATGATGAATTGGTGATGGCAAATTTTGGTTAGAGGGATTGTGGGGACGAATTTGGTATAAGGGAGATATGGGGAAGACGTGACAGTAGTGACGAATTTGTAAATGTTTAGATTTGTGTACATATGGGGTAAGGGCAAGGGTAGAGTAGGTAACGGGGGGGGGGGGGGGGGGTGACATATGGTAGGGACGAGCTTTCTCACTTCGCTCTCCGTACGCACCTCGTCTTGCATTGCCTTTGTTTGATGTGTACCCATGTGACCTTAACCCTCGCTCACCTGTCTTCTCCCCCCCCCCCCCCCCCCGTCTCCCACCCGAGGACTTTGTGCCACTGGGCGCCGAGGGGAGCGTGCGGGAGTCCGCCATTGTGTGCCCGAAACTCCCGCAACCAGCTGCTTGCATCGATGCACCACTTATGGACCACATGTCTGTGGCTGAGCACCACTTATGGACCCCACGGGTGGGGGCATGGCCCCTCTGCTGGAACCGGCCATGATGGCCTGAGATCTTGCTGGCGGACCTTGGTCACAGGGCACCTATGCCACACAGGTGAACCACTCATAGCCGGCCCTGTGGGCCATAAAAAAAAAAAATGGACGCATTGTGTGCCTTTTTATTAGTCCAAATAGGCCGCCAGTAAGAAGAGCAAGATGACAACAACTGGAAGAATACCAATGGCCAGCAGAGGGAGCCGAAGAGGAAGACCAGCACCAGGGGTTTGTTGGATTTTTTTATTGAACTGTGGTGACTGTGCACCGATTGGTGCTTGATGGTGCTTGATGGTGCTTTGGTGCGTTTTGGTGCTTTCTGGTGCGTCGATGCAGGGCAAGCTCTCTCCACCCAAAAAAGAACAATTACAGGTCCTGGGTTAGTTTTGTAATTACAAGTAACGTTAACTGTAAGTAATGTTCCCCCATCGTTCATGTTGTAGTTTGAAAACCATTCCGCAATTCGGTTAGCTGTGGGTGTGAGTCTGTTAGGCGGGGTGCAATGGAGCAGCGGAACATATTTATTTGTGTTTTAAAATTGTCACACTCAGGGTCAGGTTAAATGTAGAGGGAACTACACCTACGTGCCACACTAGAGGTAAAAGTAATAGGCCCGTGACGTGCCTAAGAGGAGGAGGGTGCAGTGTTGTGGATATGAGAATTGTGTTTTTTTTTTGTTGTAGAATATCACCCTCCTTCCTCCATTTGGTGTATAAAGGTCAAAGGTCGTGCCCGTAGTTATTCCATATACAATCACGTAGCAAATCATAGATTTTCTTTTTTTTGGTAGTTATCTCCTTATGATGTGTATTAGATTAAGGCTTTGTCTTCCATTAATTAACACTCCATTGCACCGAATTCAAATAAAGTAGATTCCCTTCACATTCCCCCTTTGTCATCAATTGCCAACTGCATTGGGCGGTTTTCTGCATTCGCCGCTGCTGCTTTGGGACCGTGTTTTTTGCTGCAAGACTCCATTGAGCACGAGGTCATCTCGGAGCGGAATGTGGGAGGAGTCAGCCCAGCACCAGGAACAAGGCGTGGCCTTCCAACGCCTCCTCAGGGGGCAGGATCGGTGGGCCCTCGCAGCCAATCAGGGCCGAGGCGAGCTCGCCGATGGGCGTGTCCTGGAGGCCGGCGGCTTGATCGCCCCAGGGCAATAAAAGCACGCGCAGAAGCCTTTGAAGTGAAGTCAGAGAGAGCATCCAGGCGGTCAAGTGCTCGTGGCTTGATTCTCACCTCTTCCACAAGCGACTCGACAGGTTGGGCAGGAACAGTGCTGCGGAGAGGAAAGAGAGAGATGTGGCAGATGAGTCCAGAGGCAGTACCACGAGCAGTACCATGCAGCTTTGACTCCCCCCAGCAGCTTTGACTCCACCAAGCAGCGTTGATTTCACCAAGCAGCATTGATTCCACCAGGCAGCGTTGGCTCCACCAGGCAGCTTCGACCCATTACCACGCAGGAACCAGGATCGGTGGCATCGGTGGCTGTCGAGGTCCAGCCCAACGTCCCGTGCGGGATCAAGCCCGAACCATCTGCTCCAGTTGAACCTTCCTCTCCCTCCAGCCATCCACCTCCTGCCATTCCTGTCATCATTCCCTGTGTAAGTGTGATTGTAGTCTGTCTTTCGTCTTGTCCTTGGGGTTAAGTAAGACTGTAGTAGGTAAGCTAATTTGCACTGTGTCTCCTTCTTCTGTATTTTATTTTATTATCTTGCCTCCTCCTTGGTTACTTTTCATGGTGTACATAATAGGTAGAAATAAATCATGTTCGTATTTCCTACTGCTGTCTTCCTCTTCTTCACATCCTTCGTCTTTGTCTTTTCCCCATTGAATACCTGTGGCACGATTTGGCCAACGTTTAGGATCGGGTTTAGTACTGTTAAATGGCTCGAACTTCAGGTTGCTAAAACCGCTCGGCAACTAGTCCATCGAAAACCGGGGTACGAGTGGGAGTCCCTCCCTTGCTTCACGGTCAGGAGTGGCACTCAGGTACTTGGGACTTTTTGTAGACCAAATACCCTGGCTGCTCCCGACCGGAAGGAGCGTTGGGACCCCCAGGACTCACGTCGGTCAGTCGCGGACAAGGGGATTAATCCCCCCTTCTTAAGGGGGAAAGGCCGACGTAGAGATCCGTAACACTATATTAAGACTCTTTTGAGGTTTGTGTGGCATGTGTTTAAAGGGATCTAACGGGTCCAAAGGGCCTAAGAGGTTGAAGGGGTCCAAAGGGACTATCATGGTCTTAAACGTTATAAAAGTCTAAACTCTAAAGGGTATGTTTCAATAATAGTTAGGGTCTAAATGGTCTCAACGTTTTTGGGGGTCTATGAGGTCTTACAGGTGTTAGGGGTCTCAAGTGTCTAAGGGGTCAGGAGGGGCTAAATGCTCCAAAGGGTCTTAAAACGTCTACAGGCCTGAAAGGTCTAAGGTGTCTAAAGGGTCTAAGGTGGGTAAAGGGTCCAAGGTGTCAAAATGGTGTAAAGGTCTAAGGTGTCTGAGGGGTCCAATGCGGTCTATAAGTGTAATAAAGGTCTAAAGAGTGTGTTCAAAAAGTAATTAGGGTCTCAAGGAGTCTAATGGTTTTAAATTGGCTTCCGCTTCCGGTCCGGTCTGGAGAGGACGCTGGCGTTACTTGTTCGCCGCTTCTCCGACTGGGCCATTGTACATAGTTTGTTTTTCTGGTGGTCGTGGCGGATTTTTGACCGTTGGGTCTGCCCTCTGCTCGGTCCCGGCTCTGCTCCTGGCTTCGCCTGCCCGGCTCCTCCACTGTTTCCTCAGGCCCGCTCCCGTTGTTTGTGGCCGTTGTTTGCGGCGGTGGCTGTTTGCCGCTGTGGTCTTGATTAGCGGCTGCAGTCGTTTGCCGCTGCGTTTGCCGCTGCGTTTGCCGCTTTGCCTCCTCGACCTTGGCCTCGTACTCGTCCCTTCGCCCGTGCCTGGCATGGCTCTGAGGTACTCCGCCGCAAGGCTTCTTCTGCTCAATACCCGCTCCACCCCATCATGCATCTCTGCCATCAAATCAAATGGACTCCTCCGACGACCCAGGTACATTCACCGTGGCTCCGGTCGTAAGTTTGTTTATTTGCAATCAGGTCACTCCATCCCCGTCCTCTGGTCGGCTCTGCGCACTCTCACTCTTCGTCCCAGCGCACCTGGTCACAGCAACCCACACGATCGCACCTCCTGCCTACGAACCCTGGCTAAATCACCTGAATTCATCCCTGCTGTTCAAAACAACATCAAGCTCACCCTGTTCAACACCCGGTCCCTCAACAACAAATGCCTCATCCTGAACGAATACATCCTGGCTAACAAACTGGACTTTCTCTGTCTCACCGAAACCTGGCAACAACCTCTGGACTACTACACACTTAACCTCACCACACCCAATGGATATTCCTACGTCAATAAACCACGCTCGGAGGGCCGAGGTGGTGGAATTGCCGTTATCCACCGTCAAGACATCAAGACCAACCTCATCTCCATCTCATCTGCTCCATCATTTGAACACCTGGCTTTAAAACTCTCTGGTCACACGCAGTCAGTCATGGCTGTCGTCTACCGCCCTCCCAAACCACACCCATCATTCCTGTCTGACTTCTCCTACTTTCTGACCCAGCTATGTTCCCTCTCCCCCTCAATCCTCCTCCTTGGTGATTTCAATATCCACATGGACTCCACTGACTCCACAATAACCACTGACTTCACTGATTTACTCACCTGCTTTAACCTCACTCAACATGTCGACTTTCCTACCCATATCCGTGGTCACATTTTGGACCTTGTCTGCTCCACTGGATTAAGTTTGCACCATCTCTATGGCTCCGACCTCACCCTCTCTGACCACTTAGCCATCACTCTGACCATCAACATCCCCGCCCCAACACCAAGGCATTATCGCACAATCAACTTCCGTAAGCTAAACGCTCTTTCACCTACCTCATTCTCATCCACCCTCTCTGAAAAAATGTCCACTTCTCCCTTCATTGACCTCCACACCCCTTCCGACCTCACTGACTACTACAACCACACTCTCTCCTCCTGCCTTGACCAGCTTGCACCTGTAAAAACCAAAACAGTTTCTTTCACCCATTCTGCTCCCTGGTTTACCCCTGAACTCCACCTGATGAAAACTCGTGCTCGCCAACTTGAAAGACTCCGCAATAAAACGGGTCTCACAGTTCACTCCCAAGCCTACAAGGACCACATACAACACTACAAAGATGCCCTCTCCCGCGCCCGCTCTGCCTACTACTCTCAAATTATCCACTCTGGCTCCGGAAACCCAAAAGCACTCTTCTCGACAATAAACAAACTCCTCCGCCCCCTGAACACCACCACCCAGTCATTCACAGTAGACAACTGCATCTCCTTCCTCTCTTTCTTCCAACGCAAAATTGACAACATCTACAACAGCTTGACCACCGCCGCACCCGCTCCCCCTCCAACCACCTGCCCCCCCTTGTCCTGCCATCCCCTGTCTCGGTTCTCCCCAATCTCCCCTACTGACCTCTCTGAACTCCTCATAGGAATGAAAACTGCCACCTGCACTCTTGACCCCATCCCCTCCAGCTTTGTCAAAGCCTCCCTCCCTGCTCTCTCTCCACTTATCATCGCAACAATAAACTCCTCCCTGTCTACAGGCATCGTCCCACCTTCCCTCAAAATTGCTGCTGTTACCCCCATTCTAAAAAAAGCTGGTCTAAACCCTGACACCCTAAACAACTTCAGACCCATCTCCAACCTACCCTTTCTGTCAAAAGTTTTGGAACGCGCTGTAGCCACTCAACTCAAACATCATCTCTCTGCCAATAACCTGTATGAAACATTCCAATCCGGATTCCGCTCCAACCACAGTACTGAAACTGCTCTCCTCAAAATCACCAACGACCTTCTCCTCTCCTCTGACGCTGGCAACCTCAACATTCTCGTCCTCCTCGACCTCAGCGCTGCCTTTGACACCATCGATCACACTATCCTCCTCACCCGACTTGAATCCACCTTTAACGTTACCGGCACTGCCCTCTCTTGGATTAAATCATACCTCTCTGACAGATGCCAGTTCATCTCCATCAATAACTGCAAATCCCCCACTGCTCCCCTCCCCCAAGGTGTCCCCCAAGGTTCAGTTCTTGGCCCCCTCCTCTTCATCCTTTACCTGTCCCCGCTCGGTCACTTAATCCGCCGTCATGGTCTCCAATTCCACTGCTTCGCCGATGACATCCAGCTTTTCATCTCCACCAAGTCCGTCTCCACCGACACCCACTCTATCCTGACAAACTGCATCACTGAAATAAAATCCTGGCTTCAAATCAACTTCCTCAAGCTTAACTGTGATAAATCTGAAATAATCATCATTGGCCCAAAAACGCTCACAAAATCCACCCATAACTTTGCCCTCAACATCGACGGTATCCCAGTATCCACCTCCCCTCACATCCGGAATCTTGGCGTCATCTTTGACCAAACCCTTTCCTTCGACAAATACACTAAACAGATCACAAAGTCAGCCTTCTTTCACCTGAAAAACATTGCCCGTCTCCGCTCATCCCTCTCCTCCACGGCTGCAGAAACCCTCATCCACGCCTTCATCACCTCCCGTCTGGACTACTGCAATAGCCTCCTCTATGGTTCACCCTCAAAAATCACCAATAAACTCCAATACATTCAGAACTCCGCTGCCCGTCTACTCACCCATTCCCGGACCCGTGACCACATCACCCCCGTCCTTTACAAGCTTCACTGGCTCCCCATCCCCCAGAGAATCCAGTACAAAATCCTCCTCTTGACATACAAAGCCCTCCATAACCTGGCCCCATCCTACCTGGCTGACCTCCTCTCCAGACACACTCCCACCCGCAACCTCCGCTCTGCTGGTACCAACCTCCTGACCCCCTCCATCCGGACCAAATTCAGATCCTGGGGGGACAGGGCCTTCTCCATCGCTGCTCCCACCCTCTGGAACTCACTACCTCACACCATCAGAGACTCCTCCTCACTCACCACATTCAAAACATCACTAAAGACCCACCTGTTCAACACTGCATTCAACATTCAACCCACAGCATTTAACCCCTGACTATCTCTTCTCCTTCTCCCTCCTTTTGCTTTAAATATTTCCCTATTGATTCTTGTCTTTTTGCAATTGTTGTTTTCATGTATTGTTATGCATTATGTTTGCCACTCTGTCAAAGCGCCTTTGGGCTTCTGGAAAAGCGCTATACAAAATAAATGAATTATTATTATTATTATTATTATAAATGGTTAAAAGGCCTTGGTGTATAAGGGTCTATATATGGGGTTTAAAGGGGGTATAAAGGTCGAAAGGGTCTAAGGAATGTTAAGATGTCTTTTTTTTTTTTTTTTTTTTGTTCTTTTTTTTTTTTTTTTTTTTTTTTTTGGATACAAGATCGAGGCTCGTGAAAGAGCGAACATTAATCACACAGAAAGACAAACAGACACATAAAACAAATAACATCGGGAGCGGTAGACAAGATGGGGAGAGAGGGGGAAGGACACAAACGCAACATTTGAGAGCAGGGACCGAGAGACATGGAGACATCGAGAGATCTGTGGGAGGGAGAGGGCTTTGGGGGGGAGGCATGTGAAGGGGGGGGGGTGGGAGAGGTATAAACATATGGACACTGCCAGGACTTCCAGGAAAGAAGTTGGAATTTCAAACGAGGTGGATCTGGGGTGAATTAGTGGGGGTAGAAAAGATCAAGGTTTTGGATGGGGGAAGATAAGAGATGGTGGTGAACAGCTGTTTTAAAGACCTGGAGGGAGGAGTGGGATTGAAGGGAGTGTGGGAGTTTGTTCCAGAGGCGGGAGAAAAGAGGAATGAAAGAGTGAAGGTGAGCAGAAAGCCGAGATTTCGGCAGTTTAACCATCAGAGGGTTGCTGGCAGATCTTGTGCGACCTGTAGGAATATTTGGGGGACAGAGCACAGAGAGAGCTGGGGGAGCAAGGCCGGAGAGGAGTCGGTAGAAGACAGAAAGACCACCTACCTGCCTGCGGTGAGTGAGTGAAAGGCCCTCAGAGGTAGCTTCATCGCGGGAGATTCCAATGATTTTGAAAGCTTTGGATTCAACAGCGTGAAGCCGAGCCAGGTGTGAGGCAGGAGCACCAGCCCATAGGGGAGAACAGTATTCCATTGAGCTGTGGATGAAAGCCTTGTATGTGGTGAGGAGCTCAGGTGTGCCGAGGAAGGACTTTGCACGACGGAGGATGCCCAGTCGGCGACTGGCTTTGGAGGCCAGCTTGGAAATGTGGTTTTCCCAAGAAAGATCATCCCAAGAAAGGTCTAAAGGGTGAAGGGGTGTTAAAAGGTTTAAAGGGTAATATGTTCCAATAGTTGTTTGGCGTCTAAGGGTCTAAATGGGTTATAGAAGGTCCAAGGAGTCTTAAGGTGCCTCAGGGCTCGAAAGGATCTGACTGTTAAAAAGTGGTCGAAGCAGATCAAAGGGGGTAAAGGTCTTAAGGGGCGTAAGGGGTCTAAAATATTAATAGTGATCTAAATTGTCTCAAGAGGTCTAAACGGTCTTCAGGTCTAAATGGTGCAGAGGTTTAAATGGTCTAAGGGGTCCAAAGTGTCTTTATTAAGGGGTTTTGAGGGTCATAAAGGTCTAATGGTAAAAATTTGGACCTGTCCACCCTCCCCAACCGCTTCCACAGTGAATGCGTACCTGCATAATACATAGATGGTCCAAATACAGCTTTTAAGTGCAGTGGGTATCCGGGAGGGGAGGGGGTTGGAGGAGATGAAAAAAATTTATCAAACTTGTCACGTTGACAACAATCGGGAGTATAAATTACAGGCAAATTAGAGGTTGTCAAAGTCATCTTCTCCTACATCTGGCCGAGGATAGTGGGAATGATAATTGTTTTTTATTTATTTAATTTGCACCATTAATTCGTTTTTTTTTACATTGCAGAAGGAAATATGAAGATCAATTCAGTTCGGAAGTAATGTACATCCAATTGTCTGGAGTGAGATGGACGATGTCATCAGCCTCTTGCTTGGAAGTGAGAACAATGACTTTGTTTCAATGCCCCGTCCAATTCCCTCTACTCTCTCCACTTCCACCACCACCCCCGCCTCTCCTCTATCATGCACCATATCATCCAATAATTACACTCATTATACCTACTTTCCGTTCGTAAACACAGTGTCACGTTTTTCTCGTGTTATTGTCACTTTTTGATCGGAACACGTATGGCAGATTTTTCAGGACTGTCTGTGCGACACTTGTTCCATTGTACAATATCTCTTTTCTTTTCGTTCTTGACCTGATCTAAGAGGTGACTTTTTCGAACATGCCTGCGGTATGGAGACAGCCGATCGATCTCCCAGAAGTGACGAGAGATCTCCCACATCCAAGATGGTGTACCCCTGCCTCCTTGAATCCAGGGCCGGCCACGAGAGAGAGGGAGAGAGACAGAGACAGACAGAGAGGGAGAGAGACAGAGAGACAGACAGACAAGAGGGAGTGGGTCATATATGATTGCCAATCTCTTTCCCTCAATGCTTCCGGGGCACTCACTGCCAACCAGAGGATCACCGACGGCCTGAACACGAGAGGGTCTTCCTCCAATGGGAGGACAAATCCATGTCTTCTATTATAAACACCACTGGGGGCGTAGTGAAGCAATTCGATTAATGAACAGGATTAAATAATTAAATAGATATGTGTGGGAAAATTACATGCTCAGTCAAAATCGCACAGTTAGCTCAGATGGCAGAGCACTGGTACGGTTTTCCAGAGGACCTTGGTTGGAATCCTGGTCTGGGTATGTCATTTTCCAACATATCTATCTATATATTACATATATATATATAATTAGAATTGTGTATATATGTCCTGTGTTGTCACTGAACTACTTTCTCAAACTTTTGTGAAATCGTACTAAACTTCTGGTATGCACAAATCCCTCCCGTCGGTATGTCCTAAGGGTATTTTTTTTGAAAAATGTTCCAATATATATATTTTTTTTTTGGGAATTTTTTGGGGAATTTTTTTTTTTTCAACTTCAATTGTTTATAAAAGGTAATATCACGTATATTACAAATATATTTGTGAAAAAAATAATTGTTTGAATTATGATTGGTTTAAACCATGACAAAACGGCAACTCGGGTACAGTCATTTATCTATATATCTGCACATGTGGGCAGTGTCTTTGTTGTCACTTAACGACTCCCTCAAACTTTTGTTTCCGTGGTTGTGAAGTGTTTTTAATAACGTTGTGGTGGTTTTCAATCAGGTTGTGGTGAGGTATTTTGACTTATGTGGTGGTGACGTGTTTTTAAATGATGTGGTGGTGAGGTGTTTTTAAATCACATGGTGGTGAGGTGTTTTTAAATCACATGGTGTTGAGGTGTTTTGAATTACGTGGTGGTGAGGTGTTTTGAATTACGTGGTGGTGAGGTATATTATAATTACGTGGTGGTGAGTTGTTTTAAATTATGTGGTGGTGAGGTGTTTTGAATTAGTTGGTGATGAGGTGTTTTGAATTACATGGTGGTGAGGTGTTTTGAATTACTTGGTGGTGAGGTGTTTTTATTACGTGTATTATGGCTGTGAGGTGTTTTTAATTTTGTGCTGGTGAGGTTTTTATTATGTGTTTTATGGCTGTGAGGTGTTTTCATTACGTGTTTTATGGCTGTGAGGTGTTTTTATTCCGTGTTTTATGGCTGTGAGGTGTTTTTAATTTTGTGGTGGTGAGCTGTTTTTATTACGTGTTTTATGGCTGTGAGGTGTTTTATTATGTTTTATGGCTGTGAGGTGTTTTTATTACGTGTTTTATGGCTGTGAGGTGTTTTATTACGTGTTTATGGCTGAGGTGTTTTTAATTTCGTGGTGGCGAAGTGTTTATATTACATGTTTTATGGCTGTGAGGTGTTTTTATGACATGTTTTATGGCTGTGAGGTGTTTTCATTACGTGTTTTATGGCTGTGAGGTGTTTTTATTCCGTGTTTTATGGCTGTGAGGTGTTTTTATTACATGTTTTATGGCTGTGAGGTGTTTTTATTACATGTTTTATGGCTGTGAGGTGTTTTTATTACATGTTTTATGGCTGTGAGGTGTTTTTAATTTCGTGGTGGTGAGGTGTTTTTATTACGTGTTTTATGGCTGTGAGGTGTTTTTATTACGTGTTTTATGGCTGTTACGTGTTTTTAATTTTGTTGTGCTGAGCTGTTCTTATTACGTGTTTTATGGCAGTGAGGTGTTTTATTATGTTTTATGACTGTGAGGTGTTTTTATTATGTGTTTTATGGCTGTGAGGTGTTTTTATTACGTGTTGTATGGCTGTGAGGTGTTTTTATTACATGTTTGATGGCTGTGAGGTGTTTTTATTACGTGTTTTATGGCTGTGAGGTGTTTTTAATTTTGTGCTGGTGGGGTGTTTTTATTACGTGTTTTATAGCTGTGAGGTGTTTTTATTACGTGTTTTATGGCTGTGAGGTGTTTTTAATTTCGTGGTGGTGAGGTGTTTTTATTACGTGTTTTATGGCTGTGAGGTGTTTTTATTACGTGTTTTATGGCTGTTACGTGTTTTTAATTTTGTTGTGCTGAGCTGTTCTTATTACGTGTTTTATGGCAGTGAGGTGTTTTATTATGTTTTATGACTGTGAGGTGTTTTTATTATGTGTTTTATGGCTGTGAGGTGTTTTTATTACGTGTTTTATGGCTGTGAGGTGTTTTTATTACATGTTTGATGGCTGTGAGGTGTTTTTAATTTTGTGCTGGTGGGGTGTTTTTATTACGTGTTTTATAGCTGTGAGGTGTTTTTATTACGTGTTTTATGGCTGTGAGGTGTTTTTAATTTTGTGCTGGTGGGGTGTTTTTATTACGTGTTTTATAGCTGTGAGGTGTTTTTATTACGTGTTTTATAGCTGTGAGGTGTTTTTATTACGTGTTTTATGGCTGTGAGATGTTTTGAATTACTTGGTGGTGAGGTGTTTTGAATTACGTGGTGGTGAGGTGTTTTTATTGCATGTTTTATGGCTGAGGTGTTTTTATTACATGTTTTATGGCTGTGAGGTGTTTTTAATTTCGTGGTGGTGAGGTGTTTTTATTACATGTTTTATGGCTGAGCTGTTTTTATTATGTGTGTTATAGCTGTGAGGTGTTTTTAAATTTGTGGTGCTGAGGTGTTTTTATTACGTGTTTTATGGCTGTGAGGTGTTTTTATTACGTGTTTTATGGCTGTGAGGTGTTTTAATTTTGTGGTGGTGAGGTGTTTTTATTCCGTCTTTTATGGCTGTGAGGTGTTTTTATTACGTGTTTTATGGCTGTGAGGTGTTTTTAATTTTGTGGTGGTGAGGTGTTTTTATTACGTATTTTATGGCTGTGAGGTGTTTTTATTACGTGTTTTATGGCTGTGAGGTGTTTTTATTACGTGTTTTATGGCTGTGAGGTGTTTTAATTTTGTGGTGGTGAGGTGTTTTTATTACGTGTTTTATGGCTGTGAGGTGTTTTTATTACGTGTATGGCTGTGAGGTGTTTTTATTACGTGTTTTATGGCTGTGAGGTGTTTTTATTCCGTGTTTTATGGCTGTGAGGTGTTTTTAATTTTGTGGTGGTGAGCTGTTTTTATTACGTGTTTTATGGCTGTGAGGTGTTTTATTATGTTTTATGGCTGAGGTGTTTTTGTTACGTGTTTTATGGCTGTGAGGTGTTTTCAATTTCGTGGTGCTGAGGTGTTTTTAATTTTGTGGTGGTGAGGTGTTTTTATTACGTGTTTTATGGCTGTGAGGTGTTTTCAATTTCGTGGTGCTGAGGTGTTTTTAATTTTGTGGTGGTGAGGTGTTTTTATTACATGTTTGATGGCTGTGAGGTGTTTTCAATTTTGTGGTGCTGAGGTGTTTTTAATTTTGTGGTGGTGAGGTGTTTTTATTACGTGTTTTATGGCTGTGAGGTGTTTTTAATTTTGTGGTGGTGTGGTGTTTTTATTACGTGTATTATGGCTGTGAGGTGTTTTTATTACGTGTTTTATGGTTGTGAGGTGTTTTTATTACGTGTTTGATGGCTGTGAGGTGTTTTCATTTTCGTGGTGCTGAGGTGTTTTTTATTTTGTGGTGGTGAGGTGTTTTTATTACGTGTTTTGTGGCTGTGAGGTGTTTTTAATTTTGTGGTGTTGAGGTGTTTTTATTACGTGTTTTGTGGCTGTGAGGTGTTTTTAATTTTGTGGTGTTGAGGTGTTTTTATTATGTGTTTTATGGCTGTGAGGTGTTTTTAATTTTGTGCTGGTGGGGTGTTTTTATTATGTGTTTTATAGCTGTGAGGTGTTTTTATTACGTGTTTTATGGCTGTGATGTGTTTTTAATTTCGTGGTGGTGAGGTGTTTTTATTACGTGTTTTATGGCTGTGAGGTGTTCTAAATTACTTGGTGGTGAGATGTTTTGAATTACTTGGTGGTGAGGTGTTTTGAATTACGTGGTGGTGAGGTGTTTTTATTACATGTTTTATGGCTGTGAGCTGTTGTTATTATGTGTGTTATAGCTGTGAGGTGTTTTTAATTTTGTGGTGCTGAGGTGTTTTTATTACGTGTTTTATGGCTGTGAGGTGTTTTTATTACGTGTTTTATGGCTGTGAGGTGTTTTAATTTTGTGGTGGTGAGGTGTTTTTATTCCGTCTTTTATGGCTGTCAGGTGTTTTTATTACGTGTTTTATGGCTGTGAGGTGTTTTTAATTTTGTGGTGGTGAGGTGTTTTTATTACGTATTTTATGGCTGTGAGGTGTTTTTATTACGTGTTTTATGGCTGTGAGGTGTTTTTATTACGTGTATGGCTGTGAGGTGTTTTTATGATGTGTTTTATGGCTGTGAGGTGTTTTTATGACGTGTTTTATGGCTGTGAGGTGTTTTTATTACGTGTTTTATGGCTGTGAGGTGTTTTTAATTTTGTGGTGGTGAGCTGTTTTTATTATGTGTTTTATGGCTGTGAGGTGTTTTATTATGTTTTATGGCTGTGAGGTGTTTTTATTACGTGTTTTATGGCTGTGAGGTGTTTTTATTACATGTTTGATGGCTGTGAGGTGTTTTTATGACGTGTTTTATGGCTGTGAGGTGTTTTTATTATGTGTTTTATGGCTGTGAGGTGTTTTTAATTTTGTGGTGGTGAGCTGTTTTTATTACGTGTTTTATGGCTGTGAGGTGTTTTATTATGTTTTATGGCTGTGAGGTGTTTTTATTACGTGTTTTATGGCTGTGAGGTGTTTTTATTACATGTTTGATGGCTGTGAGGTGTTTTTATTACGTGTTTTATGGCTGTGAGGTGTTTTCAATTTCTTGGTGCTGAGGTGTTTTTAATTTTGTGGTGGTGAGGTGTTTTTATTACGTGTTTTATGGCTGTGAGGTGTTTTCCATTTCGTGGTGCTGAGGTGTTTTTAATTTTGTGGTGGTGAGGTGTTTTTATTACATGTTTGATGGCTGTGAGGTGTTTTCAATTTCGTGGTGCTGAGGTGTTTTTAATTTTGTGGTGGTGAGGTGTTTTTATTATGTGTTTTATGGCTGTGAGGTGTTTTTAATTTTGGGGTGGTGTGGTGTTTTTATTACGTGTTTTATGGCTGTGAGTTGTTTTTAATTTTGTGGTGGTGAGCTGTTTTTATTACGTGTTTTATGGCTGTGAGGTGTTTTTATTACGTGTTTTATGGCTGAGGTGTTTTTAATTTTGTGGTGGTGAGCTGTTTTTATTATGTGTTTTATGGTTGTGAGGTGTTTTTATTACGTGTTTGATGGCTGTGAGGTGTTTTCATTTTCGTGGTGCTGAGGTGTTTTTTATTTTGTGGTGGTGAGGTGTTTTTATTACGTGTTTTATGGCTGTGAGGTGTTTTTAATTTTGTGGTGGTGAGGTGTTTTTATTACGTGTTTTATGGCTGTGAGGTGTTTTTAATTTTGTGGTGGTGAGCTGTTTTTATTACGTGTTTTATGGCTGTGAGGTGTTTTATTATGTTTTATGGCTGTGAGGTGTTTTTAATTTCGTGGTGGTGAGGTGTTTTTATTACGTGTTTTATGGCTGTGAGGTGTTTTTAATTTCGTGGTGGTGAGATGTTTTTATTACGTGTTTTATGGCTGTGAGGTGTTTTTATTACGTGTTTTATGGCTGTGAGGTGTTTTTTATTTTGTGGTGGTGAGGTGTTTTTATTACGTGTTTTATGGCTGAGATGTTTTTATTATGTGTGTTATATCTGTGAGGTGTTTTTAATTTTGTGGTCCTGAGGTGTTTTTATTACGTGTTTCAAGGCTGTGAGGTGTTTTTATAACGTGTTTTATGGCTGTGAGGTGTTTTTATTACGTGTTTTATGGCTGTGACGTGTTTTTAATTTTGTGCTGGTGAGGTGTTTTTATTACGTGTTTTATGGCTGTGAGGTGTTTTTAATTTTGTGCTGGTGAGGTGTTTTTATTATGTGTTTTATGGCTGTGAGGTGTTTTTAATTTTGTACTGGTGAGGTGTTTTTATTATGTGTTTTATGGCTGTGAGGTGTTTTTAATTTTGTGCTGGTGGGGTGTTTTTATTACGTGTTTTATGGCTGTGAGGTGTTTTTATTACGTGTTTTATGGCTGTGAGGTGTTTTAATTTTGTGGTGGTGAGGTGTTTTTATTCCGTCTTTTATGGCTGTGAGGTGTTTTTATTACGTGTTTTATGGCTGTGAGGTGTTTTTAATTTTGTGGTGGTGAGGTGTTTTTATTACGTATTTTACGGCTGTGAGGTGTTTTTATTACATGTTTTATGGCTGTGAGGTGTTTTTATTACGTGTATGGCTGTGAGGTGTTTTTATTACGTGTTTTATGGCTGTGAGGTGTTTTTATTACGTGTTTTATGGCTGTGAGGTGTTTTTATTACGTGTTTTATGGCTGTGAGGTGTTTTTATTACGTGTTTTATGGCTGTGAGGTGTTTTTATTACGTGTTTTATGGCTGTGAGGTGTTTTTAATTTTGTGGTGGTGAGCTGTTTTTATTACGTGTTTTATGGCTGAGGTGTTTTATTATGTTTTATGGCTGTGAGGTGTTTTTATTACGTGTTTTATGGCTGTGAGGTGTTTTTATTACATGTTTGATGGCTGTGAGGTGTTTTTATTACGTGTTTTATGGCTGTGAGGTGTTCTAAATTACTTGGTGGTGAGATGTTTTGAATTACTTGGTGGTGAGGTGTTTTGAATTACTCGGTGGTGAGGTGTTTTGAATTACTCGGTGGTGAGGTGTTTTGAATTACGTGGTGGTGAGCTGTTTTTATTACGTGTTTTATGGCTGTGAGGTGTTTTTATTACGTGTTTTATGGCTGTGAGGTGTTCTAAATTACTTGGTGGTGAGATGTTTTGAATTACTCGGTGGTGAGGTGTTTTGAATTACGTGGTGGTGAGGTGTTTTTATTGCGTATTTTATGGCTGTGATGTGTTTTTATTACATGTTTTATGGCTGTGAGGTGTTTTTAATTTCGTGGTGGTGAGGTGTTTTTATTACGTGTTTTATGGCTGTGAGGTGTTTTTAATTTCGTGGTGGTGAGGTGTTTTTATTACGTGTTTTATGGCTGTGAGGTGTTTTTATTACGTGTTTTATGGCTGTGAGGTGTTTTTAATTTCGTGGTGGTGAGGTGTTTTTATTACGTGTTTTTATGGCTGTGAGGTGTTTTTAATTTCGTGGTGGTGAGGTGTTTTTATTACGTGTTTTATGGCTGTGAGGTATTTTTATTGCTTGTTTTATGGCTGTGAGGTGTTTTTAATTTCGTGGTGGTGAGGTGTTTTTATTACGTGTTTTATGGCTGAGATGTTTTTATTATGTGTTTTATAGCTGTGAGGTGTTTTTAATTTTGTGGTGCTGAGGTGTTTTTATTACGTGTTTTATGGCTGTGAGGTGTTTTTATTACATGTTTTATCGCTGTGAGGTGTTTTTATTACGTGTTTTATGGCAGTGAGGTGTTTTTATTACGTGTTTTATGGCTGTGAGGTGTTTTTATTCCGTGTTTTATGGCTGTGACATGTTTTTATTACGTGTTTTATGGCTGTGACGTGTTTTTATTGCATGTTTTATGGCTGAGGTTTTTTTATTTCGTGTTTTATGGCTGTGAGGTGTTTTTATTACGTGTTTTATGGCTGTGAGGTTTTTTAATTTTGTGGTGGTGAGCTGTTTTTATTACGTGTTTTATGGCTGTGAGGTGTTTTATTACGTGTAATATGGCTGTGAGGTGTTCTAAATTACTTGGTGGTGAGAGGTTTTGAATTACTTGGTGGTGAGAGGTTTTGAATTACTTGGTGGTGAGGTGTTTTGAATTACTTGGTGGTGAGGTGTTTTGAATTACGTGGTGGTGAGGTGTAATCATCCCAAACTTCCAGTCTGCACCTACCCCTCCCCTATGTATGTGCTGAGGGGTTCTTTCTTGAAAAAAAAAACATTCAACCTAAATTGCCTATAAAAATGTAATATCACAAACACAACAAATACATTTGTGCAAAATAATTGTTTGTATTATGATTGGTGTAAATCATGACAACACAGCAACTCAGGTACAGTCATTAACCTCAGCTAAAATAAGCCCGTTCCTCTGTAACGACGCTTGATGAGGCGAGCACGGCGAGCCGAGCCAAGCTAGTATGTATGTATGTATATATGTATATATATATATATATATATATATATATATATATATATATATATATCAAAGGTGGGCGGTCCGCTTCGAAAGTCCGCTTATCCGCTTATCCGCTGCAGCGGACTAACGTTTTCGAAGCGGATAAGCGAATCGGAACAACCCCCGGAAACCGAAGCGGATAAGCGTAAGCGGACTACCGAAAAATTAAAGCGCATCGCGATTCGCCAAATCAGCTGTTAGCCTGAGCCGTTACTCTAGAATTGTGAATATTTATTTAAGTGAATAATAAGTGAAACCCTAACAACTCGGCTCTTGCGACATAACGCATTATATCATAACGTTATGTTCACGTCATGGTTTACGACATGGTTGTAACATAACGCATTACATCATGACGTTATGTTCACGTCATGGTTTACGGCATGTTCACGACACCATGACGATTAAACGGCAGTCCGTTGGCCCGCCATCTTGTTGACTTGTTTGTGTCTGAATAACCAAACATTACAGCTCTCGCCCAATCTCTTCCCGCTCGAGTTCCGTGATGCTTGGGTAACTCTATTTCTCAGGCATAACACGCCGCTCCCGAGCTCTGCCTCGGTCGAGGGCGTGTTCAGCTACGGGTCGGACATCCTCAGGCCTAAGAGGTCGGCCCTGGCTGCACCGAACTTCGAGGCCCTCGTCTTCATGAAGGGCAACCTCCAAATCCTCAAGAAGGCCCACGAGGTGGAGGAGGAAGATGAGGACTAGTCAACAGACTGCTAGTGCTAGTCTGTTGACTAGTAGACTCTCTTGTCAAAGAAAGGACGGGCAAATTGATTATTCTTTAATGTAACTTGCATATATTAAAATTATATTTAAATTAACTGTAGAGTAGAGTAGAGTCGAGTGGAAAACTTTATTTCAATAAATTTTGAATAAATTTTATTTAAATAAAAATGTATATTTTTGATCTTAAAAGCTTTGTTACCTTCGCAAAAGCGGAAGGTTATGTTTTGATCGCTGTGTATTTATTTGTATGTCTGTGTGTGTGTGTGTGTGTATGTTATTCGCATAACTCAAAAAGTATTCAACCGATTCGCATGAAATTTGGTGGGATGATAGGTTATTATCCGGGAACCATTTGATTAGATTTTGGAATCGATCGGGTCAAAGGTCAAGGTCAAGGTCATGAAAAGGTCAAAATCGTCTTTTTACCATAGCGCGGTCAATTTGTGTCCAATTTGTATGAAACTAATGCCAAAATGCTTTGCTACACAGATCTTGTAGTCTTTTATTTTGGCAACAAAAGTAGCTGCGGCGAAGGTATGCGCTCTACCGAGTGCCCGTTCTAGTTTGTCTTTGTAGTAGTTAGAAATGGCTATTTAGGCTTAAAAAGCATTAAATTCCCTTTAGAAACGTCAAAAATCGCTTTAAAAACGTCGAAGCGCTTTAAAAAAATCGAATCGAAGCGGATAAGCGGTAAGCGGACTAAGATTTTCGGCCGCTGAAGCGGATAAGCGAATCGGACTACACGGGCTGGCGGAGCGGATAAGCGGTAAGCGGACTTAAAATTTTCCGAATCGCGCCCACCTATGATATATATATATATATATATATATATATATATATATATATATATATATATATATATATATATATATATATATATATATATATATATGTGAAGAAGCGGCTCTTCGTTTGCAAAAGAAGTCCACAAACAGTTTGAAAATGATGCAGCTTTATTAAAAACCAACTTATACAGATCCGGAGGAGACAGACATCTACAGCAAGAACCAGTTTCATGCCACGTCTAGCCTTCCTGGAGCACATTGATTCGCAGTCCGTATAAATAGGGACAAGTTTATCAGAAAATCTCCGAGAGAACGAAGGAACTAGCGAGAGTCCCCCACCGTCATCCCTAGCCCCCACCGTCATCCGTCCCTTATCTGGACCAGATGTTTCTCTGGGCTCCGAGGAGACAGAAAATGTAACTCATTAAAGGGAGGGTGCATTCTTGGCTTCGATAAGGCCATAAAATATATGGGTTTGTTCAACTGAGTAATTCAAAACATGTTTATACAGATTCAAGCGTCGCTGTGATTAATACAAAATATATAGTTTTAACGATAGGTTTATGTCTGCAATCTAATCATTCTACCGGCGTTACACATCCGCGCGCATGTGAGCGTTCTCCTGCCCGCGGCTCGAGGCGCCGTCTGCGAATCAAAGAGGGTTTTTACGACCGGACTTATCTAGGTGAAAGGGCACACGTATACGAAAAACCATTTGCCCAGCACGACCGAAGCGAGCATTTCTCATTTATACTAAAGCGAAGAGAAAAGCCCTTTATTCACTTATGAAAATAGCATATAAGCAACATTAGAATCATAACATATTATTCAAGACGTCTTATACAGAATTCTTAACAATAACGAATCTACGACTTGACAATCCTTCCTCTTGTCTCGTCGAGACAAAGTATCTTAAGAGACAACGTGCCACATCGGGCTTTATTGAAAAATAATTGTGTAATGCGGGTATCTCCCAAGGGCATATCGTGCGCCCAAAGCGCCTCGCCCGTGCATTTGGCGAACGTGTCGTGTGGTGCGTGCTTGGAGCCTGAGGGCTCAGAACATGAAAGTCCATTAACGTTTCGGATCCACAACGAAGGCGTCTGGTCCAGATGAGGTTCTGCCCCGCCAGGGGGCCAGTCACCTCCCCTGCGGAACTTGCTCCCCCCACCCTTTGCAGACTCAGTCCTTGCAGATCTTCGAAGTTAATCAACGATCATGCCCATGAGATCCCTCACGTGCTGCTGTTCTGGGGAATACATAATATTGTCAGTATCTTGTGTCTCAATTTCCTGGTCAGGGTACAGAGCGTAAAAATCCGATTCACTTGAAGCATTTGAACTTAATACATATGAAGCAAAGAGAGGAACTTCCTTTATGTCAAAGTCTCCCTTGGGCGCCTGGTCGGCTTGCGGGTCTAAGATATCCACGTCGGGTCCCTCGACCGCCAGACCCAGCGTCGCAATCAGATCCATAGTTGGGTCGGAAGGGGGCGTGCAGCTGTCAGCTTGTAATACATAAGCAGCGTTAGCCAGTACACGCAAGGGGTTTATAGCACAAGTATCACAGTCATCACATACACCGTTACAGGCAGCAGCCAGTTCCCACATGGGATCCACACAAGTATCACAGTCGTCACAAAATTCAATACAATTTTCTGGAGCGTTGGTCGCAACTGCCTTGTTGAAGGACCCGTTCAGGTCGACGGCCTCTGTGGTCAGAGCCATAGTCGTTGTCGGCGGCTTCTTCACTTTCCATCCTGTAAAATACTTTCTCATACAGAGGAGGACTAGAGATTTCATTAGTGCCCCCCAAATTACTACCCCGATTATCACAGCCCGTGCGGTCAATAACCACTTCACTATGGTGCCCGTCCATCCCCGGAACCAGTCAGTGAGCCAGCTAAATGTATAAGAATTTTCGCGCGCGATCCGATCGATCGTCAGGGTGTGGCTAGTTTCCCTTAGTCTCACTATTGCGGCTGACACTCCTTCAGATGGATCGGGTATGTAAGTGCAACATTTTCCCTCTATAATTCCGCATACCCCTCCTTTCTCTGCCAAGAGCATGTCCAAAGCCACCCGATTCTGCATCACCATTGTACGCATGTGAATTACCGTGTCCAATAGTATGTCATGAGCCGTAGCGGTGTCGTTTGCCACCTTTTCTAGGGCCAAAGCCAATTTGTCTATCCGGAAACTATCCATGACTGTGCCCGCTCCTGGGAAGAAGAAACCAAACACCTTTTCCCATAGACTCCCGTGTAGTTTAGTGGTTCCGTCTTCGTTCATGACTGACCTCTTATAACGCCTGTCCAAGGACTTTGGGTCTAGCTCATCCAGTATCTCAACGTCAGGAAGGACTGAACCCAGATAACATGTGCCCCCCCAATTATTTGGTAAATAGGGGTAGGCCTTGTCGCCGCATATAAACATTGTCCCATGGGGTGGGACCAGGTGGGTGGATAAGCACCGGAGTCCCTTTACCACCCCATTAATCCTACTAACCCCCCTGGAGAATGTTATAGCCGTTATGTTGTGGTTGTGTTTATCTTGCAGTACTATTCGTAATGTAATCCCTGAGCTCCCTTGTCCCAGCTTCCCGGGGAGAGTGTAGGCGCATTCTGATTCTCCCATACGCAAGTGGCCGGAACCCTGGAGGCAGACCCTCCCTTTCTGTGGTTTGACCCAGACGGGGGCAGGCCTCTCGGCCACATGGGCAATCATTGACGGGCGATAATTAAATTGTCGATTGCAACTCTTGCCGTTGTCAACCCCTTCTCTTTCCAGCGTGGTGACTAAACATGGGGAATCGATAGGTTGTGAGCAGAGGTCATTGAGGGACAGAGGTAGCACTATCATGTGTATTCCTGTGGTGCCTGCTTGGGGAAAGTGCATGCACGACCAGCAGTGTGTCCTATTTTGAATTGTTGCCACCTCCCTGGCCACTTTCCAATATGTGTTTTCCCCCCTCTTTGGGGCCTTATCCTGGGGGTGTGGCGTGAGTATGTATTCGATGCATGGTGTGTGTTTAGTTTCGCCACTGGCCGCTCCTGGGGTCCAGACGCTGCACCGGACCTGCATAGTCATGCCTTTCTCTAGGCGCGTGCGTGTTTGTAGCTTAAAATCAGGGGTTCCCCATTTGTATCCTGGTTGGGCCAAGGTCTCAATGCTAGCTTGCCCGTTTTCCCGGAACTCTCGTTGCTTTTGTAGTACCATGCCGACGCGTCCAGGCCCTGCCGACAGTGCTAGCCAATTTATGTTCACCCAATTTGTGTGCAGGGCTTTCTGTTCGAAACATGGTAGTGATACTCTTTGTCCCCATGTTACGGTGAGGTGTCGGGTTTCGTTTTCGCATCTATTGGAATCGGAGTTTCCCCTAGCTGCTGTCGCTATCAATAGTATTGTACCTATGATTAGGCCCATCCTTACTGTGGTTGCTGTGGTGTAGTGTCTGGTGCTTGTATGGCCAACTTACAGTGCGTGGCGTGGATCCACGAGGTCTTGCCCTCGCAAAAGACTGCCGTTGGTGTAGTCAGCAACACCTGGACTGGTCCCTTCCACCTTGGTTCCAAGGCGTTCTTGCAGGTGAAGTGCTCCACGAACACCTGGTCTTTTTCCTCTGGTGGAACACCTGGTCCACAAGTCTCCTGGGAACGCCTGGTCTACAGGTCTCCAATTCATCTATCTAGATTCAATTCATTCAATTCATAGTTTCATAGAACACCTTTTCTCCAATTTCCTAATCCACTTTTTTCAAGTGGATCCAATTTTATCCAATATTCAATTTTTAAATTCAATCCCATTTAATCCAGTCCAATTCAAATTAAATTCAATCCTTCTCTCAGCATCCCATTACCTGTTTCCAACATCAATAAAAATAAAATTATAAAATTAATAAAAATCAATCATCTCAAATCTCAAATCAAATCAAAAAATCAATCAAAATCATAAAAAATCAATAAAATAATAAAAATAAACGAAAATTACTTCAGCTAGAGTTTCAACTAGAATTAACACAAACAAACCACCATTAACCTCCATTAACACAAACAAACCACCATTAACCTCCATTAACCTCCCCCTATTATTTATTTATTTTCACGAATAAACAAATAATAGAAATAACCTGGTCTACTTCCAATTTCAATTCTGGTCAGTTCTGGTGTCTGGTCACACACAATGTTTTCCTCACCCACTGTGATTCGCTCAAAATAGATTCTCACTGTTATGTCTGAAATTCGTCTCATGAAAACCCATTCAAGAGTCCGGTGTAACAGACAGCCAAACACATAGACACACCGAAGACCCCAGGGTACCCATCAAACTAGCTTGTCCCCAGATCCACAACACAGCGAAACATGTAACTTTACTAAAACTAGAACGGGCACTCGGTAGAGCGCATACCTTCGCTGCAGCTACTTTTGTTGCCAAAATAAAAGACTACAAGATCTGTGTAGCAAAGCCACACCTACGTTGTCATGCGGGAAGATTTGTTTCAAATTAAACCATTCTATCCCACCAAAAGTTTGATATTGTAATCACATCCATGACCTTTTCATGACCTTGACCTTTGACCCGATCGATTCCAAAATCTAATCAAATGGTTCCCGGATAATAACCTATCATCCCACCAAATTTCATGCGAATCGGTTGAATACTTTTTGAGTTATGCGAATAACATACACATACACACACACACACACACAGACATACAAATAAATACACAGCGATCAAAACATAACCTTCCGCTTTTGCGAAGGTAATAATCACTTACTCATACTAATACTCATAATAACTCATAATTACTTATGTAATTACTCATGCCAATACTTACTTAAAATAATGTAATATCCCAATCTTCACCCCCTATGCAAATCGAAGCACCCCGGACAATCCACAACCAATATCAACCACTGTAGCCGCCTTCCCGACTCCAGGCAGTCACACGCAGCCACATACATCTCCATCCACGTCACACAAGACAACAGCCAACGAGTGTGTCCACCACACAGAAACCTTTGGCAATGCAACAACCGAACTCCCAGACAACCAACAACAAAACCCAATCCATCTCCATGGCTCATCAAGCAGTTCCAACTTAATCCAGCTTCACATACCGATTTCCCCAAAACTCGTGAAACTTCACCCCCATTCTGGAAAAACCCTGGACTAAACCCTGACACCCTAAATAACTTCAGACCCATCTCCAACCTACCCTTTCTGTCAAAAGTTTTGGAACGTGCTGTGGCCACTCAACTCAAACATCACCACTCTGCCAATAACCTGTATGAAACATCCCAATCCGGATTCTGCTCCAGCCACAGTACTGAAACTGCTCTCCTCAAAATCACCAGCGACCTTCTCTCTCCTCTGACGCCGGCAACCTCAACATTTTCATCCTCCTCACCTCAACGCCTCCTTTGACATCATCAATCACACCATCCTCCTCACCCTGTTTAGACCAGCTTGTGCCTATTAAACCCAAATCAGTTCACTCCCAAGCCTACAAGGACCACCTACAGCACTGCAAAGATGTCCTCTACTCCACCTACTACTCTCAAATTATCCACTCTGGCTCCGGAATCCCAAAAGCACTCTTCTCTACAATAAACAAACTAAATAAACAAATAAATAAACAAACTTTACAACGTGAACAAACTCCTCAGCGCCCTGGATACCACCACCTGTCATTCAGAGTAGACAACAGCATCTCCTTTCTGGCTTTCAGCATCTCCTTTCTCCTTTCTGGCATCCAAATAAAATTCTGGCTTCAAATCAACTTCCTCGAACTTAACTATGATAAATCTAAATTAATCTTCGTTTGCCCAAAACCACTCACCAAATCCACCCATAACTTTGCCCCCAACATCGATGGTTTCCCAGTATCCACCTTCCCTCACATCCGGAATCTTGGCATCATCATTGACCAAAACCCTCTCCTTTGGAAAATACACTAAACAGATCATAAAGACAGCCTTCTTTCACCTTAAAACATCGCCCGTCTCTGTCCATCCCTTTCCTTTCTGGTTCAAGATTACTCATTTTATTCAATTAATTGGAGCAATTACATTTTATTCAATTAATTGGAGCAAAAACAATTACAATTAATTGGAGCAAAATTGGAACAAAACACTTCCATTAACTCGACATTCTTTTCACAGCACAAAGTTCACTTGAACATCCTTTTCCTGGATACTCCCTCTTTATTTTTATACCATACCATGCTTCTCCACTTGCAACCCAAATATTTTCCATGAAATAAATAAAATGAATTTTATGAATCTTCTCATTATTCGAAAGTTTACAAATGTCCCAAATCTGTATATTATTTTCTACTGTGGTTATATTAAACCATTATTTTACAAAATCCAACTTTCAATAAACTGAAAAATGCTTCGCCATGGAATAGTCCACCACTCATATAAATAATCATAAGAGTTCTGCGAAACATCTCCATCTTTAAAACTTAGCCAACCATTTTTAAACCACATGTTTTCCCCCCAAAAAACAAGTCACATTCTTTGTATATTGCCAACATTGTTCATCGTTTAAGTATCATCCAGAACTAAATTTTTTTATAAACCATCAACTTGTAGATGCATTTATTTATATCCCATTAACCCAAGAACTCTCAATTGCTTGGTTATATTTTAGTAATGTCATATATCCATATTTCTTTTCCAAAATGTTCCTGATATACACATTAATCCCATCTGTCTTTGTTTCCAGATCAACTCAAATCAAGAAATCGACACAAATCCTTATTACCTCCAATCAACTCAAAATTAAATCAAACAATTCAAAACCAGATCGGATCAGCGATCAGAAATCACTTTTCCCTGATTCATTGACCTTATATCCCATCCCAGGTCCAAATTTTGTGACTCACAGTACCTGCCTCCATGGAACAATGACGCCTGAGCACTCAATTAGCCCTCCCAGTACCAAAGACTTACAATCAGACCGACAGGCAGACAAATAACAGAGGCATGTCGCCAGCCCCAGCACAGGACATCACCTTTCCGGGCAGGCACAATATAATCCACAGTATCGAAATGCCAATTTATATCCGGAGCCTCGCAAAGCCAAAATCGGGCATGTTCACTGCACTTCAACCTCCAACCACACGGGGTGTTCCACCCTGCGCCTGCTCCACCATGCAACCCGATCTGTACTTGGTGCGCCCGGCGCCCCCTATAATCAGCGAGTTATAATAACCACAATATACTTACTTGGTGTACCAATATACCAATATACAGCACCCACCTCTTGATACCACAACTTAATTCATGTTACTTGCATCTCTTTGCATCTTCCCAATTGTCCTCCATTTACCATGACTATCCCCATTGCTCGGTCACACACGTCACTGTGCTCGGCCCGGTTAAATTAAACTCAAGCGTACTGTACCTGACGCTTCCGGTCGGCACCGGAAGTCTGTTTATTTCTTGAGACCCCTGAATCGGGACATCAACGACAATTACAACGACAAACAGAACTCGATATTCTCTGTTCACTAATTACGTACATGATTTCAGTTTTACCCACAATATAATGTCCCGATATTCTCCAGATTTAAGTCCTATATATCCTGCCGTTAAATCAACCTCCAGTAGACTGACAGCCTGTCGTTCTTCCAAGGTTAGTGAATTATCTCCGACCTCTTTCCCTTACAAATCTCGAACAAAGGTCAAATGAACTTTAAAAGGTCAAACTTCAAACGGAGAAAGGTGGTACCAGTTCTCATTCCACAACTAATACAAGTCCGGCGACATTCCCGTTCCTTGCAAGAATTCCACATCCGGACAGACAGACGACCACTATCGTGGCTCCACATCGCAAAATGCTAGCTTCTACGAATCCAACAACCGTATAACTCCACAGACAGACAAACACAACCACATCCTCCTCGCGCCCACACCTTGGCATGAAGCCACACCACATACCGACAGTTGAAACCTCGACCGTCCTCCTTCCTCGGATAAGCGTTCTGTTGAAAACGTGACATTTGACCCACAATGCATTTGGGCACACATCCTCCGAGCAACCTCATACAGCACACCCGTGACTCGCGGCTCGCTCGGCTCCTGCCCGAACGCACAATAACTCTACCCAAACTTCCACGGAGCCGCACGGCGGAAACACAGGTTTGTACCACACTTTAATTAAACGAACATCGCCAGGATTCTCGGATAGACGTTAATTTCACAACACACACGACAAGAATCCGATTTAAATTCAGAGATCGCCGATCGACCTGGCACAACCATCTCAACGCGACGACGCCACGCCGCCCTCCGTCCTGGCGCGCACCCTCGTGCCTCCACACGAATCCCAACACTCCCAAACAGATGAAAATCCGGACTCAGTTCAGGACCTCACCTGTTCCCTCGGATAGTCGCTAGGGAATGTCAAGTAGACCACTTACAAAGCTTCACACCGAAACCCTCTGCTTTGCATATGTCATACAGACAAATACATTGGCCAGATACACACGTCAATTAACATCCCAATATACATTCATTCCTCATTCATATACGAGTGAGTCTCCCAGACTTCGCGCGAAACTCAGATCGACTCAAATCATGCCTTTCTCCAGCCACTCCCATGTACAATCTTTGCTCATTCATGTTACGTCTCTCATTCAAGGAAAAGGATTTTTGGGACGGGTTGGACGGGGTGGGTTGAGGTGAAAAAGGGAAGGCAGGGCGGGGTGTTGGGGTGTTGCCTAGAGCCCCGGGACTGAGTTCAGGTCTTGGGGGAGTGGGGGGTGTTGCCTAGAGCCCCGGGACTGAGCTCAGGTCTTGGGGGGGGGGGTGGGGGGTCCTTTTGCACGGCCCAATTCTGCGGCTGTGGAGGGGGCCCTTGTATGTTCCAGTTTTGGGGAGGGGGCCCTTATGGATTCCTGGGCAAGCATTTGCAACATGTCGTCCTTTACATCGGCCTTCTTATCGTCGCCCATGTCCCACTGCTCGGCCGCTTCATCTAATTGGTCGGTTGGCCTCAGTGCGGTGTATACTCCGGCCAACAACAGGTCGACCAGGGCCCCCCAATCGTCGAGGGTCTGGGCCGGGGTTGGTGCTACATTCGGCCAGCGTGCGTGTACTTTGGCCTGGTCCCACACCCGCGCTGGCAATACAGCCTCTCCCATGTGGCAGACGTCCCGCCAATCTGCGCCTGTATTTTGTATCCACAAACGCATAAGTTCCGGTACGTGACCGGGCTGTTCAGCCAGCAAGGTTCTCACCCGCTCCTGCATAGCCGCCAAATCTGGTTCTTTCAAATGGTTTTTTAAAGGGACACATCTCGATTGTAGGCTGTGGGTTCTCCGATTCCGTGAGCCCTTCCACTGAGGGGTACAATACAATACTCCTAGCCCTTCTGGGGCCGCGAACCCGCTGTCCGCCCCACTAATTTCTTGTCCTCTAAAAGGGTTGCCCGGGCTAAGGTGAACCTGGGGGGCGGCTGGTCTAGTTTTCTGGGGGTCTAACCCCTGGGGGAACAGGGGCGGGGGTGGGAGAGGTGGCGCCTGTAGCCCGGGGACAGGGCTCAGGGCTTGGGGGGGTAGAGACATGGTGGCTACCTCCCCTGTCGCGGGGTCTTGGTCCGGATTATGGACGAGCGGCATTAGCCGCTGATTTGCTTGCTTAACTACCTCCTTAATTGTTTTGTCCTGAACCTTGTCTGCTTGTTTCTTTTGGCCCTGAAGCTTCAGTACTTCCCCTGCCAAGCTAGCCTGTCTTGAGGCTGCCAGTCGCTTCATTCCTTCCTTTTCCCACCAGCCATACACTTTCCAGTAATCGGGTGGGAAGTGTTTCCTTTCCCTTTCTAGCTTATCCAAAGCTCCGTACAACACTTCCAACTTGTCAAGTGCAAACGACCCCTCCTCTGGCCAGGGATTATTTAAATCTTTAGTTAACACAGCCCAGTCCTTTACTGGTCTTACCGCGGCAAAATGATGCCTCTTAAACATGAAAGATGCCGGGGTTCCCTTAAGGGGTTCCCCTTCTTTCATTAGCTTGCTTCCCATCTTATTGCTCTGGGCTGATCCTTCCTGGAAAGTTCTCGGCCTGGCTCAACCTTTACGGCTGTCCGACCTCACTTTTCCCCTTTCCCTTGTTAACTATAACGTTACCCTTATCGAACGTTATCTTTACCGATATCCTGCGCAAATCCTTTTACTGGCCATGTTCTTATGGCCCTCTAAGTTAGCCACAGCCCTTCGTTCCCTGGCATGCAATGGCATACCCCATCTTGTCTCTGGGCTGTTCCTTCCTGGAAAAATCTTGGCCACCTGGCTTCAACCTATATGGCTGTCCGACCTCATTTTCCCCTCCTGGTGCTAACTGTAACTTTAAGCTTACTGTTAAGTCCTTACTGGTATCCTGCGCAAAATCTATTCTTAGCTTTACCCTTAATGTTTATCCTGGCTTTAACAAAGCCACGTCATTCTGAGGCCTAAAATGAGCCTTTACTTACAATTTCTGTTCGAGTGCAGGCAGCGCGGAGACAGGGAGACTGGACCCGCTCGAGGGAGGAAGATACGAATTTGGAATAATAGCCCTCTGATATAAAACAACTCTCACCTTTAATCAAATCAGCGTGCCGGCGCCGGCCTCAGGCAGCCTTCCTCCTGTCCCTCGGGCTCCGTTTCCCGTCGTCCGGTGCTGCACCCCACTCCTGGTACCATCTGTGAAGAAGCGGCTCTTCGTTTGCAAAAGAAGTCCACAAACAGTTTGAAAATGACGCAGCTTTATTAAAAACCAACTTATACAGATCCGGAGGAGACAGACATCTACAGCAAGAACCAGCTTCATGCCACGTCTAGCCTTCCTGGAGCACATTGATTCGCAGTCCGTATAAATAGGGACAAGTTTATCAGAAAATCTCCGAGAGAACAAAGCGACTGGCGAGAGTCCCTCACCGTCATCCCTAGCCCCCACCGTCATCCGTCCCTTATCTGGACCAGATGTTTCTCTGGGCTCCGAGGAGACAGAAAATGTAACTCATTAAAGGGAGGGTGCATTCTTGGCTTCGATAAGGCCATAAAATATATGGGTTTGTTCAACTGAGTAATTCAAAACATGTTTATACAGATTCAAGCGTCGCTGTGATTAATACAAAATATATAGTTTTAACGATAGGTTTATGTCTGCAATCTAATCATTCTACCGGCGTTACACATCCGCGCGCATGTGAGCGTTCTCCTGCCCGCGGCTCGAGGCGCCGTCTGCGAATCAAAGAGGGTTTTTACGACCGGACTTATCTAGGTGAAAGGGCACACGTATACGAAAAACCATTTGCCCAGCACGACCGAAGCGAGCATTTCTCATTTATACTAAAGCGAAGAGAAAAGCCCTTTATTCACTTATGAAAATAGCATATAAGCAACATTAGAATCATAACATATTATTCAAGACGTCTTATACAGAATTCTTAACAATAACGAATCTACGACTTGACATATATATATATATATATATATATATATATATATATATATATATATATATATATATATATATATATATATATATATATATATATATAGATAGATATATATAGATATATATAGATATATATAGATATATATAGATATATATAGATATATATAGATATATATATATATAGATATATATATATATATATATATATATATATACACACACACACTGTTGCAGATCTCGGTTTACGGCGCTCCCCTTACCGAGGGGGGTTTAATCCCCTCGTCTATTAAGCTGGCCGTCCGAGTCCTAGAAGATATCGCGCTCCTTTGCGGGGTTGAGATTGACCAGGGTGACTGGTCAATGGGTTGCCAGATACCTTCGCCAACCTCGCCGCAAGGCAGGGCGCTAGTTCTGCCTGAGCCACGGACAAGATGGAATTTTGCCGAGCGGTTTAGCAATCTGAAGCTCGAGCCGTTAGCCGAAAGACTAACCCGATACTGAGCGGTTCCTATATCGTGCCACCGATATTAAATTGGGGACAGGATGCAAGCGACCGGATGGGAGGAACCAAAGTAAAGGAAGAACAAATATAATTTATTAATTATGTACAAGAAACCCGAAGAGGAAATGAAAGAAGGGAATATACAAGAAGAAGAAGAAGCAGTGACACAGGGCAGCCTTAAACAGTCTTATATTATCACACGCCCAGGACAGTACAAACACACTTACACGAATGGGGTGGTGGTGGTGGGAAGGAAGAGAAGCGTCCAAACAGATGGTTCCAGGCTCCAGGTCCGCTGCGAAGAATGGCAGGCAGCTTCCCGTGTCGTTGGCGTGCGACCGGACCTTATAATTATGCAGGGGACTGGGATGCCGCATACGTAATCTTCGGGCCAACTCTCTCTCGCCCAGCGTTCGTCTCAGAGGGTACCCTCGCGCAGGTCGCTCCAACAATGTGACAATCAATCGAGCGCTTCCCGCGCAGTTCGTTCACAATCAGCATCCCCCGGCGCAGTCCGTTATCAATGGCCTTCCCTCGCGCATCTCTCTAAGAGGGCTTGGCACTTGCGCTTTTATAACCTGCTTAGAAATCAAGCCGCGCTCCTTCGAGCCACACCTATTAACGAGCTCACCTCAACCCTGGTTGGCTGGTGGGCGCTTACCGGCCACGCCCTGGTGGTGAGTTGACGTGGCCACACCTCGTTCTTGCCGCCCTGCCCTCTTCTTCTCCAAGCCTGACCTCGTGTTCGATGGTGGCTGAGCCAGGCAGCGAACACTACTGGCAAGCCCAGGAACACAATTTGGAGGAAGGCTATGCCGCAATATGAATTGACAAGGGGGCCTACTCTTATTTAATTAATACAACGCAGATTCAACTATTGGGAACAGATCCTTACATGAAACACACACTAATGAAATAACTAAAGGAGAAGCCTATGGTGTGCTACGTGTTGCTCGTGGCCTAACTACGGTGCGACCTTTGACCTTTTACACCAAAAATGGGAATATTTACAGGGGATTATATATAAGGGAATATTACAAACATTTACAAAGTGGAGGGTTCTAAAAACCACAACTATATATATATATATATATATATATATATATATATATATATATATATATATATATATATATATATATATATATATATGCATACATAGTAACGGTTTACGTAATAGGCTGCAAGAGATATTCTGTCTGATCTGGGTTGAATTCCCGACGCGACAATAAACGCAGTACAGCATAAGTCATTCTCTTCGCATTTATTTGACGAAGAAGATTGCATGCCTTTCTGGGGAGACAAAATGCTGCTGTGAAGCATAAATTCAGTTTCCAAAAATTCAAAATCCCTTCTCTACGACCCTCTTCCCTTGCTCTTCTGAGGGGATGGACGGCTCTAAGCATGCCACAACCAGCTGGAAGTCTCCGTCCCTCTGCCTCGGCACTGCCCGGATTTTCCAACTGTGATCAGAGTAGTGATGGCAATGTACAAAAGAGCGCGCACAGCTGTAAGGATGAAGGACGGGAACAGTGGTGAGTTTGAGGTGAAGGTGGGAGTGCATCAGGTGTCGGTACTAAGTCCACTACTATTTGTAGCTGTGATGGATGTGCTGGCTCGGAAGGTAAAGGAGGGTTTACCATGGGAGTTGTTGTATGCAGATGATCTTGTATTGATTGCAGAAAGTATGGATGGACTGAAGGAGACGATGAACAAGTGGAAGGAATGTATGGAGACAAAAGGTCTGAAGGTGAATACCGGAAAAACGAAGGTGATGGCAAGTGGTAAAGCATGTGTTGAGGTGGAAAGAACTGGGAAGTGGCCGTGTGCTGTGTGCAGGAAGGGTGTCGGAGTGAATTCCATTCAATGTACAATGTGCGCTGAGTGGGTTCATCATAATTGTAGTGATTTGAGAGGGTCATTAACCAGTGTGGCAGCGACATTCAAATGTAAGGTGTGCACAGAGGGAGCTGCAGATGGAGGAAATGTTGAGTTGGATCTTGGAGACGGTGTGAAGCTGGAAGGTGTGAAAACATTTTGTTACCTAGGAGACATGCTGAATGGAGAAGGTGGATCAGACTCGGCAACGGTTGCTAGAGTGAGATGTGCATGGAAGAAGTTTCGGGAACTGAGTGGCGTGCTGACGAGGAGGGGAGTGTAGTTGAAGCTGAAGGGAAAGGTGTATGCTGCGTGTGTGAGAAGTGTTATGATTTATGGGAGCGAGACATGGGTAATGAACGTAGAGCAGCAACGAAGGCTGGAAAGGGTGGAAATGCGAATGGTTCGGTGGATGTGTGGAGCATCGTTGAGAGAGAGGAAGACAAATGATGAATTGCGAAAGATGATGGGAATAGAGCCTGTGATGGATGCTGTGAAGAGGAACAGGTTGAGATGGTTTGGTCATGTGTTGAGGAAGGACGAAAGTGACTGGTTGAGAAGAGTGATGGAAATGAATGTAGAAGGAAGTAGAGGACGGGGTAGACCGAGAAAGACTTGGCTAAAGATTGTCGAAGAAGAAATGCGGGCATGGGGGTTAACAAGGGGAGATGCAGAAAATAGGGCAAAATGGAGAAGATTGTCAGGGGGACCGCAAGGCTAACCCCCGCTCAGCAGGGAAAATGGCCTTAAAATGCCTGTTGTTGTTTGTTGTTGACACTTACCACTGCACAACGTCTGTGAACAACAAAAACTACATCGTCCCTAAACGACAAAAGCCCTCAAACACTTTTCTCATCATACCGCCATGAAATTCAGAAAAACTGCAACCGTCTGTACCTCAAGGTTGACAGCATGATTCGTGACTTTAAAGCACAACTCCACCACCACCACATTTGTTAATGGTTGGAACATCCGTCTGTGTCTGGGATGTCTGCGAGATCATAGCATTGACTTTTTAAAATGTAAGTGCTGTTTCCTTGCTTGACGCTCAGCACTGAAAAATAATATTGCTTGGACAAAGCATTTATAGATTGTCACAAATACAAACATACAGTATAAGATTTACATTTAGGAGGTGTAGTTCATGCTACGTGGTTGCTAGTCGATGCTAGAATACACCTCTTCCTCGATGACACAGATTGATACACTACTTTCAAAATGAAGTATTAATGCTCACGAGGCCTTTTGCACAGGAGCTGTGTGTACGCATCTTCAGTGTCTGTTTATGCTTTACTGAGCACTTTTAACCTGCCGTTTCCAGCACGAAATCTGTGATTACGTCGCTACCGAAGGTCCTTCTGCTTGTCTGTCTGTGAGCAGGATATCTCAAAAAGTTATGGGACAGATTCGGATGAAATTTGATGGACAGATTGGTATGTGACAAGGCCGAAATTATTAGATTTTGGTGACGATTTGGATACGAGAATTTTTAAGTGATTCTTCACCATTGAGAGATGGGGCCAAAAACAATATATAACATGATATCTCAAAAAGTTGTGGACGAGTACTTGGTGGATGAGTTGTGAGTTGTTTAGGTGACGAGAACAAGCCGATTAGATTTTGGTTCAGGTCCGAATCCAGATCCGGCCTATCAGTTGGATACAAAACATAAACTGTTCAGCCTGGCGGAGGGATATACTGAGTGCCCTTTTTTTTCTATTGGGTTCGGATGATTTTGGCCACTGATTTTTCACATGTAGTATTTTCATGCCTTTTCTAAGTTTCTATGAGAGTGTAAGTGAACCACGAAATGTGGATTTGCAACACAGGCAGACGTGACCAAGCAGGGCATATTATCCCCTCCTGAATGTCGTTAGTGAGCCAGCTGGGTTTTATACTGTTAATTAAATTATTGTGAGGCTAGCTCGGTTCATAAAAGGTTAGAATAAACATTCCTAACATTGTTGCCAATTCAGTGTCCTCACCACGAGGACACCACTCTTCCCCAAATCCCCATTTTTTCATTTGTAGCTGCAGATCGTTGAGTTGGAGCGCCAGTTGGGAGAATGATTCCTACGTTGTTGTAGGGTTCAATGGGATGGGGGGTGGGTGTGAGTTTTATGGTCCAAGTCTTTCACGAACCGGCTGGGCAGGCCTGACGTTCGATTAATGTTAGGGCAGGAATTTGGAATTTGGCCATGGTGATGGGGGTATATCCTTGCATATCCTCCGCAGAGGGCACCGTGGGATCTTTGATGTTCACCAACTAATGTCAGCAATCTGGACACCAGTTTACCGTCCATCTGATGAACTGCACACACACACATTCATACCCTGCCTGTGAAACGCCGGAATGACTGAGTTTATAGCTGGGTCTGGATTCGAACCTAGGCTAGACAGCTTAGAGGTGAGTGTGCGTACCTCTTGACCTGAAGTGGTGGTGGCTGTTCGTATGCAGGCTGTGGTTGCTTGGCTGCATCATTTTATGGGGCCACTGATTTAGTGCTCCCCATTACCAGTAAGCAGGTACTCAATTTGAGGACCTCGGAAGGATGACATGCTGAGTCAACCCACCTGGTGTTCATTAAACAGCACGACAGGGGCTCAAAATCAGGACCCTAAATATCTCAAGCCAGTCACCTTAGCAGTTAAGCTAACACCAGGCTTGGCCCGAAGTGAAAGAGGTTGATAAAGGTAAATAGATAAGTTGATGATAATAATAATAATAATAATTCATTTATTTTGTATAGCGCTTTTCAAGAAGCCCAAAGGCGCTTAAGAATATCAATTTTTATTTCCACAAGATACACACCTTTTGCACTCAAATTCCACACCTTAACAACCTCTCTAGATATTTGTTTTTGCCCCTTCTGCTTAAAATACAACAACAGTGTACAAACTCAAGTGCCCATGAGATCGTGACATCATTGTGATCTACTGTGTGATGATGTCGGTGCTGATGCGTTGTTGTTCATATTATTGTGAGTGATGGCAGAAGAACGAGAAATTACTCGAGCGATGATAAAATTCATAATCCCCAGTCATGGATTTTTATGGCGTAGCCCATATAGACGGGTCAATATACTGCCTGACCCCAAAAAAATTGCAAATTTTTGTTTTATGCTTATTTCTAGTAGTTTATGAAGTGGAAGACAACATATTAAAAGTTGGACAATTTTGACGCATGGGAAAGTCCCTCAGTGACGTCAGAAAACAAGATGGCTGCCGGCAGATAAAACGTAAAAAAATTGACTGATAATCATCAGACCACTAACAATTTAAAGTAAATTTTGCACCAATATTTGTATTATGATCGTTGCTGGTAGTTTATGCAGTGCTAATCCTGAGACCATTCGCAATTTAAAGTAAATATTTGCACAAATATATGTTCTTTGATTGTTTCTGCCAGTCTATGACATGGAAAGCCACATATAAAAAATTGGACAATTTTGACACATGTGGAAGTACCATATGCCTTCTAGTCTTAGATTCCAGTTTCATCGTCCTCCTCCTCCTCCTCTATGTCTGGTTCAACACTCATATTGTCACAGTTGCTGTCCTGGCAATGTCCACATGCACTGGTGCACTCTAATCCATGCTTCCTACATGAACACCTTAGTGTTTTGCACCCCCCTGAACAGTTGCAGTGAATCATCTGAAGTAGTATGTCTGGAGCAGGGCTTTTGTCTGTCATCACTGGAACAAGTTTTCCTCCTTCTACCTTCCATCCCCACTCCGTTGGCTCCATTCCACAACAAAGGCCCATCCATTCCATTACCTGGTAATAGGTCCGCAGAGAATGAAACTTGCAGGCAGCGGATGTGGGTGGCAGTCTTTCAGGAGTGACAAATGCCTTAGCCCTTGCAACCTTTTTGCAGAGAATGTTGTATCTGATCGATGCCAATGAGTCGTTCTGATTTGCTTTAAACAATGCCACCATTGCTCTGCAGCCTGCAGTTTCAATAACATCCTGACTCTGCTGTGGTTTACAGAACACCTTTGAGCTGTCTATCAGTTCCTTTTCTTTCTTGATGATTCTTTGAAACCCTGACTTCTTTGCAATCCCAAAGACACGAGACGTTGCGTCACAGCCAGTTAATGCATGAAGGAACAATATATCTCTGCAGGCTGCATTTCCAAGTATCTGCTGAAGGACTTTGATATTGTAGACATTTGATTTTGCCTTGTCAGAACGGAAATAGAGTTCAATGCAGTTTGTCTCCACCATATAGAAGAGCAGGAGGAGAAGGAGATCTGTATCTTCTCCAATGAGGGTTGTAGATCTGGAAGCCGCATTTGCGACGGCCGCTTTTGCAATCTCAACATCAGCATCTCCCTCTGCTTGGATCACCTCACAGCCTTCCTTGTGCAACACCTCTATAATCAACAGTATCATTGCCTGCTTGTTTGACTCATTCGACAGAAAGTCCTCCTTTTTCCCAACAAATTTTGTTGACTCCGTAATGTTAACCTTGGTGGCATTCTTGTTTCTATTCCGACGTTGATGAGAACAGTCCTTTGTGCTTGGCCCAGCCTCATAACCATCAAACACAACAGTAGCTTTGCCATAGTGTCGTACTGTAAATGAGGCATATTCATCTGCAATGGAACTGTAGGTGAATCCCTCTGTCCACTTTAAGCGGTGAATAAGTGATCCCCCGTCAAGAACATAGTGATCTGTTCCTGGAACTGTCTGGTTGACAGCATTGTCAGATTTGGTTGTAGCATAATTCCTTATTGCCTCCGCCAACTGTGGTTTATCTGGCTGGCGCAGGATGTTTTTTGCCTCAAAAAGAGACATTGGGTATGGGCAGAGTTCATATTTCATCACTTCACCTATCTGGAGATCTCCCGTCTGTGACACCACTAAGAACCTCTGGAATAGTAACGCTGGATCTATTGTGCGGTCCTCAGCAACTTTGACTGCCCTGCTGAATGCAAGTGTCTTGGCTTTAGAACTCCTTTTGTGTGAATAGGAGTAAGCTGGGTGATCATCCATCTTCTTGACAATGTCACTACCTACTTTGAATAGGTCATGAACATTGACATCCTCATTTGCAGTAACCCCTGTGATGATATTGCGCAATGACTTGTCATCAGAAAATGGTGTGAAGCTGTCCAGTTTTTCGGCAACTTTGCCACGATCAGCTTCATCTCGACTCACCCTGGATGTTGTCAACTCCTTATGTTGTTCACTTGTTGAGTAGCTACTCGAGGTCAGTTCTTGCATAGCAAGGTTGTAGGAGGACGATATGGTTGAAGACAGAGTCCAAACTGCTCTCTGGTGCTCTGACATCCCACTTCCTCGAGTCAGCCCCCCTTGGCTTTTCAGTGAGCGCATTAATGTCTGTTCTATCACAAGATCAGAGCCTAGGCCAGCCCAGTATTGGTCACTGCGCCGGATTACATGATAACCAGATTGGAACTTCTGATGAACCTCAGGGTTGTCATCCTCTAACGCAAGCATCTTCTCGAGATAGAGTCGAGCTGACTTCAGGTAATTGGGATGGCCAGCAGCTGCAAATATCGGCAAGCAAGCTGATATGGCTTGGAGATGCATCTCCCAGGACCCCGTCCGATCAGCTGCCACAAGTGCCCTTGCAATTCCCAACATACGCTGGTAGTTGATCCAAAGTGCACTGGTTTTCGAGTCCTTTGCAAGTTTATTCCTTTCCTGATTCAATCTATTGTCAATGAAATGAATGCACTCTGATTGCAACACAGACTCTATAGTGTCACTTTCGACAGTCTCCAGGGAAATGTACAGTCGCTCCAGTTCTGCCACTTGTTCTTGAAACCCAGGGTCAACTTCCACAATCTTGCCAACAACCTGACGTGTAAGACACTGATCCACAAGCAAATGGCCACGAAAAGCACGTTGCACCGCCTTCCCACTCAGCATGTGCACAACAGCATTTTGACCATACACTGTTTCCAGGATCTATAAAAAACCAAAGACGTTTTCGACGTAGTGAATCGTGCATGGTTTTGTGACATTTTTATCATGTCAAAATTTTTTACTTTCCCATGGTCCATTTCTGTCCAACTTTTGATATGTTCCTAAATAAGTCTTAAAATATAAGGAAATGCAATAAAACTAAAATTTGCAATTTTTTTGGGGTACGGCTGTTCTGGTTGTATATTGACCCGTCTAATAGGACAAAGCCGTCTCGAAGTGTTTGTCTGTCTGTATGTATGTCCCTCACAAATGTACACCAATCAGAGCTGAGGATCTGGTCACATGACAGGGGTGATGTCATGCGATTACATCTGTGATGTCGTTATGCGTACGGCGGCTGACTCCACACTCCGCCATTTTGATTCCGATGCCGTTCAGGCCGAACATATCGTCGAACCTGTCATATATCACAATCTGCATGCTCTACCGGTACGTTTTTCATTCAGTGTGAAACACAAACAAACTGATTGTTAAAATGACCATCAAATATCAAAAGCATCGGTGTTCTGGGTCTTCCAACGATAGGCTTCATGTCTTAGGAGCCTTAACCATGAGAAGCCTTAGGCTTCATGCCTTCCTGCCTCACCTTCAGGGTGCTTCAGACAAATTAGCCCAGGTTTCTTAATACAGTAGTATCGTTTTTGTAATAATATAATAATAACGTTAATAATAACAATAAAGTAAACTAGCAGGAGTAGGCTACCCGGCGTTGCCCGGTGATGTTATAATCCTGTTGGCATTTTGAATCAAGAAATTGTGTTTTTTTCCTATTTTTTGGGTACCTTAAACACTCCCCTACCACCACCCGATAAGGAAATAAATATTTAATATGATATTACACACATAGACACACACACTAACCGGGGATGATGTAATACTATCTTTCATATAGCTACAAAGGCCCAATAGGCACTATAAAACGTTTTTTTTAAACTAAAAAAAACAAACATTTTTTTTCAAATATATATATATATATATATATATACATATATATATATATATATATATATATATATATATATATATATATATATATATACATATATATATATAATGTTGCGGTTTTGAGTTTTGTACAATAAAGGTTAAATTTCCCCCTCATAGTTAGTCACATTGCAACATGTAGCCTCGCGATAGTGCAGTTATCTCATCGTATGTGTAAGAATAATCCTTTTCCTGTGTTAGTCTTGCGTTGAGTAGAATAATGAGAGTTAGGTCCTTTTCTTACTTCCATTGCCTTATGGCTCTTACGCCTCTTTGTGCTGCCTTTGGCTTTTTGGCGCGAATTAACACGAGGCAGGCCTAGCGGGTCGGGTCGGGACCGAATGAGGACGGCAAAGAAGCTGACGGTAAGCGCAAGCCACCAATCAGGGCTCAAAGGGAGTGGCTGCGGCAATGCGTCACAGGGCGTGGTTGGAACGTTCGAGAAGGCACAGGGCGTGGCAAATATAACCCTTTGCGCAAAGCCCCCAAGATAGTTGGCAGAGAAGCATTGAGTTACGAGCAGTTGAGTGCGGTGAGTTCAGCGAGTTATGAGCTATTGGAGAGGCACGTATTGATGAGAGTTACCAGATCGGAGAAAGACGCGCATGAACCAAGTATAAGCGTGCATATTGAAGTGACGCTCGGTTGAGCTTGAGGCTGAGCCTCTATTGCATTGGGTTACGCGAGTGACAGTGCGCTGGTTACTAAACGCGCTGTGGAACCGCCCAGCCGTGCCGAGAGACGCGTATATTCCTTCCCGCCTTCCTGCCTCATCTGCTGCCTTTTGTTCGAGAGACGCGCTGCGAGGATCCTTTCCACCACCTGCTTGCCATCTTTGTGGGACGTGCTGGGACCGTGGAGAGCACACCAGGCCGCCGTTCCTGGACGACCGGGGCAGCGCGTGGACACCATTCTGCCTGCAATTCCCCTGTGTGAGTGTGATCGGGCCCGAGTCTGGGCTATAAGTATAAGACTGATTAAGTTCTGCTCTGTGTCTGCTTTCTACCAAATTGTACATAAGTGGAAATAATAATTAAATCTTGTTATTCCTTTTATTCGACCGTCTTGTGTTTTCCATCATTGACTAAGCGTGGTACGAATAGAACAGCTCTAATCGGGGTCCAATATTAACGGTAACTGCACGGACCACGTGGGTCGCAATCCGCTCGGTGTACTCAATTTACACGTGGCTCGTGCGAGGCTTGCTTCCCTGCTTCCGTGGCGGCGCAGGTATTTAGGTATGTGCGAGACTTGGTCCCGAAACCCTACCTTGCGTTTGCCCGGAAGGGGTGTTTCAAGTCTCGGTTACGCCGGCCCAGAAAGAACAAGGGGCTTAATCTCCCCTTGGTAAGGGTAGGAAGGACGGTGGAAAACCGTAACGATATATATATATATATTTTACTTTTTTTGCCTAAAACCCTCCCTGGCACTCACTGATGAACCTCTGAAAGATTGACGAAGATCCGTTCAGCCATCCCTGCGAAAAATGGCGACACACGCACAGAGACAAATCGTTCTCTCATAGTATAGATATAATTGTAACACTGCATTCCCTTTGTTGTGACTGCAAAGTTACTGGATTGAAGTGGTGTATGATTCATGGATGACTCGATGAGAATTAGTGTACTAATTATTGTTGGAGTAAGGAATTCGCCTCAGTTTATTAATACAGGAACATAGTCTTTGTAATAATAATAACGTTAATAATAATAATAATAATAATAATAATAATAAATAAATAATAATAATTGTTTTCTTATTCTAGCCTCTGCACGATGCAACCCAGGCTGTTAAGGTTCACTTGACATGTTTCTACGACCTTAGCCTTTTGTACGTTTGTTGCAAGCACTTTACGAATGTGGCATCATTAAAACATGGAGACCCAGGAAAGATGAAAAGCTGCTCAGACAGCTGGACGATGACAGTAAGCTCAGGAAGTTTCATTTGCTTACTGTTTCTACAGAAAAATCATTAATAGCATAATCTTCAAGATGATAAGCTTCCAAAAAGATGGTGCAAAGGTGTAGTAGCGCTTCTGCTTTTGAGCTGTCTTGTCTGAGTTTGATTCCCGCCCCGACTATAAACAGATTGGTGGTTCAAAAGTGCACCATCCATCAAATAAATATCCCACGGTATCTTTCACAAGGAGTCGGTGAGTTATTGCTCTTACCGAAATAATTACAAATTTCTATCCTATTTTATGCAGAGGGGGCGTTGACTCATTGGAACAGCCAAACTTCGGTCATGACGCAATTAGTGGCACAAATTCAACTAGAAAGAGCAATCAGATTGCAGACCCTCAGGATGTGTTTTCAGTGGTTTTTAAGGCTTTAGTGTTAAAACAAATATGGCGGACGAACCACGTGACCGATGACGTCATCAATTTGTTTTTTCTCCACCAATTTAAGCCTAGATCCAGCTCAAGACATTTCATCTTGATCGGATGAAATTTTGTACTTGTCCAATTATGATGTCATAATGGAGGCACCTATGACATCATCATTAACATATGTTATTCCACATGGAGAGTTCTTTACAGTGAGCCATGTCTCAATTTTTTCATTACAGCACTTTCGGAGATATAGACGCGCACATTTTTTCAGTTTTTCCAAGATGGCGGCCGAACCACGTGACCGATGACGTCATCATTTTTTCCCCGCAAATTTATCCCTAGATGATGCTCAAGAAATTTCATCTTGATCGGATGAAGTTTTGTGCTTGTAGAATTATGACGTCATTATGGAGGCACCTATGACATCATCATTAACTAGGGCATTGCCCGTACTATATCTATATCTAAAATTATATCCCCCCCCTCTATTTACATGAAATGGTTTGGTCCAAAGCGAACGGCTTGCGAGTACGGTGACAATCCCCCCCCTCTATTTACATGCAATGGTTTGGTCCAAAGCGAACGGCTTCCGGAGTTTGGTAAAGAAATCGCCATCGCGTGCACAAACGCGCAGGAAAGCGAATGAATCGCAAATTCGGTTTTATTAGTTTTAAAACATAGTTTAACGCCAACATAGTTTGCAAACGTGAAATAAATGAATACGCTGTCAAATGTGCCATCCGAGGCAGAGTGTGTCCTCCACGTTCGGCACACGCGATCGTTCGCTGCTCTCTGATTGGTTGAATCGTTTTTTGGACATAGCTCGGTAAGTAATTGTCCGATTAATATGAAACCTTGAAAAGGCACATCCTCGGGTCCCCAGCAATATACCTGGCAAGTTAAAAGTATATCGGACCCGTGGTTGTCGAGAAACAGCGGTCACAGACAAACAAACGTACAGACGTACAGACGTACAGACAGAGATTACTGGAATTATAGATAGATATATGTTATTCCACATGGAGAGTTCTTTACCAATGAGCCATGTCTCAATTTTTTCTACTAGCAACGGTACCTGCCCTATGGGCGAGGCTTCAATTGGGAAGCCCAAATGAAAAGGCAAAATATCAGAAATTGAAGGCTTTTTTATTTTAAAAGATTTATATCAACATCTGTTAAATCATATCACACGCAAATCATCAAAATCTAAACAGTATTTGTAGAATTTCAATAAAAGCCACATCACTGTTCATATTGGTAAATATTATTCCATCATGTTTGGAAAAATTGGAAAAAAAATTGGAAAAACAATATAGCCTATTTTACTCCAGGGGGTCCCAGGATTACCCACCCAAAAATTCGTTGCGATCGGTTCAGCCGTTTTTGTCGTAGCTGGGAACAGACAGACAGACATTTGGTGAATTGTAGTAAGAAGATGCAGCGCTTTCGGAGATATAGAGGTGCAAATGTTTTCGGTTTTTCCAAGATGGCGCCCTACCACGTGACCTATGACGTCATAATTATCCTTAAAAAGTTATACAGGCGGTGTTGCACCTGTGGTGAAAATTTCCTGTCAATCGGTCCAACGGTTGCAGAGAAAATCATATTTATTCTGTGTGGACAAACAAACAAACAGACAGACAGCCAGACAAACAAACAAACGGACACAAATGCAACACCTCTCCTCAGGCCAGGGTAAAAATGAAATCCAGGTCCAGGTACATGAGCTAATGGCGACTATGATCAGCCATAAACTGAGCTCCAATATTTAGATGTCCATGGCTTTGCCAACACCCACAGCCAATCCTGGAGAGAACACACTCCTTTGAAAGGTAGATACTTCCTGATGAGTGTCTACTTGGTAAAACTGTTCACTTACCAACCCCCCTTTTTTGGAGATGCGTCATCGACAATAAATGCAGTCAAAGAACAGGCAAACGAGGGACATACAGACAGTAATAATGAAAAGGGACGCAGGGGAAAATTGGAAGACAACAGATGAAGATAGATGGACAAGTAGCGTACAACAAATGGACAGCGCAAGCAAACAGGATAAGTGTAAATGGAAATGTGGAGGTGATTGAATAAGTCTTAGGATATCATGAGACGGTGGTGGGTTCTCTTCTTGTCACATGGTGCCTCCTCTAATAAAATATTGCACATGACACTTTAACCCCACAGGGCTGCAAATGTACACTGATTGAACTCTTTGTCCATCTTCCTCCATCAACATTGTCTGCACATCACACTTGCTCAGTTGAAAGATCAACAAGGAATCATGGCTCAAAACACTGACCTTAGTGAAAAGAACAAGATCAATATTTTGGAGGATATCAATTTCAAGAACCTTTACCAGTAGGATAAACACAACGGTGGTTAGAACAGGTGAAAAATTGCCCAGTCCGTCAAGTCAGCCCAGCATTCCCCAACTCATTTAGAACCGCTGCCCGAGAGGAGTTCCATTTGATTGAAAACTCCCAGGTGCCAAGATTCATCCTCCACCTCCGCACGCACAACCTTCCTTTCTCTGCACTTTGTTTCTCAAAGCTGTGCAAAAACTACAAAAATAAAAATAAAAAGAGAGACATTGGACTCTCCATGGAGCTGATGCAGCACACATTTCACAAAACTTTTGGTCTCTCTGGAGTATGATATCGTAGCTCTGCTTTATGTGTACCTTCAGTGAATTGCTGCTATTTCAGGTTGTTTCCCCCCCCCCCCCCCCCCCAATGTCAAGAAGATGTCATTTTAATGCTGCAGTTCTCGTAAAACCTTGCCACTCCTGTCCCACTTTCCCTGCGGTGCCAAATACCTTATATTGCATAACAAGGGGGATGATTTGGTGAGGCAAGGGTTGACATGCCGGTTTAAAAATTCATATTGAAGTGAAATCAGCTGTCACAGTCACTTCTGCAGATGGATCAATTACACGATCGACTTGGTGGCACAAGCAAAATTGCTTTGCGAGCGCATATTGCTTATTGTTTTTTCCGTCACTGCATTATCAAACGGAGTATATTGTCATTTCACCTGTTAAATTTCTACCCTTTTGCTGAAAACTAAAATCTACATTATCTAAAGTACGACACACAACAAGTACAGATACATTCAAGGTACAAAGTCATTAATTGGAAAAATTAAATAATTAATTGATTAATCAATAAAAAATTAATCGATTAATTGATTAAGCAATAAATCAAAAATACCCTTTACAGCCAAATCAATTGGTCATTGTCATGTCCAAATATCAGCTTCCTTGCTCAAAAGGTACCTGAGATATTTCCCAGATGAGAAAGGAAATAAATAAGTGATTAATAGTGAAAATTAATAATCAATAATCAGTAAATAATTAATCAATTGGCTAATGGAATACCTAAACCACCACCGTTTCATCCAAATCTGCAACTTAAATTTTTTTATTATTAAGTCATTAATCAAATTATTAAATAATTAATCGATTAATCAAAAATAATAAATAGCCTTTACAGCCAAATCACTTGGTCATTGTCATTTCCAAATATTAGCTTCCCAGCTCAAAAGGTGCCTGAGATAATGCCCAGAAGAGAAAGGAAATAAATAAGTGGTTAATTAATCGGTAATAATTAAGGAACGAATTAGTTCATTGATTAATATTATTTAATTATCCCATTAATGACTTCATTAATTATTTTTTAAACTTACAGATTCGGATGAAATGGTGGTGGTTTAGGTAATGTGTAAGACAATTGATTCACAATTTAATTATCTTACCATTATTATTTATTTATTTTCATTATTAATTACTTATTTATTTTCTTTCTCATCTGGCCATTATCTCAGGCACCTTTTGAGCAAGGAAGCTGATATTTGGACATGACAATGACCAATTGATTTGGCTGTAAAGGGTATTTTGGATTTATTGATGAATCAATTAATCGATCAATTATTTATTGATAATTAGTCAATTGATTATTTGATTTTTTCAATTAATGGCTTATTTAATTAATTTTCAGAAGGTTACAGCTTCGGATGAATCACTGTTGGTTTAGGTATGCTATTAGCCAATTGATTAAGAAATTAATTATTCTACGATTATTATATATTTATTATATTTTCACAATTACTAAATCAATTATTTTACACCACTTCCTCCCAATACCGTCCCTATGCGCTGCATGGCTGCGGCGCCCTGGCAATACCGCACGAAAGGATGTTATTACCTCCGCTACCAAAGGTGGATGGCGTTTATGTTTTCACCCCTGTCTGTTTGTTTGTTTGTGAACAAAATATCTCAAAAAGTTGTGGACGGATTCGGAAGAAATTTGGCAGAGATGTAGCGTAGGTCACAAGGACGAGATGATTTAATTTTGGTGAAGATCCGGATTCGGATCCGGCTACTAGACTTGTTTAAGTGATTCTTCACCATTGAGAGATAGGGCCACAAAACGATACATAGCAGGATATCTCAAAAAGTTGTGGACGGATTTGGACGAAACTTGGTGGACAGGTTGTGTTTTTGACAAGGACAAATAAATTCGATTTTGGTGAAGATCTGAATATGGATTCGGATATGATAATTATTTAATTTTTAAAGTGATTCTTCACCATTGAGAGATAGGGCCAAAAACGATACATAGCAGGACATCTCAAAAAGTTGTGGACGGATTTGGACGAAACCTGGTGGACCAGTTGGGTGTCTGACAAGGACAAATAGTTTCGATTTTGGTGAAGATCTGAATATGGATTCGGATATGAGAATTATTAATTGTTTTACGTGATTCTTCACCATTGAGAGATAGGGCCAAAAACGATACATAGCAGGATATCTCAAAAAGTTGTGGACGGATTTGGACAAAGTTTGGTGGTCAGGTTGTGTGTAACAAGGAATAATCGATTCGATTTTGGTGAATATCTGAATATGGATTCGTATATGATAATTATTTAATTTTTAAGTGATTCTTCACCATTGAGTGATATGGAAAACCCGCAGAGGTATGCTCTCTACTGAGTGCCGTTCTAGTTTGTTTATTTGGCATGGGGGCGGTGTACTTTGAATGTAACTGTGCTTGTTTGTTTGTTTTTTGTCTGGGCGATATCTCCTTTGAGCTAGGAAACTGAAATTTTGGCACAATAATGAGCAAGTGCTTTGGGAAAAACGGTATTTTTTGCTGAATCAATTAATCGATTAATTAATTAATTATTCGATTAATGATTTCATTAGTTGTTATTTTTTAAAGTTTCAGATTCGGATGAAACGTTAATGGTTTTGGTATTTTATTAGCCAATTGATAAATTATTTCATTATTTTACAATCATTATTTATTTTCATTATTAATCATTTATTTATTTTCTTTCTCATCTGGGCAATATCTCAGGCACCTTTTGAGTGAGGAAGCTAATATTTGTACACGATAGTGACCAAGTGATGTGGCTATAAAGGATATTTTTCATTTATTGATTAATCATTTAATCAATTAATTATTTATTGATTAATAAATTAATTATCTACTTTTTTCGATTTATGACTTAATTAATTTTCTAAAAGTTATAGCTTCGAATGAAGCACTGGTAGTTTAGGTGTGCTATTAACCAATTGATTAAGAAAATATTTTATGAAGCTTATTTATTGATTTTAATTATGCAATTAATCAATCAATTATTGTACACCTCTTCTACCCAATTCGGCCTCTATGAGCCACACGGCGGTATTGCTTGGGCAATGCCGCACTGGAGGATATTTCATTTTTTGGCATGGGGGTGGTGTACTTTGAATGTATCTGTACTTGTTTACTTCTTTTGCCACATTAACATGTTGTATGAATATGTAATCAGACGTTACCTCGTTCTTTTTTCAAGTGGCAAAATGCAATTCTCAGTGAATTATGAACAAGAAGAAAAAGACATAAAATGTCACTAGACATAAAATGACATAAAATACATAAAAATACGAAAACCCTGCCGTGGTTTTAGTAATTTTGCTGTACAAAGTTGAAGGCCGTCAGTCGGCCATCTTTGGTCGGATTACAAAACAAAATCTTCTGCATATGCATACTCTCATGTATTGTCTTTCTGCCCAGTTTGAAGAAAATCGGTCCATGCATGTCCGAGAAATGGACGGGGACACGTTTAAGCAACAAAATGGCCGCCAGTCGGCCATATTGGATCTGATCTCGAAAGAAAAATGACATGCATATGTAACCCATCATTCTTTATCCGTTTGCCAAATTTGAACAAGATTGGTCAATGCATTTCCAAGAAATGGTTGAGGATGTAATCAATATCAGTTTTTTTTACAACTAAAATGGCTGCCTGTCAACCAGTTGACCATCTTTGATCAACTGCAAAATAAAGTGAAGTGCACGTATTTGCCATCATGCACTGCTTGTGCCAGGTTTGAACAAAACCTGATAATGCATGTCCGAGAAATTGTTGGAGACACGTTTAAGTAACAAAATGGATCTCAGCAGGCCATCTTGGATCTGATCGTGCAAGAAAAATGACGTGCATATATATGTAAGCCATATTCATTATCTGTGTGCCAAGTTTGAACAACAACGTGCATATGCATGTCGGAGAAATGGTTGAGGACGTGTTCAATATCGGGTTTTTTAGAACTAAAATGGCCACCAGTTGGCCATCTTTGATCGCATTGCAAATCAACATGATGTGCATATTTATACAGTCATGTATTGTCTTTGTGCCAAGTACAAAGAAAGTCATTCCATACAGTCACATGAAAAAGTAACTACACCCCATGTAAAGTTTTGACTTTTTCAACATATTTCAACATACAGCTATTTGATCTTCATTTCAACAACATTGATAGATAAAGGTGATATAATATAACAAATATCATGAAACATGTACATGTTGTAGTCCATTGTATAATTTAAATAAACATAAATGCAAATTTCGCATGTGGAAAAAGTAAGTACACCCTTGGCCCCCCTACATTTACACCCCTACATTTATCACTACTTCAAATACCTAAAATTAGAATCAGGTGCACCAGCTCAGGTGCAAATGATTAGAACATCGTTAGAGAGGATCTTGGAGGAACCTGTCTTATTTAAACCTCACACATTTAGTTTGGTTTGCTCTTTGTTGTTGAAATGTGCGGCGTCACCATGCCTCGATCAAAAGAGGTCTAAGAGGCATTCGGAAAGGAGGTTATAGATGCCGAAGAGTCTGGGAAGGGATTTTAAAAGATCTCCAAACAATTTGAAATCAATCATTCGACTGTCCGGAAGATCATCTACAAGTGGAGAAGATTCCAAACAACTGCCAACTTGTTCAGGCCAGGCGGCCCCAGCAAGTTCAGCAGGAGAGCAGACCACAAGATGCTGAAAGAAGTCTCTAAGAACCCCAGAATGTCATCACGGGACCTACAGGTAGCTCTTGCCACTGTTGATGTCAAAGTGCACGAGTCTACCATTAGAAAGAGGCTGCACAAATTTGATCTACATGGGAGGTGTGCCAGGAGGAAACCTTTGCTGTCCAGAAAGAACATCAGGGCAAGACTAAAGTTTGCCAATGACCACCTAGGCAAAGACCAGCACTTCTGGAACAATGTGCTCTGGACAGATGAGTCAAACGTAGAGCTATTTGGCTATTTGTACCAGAAGACATATTTGGCGAAAACCAAAGACAGCATTTGACCACAATAACCTGATACCAACTGTAAAGCATGGTGGTGGAAATATTATGGTTTGGGGCAGCTTTGCTGCATCAGGGCCTGGGCAGCTCACCATGATAGAATCCACTATGAATTCTTCATTGTACCAGAGGGTGCTTGAGGATAATGTGAGGCCATCTGTCGGAAAGTTGAAGCTCAACCGAAGGTGGACCTTGCAACATGACAATGACCCTAAACATACCAGTAAATCTACCAAGGAATGGCTGAAAAGAAAGAAATGGAGGGTTCTGGAATGGCCAAGTCATAGCCCGGATCTAAATCCCATCGAGATGTTGTGGGGGGATTTCAAACGAGCTGTGCATGCAACAAACCCCTCAAACATCACACAGCTGAAAGAATTCTGCATGGAGGAGTGGGCAAAAATTTCTCCCAGTCGATGTCAGAGACTGGTAGACAGTTATAAAAAACGCCTACTTGAGGTTGTTTCTGCCAAAGGGGACCATGCCACCTATTAGAGCCAAGTAGTAAAGGAAACATATGAAAATCTGTTAACTAAATTGTTACCAAAATATTTCTTCACCAATATGTTTGTAAAGGTGTGTAATAACATGTGTTAAAATGTTGAAGGTCAACTCCCGTGGGAAACCCAGAAAAAAAGCTGTTGAATTCGGGTACCGAAAAATTATTTTCGAGAATTTTTATTTTTTTTAATCGGCCCTTAAGTAACTTATGAGGGGTCAAATAAGGGTTTTTCATGATTCTGAGTTGATTGTTAACATTTATATTTCACCACAGACACTCCTTTGTGGAAAAATAATTTCTAAATATATCTCATTTTCTACTTTGCAGGACATGGAGTCTAGCAATATGGATAAAGACGTTACTCCACCTGTGCTCAATTGCTTCATCTGTGCACGCTCGGATACACCAGCTGAAAGGCTCATACAGGCAACTCCAAAGGGATACTCAACTTTATTGAAACAAGCAGAAACTGTCGAAAATGTTACTGTTGTGGAACGTATGAAGGAGGCTCAAAAGGAAGGAAAACTGAGGTACCACCAGAAGTGTAAAAATGATCTGTACAACAACTTTGTTGCAACCACCAAGAAGTCAGCTCAAGCATCAAAGGCAGAGAAAGAGTCATCAAAGTTGAAGAGAAGACGCACTACTTGTGAGTTCAGTTCATCAACTGGCTGCAGTTCTAGAAGATCACAGTCAGTTGACCTCCTGTATAAGGATGTATGCATTCTTTGCAACCAACCAGCCCAGCTCTACAAAAATAATCCAGCACAAGCTAGAAAGAAATACAGAGTGCCAGATAATTTGACTGCAGATACACTGAAGGCAAGCTTGCTGAAGACAGCACGGAGTCGCGGGGATGACTGGGGCACTGAAGTCACTGGACGCCTGGAAGGGATCAACGACTTGGTAGCAGAAGAAACACTGTACCATTTGCGATGCAAACTTATGTTTGCGAGAGGTGACAGTTTGTCCAAGACTGATGAGGAAGGAAAAAGGAAGAGAGGACAGAGGAGTATTGATGAGGAGCGAGAGGCAGTTTTTATTGAATTCTGCGAATGGTTAGACTCAGAATTAGAGCATGGGGTAATGAACATGGACCAAGTCCATGAAAAGCTGCAGGAGTTTGATCAGTCACCAGAGAAGAGCCTTTCTTATTCAAAGCATTGGCTAAAGATAAAACTTCTAGAGAAATACGAAGACACCTTGTATTTCACAACACAGGAAAGAAGGGCAGATGTACTCTGTCTCAAAGATGGCACCGACAATATTCTGCGAGGGCATCATGCTAATCTTGACCATGGAGATGAGAAGACTCAGATCATAAAGACGGCACTCAAGTTCATATCCAATGATATTGCCTTGATTGATTTAGGTCCAAAGTCATACCCCACCACACACAGTATGACTGACATCGATAGTCAGCTGACACTTGTTCCTGCAAGCCTTCAGATGTTCTTGAGACCGATTGTCAAGACAGACGACGAAAGAGTTGCCGTTTGGGGGCAGAATTTTATTTAGGCCTGTCGACCTCGGTCTGGAGTATTGCCACACCAAATGGGGCTTGCCATACAACTTGATCATAGATTTGGGTCAAAATGGATGCTCAACAAGTTCCACCGGCTGGGATACACTGAGTCTTACACGGAGACACAAAACTACAAATACTGCTTCCTTAATAGTAGGAGTGGAGATGATGTTCCAGATACTTCTGGCACTCTTGACACCATTGTGGAGGAAACCGATGAACAGATCAATGATGAGGTTGCGGTTGATGCTGCGCTTGAGGATCAATCAGTGATGACAGCCAAAGTGCCAGCCAGTGAAAGTGAATTGTCAAGTAATGATCAGGTGGTCTTTATGGAGGTTGGGGAAACAAACAATGCAGTCACTCAGTTTGTTGGAGACAATATAGATTGAAACATTGTCTCTATTCACGGAAACACTCCCTTTCACTCAATGGGTTGGATCGAAGTCACCTCTCCGGCACCACCTTTGCCAGATCCACAGACAACAGCGGCTTTCCCCCGGGTGAAGTTGAAGGCACTCGACAAAGTTAAGATCCTGAGAGGAACTGAAGTAAAGATTATTCCATTTACGAACAGGAAACAGATAGGAACGAACGCGATCATGTTTCTCCCCCTCGCTGAGCTTTCCTCCTCCCTGGCTCATGATCAGCCACTCCTCACTCCAGGTGACACACTCTGGGCAGCGGGGTGGGTGATCAAAGCCAACGATCCTGAGTTCCCACACTCCAACTGGAATGGCTGGATGAAGAGAATCCATGCTAATGATGCAAAGCAGAGCACACAGATCGAGTTCCTCCCAGTTATTGAAGGAGACCCTAATGACCTCAACACCATCTTCACCACTCTGAAAGAGTGCATACGGCGTGCTGGGGTCGCTATAGTGACCTTTGATCTTCCGATTTGGCTGTAGGCTGTGAATATAATAAAGCAGGCAAATCTACCCGTCATTCCAAGGTTGGGTGGTTTTCACCTGCTGAAGTCTTATCTTGGATCAATGGGTAACATCATGGAAGATTCTGGACTACTAGATGTGATCCAGTTGATCTATCCTGGAAGTACGACAGCCAACCACATCATGGATGGAGGATGTTTTGACAAGGCAATCCGTGTTCACCTCCTCATCGATGCAGCCATCTATCAACACATCATGAAACTTGCCTTCACTGAGGAGGAGCGTGGTGACATGAAGACCTTCATGGAGAAGGTGGCTGATGGGAAGATGGGAGCCAGACACTCAGACCCAGTAGTGCCAGTGTTTGAGCAAAGGTTTGAAGAAACCTTCAAACGACTCGCAAAAGGAGGAAGAACACCTGCACTCTGGGTGGAGTACCACCACATGGTAGATGTGATCAAGGTCTTTATCAGAACCGAGCGACTTGCAGACCACAATGGGCATCTGTCCTGCATTGTTACCAAGATGCTTCACATCTTTGCCGCTGCAGGCCATCATCAGTATGCCAAGGGCGCACGGCTATACTGTCAACTCATGAAGGAACTAGAAACTTTGCCTGCTTACAAAGACACCTTAGAACGTCTCACTGCCCACGGGAACCACGTTGTCCGTTACTCAAGTCATGAGTGGTCCGGCACATGGTGTGACATTTGCATTGAGCAGACATTAATGAAGGCAGCCAAGTCACAAGGTGGACTGAGCAGAGGAAGAATGAGAAACAGTTTTTCTGGCCACAAATGCTGGGTGCTCACCCTCAGTCACCTGTCTGATGTCAACCGGCGGATGGAGGAGGACGTCAGTAAACATGTTCCAGTCCACAGAGACCTTGCCAAGACACAGATGAAGCGAGATGCAGAGGCAGTTGAACTTGTCCTAAAATGGTTTGAGGAGATCAAGCCATTCGACAACGATAGAGACAAGGAGTTGCTCGTGTCTTTCTCAACAGGATTCACAAGCACTGGAGATGACGCAGTCAATGCTGAGAGAGCAGCTGAAGTTGGGATGGAGATGCAGATCAAGCTGGATGGACAGTCAGTGACGTCGAACATGGATGTCAAGTCAAAGATAAAAGCCCTGTCATCACTAAGAAAATTTCCCTTGGTCAACGAGAAAAAGATTCACCTTGACTCACTAAAGTTGTTCAACCGACTGAGCATTTTCGCCCAGCGGGATATGACAGTTGAGACAAGCTTACAGTATGAGCTGACTCCCTTCCCATTGTCCCTGTTCAGCAACAAAGATCAGAAGATGAACAAGGCAAACAAGGCAGACTTTTCAAATACAAGCCTGAAGGCGTTAACTGATCCACTTGACTTGACTAACCAACCCTGCTGCACCCTCGTAATTGATCGCGGATGGCTTGTCTACATGGTGAAGTGGGAACAACGTCAGACCTGGCAGGAGATCGCCAACAGTTACCTGAGCTACGTGCAGTATCTGGACCGCTGCTCCCAGAAGATCATTGTGGTCTTTGATGGCTACAGCAGATCACCAAAAGATCACGACCACATCCGGCGTACCAAGAATTCCTGCTGTAATCTCCAGATTCGACCGGATATGTCCAACTTGACCCCAAGAGCAAAGTTTCTGGACAACACTCATAACAAGAGTGAGCTCATCCACCTTCTCTCTTCAACCTTCCGAAAACATCACATCACTGTGGAGCAGTGTGACAATGATGCTGACACTTCAATTGTGAGAGAGGCATTGGCTGCTGCTTCAGATGGCTCTGTTGAGGTCAGTACCATTTGTGTCTTCAGTTAGTATAACTATTGGATGGAGCCCGGGGGGAGATGGGGTAATTTAAAAATAAGAGAATTCACACTGTTGAAAAGTTAAATCTGTTCTTGAACGGTTCATTATGCTTTGTACATGTTGTTATATTTTCAGGTGCGGGCAGAAGATGCAGACGTGCTGGTAATGCTGGTGCACCATAGCTCAGACAGCCACCATCCACTCTTCTTAACCACATCAAACGGCTCTTATGACGTCCGAAAGATCAAAGAATCTCTCTCCGAAACACAGAAGAGCTACCTGCTCTTCTGTCACGCCTTCACGGGGTGTGATACGGTTTCTGCAATCGCTGGTCATGGGAAAACAACTCTATTTGCCAGGTAATAATGATAATACTACTATTACGTCGGCAAATAATACTAATACTAATAATAATTATAATCATTGTCATCATAGTATAAATGTTAAAAATAATAATAATTTTATTTCTGTTTTACATTATACTTTACTTGACATAGACCTGGTGCTTTTTTTTAGGTTTTGCGAAGGGGACGCGGCTGAGTACATCGACATCTTCCTTGACACAGAAGCCACCAAGGAAACAGTGATTCAGGCTGGTACTGCGATTTTCAAGTACATTTACCATGGACGAGATACTACATTGGGTGAAATTCGGTACAACATGTTCTCAAGGAAGGCAGCGGCAGGAGTGATCAAACCAGAGACTCTACCTCCAACAGAGGGTGCAGCTGCACAACATTCACTCCGTGCCTACCTGCAGACCCGGGACTGGATCCTTCTACAGAGCATGTCTCTGAACCCCAGTGACTATGGATGGACAATTGGTGTGCATGGGTATGAGCCAGTTCCAACACTGGACCCCACGGCTCCTGAGGAGCTATTGCAGTTCACGAGCTGTAATTGTCATGGAGATTGCAGCAACCGGCGATGCAGCTGCAAGAAGAATGGGGTCACGTGCATCTCGGCCTGTGGAGTCTGTAATGGCATTACATGCAGAAACTGCAGTCATGATGTTGTTGAGTCTGAAGAAGACATAGACAATGACTGTTGAAACTTCTGACATTGTGAATGAGAAATAACTCTTGAGTATTATATATGTATGTGAAATAAAAGCTACTTTGTGTGTAAATGTAAAAGTGAAAATATAAATGTTAACAATCAACTCAGAATCATGAAAAACCCTTATTTGACCCCTCATAAGTTACTTAAGGGCCGATTAAAAAAAAAAAAATTCTCGAAAATAATTTTTCGGTACCCGAATTCAACAGCTTTTTTTCTGGGTTTCCCGCGGGAGTTGAACTTCAACATTTTAACACATGTTATTACACACCTTTACAAACATATTGGTGAAGAAATTTTTTGGTAACAATTTAGTTAACAGATTTGTGAAATATCTCATAAAATGCCCTTACTATATATATGTATGTGAAATAAAAGCTACTTTGTGTGTAAATGTAAAAGTGAAAATATAAATGTTAACAATCAACTCAGAATCATGAAAAACCCTTATTTGACCCCTCATAAGTTACTTAAGGGCCGATTAAAAAAAATAAAAATTCTCGAAAATAATTTTTCGGTACCCGAATTCAACAGCTTTTTTTCTGGGTTTCCCACGGGAGTTGAACTTCAACATTTTAACACATGTTATTACACACCTTCACAAACATATTGGTGAAGAAATTTTTTGGTAACAATTTAGTTAACAGATTTGTGAAATATCTCATAAAATGCCCTTACTAAAGGGTGTACTTACTTTTTCCACATGCGAAATTTGCATTTATGTTTATTTAAATTATACAATGGACTACAAAATGTAAATGTTTCATGATATTTGTTATATTATATCACCTTTATCTTTCAATATTGTTGAAATGAAGATCAAATAGCTGTATGTTGAAATATGTTGAAAAAGTCAAAACTTTACATGGGGTGTACTTACTTTTTCACGTGACTCTACATCTCCGAGATATGGTTGTAGATGGACGGACCAGACCAAATCCAAAAGCCCCCATTTCGGACTAAATCCAATGGGGGCTAATAATACAGGACATCAATGCAAAGTCCTAGCCAAGTGCTTGCCGTATTGACATCCCAGGCATAATGCCATCTTACTACACCTCCATCTTAGTAAATCCGTCATCCCGACGCCTAGCGTCTGCCATTCAGACCACCACGTCAGTCAGATATATGGTTTATGGTTTTCACTGCCATCAGCTAAGCAATGGGGCGGGTTGATTGCTGGACGCCACGATGACATGCACTAGCCTAGCGATGTATGAAACGCCATAATGACTTTCCAGCAGAAAGAGTGTGACAGAAAGATGGACAAACGGATGTACGGATGGAAAGAGAAACTTTAATTAACGGACTAGCAGAAAAGCCCATCAAAATCACGGGTGACCCTTTTGTATTTTCACGCTCTTCAGCCTTGAAAATATTAGGTCTAAAACTGAAATTATGAACAAAAATCTTAATTTATTACACAAATTGCTCATCCCTTCATTTGGGTGGTGTATGGGCACAGACCACTGCCTCAATCTCTCCCGAAAATATGAATAACTCTGGCTATGTAATTGGAGCAAAAACATGACTACTGCTTATGTGCATAGATTGTATATCTTGGTAATGTAGCTTGGATAATTCCAATTACACTGGCCCATGGGCTGACAACAAAGGCTTGGAGCCTTTGGCCTATGCATACTGTGGCCTTGATAATTTTTGCGGACATATGATGTTTTTTCAGGTGACAATCGTGGGTGGATTCGGGCCAGCTGTCCAACCATTTGGGGGAAGGCAATGCTTGGATGGTCCATACATACAATACGCAGTCCAAAAACGATCCAGCTTTTATATATAGACCAGCGTGGATCAGCTCGCTACGCTCACCTCACCACACATCGCTGCAGAAGCACAGGCTTGTTTTAACTGAGGATAATGGCTGAACGTGGGTTGTGTTGTCATGGTTTACACTAATCATAATACAAACATTTGTTTTGTACAAATTTATTTGCAATATTGGTGATATTATTGCCCCCCTTTGGACTTATGGGCTTGGTTTCGTCCGTGCGTCCGCAACCATATCTTGGAGAAGTATGGACCGATTTTATTCATATTTGGGAAAAAGACAATACATGATGGTACAAAGACAATAAATACATATACATGCACATCATTTTGTTTCATGATGCAATCAAAGATGGCTGACTGGCGGCCATTTTAGTTGTAAAAAACCCGATGTTGAACACGTCCTCAACCATTTCTTGGATATGCATTTACCGTTGTTGTTCAAACTCGGCACATAGATAATGAATGATGGCTTACATACACGCGTAATTTTTTTTCGAGATTAGATCCAAGATGGCCGACTGCCAATCCTGACATTGCCGTTCTCACCAACATTAACCGTTTATGTGTTTATCCTCTGACCTCCACTCACTTCAACAGATAACTGCTGGTTGATAATAAGTACAAAATAGCAATCTGGAGAAGAACCAGCTGCAAGAAGCAGAGTAATAACAAATATTTAATGAAGAGACAAAATTTTAAAAATCACAGGAGTACAATGGACTGCATTGCAAAGAACAGAGAACAATGAGCTGCGTTGAAGATTTTGTAGCGATCTATAGTGCCTAAGCCTTTGTAGGTACGTGAAAGGTAATTTCAAATGTTCCCCGTGACCCCATTCCTTAGTGGGTGCGGGGAAGTATTTTAGGTCCCCGTAAAAAAAAAATGATTTCTTCAAAATGCCAACAGGATTGGAACAGCACCGGACAACACTGGATACCCCTGGTAGTCGCTTACAACATAATATCGGATTTGAATAGGTTACATTCATACTTGAATAAGATAGAGCAAGTCTCAGCTGAACACACAGCTCGTGATTCTTGGATCCCAGGTTCAAATCGCATCTAATGCGTTGATTTGTCCATCATCTACCAATGTCCTCGTAATTCAAGTAAACGTAAACCGACGTCTCCTAATGTCCATGTTCTGAATGTCATTTCGATATAATCTCTATATCTACCATGAGCTTTCGCCAATGTCAAATAAAAGTGCATTTGATGCATATCAAATCCACAAATCCACAAATAATGACATAATGACAATCCACAAATAAACAGCATTGGTCATTCTCTGATGCAGGAGATTGTTGCCCCATAAAGTGAGTAAGAAGCAATCAGAGAAGCCGTTAATTTAATAAAACCATATTTGTCATTTGAGCAAACGATCATCAGAAATGTTTTTTTTTGGGGCCAATGCGAGCCCAAATCGAGTTGAGCTAATTACATTTTGTCAACACTTGTCTGCCAAGTTGCATAGGAAATAGATCACTCGCTGCCCCCAGGACAAATTCTTGAAATTTGCACGACACTGGCAAAAATGGAACATGCGTCAGATAGCACACCCACTGAAACCACTCAAGTTCTACAAATATGTTACTCTCAAACGCTGTGGGAAGTACATAATGGAGCAAATAGAACGATTTGCAAATTAAAAACAGCATGATGGGAGAAAAGCAAGAAAAACGCGTGTAAAAACATGGGATGAAACATCAAGAACATGGAAAAGTCATATTCTTGCTCATTTTGCCCAGCCAGCCTCATCCAATTTTCAATGCACACTCGACAGGGCCAATCTATATCGATTATGTTTACGATTGCAAAAGACGGTGTTGCTCATAATTTGTTTCTCTTCCATATTCCACCTACATTCTCCGAACATCCTTTCTGTCCCCGACCATCCATCCTTCCCACCTAATTTTGCAACTTTAGCACCCCAGGGGTGGATCCGGGGGGGGGGGTGCAGGGGGTGCGCACCCCCCCCTCGATCCAGGATGAGGGTGCAAGCGGTGCGAATCTGCTGAACTGTTGGATCAGGGAAGAACACAAGGAACTGCAGAAACTTCCAAGAACGCACGAAATGCCGTTTCTGACGATCAATTTTTTTTAATTTCCTGGAGGGGGGGGGGGGCAGACCCAACCTTTAAACCCCACCCCAGCGCTATAGTTTCATGCACCCCACCCCCCGTCTTTAAATTCCTGGATCCGCCCCTGCACCCCCATTGAAAACTTAACAAATAGACCCCTCCACAATCCCTCCCAATTCGTCATTCCCAATTCGAATCCAGGCAGCAGGGAAGAATGGGGGAATATTTGGCCTCAGACTTGTGTTGCGGGGTACAATCACCACGAAGAGGCATCCCCGATACTTAACATCGGTTTAGAATGTCTCAGTATAAGTCTAAACAATGTTGCGAAATTGACACTTTGTGCGATTCGACAAGGTGCATGAGCGATATTGAATTTGCAAACTGTCAAACTCTTTTAGCTGGAATCATAAAGGTCAGTTAGGTTTGAGCTTCACAGCTCAGTGTGTTTCCGCGCATGTGACACAAGGCCTGTGCTGTTGTCACATGGTGGGACACTCGCCAAGCTCTTCCTCCTCAGAATGGGTATGTGGACTCGTATGCTCTACAACCACATTAAAAGCACAATAATTTATTTTTTTCAGAAAACTTGTTCTGTTGCCTTATGAACATCTGTATTAGTAAAACATCACATTTGACTCGTTGGGAAAAATTTGGAACAACAACAAAAAAAACATAGGAGCAATACCCCTGGCAAAACCTGGTAGAATAAACAGTATACTACACCAACTAAAGGTATTTTAAACCAATTTCAATGGTTGCTAGAAGACAGGAGAGCTTGTAGAATCAAACTAACATAATCATAATACTTTAAACAAACAAATAAAAAAATACCAACCTGTTATTTTTTTGGAAGTGGGATCTTATCCATGAGGCCGTGCTCCTATCCTTTTAAATGCTGAAAGTAAAGCAAGGAAGCAGCATGGACCATTTTTAAATTCTTGGGTATGACTCGACCGGGTTTTAACCACTGACCCCCAGATTCTGAACGGATGCTCTAATCATTATGCCACCGGGCCTGGTGTTAAAGGATTATGCCCATTTTCCCAAGCAAATCTTCCATATCCATTGGAAGAAATCAGTTATTAGAGAGTACTCATATCTACAGCTGATGAGAAACGCATCACAATACCTAAATGGCAATGTGACATTTTTTGCTGGGTGGGTTTGGGATATATTCTCTGGAATGTTGTCTTCGTGTTTGCTTACAAATTGGATGCAGCAGTCTGTTGCACTTTTCACGTATTCGGCCATTCGTACAGTTATCATTCTGTGCACTTAGTTGAGCTCCATCAGGCTGCTACCTCCTTCCCATCTCGGCCGGTATATTCTCGGGATGCATTGATTTTTGTGAAACATTAGGTCGATGTCGAGGAGTTTCCTTGCTTTGATATCCAGTTTATTGATTTCTGATTGTGGCCAGTTTATTATTCCGCAGCTGTACTGGAATACTTGTATTGCAAGTTGGTTTATGGCTATGACTTTGTTCCTTGGAGAAAGGTATTTTTTTAGTACCAGATTCGGTCTACGTAGGTATTCTTTGGTAATTGTTTTGTGCATTTGTTTGTGAATTATTTAGTGGCCCTCTTCTACCCCAAGGTATTTGATGCTGCATTGTGTGAGCATGTGTGTGTGTGTGTGTGTGTGTGTGTGTGTGTGTGTGTGTGCGTGCGTGCGTGTGTGTGTCCGTGTCTGTATATTTTCACTTTAAAAATTGTTTTCTCTACAACCACTTGTCCGCTCAATGAAAAACTTTCAACATGGGAGTGATTCCCTATGGAGAATATGTTTTTTCTAACACGGACGTCATAGGTCACATGGTATGGCAGCCATATTGAATTAAAGGTAAAAATTTGGACATAATTTTCTCCAAAACCGCTCAATGAAAAAAATTGAAACTTGGCATGTCATAAACAACATAAACTACTATAGGGTGGTAACGACGATGTCATCCAGCCATGATTGTTTGAATTGAAATCTTTATCTGAAAAATCTGAAACATCATATATCTGATCTGTGACCCAATGTGAGTGAATAATTAAATTTAGGACGTTCATAACCCATGCCAAGAAACTATGTGACATCATATGGTGCATGGATGATGCGGGTATATGAGCCATAATAGTTCAGTTAACGATGCTATTTTTGTTCAGAATGAACGCTCGAGGTGAGACGATGCGCTCTTCAAGTGCTGTTCGAGTTTATTCATTTAATCACTCATAACATAACATATAGTTGTTTTATGCTTGCGGTGCAGTGAGAAGGCAATTGCTTTCCAGCTGCAAAAGGGAAATAGAAGTTATGATCATTGATAAAGAGCAATAACCTTTCCAACAAATTCACTTTCATTGCTTGAAAACACCATGAATCATTTTGAACATCACTGATCGTTGTTTGTATTCCTACAAATAAGGTTTCACTATAAAACGTGTGTGTGTGTCTGTGTGTGTGTGTGTGTGTGTGTGTGTGTGTGTGTGTGTGTGTGTGTGTGTGTATGTGTGGCATTCTCTCTGATTTTGATACCCCATCACCAATCTCCACCAAATATTGCATACTTGCTGGGGGTACCCAGGTTCAGGTCATGGGTACAAAAATCCACTTACAAGGAAATTCTCTGCATGTATGTGTGTGTACATCTGAAAATCATAGAAAAACACCTGCTGCACCAATATCCACCAAATATGAGGTTACATAGGGTCAGGTCATGGGTGCAAACACCCTTCTCCCACCCCTGCAAGGCTCTTTTCTGTATGTATGTGTTTGTACATCTGAAATCAAGAAACTGACCTCAGACAAAGACATGAGGCTATTTGGCCCATCATTGTGAGGTGCGCTCTTGGGTTAATTTTTGCTGCAGCTTTTCAATATCAATATTCTTGATAGTATACTAAGGTCTAAATAACCCAACCCCTAGATTGGGTGATTCAGCTTGTACACACATGGCATAACGTGTGTGTGTGTGTGTGTGTGTGTGTGTGTGTGTGTGTATTGTCGCGTTCCTGGGGTGAACATCCCTTGGGACGGATTAGCCGAGCAAGCTTTACACTCTGAGGCATTCAAATCAACTATTGCGGAGTTAATACGCGCGGGGGAATGAGGCAGCGAAGGGTAACAAATCTCTTACCTTCAAGGACACAAGTGGACGTCTTTGAACCTGGATAATCAACTCAAACCCGACACGGAATTAAAATGTACAAATAAACAGGTTTAATAAAAATAATGCCAGGGAACAAAGAATGCACGGTAAAATATTCCTGAGTTGAGGATCCTCCAGACTGACTCAAATACACACAAGGGGAAAATAAATGAAAGTAATTATTGTGTCTGTGTGGTGCGTTTTCCTGCACTCCGTGGGCTCCTCTAGCGGTCCCCGCACCCTGGTGGCCGTCAACGTCGAAAGAAAGATGTGGACGTTTACTGCGACCAGAAAGGAAATCTGCAAGCCATGCATGGAAGTTTCCATGGATACCATACGAGGAGAGTTTGGTGAGCAGAGCGGGGTGCCAGACCGTATCAAAGGAGGCACGAGATATGTCAAGGGAGAAATCTCTGATTTCCTGTTTGGCATTTAGGACCTCCATCCATTGTTGAGACAACAGAAGCAGAAGGTCCAGAGTAGAATGACCTGGTCTGAATCCAAATTGATGATCAGATACAACTTTATATATTTATATATATATATATATATATATATATATATATATATATATATGTGTGTGTGTGTGTGTGTGTGTGTGTGTGTGTGTGTGTGTGTGTGTGTGTATGTGTGTGTGCAGCTCAATGCTCAACCCAGTGTCAGAAAGTTGGGGGTCTCCGTCGAAGGTTATGGGTCTTGCAGCAGGACAATGACCGCAACACACTTCAAAAAGCACCCAGGAATGGTTCAAGACAAAATGCTGGACTGTTCTGAAGTGGCCAACATTGAGTCCAGATCTAATTCCCATTGAACACCTGTGGGGAGATCTGAAAACAGCAGTTGGGTGAAGGTACCCTTCAAATCTGGGAGAACTGGAGCAGTTTGCACAAGAAGAGTGGGCCAGACTGCCAGTAGAGAGGTGTAGGAAGCTCATTCATGGCTATAGGAAGCGCTTGACTGTAGTTATTTTGTCCAAAGGCTGTGCTACCAAATATTAAATCTAGGGTGTCAATAATTTTGTCAATGCCATTTCTTTTTATTTTCTGATTTAAAAGGACATATTAGGTTCTGAATCAAAAAGATCGGTTCTGTAATATTAACAGTGAAATAAAGAATTGTGGAGACCAAATACTTTCGTCAATTTCAACTTATTTTAAACTTGTGAGTTATTTGAAAAAACTGCAAGGGTGCCAATAGTTTTGGCCACCACTATAAATATATATATATATATATATATATATATATATACATATATATATATATATATACATATATACATACATATATACATACGTATATATATATATGTATGTATATATATATATATATATATATATATATATATATATATATATATATATATATATATATATATATATATATATTCTTTAATATGCAGCACAAAGCTGCGGGGGAGCATCATTGGCTGAGGGTGTGGACGTGCCATTGATACAATGCCCTCTTAGGTGTGGGCAGGAATTTTAAAATTGTTTGACCTACTTGTTGAAAAGGATACAGTAGGATATTTAACGTTCACCAACTAATGCTGGCAGACGGGACGCCCGTTTGCCATCCATGCGAGGGATGGTACACACATTGCTGAATCACTCTGCCTGTAAAATTCCCAGGATGACATTCCAGTTTATAGCACAATCAGGATTCAAAACCAGGCTAGACAGCTGAGAAGCAATTGTGTGTCCCTCTAGTCTAGGCAATCTCATCAGCCCGAAAAGCTAGAAGGAATGAAATAAATTAAATAATAGATGGGAGGAATGAAATAGCAGAATCAATGGATGGGAGAAAACTAGATAAAAGCAAAGGCTGATTGGAAGAACAAATGGAAAGAAAAAAAGAATGGATGATTGAGATTGAAGAACGACAAAATAAAAAGGTAGTAGCGAGTCTGATTGAAATGTTGGAAATATGATTGAAACTACTGAAGGAATGACAAGGATGGTAATTGATGGTCTTTGGCAGGTTGGTGGTCTTTCCGTCTTCTACCGACTCCTCTCTGGCCTTGCCCCCCCCCCCCCCCAGCTCTCTCTGGGCTCTGTCCCGCAAATATTCCTACAGGTCGCACAAGATCTGCCAGTAACCCTCTTATGGTTAAACTGCCAAAATCAAGACTCTCTGCTCACCTTCACTCCTTCATGCCTCTTTTCTCCCGCCTCTGGAACAAACTCCCTCACTCTCTTCAATCCCACTCCACCCTCCAGGTCTTTAAAACAGCTGTTCACCACCATCTCTTATCTTCCCCCATCCAAAACCTTGATCTTTTCTACCCCCGCTAATTTCACCCCAATCCCACTTTTTTGAAATATCAACTTCTGTCCTGGAAGTCCTTGGTGTCCTTGTGTTTTATACTTCTCCTACCCCCCCCCCCCCCTTCCCACGCCTCCTCCCCCCAAGCCCTCACCCTCCCACACATCTCCCTGCTCTCAAATGTTGTGTGCTCTCAAGTGTTTGTGTGCTTCCCCTTCTCTCCCCATCTTGTCTGCCGCTCCCTCTTTTTATATATTTTGTTTGTCTGGTTGATTTGTTTGTGAAGTAAATGTTAGCTCTTTCACGAGCCTCGATTCAGTATACAAAAAAAAAAAAAAAAAAAAAAAAAGAGTAAATAAAAAAATAACTAAACTGGAGGAAATGCAGAGAAAGATGAAACGGAAGCCAAAGAAGATATTGTTGCGAATATGGAATTTGGCCTCCATATCCGCTTGTAAATATTCCCCTATTTCTCCAATACTCCCCAACTTTCCCCAATCCCCCCATTCCCTAGTCCCATTGCATGTAAATAACACTCAGTAGAGCCGACCTTCCCCTTATTCCCCCATTAAATGTCGTGCCCAGGTCCACCGCACCACACGTAGACAACTTTCGGACATCTTGCTAGTTATTCTTAATCTATGTCAGTTAAGGCCTCGTTTCCATTAATTATGACTCTTCGTTGCACCAGAATGTGATTATATGGCATCAGTAGTGAGTTTAGGACCTTTCCCATACCTCCTTCCATCTTCCATACCTCCTTCCATCTTCCATACCTCCTTCCATCTTCTTCCACAACAATTACAACAACAACAGAGGAGATGGCGGCGGCGCGGGGGAGGATGCGTCCTCACACCGGCTCGATTAGCGCCATTGACCACGGGGTTACCACGGAGGGGCTGGCTGTCAGCTCCTCCTCAAGGGCGGAGCCTGGTAACCCCCCGCACCCAATCAGAAGGGCGGACCGATTCCATCTGGGGCGGCGCTAGCGAGCCGAGGGCGTGTCACTCCCCGCCGGATATACGTGGCGACTTAGCGGACGTGACGTGAGATGCGCCCCGAGCTGGAGAAAGAAGGACCTGCGAGCGCTGAGAGAGAAAGGCCCGCCTGTGAAAGAACGTTACCTCCGAGCGCTGAAACCTCCCGCATCTCTGGACCGGACCGGGTCGATTCTAACCTTTGAGCACAGGTGCACCTGGAGCCATCGACAACCGCTTTCCTGCCATCAACCCCCGTGTGAGTCAGCCGTTGTCCCGTTTACCTGTCGTCTGTCCGGGAATAATATAAGATTGTGTCTAAGTGCCTGTCTTCCTATGATGTACCTCTCGTCCCTGTAATCTAACCTTTCCGTACGAATATAATCTCCTCCGGAGGTCTTGAGAATTGAAACATTGGTGTCGTATTGTGTTATTGTAATCCAGCCGGGTGTCTTCTTTTTCTTATTGAGCCAGCATCGCGCGACTAGTCAACGTTCGGGCACAATCGGGTAACTTGTGCAGACGTGGTCATACCATAAAACCGCTCGGTAAATAACATCCAAGCCACGTCTGTAACAATTGGTGTCGAGGAGTGGAATTCGAACCCGGGACTAAATTAGTTAGGCCCAAATTTTGGGAGGGAAAATCGAGCCGGAGCGCGTACGGCGCTCGACCGAATCGATTCGGAGCGCGTTTCCCGCGCGAAATTATAACGGCGAAATTTGAATTTGTTTTACGAAAATAAAAAAAAACCGAATTTTGAAAGTCGCGCTATGGCGGATCAAGACAGCTGGGGTCCGGTAAAGGAGAGTGAGGTAGGGTCGATCCAGGACCAAAATGAGGGACAGGAGGAGAGCGAAACAGCGAGGGTAGCAGGTGCACAAAATGGCGCTCTAGCGCACGTGATTACAGCGGCGCCACATTTAGCCACGCCCATGGTCGCGGTAGTCGAACCGGAGATGCCAATGGATTTGAACCTTTTTTTTATACAAATGAAGGCCCTTATGGCCCAGAATAGTGAGCGATTGGAGGGCCGGATGGATGCTCAGAGTGAGCAATTGGGGGTAATGGGGAACCGGATGAGGGCTCGGAGTGAGCGATTGGAGGGCCAAATGAAGGAAATGGGGAACCGGATGGATGCTCGGAGTGAGCGATTGGGGGTAATGGGAAGCCAGATGGGGGTAATGAGGGACGAAGCGAGGGGTACTGGTGAGAAGGTAGACAAAAATTTTGAGGGGTTAGACAACGGGATAAAAGAGGTGAAACATGGGTTAACGGGGGTAGAAAATAGAATGGCTGCCCAGGAGAATCAGATAGAGGGAGTGAAAAATGGGTTAGAGGGGTTAGAAAACAGTATGGAAGGCAAATTGAGGGACATGAGGGACCAAGCGGAAAGGGAAGTTAAACAAATGGAGCAGCAGATAGAGGGGGTCAGAATGGGGGTAGAAACCAAACTGGATGCTCACAGGGAGGAAATGGAGCAGATGAGGGTGGCATCTGGGCAGGAGATGCAAGTGATGGGAGAGGAGATCAGAAGAGGAGTGAGTGAGGAGGTCGGAGGAGTGCGCGAGGAGGTGAGGCACTGTAAGGAGCGCATGGAGAAAGAGGTGAGAAAGGGGACTGTAAAGTTACAAGGGGGCATAGAGGACCTGACGCAGGAGGTGGAGCAGCTGACGGTGGGACAGACGGAGTTAGTGGAGCAGGTTCAAAGGAACACTGCGGTATTAGGAGGTTTAAAGGCGACACAAAAAGAAATTAAAAACGACTTGATAGCGACACAGAGGCAATGTCAGATGGTACGTGAGGGACTGACAACGAGGTTGGACGAGGTGGTAGAGGTAATGGAGACGAAGGACCGGCAGGTGAGGACGCACATGGAAACGGTCAAGGTAGCCTTGGAGGACGAGCTTGAGGAGACGTACCGGGGAATAAAAGAGGTGAAGCACAAATTAGAAGAAGTGGAAGAAGGGATGAGCGAAATTAAGAAGCGACGGAGAGGGGATAAGAAAGAGATAAAAGAGGAGATAAAAGAATTGGTCCAAAGTCTGTGTTTGGATCGTGATGATGTGCTCATTAACCGGATGAGGGATTCGCAGGTGATGGAGGAGAAGCGAAGAGAAGGAGGACCCGGTGTAAGTGGTGACCAATATGGTCGTGCGTATGATGCGCCAGGGGATTTAATGAGCTTGGGGGTCGAGATGGACCCGGGTGTTCGTGAGAGGCCACTGGTGAAGTGTGCGAAAGGTCTGGTGTGCGAAAAAGGGGGTGTGCAAGAAAGTCCGACTCTGGGGTGTGTGAGGAAAAAGTGTGTACCAAGGAGTGAGTGTGCTGGCGAGAGTGAGTCGGTCGTAGCGTGTGTGCGAGGGAGCACATGGGAGCGCGGTGTGGTGAGTGTTACAGAGGGTGTGACGGGAGAGTGTGCGCAGGAGTGTGCGCGAGAAAGGTGTGTGACGGACAGGTGCATGAGGAAAGAGTGCGCTGTCAGAAGTAAGGAAGAGTGTCCACCTGTGGTGAGTGTTACAGAGGGTGTAACGGGAGAGTGTGCGCGAGAAAGGTGTGTGACCGACAGGTGCATGAGGAAAGAGTGCGCTGTCAGAAGTAAGGAAGAGTGTCCACCTGTGGTGAGTGTTACAGAGGGTGTAACGGGAGAGTGTGCGCGAGAAAGGTGTGTGACCGACAGGTGCATGAGGAAAGAGTGCGCTGTCAGAAGTAAGGAAGAGTGTCCACCTGTGGTGAGTGTTACAGAGGGTGTAACGGGAGAGTGTGCGCGAGAAAGGTGTGTGACGGACAGGTGCATGGAGAAAGAGTGTGCTGTCAAGAGTAAGGGTGAGTGCGTTGTCACGAGTGGAGGTGAGAGTAGTGAGAGTAGTGAGAGTGACAAGGAGCGTGAGTTGGTTGTGACAGGTGAGCGAGGATGTACACCTGGGATGGAAGGATGCACACCTGGAATGGTAGAGCGTGAGTGGGAATGCACGCTGGAGTTGGTGGTGAGGCACGTGGATGGGTGTGCGAATGAGGGCACACCTGTGATTGTCACAGAGGAGGGGGCGCGAAGAGGTGTGTTGGTGTGGTGTGCTACCAACGGATGTGTGCCAAAGTGTTCGGTGGTCAGGTGTGTGACCAAGGCTGTGAGTGGAATGGGTGTACCTGGGTGTGTAAGGAAGGGTACGAGGAGCATGGGCACAGCTGGATGTGTGAGCAAGGAACGGGCTGCGGGGTGTAAGCGTCCAGGTGAAGCATCGACGTTACACGGGTTAGAGGTTAGAGCGACTTTTAGCCGAAGCAGGCCCTCGGTGCGTGCCGGGCCTCGCTTTGAACGGCCGCGTCCAGGCTCCACTAGGCGGAGCTGGCAGCCCGATAGGAAGGGTCGTTATGGCGACCACGTTTTGTTGAGACGTGCCGGCAGGTCGAGATCGGGACATTGGATGGCTCCGTGCCGAGATGGTGCGTGGGATCTCGGCCCGGGTAAACCTCCTTCCCTGCACCGAGTGCTGGACGCATCCAGCCGCTGGCACAAAACAACCAGCATCCATTGCTTGGCTTTACGAAACCGGGCTTTGGACAGGGATTGGCGCACCGAGAGGTATTAGTGAGTAGACTGGGTGATGAGGTTAGTGTTTTGGCCCCGAAATTAGAAAAAGGCGAAATTTGATGATTGGCAAAGGATTGGCAGAGTGATGATTGGTAATGGTACAGTGATTGGCAGATGATTGGCAAATTTTTGATTTGTTGAAATTTGATGTGCAAAATTGGTAGTGAGAGACCCCCGATGTGGTGGGATGGCAAATCCACCATCCTTCCCATGTGGGGCAAAGGAGCAATAGCTTATGGGGTGTATGGCAGTGAAAACTAGCCCGGGTGGGTTAGGATATTGTGTGTAGGGATCTAGAGAAGATGACCTTAGGTAACGTTAAGGTTAGTTAGTGACTGATACCTGTAGTGGGGACGCAGGTAGATTAGTGTGGATGATAATGACGTGGGAGCGCAATAGTTAAAGGGACGACTGGGAAGCGCAAGTTTCAGAAGGGAGTAGTTAGCTGAGATGATGCCGTGTGTGTGAGAATTGAACAGGTGTGATTGCACAGGTGTGCAACTGGACAGGTGTGTGGAGCAGTGTATGAGTAGTGAGTGTGTGGATCAGCGCGAATGCGCTTGGGGAGAGAAGGGTGCAGGTGGCACCAGGTGTGAGAGCACAGGTGTGCAGGTACAGGTGTGTGGAGAGAGTTGGAGTGAGTGGTACGGAGTGGTGTGCATGGTGCCAAGGTGTGGATGGGGGAAGAGTGGACCCCTTTCACGGATACCCGGGGCGGGTAGTGTAAGTGTTAGGTAGAGGCTACAGGTAAATTGTGGTTGGATATTGGCATCTGTGGTGCGGTTGCAGAATGGTGTTGTGGATGGGTGCATTAGTGTTGTGGAAATGGCTGGGCGTGTAGCCTGTTAGTGTGTGTAGTTGGTTGGGCACTCCACCACTGTGAGGATGTCGGCCAGGTGAGGCCGCAGGTGGGCTCTGGGAGCCGGTAGAGTTGTGGATGGAGCCCGAGGATCCGGAGGACGGACCCGGGTAGCCCAGTGCCAGAGAGGGCACCGAGTGGGGAGAGTGCCAGAGGGCCTTCCCCAGGTAGTTAGGTTAGGGTGAGGAGCAGGTAAGCTCGGAGGCAACTGCAGTGGTGGAGGTGTGCAGGTGGGTAGACCCACTGGGAGAGGTACACGCCACAGCCCAGAAATTGTGCGAGGGCACCGGGAGATGAATCGGGGGAGTGAGACCCCAAATTGAAAAGCACCACAGTTTGGCCAATGGGAGTTGGTTTTTAGAACCCATAGTGTAAGAGGGCCAATGGGTTGGCCGGAGAAAGACCCCGGGTAGTGTAAAGTTGTTAAAGTCATTTAGGAAATAGTTAGGATTAATGAACCTGTCGCACCATACGCAGCCACTTACCTGTGGTGATGATGATGACTCCACACCTGTGTTTTCTTTGTTTTGTTGCAGGAGATGAATCGCTGTGTGGATTTGTGAGACGCATCACGACGTGGATGAGACATTGGGGTGATTCCATCTCTCCCTCCCTAGGAGGGACTGATGATGAATTGGTAATGGCAAATTATAATGTTGAGTTGGAGATGGCAAATTTTGATGAGAGTTGAAAATGGCAAATTTGATTGGTTAGGAGGGAGAGAAGACGAATTTGGTATATGGGAGGAATGGGGAAGACAGTAGGGATGTTTGTTGATTTGTAAAGTAGATGTTTATGGGTAGTGTTGTGTTGTGTGGATACAGTAAGGGGTAAGGGAGGGGCCATGTAGGTTACCTGGTGGGGGGGGGGGCGTACGATAGGAACGTACCTGTCTCACCTGGTTCCCATGTGCCCCCAGTGTGCATCACCTTACATTGCGTGCACTTTTGCGCCCTTACCACCTTACTCACTTGTCTGCTTCTTTTGTCTCCCACCTCCGAGGATCTGGCTTTGGGGTAGAGAGAGAGGAGAGAGAGGTGCTGGCTGCGCAGTTGTGGGCCTGCACTTTCGCTGTTTGCTGCCGGGATCGATACACCATATGGACCGCAATGTTTGTGGCCACCCACAATGGACCGCAGTTCGTTTGCGGCCAAGCACCACCCGGGGATGGACCTATGGGTCAACGTGGCACCTATGCCATACAGGTGAACCACTTTTAGTTAACACCAAGTGCACCACAAGAAGAGCAAGAGACACCTGCAGGGTTAGGGGTTGTCGAATTTATTTTTATTCCAATGAACAATGGTGACTGCACCGATTGGTGGTGGGGTGGTGCTTTTGATGCTCGGGAAGGGTGCTCTGCACGTTATTAAAGGCCGTCGGCCACAGAGCACTCGTGGGTTGGTGTATCGATGTTGGCAAGCGCGCTCTCTCTATGCATAACATCTGCATGTGTTCCTCCAAAAACAGGTCCTGGATCGTAGTGTAAATAGCAGCGTAGTCTTGTAAATAATGCTCCCTACCGGCTGTATGTGTAGTTTGAGAATTCTTTCCGGATTCGGTTATCCTGTGGGTGTGTTTCTGTGAGGAGAAGGGTGCAACGTCGCAGGGGGACATATTTACTCATTTGTGAACATCTGTAAAACTGTCGCACTCAGGGTAGAGTTAATAGTAGAGGGACTACATCTGAGTGCCACACTAAACTAGGTAAAAATTTATCGGGTCGGGACGCCCCGAGGGTAGAGAAGGGTGCAATGTTGCGAATATGGAATTTGGCCTCCATATCCGCTTGTAAATATTCCCCTATTTCTCCAATACTCCCCAACTTTCCCCAATCCCCCCATTCCCTAGTCCCATTGCATGTAAATAACACTCAGTAGAGCCGACCTTCCCCTTATTCCCCCATTAAATGTCGTGCCCAGGTCCACCGCACCACACGTAGACAACTTTCGGACATCTTGCTAGTTATTCTTAATCTATGTCAGTTAAGGCCTCGTTTCCATTAATTATGACTCTTCGTTGCACCAGAATGTGATTATATGGCATCAGTAGTGAGTTTAGGACCTTTCCCATACCTCCTTCCATCTTCCATACCTCCTTCCATCTTCCATACCTCCTTCCATCTTCTTCCACAACAATTACAACAACAACAGAGGAGATGGCGGCGGCGCGGGGGAGGATGCGTCCTCACACCGGCTCGATTAGCGCCATTGACCACGGGGTTACCACGGAGGGGCTGGCTGTCAGCTCCTCCTCAAGGGCGGAGCCTGGTAACCCCCCGCACCCAATCAGAAGGGCGGACCGATTCCATCTGGGGCGGCGCTAGCGAGCCGAGGGCGTGTCACTCCCCGCCGGATATACGTGGCGACTTAGCGGACGTGACGTGAGATGCGCCCCGAGCTGGAGAAAGAAGGACCTGCGAGCGCTGAGAGAGAAAGGCCCGCCTGTGAAAGAACGTTACCTCCGAGCGCTGAAACCTCCCGCATCTCTGGACCGGACCGGGTCGATTCTAACCTTTGAGCACAGGTGCACCTGGAGCCATCGACAACCGCTTTCCTGCCATCAACCCCCGTGTGAGTCAGCCGTTGTCCCGTTTACCTGTCGTCTGTCCGGGAATAATATAAGATTGTGTCTAAGTGCCTGTCTTCCTATGATGTACCTCTCGTCCCTGTAATCTAACCTTTCCGTACGAATATAATCTCCTCCGGAGGTCTTGAGAATTGAAACATTGGTGTCGTATTGTGTTATTGTAATCCAGCCGGGTGTCTTCTTTTTCTTATTGAGCCAGCATCGCGCGACTAGTCAACGTTCGGGTATAATATCGAGTATAATCTTGTGCAGACGTGGTCATCCCACAACCGCTCGGTGAATAACATCTAAGCCACGTCTGTAACAATATGTTTAGCATCAAGAAAAGGTGTGAAAAGAGGAATAAGGAGGTGAAAAAGAAGAGGGAGAAGAATGGAGGAAATATGAATTTGGGAATAATTGCACAAGGATTTGCAAGAATTTTCTGGTGAAGTGAATGAGAATGTAATAGGACGATGGTGAGTGTCATATGAACGAGTCACTACAGGACCAACCCATCTATTCATTCCGTACCATTGGCACCTGACCATGTCGACAAATTATGTACCATTGAAATGTGAGTAGGCCCACATCTATTAATTACGTACCATTGTAATGTGAGGAAGTCTATTAATTACGTACCATTGGAGTGTGTGTCTTTTAATTATGTACCATTGGAATGTGAGTAAATCAATTAATAACGTACCATTGGAGTGTAAGTCTATTAATTACGTACCATTGGAGTGTGGGTACGTTTATTAATTACGTACCATTGGAGTGAGTAAGTCTATTAATTACGTACCATTGGAGTGTGGGTACGTTTATTAATTACGTACCATTGGAGTGAGTAAGTCTATTAATTACGTACCATTGGAGTGTGAGTACGTCTATTAATTACCTTCCATTGGAGTGTGAGTGTCTATTAATTATATACCATTTGAGTGTAAATATGTCTATTATTTACGTAACATCGGAGTGTGAGTACGTCTATTAATACACACCATTGGAGTGAGTTCGTCTATTATTTACACACCATTGGAACATGAGTACGTCCATTAATTACATACTATTGGAACGTGAGTAAATCTATTAATTACATACCATTGGAACATGAGTATGTCTATTAATTACATTCCATTGGAACATGAGTACGTCTATTAATTATATACCATAGAAACGTGAGTACATCTATTAATTACGTACCATTGGAATGTGAGGTGAGTACGTCTATTAATTACGTACCATTGGAGTGTGAGTACGTCTATTAATTACATACCATTGGAGTGGGAGTACGTCTATTAATTACGTACCATTGGAGTGGGAGTAAGTCTATTAATTACATACCATTGGAGTGTGAGTACGTCTATTAATTACACACCATTGGAATGTGAGTAAGTCTATTAATTACGTACCATTGGAACGTGAGTATGTCTATTAATATTACATGCAAGTGAAACGTGAGTACGTCAATTAATTACATACCATTGGAACGTGAGTAAATCTATTAATTACATACCATTGAAACATGAGTACGTCAATTAATTACATACCATTGGAACGTGAGTAAATCTATTAATTACATACCATTGGAACATGAGTACGTCCATTAATTACATACCATTGGAATGTGAGTAAATCTATTAATTACATACCATTGCAACATGAGTACGTCTATTAATTACATACCATTGGAACATGAGTACGTCTATTAATTACATACCATTGAAACGTGAGTACGTCTATTAATTACATTCCATTGGAACATGAGTACTCCTATTAATTACATACCATTGAAATGTGAGTACGTCTATTAATTACAAATCATTGAAACATGAGTAAGTCCATTTTTTTTTTGATTTTTTTTTTTTTTGTATACAAGATCGAGCCTCGTAAAAGAGCGAACATCAATCACACAAAAAGTCAAACCGACACATAAAACACAAAATAAGGAGTGCAGTAGACAAGATGGGGAGAGAGGGGGAAGGAAACAAACACAATATTTGCGAGCATGGACATCGAGAGAACTGTAGGAGGCAGAGGGTTTGGGGGGAGGTGGGAGAGGTATAAAACATATGGACACTGCAAGGACTTCAAGGAAAGAAGTTGGAATTTCAAAAAAGTGTATCTGGGGTGAATAAGCGGGGGTAGAAAAGATCAAGTTTTTGGATGGGGGAAGATAAGAGATGGTGGTGAACAGCTGTTTTAAAGACCTGGATGGTGGAGTGGGATTGAAGGGAGTGGGGGAGATTGTTCCAGAGGCGGGGGAAAAGGGGAATGAAAGAGTGAAGGTGAGCAGAGAGCCTAATTTGGCAGTTTAACCATAAGAGGGTTGCTGGCAGATCTTGTGCGACCTGTTAGGAATATTTGGGGGACAGAGCACAGAGAGAGCTGGGGGAGCAAGGCCGGAGAGGAGTCGGTAGAAGTCAGAAAGAGCACCAACCTGCCTGCGGTGAGTGAGTGAAAAGCCCTCGGAGTTAGCTTCATCGCAGGAGAATCCGATGATTCTGAAAGCTTTAGTTTCAACAGCGTGAAGCTGAGCTAGGTGTGAGGCAGGAGCACCGGCCCAGAGGGGGGAACAGTATTCCATAGAGCTGCGGATGAAAGCCTTGTATGTGGTGAGGAGCTCAGGTGTGCCAAGGAAGGACTTCGCATGATGGAGGATGCCCAGTTGGCGACTGGCTTTGGCAGCCAGCTTGGAAATGTGGTTTTCCCAAGAAAGATCATGGCAGATAGTGAGACCCAAAAGCTTGAGCGACAGAACTTCTTGGAGAGGATTGTTGAGAAAGTAGATGGGAGGGTTTTGCAGTCGGTCTTTTCAGAGAGACATAGTATGAGTGTGAGATTTGTCAGGATTGAAAGACATGTTCCACTTGTTTGACCAGTCTGTGATTTTGTCCAGGTCTGAAGAGAGTGAGGAGGCTGCAGACTGCCGATCTGAGGGATGAGGAATGGAGCGGCAGAGAGTGGAGTCATCAGCAAAGAGATAGAGACGATTTTCCAGAGAGTTGGAGAGATCATTGATGAAGACCATAAATAGCACAGGGCCCAGAACACTACCTTGGGGAACTCCAGCCAGAAGAGGAAGGGGAGATAAGAGAAATCCATTCAGGCCCACACGTTGACTACGACCAGAGAGGAAGTACGCAAGCCATGCGTGGAGATTTCCATGGATACCATAGGAGGAGAGTTTGGTGAGCAGAGCTGGGTGCCAGACCATATCGAAGGCACGTGATATGTCAAGGGAGACAGATCTGATTTCCTGTTTGGCATTGAGGACCTCTATCCATTGTTGAGACAGCAGAAGCAACATGTCCAGAGTAGAATTACCTGGTCTGAATCCAAATTGATGATCGGAGATCAAGCCATTGGAAAAGAGGAAGGATTTGATATCCGAAGCAATGATGGATTCTATGATTTTGCTGATAATTGGAAGCAGGCTGATTGGTCTGTAGTTGCAAGGATCTGTTTTTGCACATTTTTTGTGTAAAGCGGTAATGTTTGCTGATTTCCAAGATGCTGGCAGATGACCTTGAGCAAAAGAAAGGGTGAAAAGAACAGAGAGAGGGTGAGATAGAGCAGAAGAGCAGGATTTTAGGACCCGTGGGCTGATGCCGTCTGGTCCAGTTGCAGAATCAGAGTCGAGGTTTGACAAAAACGTATCCATCTTGTCAGGAGAGAAGGACACAGAGTCCAGGAGCAGTTTGGTTCGACTGGCTAAGGTGGGAACAGAGAGTTATGGGGTTGAGACACAATATTTTGAGGTAAACACAGAGTTGAAGCATTCGGTTTTGTCACGAGCGGAGTCAACTGTGTAGCCATTTGAGGTAAGGGAGGGGATGGAGGGGGAACAAACACCAGAAACGGATTTGAGCAGACACCACTAGGTTTTGGAGGAAGGAGACAGGTTTGAGAGTTCATTCTTGAGTGTGGAGAGATAGTGCTTCTTGGCACTCCTGAGGGTAGACACACTCTTGTTCCGAGCTTGGTGGAAGGAACTGAGATGGCCTTCAGTTGGATTTGCCTTCCAAGAGGCAAAGGCAAGTTGTTTCAGGGCAACCGCCTAACCACAAGATTCAGTGTACCATGGACGGGAGGAAGGGTAAGACAACTGAAGACGAGATGGGATAAATCTGTGCATGAGAGAGCAGTTTGCTTTGGAAGAATTCCCAGGAAGAATTGATGTCAGCGGCAGTAGAGATGGGAGACCAGTCCAGATGATTGATGGCTGCTTGCAGACCATGCCAGTCAGCCTGAGTGAAACGCCAGACTCGTCGGCGCTGAGGAGGCTCTCTGAGAATGGCTAGAGAGATGACCACTTTAACAAGCACATGATCAGAAGAACGGATTGGAGCAGAAGAGCAGCAGACATTTGCAGGGAAGTTTGTCATAACCAAGTCTATAAGAGAAGATACTCCATTGACTGAGATCCGGGTCTGGAAATTGACAGATTGTGTCAGTCCCAATGAGTCGCAGAAGTCCTTTGCTGAGGTGCCATGGCTGGTGAGAGAGGAACCCACACCCAGCCAGCTGGCATGAATGCAGTTGAAGTCGCCACATATGAGGAAGAGAGAGATTGGATGAGTTGATAGAAGTTGATCCATGTTGTCAGACAGCGAAATGTAAATGGAGTCATAACTGTTTGGAGGATGGTACAGAACACATATGAACAAAAGGTGGGAGCGAAGAGGAAGCCGTAGCCAGAGGTACTCCTGGGGGTGTGGTGGAGAGAGGGCAGTGCAAGGAGAGTGAGGAAGAGAGTTTTTGATAAATATAGCAACCCCACCACCAGGACGAGGGTCAGGTCTATCATACCGGAGGAGGGAGTAACCAGGAAGAGATATTAAGGAATCAGAGACATCTTGAAGGATGAAAGTTTCTGTTTGCAGATTACGTCTGATTTATCAGAAGCAACCTGTATGGAGAGATCAATCAGGTTTGAGCGAAGGCCCCGGATGTTTGAGGTCCATACCGTTAATGAGGAGAGAGGAGGAGCATCGGGTGCAGGACAGGGGAAGGGTAGGGTCAGATGAAGGATGAGAGGGGGAGGTAGGGAGAGCAGTTGATAGTGTGTCAGAGATTACAGAAGAGTTACAAGAAAGGGAAGGACGAGGAGGATGAAAGGTTTGATGGTGATGGGATGAGGCACAGTGAGGCGTTGTTTCAGGGGGGGGGGGCAGAGGAAAGTAGAAGATTGCGGGAGGTGGAGGTATGAGATAGAAGGGAGACGAAGTGGGGAGGAGGCAGCTTTGAGGAGGGAGGAGGATGGAGGGGCTAGAATTGGGGTAGATTTGAAGGGGAGGGGTTGGGGGGGAGTTTTGAAGGGGAGGGGTGAGGGGGGGAGTTTTAGAGGGGAGGGGAAAGGGGGGAGTTCATGAGAGGAGAGGCATGGGGGGAGATTTGGAGGGGAGGGCAAGGGGGGAGTTTAGAAAGTAGATGATTAATGAAAGATGAACATTTATAACAAATTGGGTTGATTGTGATATTCAAGTTAGCGATCCGTTTAAGAACCATAGAGGATGGGTGGAATGAATGTGAATTTAGAGCATGTAGTGAGGAATAATTAATAAGAGATTGAATTTTTTTTTGAAGTGGAATGAGTTGAAGAGGAAATTGAAAAGAGCCTTTTAAATAGGAAGAAAACAGTGTGTTGTAATATACCACTGAATAAAACACTGCAGGGGAAAGTTTAAACATATTTAAACAGAACCGTGAAGAACAATCTTATATTCACAAAAATACCAATGGGGAGAGGGAGCTGAGAGGGACAACCACGAGTCATGTGAACAGGGAAAAAGGAGAGGCATGGGGGGAGATTTGGAGGGGAGGGCAAGGGGGGAGTTTAGAAAGTGGATGATTAATGAAAGATGAACATTTATAACAAATTGGGTTGATTGTGATATTCAAGTTAGCGATCCGTTTAAGAACCATAGAGGATGGGTGGAATGAATGTGAATTTAGAGCATGTAGTGAGGAATAATTAATAAGAGATTGAATTTTTTTTTGAAGTGGAATGAGTTGAAAAGGAAATTGAAAAGAGCCTTTTAAATAGGAAGAAAAACAGTGTGTTGTAATATACCACTGAATAAAACACTGCAGGGGAAAGTTTAAACATATTTAAACAGAACCGTGAAGAACAATCTTATATTCACAAAAATACCAATGGGGAGAGGGAGCTGAGAGGGACAACCACGAGTCATGTGAACAGGGAAAAGGGTGGAAGGAAAGTTTAAAAACTTTTAAATTGAACAGTGAAAACGATCTGGGGAATGGGGTGAAATTTGGGGTGAAAATGGGGGTGAAACATGTGGTCAAAGAACGAACGAACGAAAAGAACAATAAAGAAATTTTTTTTTTTGCTTTTTTTGAGTTAAGATTTTAAACAAGGAAGTATGGGGTGAAAAGACTGGGAAAAAACTAGTTAGTTCGTCAACAGTAAACTTTGTTAACGTCTATTAATTACATACCATTGAAACGTGAGTACGTCTTTTAATTAAATACCATTGAAACATGAGTACGTCTATTAATAATTACATACCATTGGAACGTGAGTTCGTCTATTAATTACATACCATTGAAACGTGAGTACATCTTTTAATTACTTACTAATAACATATAATTACATATTGGCATGTATTACGTCTTATTTGTTAATTATTATTAATTACGTCACAGGCTTATTTGTCTATTTACACCAAATACGGCGAGGGAGGAGTGGGGTGTGGGAATATTGAGATTTGGACCAGAGTATAAATAGTGTGCTCTCGAGTGAGCGGTTTCAGGTACGTAAGAGTCCAATCAATATACTGTAAGAGTCGACTATCCATGATTCAAATACCGGCCAATTAAAGTCAGTAACTTGCATATTGTATTATGTAGTTCATTCTTCGCAATTCAACTTCAATCATATTCAAATGTTAACAATTTAGAATACATCTGCATTATATAAAGTTGTATCTATTGTTTCTACTCTATAGCATATGCCAATTAAAACTTGCATCCATCCACTCAACGCTACTTTACTGTACATTCAAAAAACAATCAAGATTCAACTGAGAGCTTTCCATAGGTCATATTTGAACACAAAATTGAACAGAATAAATTGAACAATAGATTTGCTTGTTTTCAACAAATGAATCGGCAGAACAAATGGAAATTAATATCAGGCCTTTCTTGAGGATGGCGATGGAGAACCCTCCGTGGGCCACAGCTAAGAAGGCCAAAAGCACTCTTCCTTCCAGTCGAATGACCCAGATTCGACGAATGGCTTTCCGCACCTCCCATGATAGGAGATGTCTGCCATATTGAATCTACACAAAGGGATTTGTGGCTTCAATCTCTTCACATGAGACTCAAGTGCAGGGGAGGATGAAGAAAGAAATCAGGTAAATAAAGGTAAACTTCTTTCAACAGCAAATTCAATATGGTCCTTGATAATGAATTCTACTGGAAATAATATTGTGTTTTATACATGCGTGACTGCGTCTCGCCATTATTAGGCTTCTAATGGATTAGTACATGGTGTTGTGTCATTGTAGTGCAAAATTTTCTACACTAGTGGAACCAATGTTTTGTGGAATCCTTATACCCTAGGCAACAAGACCTGAGTTGGTTCCATTTTTTTCAATGGCGTCTTTGGCTGCCATTTTGACTTTCAAAATGGCCGCCATTTTTTGCAATTTTGTATGTATCTTTTCACATAAAACACTTTGATTAACCATTTTTTCTGGCATTTGTGTCATTCTTTGTACAGAAAAGCTACTAGAACACTAATATCTTGTTAACAAAAACTCTTTCGTGGAATATCAGCCATCTTGAAATTCAAAATGGCCACCATTTGAATTATTTGCTGTTCTTTATTTGCACAAAGGCAAGCAAAAGCATATTATAAGTAAATTTTATTATTTATTTATTATTATTTGTCTTGTCAAGCTATGCCAAAGTGTGTTAATGTTAATACCAAACAAAAGTGCAACCCAAAGGAAGGTATCATTAGTCATCTTGAATTTCAAAATGGCTGCCAAATATTAAAGTTACTACTACTATTCAAATATAAGGTAACATTGAATAACCTCCGCTAACCTCTAGGCTAACCCCCGCTCTAGCAGGGAAAATGGCCTTAAAAAAAAAAAAATGCATGTTGTATTGAATAATGTTCCTGGTATAATCATCTCTTTAGACAATAGTGCAATACATTTTGACAATGGTCAAACATTCAAAGGTCCATAATTTTGTAAATATCAGTTTTGTTTTCTTCATTGTAATATCTATGCCTAGTTGTCATCATCAGGGTTTTCAAGTTCCTCAGTTTGTTGCACAGCCGTGTTGGCACATTCTTCATCTGCTCCACATGCACATGACTCTGTGCATGTCAGATTGTGTCGCCTGCAGGAACATCTTCTGGAGCATTTGCTTATTCCACATCCACACCTAACAAGCTCGACCACAGATTCGGGAGCTATTGCAATTTCTGAGAGGATAGGTATTGGAATGTTATCTGCATCACATGACCAGCCCAGCTTAAACGGGTCTGGAATATTTGGATTTTCCACAAGGTCTTGGTTCCAAATATATGCTTGCATGTGCGCCCTGAGGATGTGTTGATACCACACACACCAGAAGTTGGAGGGTCTTGCTGTGTTGCATTAACAACTTTATCTTGATACTGACCAAGTTTAAAGTTTTCATAGCATGGACTTCTACTTGGCTTGGGGTTACCAGTAATTGTACAGTCAGACATTTCAGTCACAGTTGGCAGGATGTTCTCAAGTTTTGTTGAGGTGTTGTCGTGCAGCTTCAGTGGTTCAGCTACAGTCTCGTATTCTGATACATCTGGGGGAACTCGTTGATAGACAGCAAGGCAGTCCCATGGAATGTGTTCCGTCCATCAGCTGTGTCTACCTTGGCATCTATGTTATCAGCTGAGCATCTGATTGGCAGATTTTTCAACAGTCCTGGAGGTACGTAAACGCCATTGAATTCATTCATATTCTCTTGGACTGTGGTGGCAATCTTTGAAGTGATCTCCTTTACACGTTGATATGAAACACCAACGCCACTCTGGTACAACATGTCTACGTCTCTGCGACTGCGGTGTGCATGATGGCTATGGAGTGAAAGTCCAACCCCTAATGGCGTTTCAGTTGTGAACCTGAAGGTTGAAGTTGAGGACTTTGGCTGATATTGCACCTGCCGATCAGATTTGAACTCCTGGATGATGTGCTGTCCAATAAGTGCACATGTTCCATTTATCTTTTCATTGCGTGATTGTGTTTTGGTGGTGGCTGCTCCCTGGATGATCCATCTTATCATACAGAACAGTTGTTCCGGTATTCCAACTTCAATACTGTCCTTTAGCGACCCCTCAAATTTCCAAGGATTTTGCCTCGCCTGTGTTATTGCATTTCTTATAATCTTTCCACTTTGAAAGAGAATTTTGAACTTTGCTTGCATATCCTTCTGTTCAGCAGAAGCTGCCCGAATAGCTGCAGCACCAGCATCACTGGAATTAACTGTTGATAGTTTTCCAGATATGCCTGTGATTTCGACATTATCCAGGTTGTTCTTCAGTTTCTGGTTTAAGTATAGCCTCTTGTTGGGAACAAAACCAGGAACGTTGTGGTTCTGGAAGATATCTTTATGCAGAAGGTGCACATCAGGCATGGGGATGATCTCTCCTTCATCAATCCTTTGCTGTATGATGCTTGTAAACTCTACTTCAGCTGCTATGGATTTCAGGTTCTCTTCCTGTTTGGCTTCAAAGGACAACTCACCACCCTTACGATGTGGACGTTGAACATATTTTACCCAGTTAAAAGTGTAACAAAGGTGATGGTACACAATATCTCTCGCAAGTAAATCACCAGAAGTTATCACATCACCTAGGTTTACCTGCCAAGTCTTGTTTCCACTCTTATTGACAATATCTGTGAAATGCGAGCCTCTACTACAACTAGTACAAGGATGGAGAACCTCAGTAGTATCTTTCTGGCAAAAGAAACATTTATCTCTGAAGAATGAGTCACTTTTGCTTTGAGATCTTGTAACTGTTGACACAGTTGTTGCTGAAGTTGACGGTGCTGCTCGGTTTTGAGGATTCGACGGTCATCCCCTCTTGCGGTTCGTCAGATTTGAAATATTCTTTGATTCACAAGATTTACTAAAGTTCACTTCATCACGTTTGATATGATCACGAGTTGTCACTGCCTTGTAACATTGCTTGTGCCATGTAGCCTTTTTTTCTTTAAGTACTACTGAAGAAACATCACATAGCTGACGCAAAGCTTAAGTTGCCAAGTTGCACTCTTTTGTGTAATGTTTTAAGGCCTTTTTTTTTTGGCCTTAAAACATTACACAAAAGAGTGCAACTTGGCAACTTAAGCTTTGTGTTGTAAGCTGCTAAGAAATGTTTCATATGAAGCACATTTGAAATTGGCATGAGCAACGTCAACCAAAGGTTCAGGAGTTCTCTCTTGGCAGAATACACAAAGTTCGTAACTTGTGCATTGCTTCATAGAAGGCGGCTCTTCAAACGATGACATTATGTGGCGGTGAAGCTGAAATCCAACTTGTCTATGAATACCTGTAAGATAAAAAAGAATAAAGCAAATGTTCCTATTTCTTTCATTATTGTAATTATAGTTATCTATGTGTAGTTTAAGACTGTAGAAATTATAATACATACAAAATTGCAAAAAACGGCGGCCATTTTTAAATTCAAAATGGCCGCCGAATACGCCATTGAAAAAAATGGAACCAACTCAGGTCTTGTTGCCAAGGGTATATAGATGCAAAAAAACATTGGTTCCACTAGTGTAGCAAATTTTGCACTTACATAATATAATTCTACATAACACCATGTACCAGATGCATCCTGCCTTTGTCTGTCAGTAAAGCACCAATAATGGCACCAATCGTAGCATTAACCCTATGAAGATTATAGTCAAAGGACCAGTGTGCAAGGAATTATATTGTCTAGTTGGCCATGCAAAAGTTGCCTATACGTTCTTCACCTCTTCAAAAGTTGTCGATACGTTCTTGACCTCTTCAAAAGTTGTCGATACGTTCTTGACCTCTTCAAAAGTTGTCGATACGTTCTTACGCTTCTTCAAAAGTTGCCTATACGTTCTTGACCTCTTCAAAAGTTGTCGATACGTTCTTATGCTTCTTCAAAAGTTGCCTATACGTTCTTACACTTCTTCAAAAGTTGCCGATACGTTCTTACACTTCTTCAAAAGTTGCCTATACGTTCTTACACTTCTTCAAAAGTTGCCGATACTTTCTTACACTTCTTCAAAAGTTGCCAATACGTTCTTACACTTCTTCAAAAGTTGCCTATACATTCTTACACTTCTTCAAAAGTTGCCGATACGTTCTTACGCTTCTTCAAAAGTTGCCTATACGTACTTACACTTCTTCAAAAGTTACCGATACGTTCTTACACTTCTTCAAAAGTTGCCGATATGTTCTTACACTTCTTCAAAAGTTGCCTATACGTTCTTACACTTCTTCAAAAGTTGCCTATATGTTCTTACACTTCTTACACTTCTTGAGTTCCGTTTCCGGTCCGGTCGTGAGAGGACGCTGGCGTCACTTGCTCGCCGCTTCTCTGACTGGACCATTGTCCGTATCTTGCTTTCCTGGTGGTCGTGGCGGATTTTTGGGCATTGAGTCTTCCTCTGCACGGTCCCGGCTCTGCTCTGCTGCTCCTGGCTTCACCTGCTCGGCTCCTTCGCTGTTTCCTCGGGCTCACTCTCGTGGGTTGTGCCGCCCATTGTTTGCAGCGGCGGTGGTGGCGGTTTGCCGCCGTGATCTTGATTAGCGGCGGCGGTCGTTTGCCGCTGCATTTGCTGCTTTGCCTCCTCAACCTTGGCCTCATGCTCGTCTCTTCGCTCCTGTCTGCCCTCTGCATGGTCCCGGCTCTGCTCCTGGCTTCACCTGCTCGGCTCCTTCGCTGTTTCCTCGGGCCCACTCCCGTGGGTTGTGTCGATTGTTTCGCCTCCTCACCCTTGGCCTCGTGCTCGTCCCTTCGCTCCTGCTGGCATGGCTTTGCGGTACTCCGCCGCAAGGCTTCTCCTGCTTAAAACCCGCTCCACCCCATCATGCATCTCTGCAATCAAATCGAATGGACTCCTGCGTCGACCCAGGTACATTCACCGTGGCTCCGGTCGTAAGTTTGTTTATTTACAATCAGGTCACTCCATCCCCATCCTCTGGTCGGCTCAGCGCACTCCCACTCATCGTCCCAACACACCTGGTCACATCAACGCACAAAATCGCACCTCCTGTCTGCGAACCCTGGCCAAATCACCTGGATTCATACCCGCCGTACAAAACAACATCAAGCTCACCCTGTTCAATACCCGGTCCCTCAACAACAAATGCCTCATCCTGAACGACTACATCCTGGAAAATAAACTGGACTTTCTCTGTCTCACTGAGACCTGGCAACAACCACTGGACTACTACACGCTCAACCTCACCACACCCAATGGATATTCTTACATCAATAAACCACGCTCGGAGGGCCGAGGTGGTGGAATTGCCGTTATTCACCGACAAGACATCAAGACCAACCTCATCTCCATCTCATCTGCTCCATCATTTGAACACCTGGCTTTTAAACTCTATGGTCACACACAGTCAGTCATGGCTGTTGTCTACCGCCCTCCCAAACCACACCCATCATTCCTGTCTGACTTCTCCTACTTTCTGACCCAGCTATGTTCCCTCTCCCCCTCAATCCTCCTCCTTGGTGATTTCAATATCCACATGGACTCCACTGACTCCACGCTAACCACTGACTTCACTGATTTACTCACCTGCTTTAACCTCACTCAACATGTCAACTTTCCTACCCATAACCGTGGTCACATTTTGGACCTTGTCTGCTCTACTGGACTAATTTTGCACCATCTCTCTGGCTCCGACCTCACTCTCTCTGACCACCTAGCCATCACTCTGACCATCAACATCCCCACCCCAGCACCAAGGCATTATCGCACTATCAACTTCCGTAAGCTAAACGCTCTTTCACCTGCCTCATTCTCATCGACCCTCTCTGAAAAAATGTCCACTTCTCCCTTCGTTGACCTCCACACCCCTTCTGACCTCACTGACTACTACAACCACACTCTCTCCTCCTGCCTTGACCAACTTGCGCCTATAAAAACCAAAACAGTTTCTTTCACCCATTCTGCTCCCTGGTTTACCCCTGAACTCCGCCTGATGAAAACTAGTGCTCGCCAACTTGAAAGACTCCGCAATAAAACAGGTCTCACAGTTCACTCCCAGGCCTACAAGGACCACATACAACACTATAAAGATGCCCTCTCCCGCGCCCGCTCCGCCTACTACTCTCAAATTATCCACTCTGGCTCCGGAAACCCAAAAGCACTCTTCTCTACAATAAACAAACTCCTCAGCCCCCTGAACACCACCACCCAGTCATTCACAATAGACAACTGCATCTCCTTCCTTTCATTCTTCCAACGCAAAATTGAAAACATCTACAACAGTTTGACCACCGCCGCACCCGCTCCCCCTCAAACCACCTGCCCCCCCTTATCCTGCTATCCCCTGTCTCAATTCTTCCCAGTCTCCCCTACTGACCTCTCTGAACTCCTCATCGGAATGAAAACTGCCACCTGCACTCTTGACCCCATCCCCTCCAGCTTTGTCAAGGCCTCCCTTCCTGCTCTCTCTCCACTTATCATTGCAACAATAAACTCCTCCCTGTCTACAGGCATCGTCCCACCATCCCTCAAAATTGCTGCTGTTACCCCCATTCTGAAAAAACCTGGACTAAACCCTGACACCCTAAATAACTTCAGACCCATCTCCAACCTACCCTTTCTGTCAAAGGTTTTGGAACACGCTGTAGCCACTCAACTCAAACATCACCTCTCTGCCAATAACCTGTATGAAACATTCCAATCCGGATTCCGCTCCAACCACAGTACTGAAACTGCTCTCCTCAAAATCACCAACGACCTTCTCCTCTCCTCTGACGCTGGCAACCTCAACATTCTCATCCTCCTCGACCTCAGCGCCGCCTTTGACACCATCGATCACACCATCCTCCTCACCCGACTTGAAACCACCTTTAACATTACCGGCACTGCCCTCTCTTGGATTAAATCATACCTCTCTGACAGACGTCAGTTCATCTCCATCAATAACTGCAAATCCCCCACTGCTCCCCTCCCCCAAGGTGTCCCCCAAGGTTCAGTTCTTGGCCCCCTCCTCTTAATCCTTTACCTGTCCCCCCTCGGTCACTTAATCCGCCGTCATGGTCTCCAATTCCACTGCTTCGCCGATGACATCCAGCTTTTCATCTCCACCAAGTCCATCTCCACCGCCACCCACTCTATCCTGACAAACTGCATCACTGAAATAAAATCCTGGCTTCAAATCAACTTCCTCAAACTTAACTGTGATAAATCTGAAATAATCATCATTGGCCCAAAAACGCTCACCAAGTCCACCCATAACTTTGTCCTCAACATCGACGGTTTCCCAGTATCCACCTCCCCTCACATCCGGAATCTTGGCATCATCTTTGACCAAACCCTCTCCTTCGACAAATACACTAAACAGATCACAAAGACAGCCTTCTTTCACCTGAAAAACATCGCCCGTCTCCGTCCATCCCTCTCCTCCGTGGCTGCAGAAACCCTCATCCACGCCTTCATCACTTCCCGTCTGGACTACTCAAATAGCCTCCTTTATGGTTCACCCTCAACAATCACCAATAAACTCCAATACATTCAGAACTCCGCTGCCCGTCTACTCACCCATTCCCGGACCCGTGACCACATCACCCCCGTCCTTTACAAGCTTCACTGGCTCCCCATCTCCCAGAGAATCCAGTACAAAATCCTCCTCTTGACCTACAAAGCCCTCCATAACCTGGCCCCATCCTACCTGGCTGACCTCCTCTCCAGACACACTCCCACCCGCAACCTCCGCTCTGCTGGTACCTACATCCTGACCCCCCCCCCATCCGGACCAAATTTAGATCCTGGGGGGACAGGGCCTTCTCCATCGCTGCTCCCACCCTCTGGAACTCGCTACCTCACACCATCAGAGACTCCTCCTCACTCACCACATTCAAAACATCACTCAAGACCAACCTGTTCAACACTGCATTCAACATTTAACCCACAGCATCTAACCCCTGACTATCTCCTCTCCTTCTCCCTCCTTTGTGCTTTGAATATTTCCATATTGATTCTTCTTTTTTTGCAATTGTCTTTATGTTTTGCTATTGTTACGTGGTCCCCTCGGTGACTACCTGGTCTCGGTGACCCCCGGACCGTGAGAGGACCTTCGCCAGAAAGTAGTATTATATATATGCGCTTTCGCAACGCAATCCCTATGAATTCCACCCAAGAGAAACTGATGTGCAATGATATATTTCCAGGGTAAGGATATCATACAATTTCAATGATACAATCACGGATATTCCCCGAGCAATCAACAACAAACAACCATCAACAACTCCCAATCCACAATCAATTCCCTATATGATTAAGATGGCCATCTTATATATGTGTGTCCACTTCTGTACTCACGACCCCCTTTTGGTCTCTGCCCCTCACAATGTCTCTGGGCCCCTCCTGACCGAGATGCTGGTCGGCGTCGCCGCACTCGGGCGGTTGAACGAACCCCGGGTGGACGTGTTTCCACCGGGCAGGTATCGTACCAGGCACCGCGGCTGCAGTCCCTCGTGGCCACGCGGAGCGGGTACGGTAAAGCAAGCCAAAAGCCCCACGCCGCTTGCAAGGCGTGTTAGGCCCCAACGTGCGACCCGTACGCGTCTGTTTAGACGGTGCCGCGAACGGGGCCAGACGCGGGGTCGATGCACGGCCCCACGTCAACTTGACGTCTCCACCGGGTAGGTACACGTCCCGGTAACTCCTCTCGCCAGGCGGGCTTCGGAACGCCGCTTTTCCACGCAGCGCAAGGTCGATCCCACCTTTCGTCGGAGCGGGGCGAGGAAGAAGAATACTCATCGCTTTTCTTCCTCGTGTCTTTTCTTCTTCCGTTTCCGGTCACTTCCGTTTCCGGACACTTTTCAGAAGGGCTCCTGACCCTCCAACCACCACAACCCTTAATCTACTACACATGGATAAGCAAAGACCTGAATGGTAATCCACATACATTCACATAAATATGTAACACTCCCCCCCTTCAAGAAAGAAAGTTCGAACCCAGCGAAAACTTTCTTTGCCGGCCAATTTGGAGAAACCAACCAGATAACTCAACCCCCCCCCCCCCCCCCCCAGATTAACTCAATCTGGACAAAGCGTCCGCCACGACATTGTCCCGGCCCCGTACATGTTCAATTTCCAAGTTGAACCCCTGCAAAGCCAAACTCCATCTCATCAACCTCTGATTTTTATTTTTCATTCTTTGAATGAAGGTTAAGGGGTTGTGATCCGTAAAGACCTTTATGGGAAAGGACGTGATTCCTAAATACACCTCATAATGTTGAAGCCCTAGCAGGAGAGCCAGGGTCTCTTTCTCCACGGTGGCATAATTTGCCTGATGTTTATTGAACTTTTTGGAGTAGTAGCACACGGGGTGGTCCACCCCATCCTCATCTTCCTGTAACAAGACCGCTCCAGCCCCCACATCGCTTGCATCTACGGCCAACTTGAAAGGTGCCTGAAAGTCCGGAGCGGTTAGGACCGGAGAGCTCATTAGTATCGCTTTGACATGGGCAAAGGCCGCCTGACATTTGCCATCCCAAACGAATGGGGTCTCCTTTCTCAACAAACTCGTTAAAGGGGCTACCACATCCGAAAAATTCTTACAGAACCGCCGGTACCACCCCGCCATACCTAAGAATCTCATCAGCTCTTTCTTCCCCTTTGGGACTTGGAAGCGATCGATAGCTTCTACCTTGGCGGTCACTGGTTGTACTTGACCCTGCCCTACTACATGGCCGAGGAACACTACCTGTGCTCTTACAAATTCACTCTTGGCTAAGTTGATGGTCAGACCTGCCTCGGACATCGTCTGAAAAAATGCATGGATTTGCTTAATGTGGTCTTCCATGGTCATGGTGTGGATGATTACATCATCCAGATATGCCTCCACCCCCTCCAGGTCTGCAATGAGCCTATTAATCAGTCGTTGAAATGTAGCCGGCCCGTTCTTCAACCCAAAAGGGAGGACCTTGTACTGATATAACCCATTCGGAGTGACCAAAGCTGAGATTTCTTTGGCTCTATCGGTAAGAGGGATCTGCCAATACCCTTTCAGCAAGTCAAATTTGGTAACAAATTTAGCTGGGCCTATTCGATCAATACAGTCGTCAATCCTCGGGAGCGGATAGGAGTCGGTCTTGGTCACTGCATTCACCCGTTTTAAATCTGTACAACACCGGAAGCTGCCATCGGGTTTCGGAACCAACACACATGGGGAGCTCCATTCACTGTTGCTTGGTTCGATGATGTCATTGTCCAACATATATTGCATCTCCTTCCGAAGATACTCCATCTTCACCGGGTTCATCCGATAGGGGTGTTGTTTCACTGGAGTGGCCTCCCCCACCTCGATATCATGATATACTAAGTCCGTACGACCAGGTACATCTGTGAACAAATGTTTAAATTCGAACATTAGGCTGGACAGTTGTCCTTGCTGTTCCCTTGTTAAATGACCTAACTTCTCATCCAAATGACTCAACACTTCGGTGTTCGTCAATTTGGGGCAGGCCTGGTCATCCAAGTTATCAAACTTCACACCGGCGTTTCCGTCCATTTTCACCGGTACGACCGGTGAGACAGGAACTACGTCTTCCACCGGTTCCCTCTCATGATATTTCTTCAGTCGGTTGACATGACACAACTGTCGCTTTTTTCGTCGGTCGGGAGTGGTCACCACGTAGTCTGTCTCATTCACCCTCTCCTCCACTGCATAAGGACCGAAATATCTAGCCTGGAGGGGCTGACCTGGAACGGGCAGCAATACTAACACCCGGTCCTGAGGACTGAAATTCCTTATCTGCGAGGTCTTGTCATGTCTCTCCTTCATTTTCCCCTGGGCCCTTCTCAAGTTCCGTCGTGCCACCTCACACGCCTTTGCCAATCGGTGTTTCACTGTGGACACATACTCCACCATCGGTGTCCGGGACTCCTGTAGTAACCACTGTTCTTTCACCAATTTCAACGGTCCCCGCACTGCGTGTCCAAACACCAGTTCAAACGGACTGAATCCCAAGGAATCCTGCACGGACTCCCTCGCCGCAAACAACAATAGGGGTATCCCTTCATCCCAATCCTTGGCACATTCCAAACAATACGTTCGGATCATATTCTTTAAAGTCTGGTGAAACCTTTCCAGGGCCCCTTGGCTCTCGGGATGGTAGGCGCTGGATCTTACTTGTTCCACCCCCAACAGGTGTACCACTTGCTGGAACAGTGTGGACATGAAAATGGACCCCTGATCCGATTGGATGATCTTAGGTAGACCAACCCAAGTGAAAAATTTAATCAAGGCCTTTGCAATAACTGCCGCCGTTATTTTCCTCAGAGGCACTGCCTCGGGGAACCTGGTGGACGCGCACATGATGGTCAGTAAGTATTGATGTCCAGCTTTGGTTTTGGGTAAAGGGCCCACACAGTCCACAATGACTCGGCTGAATGGCTCTTCAAAAGCTGGAATTGGCTTTAACGGGGCGGGTGGGATTTTTTGATTCGGCTTTCCCATCAGCTGACAAGAATGGCAGGACTTGCAGAACTCCGCCACATCCCGTCGCAGTCCCGGCCAGAAAAAATGTACCAATATCCTGTCACAGGTCTTGTTCACTCCCAGGTGCCCGGCCCAAGGGGTCTCATGTGCCAAACTCAAGATCTCCTTCCGGTACAGCGGTGGCACCACAATCTGATAGTGAACTTTCCACTCATCGTCTGCGGGCACCTCCGGGGGCCTCCATTTCCTCATTAGGGTTTCCCCCTTCATGAAATACCCCACAGGTATCTTCGTAGCCTCTTCTTCCGTCACGGCTTTCTCAATTAACCTCTGGATCTCCGAGTCTTCGTATTGTTCTTCCACTAGTCTCCTTCGGACCAGCGTGGTTTGCTCCACTTCGTTCTCCGCGGTCTCCGACGGACACTCCACGTCCCCTTGCGTTCCAGACGCTACCATTTCTCGAAATTCCTGGGAATCCCTCCCCTGGTTATTTCCCTTTTCCGAGTTGTCTTCCCGTACCTCTAAGGGTTCCAACTCCCCCTCTCTTTCTTCCTCCTTCTCTTCCGCGTGCTTTCTACCCATAGCCCGAGTCACTGCACAGGATGGAAAGATACCCGGAATCTCCATCTCTAACCGAGTGGTGTTATTTTTCTTACTGGGCTTGTCCACCATTATTGGATTACCCGAAACTCGCCCCCCGGCCAAATCATTCCCGATAATAAAAGAGATTCCCTCCACAGGAAGGGTGGCTTGTAAGCCTACGGTGACCGGCCCGGATACCAACTCAGAACTCAACTGGATGACATGAAGCGGAGCTTTAACATAGCCCCCGACCCCCTGTAAAAGCACACTAACCCCAGTTGCCGTCTTCTCCGACAATGGCAAAATGCCCTCCAGCATCAACGATTGGTGGGCTCCTGTGTCCCTCAATACCCTAACTGGCTTCTGGTTACTCGGGTCGCCATCCAGCGACACGAACCCCTCTGAAATGAAATGTTTGTAGCCCTCCTGAACAAGGTTCTCCCGGGACGCCGTACCTTTGACAGGGGAATCTTCCCCCAGCTCTGCTCTCCAAGAATGATTTCTCACACTTGCCAGTGCATTCGGAGTCGCACTAGACTGATTCCGTTCCGGGTTCTCCCTTTTCCGGAGGTAACATTGGGACATCAAGTGTCCAGTTTTATGGCAAAAAGCACAAGTAGGCCCGGGGGAGAACCTCGGGGTCGGCCTTGAGCCCCCCGAAAAATAAGTTTGTCTTGGGCCCGTAGCCCTCGGATTTCTAACAGTTGGGGTATCATAGTTGTCCCCATAATCATCTCGAGGCCGCCGCCATGTAAGGTCGTTCTCCGCACCGGGTGTTCCATAACTCCCCTGCTGAAGTGTAGGCGAGGAGTTAGGTTTGTGGACCCCTATTCGGTGGGTTAAGGCATAATCATCTGCCATGGTGGCTGCGTCCCACAACTTTGGTACTTTCTTTTCCTGCAGGTACACTTTGATGTCCTCGTGGACACACTGCTGGAATTCCTCCACCAGGATCAAGTCCCGCAATGTTTCGAAGTCTTTCCCGACTCCTTTTGACTCACACCACCGATCAAACATGTTTTCTTTCACTCTGGCAAACTCCACATGGGTCTCACTCTCCCTCTTCCTGGCATTCCTGAATTTTTGCCTGTAAGCTTCCGGAACCAACTCATAGGCTTTGAGGATGTGCTTCTTCAGTACCTCATAATCTGCACATTGGTCCATTGGTAGCGCCGAATAAATTTCCTGAGCTTTCCCCACCAGCACACTTTGCACGAGTATGGTCCAGGCCTCCTCCGGCCAGTTTAATTGTCGAGCCACTTTCTCAAAGTGTGGAAAAAATTTCGCGACTTCCTTTTCACTGAACGGTGGAACCAGCCTCACATGTCTGCACACATCCCAGGTTTTCTGGTTAGGTGTCGACCCCGTCAGCAAGGGTGGTGCCTCTCCCCGTTCTCTCATTAACTCCAGCTCCTTGAATTTGATTTCTTGCTGAAGCTCCATGTCACGTTCCTTTAATTCCCTTTCCGCTTTTCTCTCCTCTGCTTCGAGGTCCCTTGCAGCTCTCCTCTCCTCTGCTTTTCTCCCTTCTAACCTTTCCTGGAGTTCTCGTTCCACTCTCCTTTCCTCTGCTTGTTTCTCTTCTCTCCTCTCTTCTGCTTTCCTTTCCTTTTCTGCTTTCCTTTCTTCTTCTGCTCTTTCCTTTTCTGCTTTCCTTTCTTCTTCTGCTCTTTCCTTTTCTGCTTTCCTTTCTTCTTCTGCTCTTTCCTTTTCTGCTTTCCTTTCTTCTTCTTTGATCCGTTCCTGGCTCCGTAATTGCAACTCCAGTTTCCGGAGCTCAACGTCTTCTGGTTCTTCGGGTAGCCACTCCCAGGCTAACTCGTCCCATGTTCTTAATCCCACCATAGATTGTATCACCGTGGCCTGCAACTCTGCCTTCCTCAAATTAGTTCGGACCTCCACGTTAAAATGTTTGGCCAATTTCAAGAGGTCCGACTTTAGTAACGCTCGGAACTGTGCCTCACTCGGTGTTACCGCAAAGTTCTGTGCCACAAACGCCATGGTGACTATCGTTAACACCTGTTAACCTTCACCCAAGACTTTACCCCAATTTCCCCAAAAATTTACCAATTAATACTTAATTAATAAATTTTAATTAATAAAAATATTATTTTATTATTTTATACAAATACACTTTTAGATCCCGGACGTAGACCCAATTGCAATCGTAATTTGGACGAGCCCCCAATTCTGTTACGTGGTCCCCTTGGTGACTACCTGGTCTCGGTGACCCCCGGACCGTGAGAGGACCTTCGCCAGAAAGTAGTATTATATATAAGCGCTTTCGCAACGCAATCCCTATTAATTCCACCCAAGAGAAACTGATGTGCAATGATATATTTCCAGGGTAAGGATATCATACGATTTCAATGATACTGTTGCGGATATGGGACTTGGCCTCAATATCCGCTTGTAAATACTCCCCTATTTCCCCAATACTCCCCAACTATCCCCAATCCCCCATTCCCTAGTCCCATTGCCTGTAAATAACACTCTGTAGAACCGACCTTCCCCTTTTTCCCCCATTAAATGTCGTGCCCAGGTTCACCGCATCTCACGTAGACAACTATAGGACATCTTGCTAGTTATTCTTAGTCTATGTCAGTTAAGGACTCGTTTCCATTAATTCTGACTCTTCGTTGCACCAGAATGTGATCGTATGGCACCAGTAGTGAGTTAGGACCTCCCCTTACCTCCTCCCATCTTCCCCATGAAACAACAACTACAACAACAACTACAACAACAACTACAACAACAACTACAACAACAGAGGGGCGCGGCACGGCATGCGGGGAGTGTGCGTCCTCACACCGGCGTGGTTAGCCGCCATTGCCCATGCGCTCCACGGGGTTACCACGAAGGGGCTGGCTGTCAGCTCCTCGTCAGGGGCGGAGCCAGTAACCCCCCCCCCCCCCGCACCCAATAAGAAGGGCGGACCGATTCCATCTGGGGCGGAGCTAACTAGCCGAGGGCGTGTCACTCCCCGCCGGATATACGCAGCCACTTGCCGGACGTGACGTCAGATGCGCCCCCAGCTTGAGCAGACAAGTCACCATCTCCGAGCGCTGTGACCTTCCCGCATCTTTGGACTGGACCGGGTCGATTTTGCCCCTGAGCCAAGGTGCACCTTGAGCCATCGAAGACCTGCCCCTCCTTGCCATCAATCCCCGTGTGAGTCAGTTTTTGTCCTGTTTATCTGTCGTCTGTCGGGGCTAGTATAAGACTGTGTCTAAGTGCCTGTCTTCCTATGCTGTCCCTCTTGTCGTTGTAATCTGACCTTCCGCCCTAATATAACCTCCTCCGGAGGTCTTGAGAACTGAACCCTTGGTGTCGTGTCATTTTAATCCAGCCGTTGTGTCTTTTCCATCATTGATTTAGCATAGCGCGACTTAGTCAACGTTCGAGCATAATCGGGTAAACGTGCAGGCGCGGTCATACCAAACCGCTCGGTGAACCAACATCCACAACCGCGTCTGTAACAATACAATCACGGATATTCCCCGAGCAATCAACAACAAACAACCATCAACAACTCCCAATCCACAATCAATTCCCTATATGATTAAGATGGCCATCTTATATATGTGTGTCCACTTCTGTACTCACGACCCCCTTTTGGTCTCTGCCCCTCACAATGTCTCTGGGCCCCTCCTGACCGAGATGCTGGTCGGCGTCGCCGCACTCGGGCGGTTGAATGAACCCTGGGTGGACGTGTTTCCACCGGGCAGGTATCGTACCAGGCACCGCGGCTGCAGCCCCTCGTGGCCACGCGGAGCGGGTACGGTAAAGCAAGCCAAAAGCCCCACGCCGCTTGCAAGGCGTGTTAGGCCCCAACGTGCGACCCATACGCGTCTGTTTAGACGGTGCCGCGAACGGGGCCAGACGCGGGGTCGATGCACGGCCCCACGTCAACTTGACGTCTCCACCGGGTAGGTACACGTCCCGGTAACTCCTCTCGCCAGACGGGCTTCGGAACGCCGCTTTTCCACGCAGCGCAAGGTCGATCCCACCTTTCGTCGGAGCGGGGCGAGGAAGAAGAATACTCGTCGCTTTTCTTCCTCGTGTCTTTTCTTCTTCCGTTTCCGGTCACTTCCGTTTCCGGACACTTTTCAGAAGGGCTCCTGACCCTCCAACCACCACAACCCTTAATCTACTACACATGGATAAGCAAAGACCTGAATGGTAATCCACATACATTCACATAAATATGTAACACTATGCATTATGTTTTGCACTCTGTCAAATCGTCTTTGGGCTTCCTGAAAAGCGCTATATAAAATAAATGCATTATTATTATTATTATTACAAAGAAAATAATTCAATAAGCAACAGCACAAGTAATCTGTAAAGGAGTTTTGCTTTCTTTTATTGTCAATAGCAGTGCAAGCAAAACTACCGAAACATGAAATGATTTCAGCAAAATGAACTTACGAGACCTACTCGCTGCAAGTTTAAACTCTAGCTCATAGCTTTCACATTTCTTTATGACAACAATTTGGAGAAAGTATTCACAAACACCTTTTTGCAACCAAAGGAATTCCTCCTCATGTTTCAACCTCTTCACAAAGTGCTTGTGTTTTATAAACAAATTATATTTTGTTGAACATCAAAATCAAAAGGTGTGATGTGCAAAAATCTACTTCATGGATGTTAAAAGTGTATTAAATGAAACAAAACTCAGTTATCAAAGTCAGAGTGAACACACAGTAGGGAGGGTTTCCGTTTTGCATTCACGGCAGTCGATCAGGGCAGAAAATTGGAATTTGTTTCGGGTCCGGGCAATAACTCGCGTACTTTTCATGAAAGACATCATGACATCTTTAGCATCTACTCACAGCCAGTCAGCACTGTTTTATATTAACATCCTTCATATGAACGACGGCACACACATTGATGCCTCGCCCGACCTGAAAAACACCATGGTGAAAGTTTATAGCTAGGCCGAGATTCAAACCCAGGTTAGACAGCTCAAAGTTGAGTGTACCTGAGTAAGTCCTCTTTAATCTATTTGAATCCACAGGTTACATTTTGGGATCTGACTGCTTAACAGTCAATGACTACAAACAAATATTCATAAGAGTTCGCCTGCGGCCTTGTCCGGGACACTACCACATTTCACATAAAAAAGAGTCCTTATGGTATGAAATAAAAGGTGGATGAGACTTTAAAAGTTGTTGTTCTACTGGCGGAAGTTATCTTCGTTCCATGCATCACAGGTAAATCTTGTAAGAGTCAGGTGCACTTGTTTGTGCAAATATAGGCGTTAACAACAAAACAAACAAACCCAAAACAAACAAATACAAAACCCAATGCTTTCAACTATATATTTTATTTAGTGGCTTCTATAAACAAACCTCTTACAAATCAAGTTTTACTATGAATGAAAAATAAAACAATACTATGAGGTGACGCTGATAAATGTTATCACAATGTAAAAAGCTGAGTGACAATTGGCTGAAACTCGAAGTTTGTTAGCCCGCAATCTCCGACGCCTCAGAGACGAGCTTGTGTCCGTTCCAAATGGTCTTGAACTGCTCGGGAACAGGGAATTCACGCTGCAAAAGACACCACGGATCAATTTAATTTCACTTTAGAAATCACAATGAAATCTCACAGCTACATCGTCATACAACTTCGGGTACCAAACTGCTACGAGTCTGTGTGTGAGCCAAAATTGTATATACTAGGGCATGCCCGTACTATATATATATCTAAAATTATATCCCCCCCCCTATTTACATGAAATGGTTTGGTCCAAAGCGAACGGCTTGCGAGTGGTGACAATCCCCCCCCCTCTATTTACATGCAATGGTTCGGTCCAAAGCGAACGGCTTCCGGAGTTTGGTAAAGAAATCGCCATCGCGTACACAAACGCGCAGGAAAGCGAATGAATCGCAAATTCGTTTTTATTAGTTGTAAAACATAATGCCCAATTATTCAATTAGCGCCAACGTATTTTGGCTGTTTGCAATTTAATCGCAAGGCAAAGTAGAAAGAGAAGAGGGAAAAAAAGAAAAGCCTTGCCTTGCTGCAAACAGCTGCTGCAAACAACAACAACAGGGAAGGCTGCACTGTCCGGAAGTTGGCATATCGCAGTTACGATTATTTTAGTGTTAATGGCCAATTATTCAATTAGCGCCAACGTATTTTGGCTGTTTGCAATTTAATCGCAAGGAAAAGTAGAAAGAGAAGAGGGAAAAAAAGAAAAGCCTTGCATTAACGCATTAACGCTTGCATTGCATTAACGGTTCGGCACACGTGATAGCTCGCTGCTCTCTGATTGGTTGAAGCGTTTTTTGGACATAGCTCGGTAGGTACTTGTCCGATTAATTTCAAACCTTGAAAAGGCACATCCTCGGGTCCCCAGCAATATACCTGGCAAGTTTCAAGTATATCGGACCCGTGGTTGTCGAGAAACAGCGGTCACAGACAAACACACAGACACACAGACACACAGACAGACACACAGAGATTACTGGAATTATAGATAGATGTATATATATACAATTTTTTAATTTTTTTTTTGTATACAAGATCAAGGCTCGTGGAAGAGCTTAGATTAATCACAAAAAAACAAACTGACACATAAGACGAAATAAAGAGAGCGGGAGACAAGATGGGGAGAGAGAGGGAAGCACACAAGTACAACATTTGAGAGCAGGGACATCGGGAGATCTGTGGGAGGGAGAGGGCTTTGGGGGAGGGGGAGGAGAGGTATAAAACACATGGGCACTGCTAGGACTTCCAGGAAAGAAGTCGGTATTTCAAAAAAGTGGATCTGGGGTGAATTAACGGGGATAGAAAAGATCAAGGTTTTGGAATCACTTGTGACTTTCTATTGCTTGTGACAATACAGGCAGTCCCCGGGTTACGAACGCCCGACTTACGAACGCCCATACTTACGTACCGACCTCTGTAAGGACCTATTTATTGAAAAAATAGAGTTTTGAATTTTTTTATTTTTTTTATTTTTTACAGAATCGAGGCTCGTGAAAGAGCTAACATTTATCACACAGAAAAAAATATCAAAGTCACACATCTATCTATAATTCCAGTAATCTCTGTGTGTTTGTTTGTACGTTTGTACGTTTGTACGTTTGTACGTTTGTTTGTTTGTCTGTGACCGCTGTTTCTCGACAACCACGGGTCCGATATACTTTAAACTTGCCAGGTATATTGCTGGGGACCCGAGGATGTGCCTTTTCAAGGTTTGAAATTAATCGGACAAGTACTTACCGAGCTATGGCGATTTAGCCGTTCGCCGTTCGCTTTGGCGTTGCGAATGGACCAAACCATTGCATGTAAATAGAGGGGGGGGGTTCTGTGGTCGTTGCGAATGGACCAAACCATTCATGTAAATAGAGGGGGGGGGGTTCTGTGGTCGTTACTGCCACGTGGTTTCAAAGTTTTTTTTTGTTGTTGTTGTTTGCACGCATGTTTTTTTGCACCCACGTACGGGCACGCCCTAGGATGTTTACACACACACACCCCTACACAAATTTTTTTTTTTTTTTTTTTTTGGCAAGGAACGGGCACCCACGTACGGGCACGTCCTAGCTTATATATAGTACGGGCATGCCCTAGTAGTATATAATAAGGGGAGCAGTAGACAAGAGAAATATGAGAAAAGCTCTGTTCAAGCCACCCTTGATGTTTACTTCAAGAAAATTGACCAGCACCAGGTCCATTTGACCCTTGATGTTTACTTCAAGAAAATTGACCAGCACCAGGTCCATCCTCTCCAACACCAGATCCATCTTCTCCAACACCAGGCCCATCATCTCGGAGAGATATATCAAGGTATGATCGTTTCAAGGTTTGCAAGACATCAATTGGAATGAGAGTAAGTGTTAACCTTTAATCATTATCTTTTCTTTTCTATCTAAACAGTTTAAGAAATGTTTCTTTCATGTTTTTTTATACCTATAGATGTTTTAGGTAAAATATATACTATATACAAAGACAAACATTTGACTAATTGACACTAGATGTGAACCGTACGTAACTGTTCCGACTTACATACAAATTCGACTTACAGACAGACTTAAAAACGGAACTCGTTCATAACCCGGGGAGTGCCTGTATTGCTTGTTATTATTGCATGATTGTATTGCATTATTTCTATTGCTTGTTTCTATTGCTTTCTATGGCACGTTTACTTTGACTCAAATCGTGTTTGGACATTTTTTTTTTTTTGCAGTTTGTCCAAGGTCGTTGAGCTCCACTGCTCAATTGTATTGAAAACAATTCATTCAAACGCCGCATTGCCTTTTGGGTATGCAATGTGGAGCAACTTTTGACCCCTGACCCTTTTTCATTCCACACACATTGCCTGGTGTTGGCTTAGCGGTTAGGGTGCCGGCTTGGGATCCTAGGATCCTGGGTTCGAATCCCGGTCGATCGCTGAATTGAACGCCAGGGGGGTTGCCTCAGCCTGTCATCCTTCCGAGGTCGGCAAATTGAGTACCAGCTTGCTGGGATGAATGATCATGGTGTGTACCTCGGTTTAGAATAGGTACACCGTATCCCTGCGCATCGTAAGAGGCGGCCAAGGGTTGGCGTCAGGAAGGGCATCCGGTCCATAAAAACATTGCCTCAAACAGGGAACCATGATTGTCATGGGGCCCGCAAGGCTAACCCCCGCTCTAGCGGGGAAAATGGCCTTAAAAACGATCATTCATTCATTCATTCACACATGCTCCTTTTCTTCTTTTCTTCCCAGCCCCTTTTCCCTTCTCTGAACTAATCTCACAATTCCATACCCTGCCTTCTTTGTGGGTTTTATTTTTTCATTTCATTCTCCACCCTCTTCCTCCCAGGTTTTACATACATGATGGGTGGAGTAATTCAGAAAACAAAGACGAGGATAAAACCAGTCACGGTTGAATATTTGAATGTGCACAAAATGGCAAAGATACAGATTCCTCACCAAACTGTTCTTTACTCTATCCCCGTCTCATCCAATTCCACAAGGAGGTTAAACAAAATAAAAGTAAACAAGTACAAAAAGTTTTAATTAAAACAAAAGCCGCGTCGATGTTACACAATGCCTAGATGCAGCTGTGCCTATAACGTCGATGTTATAGGCACAGGACATTCCTATTGATTCGATTACTTGATGTTATTTTTGTGCAAAGTGAAAATATATCTCGGCAATTTGCCGTGTGTGGCGACGAATTTTTAATATATCTCGGCATTTTCCCGTCTGTTATTTCAGGCGGTGTATGACTGACCATGCCGCGATTTAAAAAAAAAAAATCTCGGCAATTTCCCGTGTGTGGCGACACGTGAACGAAGCTATGCTCCTCTCTCCACATTATTGTGACGACGTATAAATTAAATATTTCATCGTGACGATTGTCATCAAATGGACGAATTTTAAATATATCTCGGCATTTTCCCATCTGTTATTTCAGGCGGTGTATGACTGACCATGCCGCGATTTAAAAAAAATATATCTCGGCAATTTCCCGTGTGTGGCGACACGTGAACGAAGCTATGCTCCTCTCTCCACATTATTGTGACGACGTATAAATTAAATATTTCATCGTGACGATTGTCATCAAATGGACGAATTTTTTAATATATCTCGGCATTTTCCCGTCTGTTATTTCAGGCGGTGTATGACTGACCATGCCGCGATTTAAACAATATATATATATATCTCGGCATTTTCCCGTCTCTTATTTCGGGCGGTGTATGACTGACCATGCCGCGATATAAAAAAAAAACATCTCAATGGACTTGAAGTTACAGGCCTTTGAGAATTCATTTCGTTCTATAAAGGGCAACTTTCATCGGATTTTCTTCCCGTTTTTTTTCAACCGAGTCTAAAACTATGTTAGCGACTGTGAAAAATGAAATGATATATCGAATTTGATTTGAAATAAAACTGTGTGAGAGAGGAAGACACCACGGGCCTACAAAACAGGCCTCAAAGCTATGCGAGTTAATAAAATGGTGGATATTTGTTTATATGAAGCCTCTCCCACAATGGGTGGAGCTATGGTTCCCAGAATGGGTGGAGCTTTGAGGTTTTGTCTTCTCTGCAAGAACAAGAACAAGAAGAAGAACAACAACAACAACAACAGCAGAGGGCACTCTATGACCAGCGTCTTGCGACGTGGCTAAAAAGAACAAACAAATGACTCAAATCATTATGCTCAGACACAGGATAAACTAATAGCAGGAGAAATCCTTTTGTAGGTTAGATGAAATGTTCAAAAAGAAAGACTCAATATGGTCACAACAAGAGCAAGAGGATCAGATCCGAGCATATACCCTCAGTATAAATTGGTCTCCAAGGAAACCGAAGGAACTCACAAAATCGTCACCCTGAGGAACCACAACGTTCATTTCTGAAGATTTGGCACTAATGATCTCGCAGTCAAGAGACTCCGAGTTCAAGAACAGTTGAAAGCCATCGGTCTTGTTTACAGAAACTGTTGGTACTTTACCTGTGACCTGCCAAGGAGCCGGGTGTGGGGATGTGACAGGTATGTTTTCCAGTCAATATATTGAAACATTTGATCATTTCATAATACTATAATACAAGAAGTGTTTGTCTGTTTGTTTTATGCACTCCAAAGCCACTGAAGGGAATGAGTTGAAGACTGGTAGTTGTACTCCAGAGGGTAAAGAAGGTGGGGGGAGAAGGGGGAGGTAAATAAATTAATAGTCCCAGGGGTTCAGGGTGAGGGAGTACACACATTCTCTCTATGTAAATGTATATCGGTATCACAAAACATGAGTCGAGAGTTTGTATTACAAGTCCTAATAAAATACAACAAAGACATCATAATGTAGGAGAATTAACCCATCCCGAACATGAATTAACCCGAACATTAACCCAAAAATGATTAGGCTTCCGCTTCTGGTTTTGCCAGAGAGGTCGTGTGTTTTTCCAAGCTCTCCACGCTATGAAAGTTAAAGCTCACGAAATTTTCCCATTTGTATTTTTGTCAAAACTGTATTTTTATTTTATGGTGTGAGTGCCTACTGTGGGTTCTAGTTCAATCTCAGTGTAAATCGTGCATACCTGTGTAAAATCGTCGGTTGGTTCCTGCTGCATTTTTCAGGCCTGGTTTTCCAGGCCTTGAGGCTTTGTTGTCTCCTCTCAGCGGTCGTTTGTGTTCCATTTACTTTCGTTCTCTCACTGTTTTTTCAAATCTTTTTTCACCCCATACTTCCCCGAACATCTTACCCTTTGTTTAAAGTCTTAATTCAAACCTCCCCCCCCCCCCCAAATCGAATTTCCTTCTCTCCCTTCTCTCCCTGTTCGTTCTTCGACCACGTGTTTTGCCCCACCCGTTTTTTTCTCTCCTTCCTTCATAACTCAATTCTCTCCAGCCGACACCTTTCCGATTCTAGCTTTCACCATACTTCTTCAACTTTATCCTTCTTCCTCTGATCCACTTTCACCAAACATTCAAAAAAACATATTAACGAAGAATTTAAAAAGTAGGCCTCTCCTCCCGTACTAACACATTTGCTTATACACCTCCCTGTTCCTTCGCGATCTGCTCTCCTGGCTGTCAATCTCCTATTCTTCTGTCCCTGCTTCTGAGCCTGTGCTGGAATCATTAATCCCCCTTAGGAATCCATCATTCCCTCATTTAGGGAATTTCCCGAGATAGTTTTCACAGTTTCGTTTAAAAATGTTTGAACTTTCCCTTGAAGTGTTGTATTCTGTTGTATATTAGAACACATGTTTCTTCTTCTTTAAAAGGTTGTTTTCGATCTGCTCACCAAATCTCTTTATTTCAAATAAAAATTCAATCAATTACAGTTCTTCCTTGGTACATTCCCTAAACTCACCTGCATTCCACCCCTCCTCCAACGTTTTCAAACTGATCTTTGACTTGAAAATCACAAGAAACTCATTTTGCAATAAATGTACATTTTCCATTAATCGTACAACACTTTCTAAAATCCAAACTCATTCTTCCCCTCTGAAACTCCCCCCTCACCCATCCCCTCCTAAACTCCCCCCTCACCCATCCCCTCCTAAACTCCCCCCTTGCCCATCCCATCCTAAACTCCCTCCTCACCCCTCCCCTCCCAAACTCCTTCCTCACCCCTCACCTCCTAAATTTCCCCCTCATCCCTCCATTTCAAATCTCCCCCCTCCCCTTCAAATCTCCTCACCCTCCTTTTTTCTCCAATTCTCCCCTCTCACCATTTCTCCTCAAAGCGTCCTCCCCGCTTCCTCTCCCTTCCAACTCTTACCTCCATCTCCTCCAACCTTCCTCCTTGCTCTGCCCCCCCGCCCCCCTAAAAAAACACCAAACTGTGCCTCATCCAATCAACATTAAACCTTTTGTCCTCCTCATCCTTCCCCTTCTCCAAGCTATTCTGAAATCTCTGACACACTATCAACAGCTCTCCCTACCTCCCCCTCCTCTTCCTCATCTTACCCTACCCCTCCCCTCCCCTGTCCTGTATCCGGTGCTCCCCCTTCATTTTCCTTAACGGTATGGACCTTAAACATCCGGGGCCTTCACTCAAACCTGATTGATCTCTCCATACAGGTTGCTTCTGACAAACCAGACTTAATCTGCTTAACATAAACTTTCCTCCTTCAAGATGTCTCTGATTCCTTAATATCTCTCCCTGGTTACTCCCTCCTCCGGTATGATAGACCTGAGCCTCATCCTAGTGGTGGGGTTGCTATCTTTATCAAAAACTCTCTTCCTCACTCTCCTTGCACTGCCCTCTCGCCACCTCACCCCAGGAGTACCTCTGGCTACGGCTTCCCCTTCGCTCCCACCTTTTGTTCATATGTGTGTTGTACCTTCCACCAAACAGTGATGACTCCATCTACATCTCGCTGTCTGATAATATGGACCAACTTCTATCTACTCATCCCAACCTTTCTCTTCCTCATATGTGGTGATTTCAACTGTCATTATGCCAGCTGGCTGGGTGTGGGTTCCTCTCTCACCAGCCATGGCACCTCAGCAAAGGACTTCTGCGACTCATTGGGACTGACACAATCTGTTAATTTCCCAACCCGGATATCAGTCAATGGAGCATCTTTTCTTCGAGACTTGGGTATGACAAACTTCCCTGCAAATGTCTGCTGCTCTTCTTCTGCTCCAATCAGTTCATCTGACCATGTGCTTGTTAAAGTGGACATCTCTCTGACCATTCTCAGAGAGCCTCCTCAGCGTCAACGAGTCTGGCATTTGACTCAGGCCAACTGGCACGGTCTTCAAGCAGCCATCAATCGGACTGGTCTCCCATCTCTACGCCTCTGACATCAATTCATCCTTGGAATTCTTCCAAAGTAAATTGCTCTCTCTCATGCACAGATTTATCCCATCCCGTCTTCAGTTGTTTTACCCTTCCTCTCATCCATGGTACACGGAATCTTGTGGTGAGGCTATTGCCCAGAAACAACTTGCCTTCGCCTACTGGAAAGCAAATCCAATGGAAGGCAATCTCATTTCCTTTCACAAAGCCCGGAGCAAGTGTGTGTCTACCCTCAGGAGAGTCAAGAAACAATATCTCTCCACACTCAAGAGTGAACTCTCAAACCAGTCTCCCTCTTCAAAATCCTGGTGGAGTATTGTAAAATCTGTTTCTGGCGTTTGTTGCCCTCCCTTACCTCAAACGCTGACTCTGCACGTGAAAAAGCTGAATGCCTCAACTCTGTGTTTGCCTCAAAATCTTGTGTCCCAAACCCATCTTTCTCTGTACCCACCTTTCCCAGTCGAACCCAGCTGCTCCTGGACTCTGTGTCCTTCTCTCATGACAAGGTGGAGAAGTTTCTGTCAATCCTCGACTCTGATTCTGCAACTGGACCAGACGGCATCAGCCCACGGGTCCTAAAATCCTGTTCTTCCGCTCTTTCACTCCCTCTCTCTGTTCTCTTCACCCTCTCTTTTGCTCAAAGTCATCTGTCATCAGCTTGGAAATCAGCCAACATCACCGCTTTACACAAAAAGGTGCAAAAACAGAACCTTGCAACTACAGATCAATCACCCTTCTCCCAATAATCAGCAAGGTCATGGAATCCATCATTGCTTTGGATATCAAGTCCTTCCTCTTCTCCAATGGCTTGATCTATGATCATCGATTTGGATTCAGGCCAGGCTGTCTCCATTGACATATCATGTGCCTTTGGTACGGTCTGGCACCCCGCTCTGCTCACCAAACTTTCCTCCGATGGTATCAATGGAAATTTCCACGCATGGCTTGCGGACTTCCTCTCTGGTCGTAGTCAACATGTGGCCCTGAATGGATTTCTCTCATCTCCCCTTCCTGTTCAGGCTGGAGTTCCCCAAGGCAGTGTTCTGGGCCTTGTGCTTTTTCTGGTCTTCATCAATGATCTCTCCGAATCTCTGGAAAATCCTGTCTATCTCTTTGCTGATGACTCCACTATCTGCCGCTCCATACCTCATCCCCCAGATCGGCAGTCTGCAGCCTCCTCACTCTCTGCAGACCTGGACAAAATCACAGACTGGTCAAACAAGTGGAACATGTCTTTCAAGAGAGAAACCGTCCATAATGACAGCTTCTTCTTCTTTCGTATGCAACACAAGGCTACGGGGTAGCATAATTGTCTGAGGGCAAGGTTTTGTCGTCTGTCTGCCCTCTAAGTTAGAGCAGGAATTTGGCAGTTGTCCAGGGTCCAGCGATAGCTCGCTTACTCTTCGTGAAGGAAACTGTGGAATCTTTAATCCACCGACTAATACCTGTATATGAGATGCCCAATTTAACGTCAATCCGAGGGACAGTACACACATTGATGAATCACGCTACCTGTGAAACACTGGGATGACAGTTTATAGCTGGGTCGAGATTCAAACCCAGGTTCTACAGTTTGTCCAAGGTACTTGAGCTCACTGCTCAATTGTATTGAAAACAATTCATTCAAAAGGGACAAAAGGGGCTTAATGCAAATATTAAACAGCTTAGAGCTTAGAGGCAATTGTGTACCTCTAGGCCATCCTGCCAGCTCTATGGACAGTTTATTTACTCGGCGTACTATTTGGGAAGTGTCTGTTTGTTTGTGTTTGACTTCTGTGCACTCTTGACTTCCGTCTGAAGGAATGAGTATAAAACCGGTGGTTATATACTCAGGGCGTGTACGGGGAGTAGGGGCGGCATGGGTAGGGATGGGGAGTGGGTGGCTTTCGGTGGTAGAAAAAAAATTAATAGTCTCGGGGATTCAGGGTGGGAGAAAGAGCTGCTCTCGGTAGGAGAGGGTATTACTAGTCATATCAAAATATGCCAATAATTGGGGAAAGAACATGTCCGTAATCCTGGGAGAATTATACCATCCATGAGGATGCGTTCTTCGCTAAATCTTCAGTATTTGAATGTTAAGGCTAAATCATCAGTATTTGAAGCTATCAACATCCTCTTTCAATACCATTGAAAACAAAACTAGAACGGTACTCTGTATAGCACATACCTCCGCCAGGCTGAACAGTTTACAATTTGTATACTACTGATAGGCCGGATCTGGATCTGGACCGGAACCAAAACCCAAATCAGCACCTACCCAACTCATCTGCCAAATTTTGTTATAACCCTTCCACAACATTTGTCACTTTAAAATATTATGTAATCGGATCCAAATCCGGAACTTCACCAAGATTGATTCAACTAGTCCTCATCATGCAACCAACATGCCCACCAAGTTTCGTCTGAATCTGTCGATAACATTTTCAGATATCCTGCTCACAGACAGACAGACAGACAAAATAGAGGGGTGAAAACATTACCTCCATCTACCTTTGGTGGCGGAGGTATCTAGAAAGATCAACAAGCGATTACCAGCGATTGCAGACTCGTGCCAGGACTTATTTTTGTGGTGTTTGAATGAATGAATGAATGATCGTTTTAAGGCCATTTTCCCCGCTAGAGCGGGGGTTAGCCTTGCGGGCCCCATGACAATCATGACAATCCTGGGGATCCCCATGACAATCCCCATGACAATCCATGGTTCCCTGTTTGAGGCAATGTTTTTTTATGGCCGGATGCCCTTCCTGACGCCAACCCTTAGTCGCCTCCTACGATGCGCAGGGATACGGTGTACCTATTCTAAACCAGGGTACACACCGGGATCATTCATCCCAGCAAGCTGGTACTCAATTTGCCGACCTCGGAAGGATGACAGGTTGAGTCAACCCCCCTGGCGTTAATTCAGCGATCAATCGGGATTCAAACCCAGGATCCTTGGATCCCAAGCCAGCACCCTAACCGCTAAGCCAACACCAGGCTGTTTGTGTGATTTTATTTGTAGTGTACTCTGTGTGGTGGTGTGTTTGCGTGGTGTGCAGACGAGGCATTGATGACATGAGGTTATTTTCATACAACGGACAAATGGACCTTTTCGGTTGTATTGTATAGATTCACATTGCAGTTGTATGTATTTTATAGATGTAGTCACGTTCCGTACTTTCTCGATGAAGGCACGTTCTCATGCTATGTATTTTGTAGATGTACTCACATTTTAATTGTACATACAAAGAAACAGCCCCAAAACAAACAAAGAAACAGCCCCAAAACAAACAAAGAAACAGCCCCAAATCCGATACCCTCAGGCAAGAGTAACAAGACAGAGCAGTTAACAATGCAGAGCCTTAACAGGGTATATAGATTACAGTAGATCTGAGAACCAGTGCAGATCCAGTCACTCACTGACATGCAGAACACTTCGTGCATGGGTGCAGTTCAGGGGAGAGGAATGAATTGATCCTTCATTGTCCTTACCTGCACCTGGATATTCCTGCTGTTAATCACCTCCACCATTCCCACAACGTTCTCAAACACCAGGCCAAACTTTGCACAGTTATCTGCACAAACGGCAAGGTATTAACAAGTGCTCTGCACTATACTTATCTAATGAACAATCTTATCCAATGGCCACAGTGAGCACTGAAGATTCTCAAGTTTATAAGATAGTAAATCGATGCATGTTGTTATTATTCATCCAGGCAAATTAAAACAGTAAACGTTTATAATTGAAAAAAGCTGGATTTACTAGCCTGGAAAGCCGACATTTTGGTGATTGTCCACTCGCTTTGTTCACGACAGATGTTGAAGTGAAGAAGAAGCTTGAGAATCACAAGCTTCTTCTGCTCAAATATATATATATATATATATATATATATATTTTTTTTTTTTCAGAGATAAATTGACATAGGAGCAAGCAATGCTTGAACAATGCTGAAAAGAAATGGCTCAGTGGAGACCCGTGTTGTGGTTTATTTGGGTGCTGCCGATATGAAGAAAATGCTACACCACCACGACTACCATTACCACACCTCAAAATATTATGCACACTCTCGTGAAACGTGCATCAGGCATAATATTCTCACTCTGTTCACACTGGCCAAAACATTATTGTGCAACAGTAACGGTCATGATTGTGAAGCATAACACAGTAAAGCACATTACTTCACCCATAATGGCATTCTGTATTCCAAGCAAGTGCATTATGATGACATGTGGTGGATTTCCCAATCTAAAGTCAAGTTAATGACGTCGGGCATCTCTATGGTGAACAGGTAAAACGTGAATTTTTAAATGACGTATTCAGCCCCATAATGCCCAACACAGAAGTGCAGAAACCCCAGGAAATGGTGGCGTTTAGGGCAGCAACATAAAACATAATGTGTGGGAGATAAGGATTGTTACCTAAAATGGCTCAAAAGCTTCTAAATTAAACTGAGAATACTTGGAAAAGTACATGAAAGCAAAGGCTGTGCATCTGCACAACGAAAGACTTGGAGAAATTTCTCAGCTCACCGAACAGGCAGCTGCTCGGACTGAAAATTCATGACAATCTGGGCTGGTGCAAGGCCCAAGTGAATGGGTGTGTGTTGAAAAACCCCGACGGATTGCTACCAGTGAATGGATTGTGTACCTGGATTAGGTGCTTCTGAACACCCATGGGAAATACATATCTGTGGCTTGTGCATGTACAGAGTAAGTTTAAAATGATGACATTTATTATTAATTATGTTGGGAGGAGGGACCTACAGGGGCTGTGAGTGCTGTCATAAATATATTGTTTGTTTGGTTCTGGGGCCACAATAAAAACTAGAAAGCATCTGGAAATTCAGAGCCCGACCTCATCCATTTGTATTCAGATGTCTTCTTCTTCTTCCATATGCTCAAACTAACAAAAATAGTTTTAAAAAATTACAATGCAAATTGATGATTTTATGCAGCCTTGACCTTCGAACTTTCAATCTAAAAAAAATAAATCAGCTTCTAGCTTTTGATTGGTGAACGAATTCTGTGACCCAATTTGCAAATTCTAAAAATTTCAGGTCGATTAGATGAAAATTGTCAATTTTATGCAACCTTGACCTTTGATCTTTTGATCAAAAAACAACAATCGACTCCTAACTTTTGATGAGTGAACCAATTCAGTGACCTGATTTGCAGATTCTTTAAATTTCAGGTCAATCGGGTGAAAATTTATGATTTTACGCAACCTTGACCTTTAACCTTTTGATCTAAAAAAAAACACAATCGGATTGTAGCTTTTGATTGGTGAACCGATTCAGTGACCCAATATGCAAATTCTTTAAATTTCAGGTCAATTGGATGAAAATTGACGATTTTATGTGATGCTGACCTTTGACCTTTTGACCAAGTTATTTATTTGCCTTCTCCATATTATCATAATGAAGCTTTGTTGAAAATTTGTTGACAAAACTCAAATAGTAAATTGAAATTTCAGGTCAATTGGATGAAAATTGATGATTTTATGTGATGCTGACCTTTGACCTTTTACAAAAGTATTAATTTGCCTTCTCTATATTATCATAATAAAGCTTTGATGAAAATTTGATGACAAAACTCAAATGGTAAAAAAGGTTATGGCCCGGACAGACACAGATGCACACATGTACACACACACACACGTACACACACACGTACACACACGTACACACACACACACACACACACACACACACACACACACACACACACACACACACACACACACACAAGTGATTACAAAACCCCATCCCTTGCACAGCAGGCTAATTATATTAGATTTCTGCATCTATTGCTAAAACTTGAAGCGTCCGTGTTTTTTTTTTTAAGTAACCGCTGTAGCCACTTGCTTGTATTAACAGGAAATCAATACCTCTCAGACCCTCTGGCATATTACCTCCATTTTTGTGAGTCCGATTTACATTCAGGAACAGAACAATTATGGTTAACCATTTTAAAATTGCCACTGTTTCGTCTCAATGCTGAAAATTATGTTTAAAAGACCATTTTAATCACAGATTTTGCGCCAGCAACGGCAGGTTAATAGTGCCCGGCTAGCAGAACCGAATCAGTGAAAACTTGCGCACAGCACGTGCGAAAGGCCTCGTTTAGCATTCATACATCATTTTGAAAGTTGTGCATTTGCCAGGTTTGCACAGTATAACTAACCCTTTTGGTGTAAAACCTTGGTGTAAAATGGGCAATGGCGTCTGGGGTGAGCTTGGTGTAAAATGGTGAAAGACCAGCATACAATAAGCATTGTTCATCTCCATCTCCATCTCCATTGATCAAACTTTTAATTGCCTTTGGCATGTAATTTAAAATATTTCTCCATGTTAATAAACAAGTGTGAGATGACACATGATGGGTGGAAAACAACCATTGAACCAGTGCAAAAGGTCAGGTGACTTCTCAGCTTACCTATGACAATGGAGTTCACTTTCCCCTTTATCTGCAAAGTGCTTTCGGAACACTGGAATATGTACACCACCTGTCCTAAAGTGGTGTCTTCAATAATCAGCCCAGATGAGCCAACCTGGTATTCCTGATAGTCCAAAAATGCAGATTATATTATCATTAATTTGTCACATCTGAGAAGCGGCTGTGACAAAAAAAATGCGCAACTTGATATTCACAAGTCATATTGAAACACTTTCCACAGAATAACAGCAAAGAATGACCAATGACAGTGAAATCTATGACCGTTGCTTAAATCACACAACATAGGTGTCACACAAACGTTTGTTTTTTTGTTTTTCTACATTAAGCTGCACTCAACCTCCTCGCCATTAATCCTTGGTTCCTCATGAGTGTCCGTCAAAATTCTGGAGGTCAGCAGTCCAAATCCATAGCACTTGGCTGTCAAATAAGCCATAGCCTACCACAAGAATCCAAATAGGATGCTGCCACCAGAGCTGAATTTCATAGTAATGGGGGAAAGGAGCCAAAATCTGTCTCTGGAGCCAAAATCTGTCTCTGGAGCCAAAACCTACTCCCGGAGCCAAAATGTAGTCTTTGGGCCAAAAATCTTCTCCCAGAGCCAAAGTCTACTGTCACAGCCAAAATCTGCCCCGGAGCCAAAATATGCTGCCGGAATCTGCTCCCAGAAGCAAAATCTTCCGCCGGAGACAGAATCTACCCCATGAGCCAAAATCTGCCCCCCAGAGCCAAAATGTGCCTCTTCCCCTCTCCCCAAGCCAAAATCAATTCCCCAAAGCCAAAATCTGCTCCCTGAGCCAAAGTCTGCTGTCACAGCCAAAATCTGCCCCGAAGCCAAAATATGCTGACGGAATCTGCTCCCGGAACCAAAATCTGCCGCTGGAGACAGAATCTACACCTGGAACCCAAATGTCCCACTAGAGGCAACATCTCCCCCTCCCCAACTCCACCCAGGCAAAGCCTGACCCTGAGCCAAAATCTTCCCCCAGAGCCAAAATGTGCCCGCAGAGCCAAAATCTTCCTCCAGGGCGAAAATGTGCCCGCAGAGCCAAAATTGCCAAACTGAATTGCCTATTTAAAATACAAGTATGCAGTCGTGATGCAAATTGCAAAATAGCAAGTTTACAGGAATCAAAAATTCAAATCTAAGAGTTTGCAAACTAAATAAAGCAAGATAAGTTAACTGTTGCCTCTACATTTTTCGTGTGGTGAAAGGTGATAAATTGAACAGGAAGCTGCATCCCAACAGCGACAATTATCTCACCACACGCCACTTCTTTCCTTCCAGCAGAAGTAGAGGCTGCTTTGGGTGCTCGGAGCCTAAAGACTGAGGTGTGCCTGAAGTGCTGCCAATCGACCTTCCACTGGGCCGGACTCCCTGACCACGCAGTCCTGGGTTCTTGTGTGTCTTCTGCTCATCAGACACGTGCTTGAGACCTACAAAACAATTGCAACGTTTACATCATACAACAGAAAACAATCCGTAGTCGTAAGCTTAACCTTCGGGAAACCCTTCTATCTTTCTAGTTCTATCTTTCCCAGTTATATCTTTCCAGGATTTGTTAAACTTCAGCCGGACGTTCAGACCCTGGAGGTCATTATCAATGTAGAAAATGCGGCCTACATTTAATGGCATCGGACAGTCATATATGTATATATTTTTGATTATTCACGGCAGTACTGATTAAGAAATGAAGATGGAATGCAAACATCGATGCGCAGAGAAGCTTGCAGAACAGTCCGAGCATGACATTTCTTCATTATGCTCCTCTATTCCTGTCCTTTTCTCAATTACCTTTCTCTCAATTTTTCCAATTTCCCACACTCTGTGTAGAGAATATATAAATAGCTCCTTATAAAAATCTAAATGAAAAGGGCACCTCACTGTCCAGCTCTCCCATTACATAGAGACTTACCCAGGCTGATATTTTCACCCTGGTTAATCTGGGCAAAAAGGGCCGAGTGGTCTCTCGAAGGTGCAGCCTTTCCAGTAAGCATGGATGGTGGTGGAGGACCAATGGATGCAGAATATGAATGTCCCATTTTATTTCCCTGAGAGTTGTGGTTGAGGGTGGGGGAAGAAGACAAGCAAGGTCATACCAAAGACAAATCTGATTGACATTTACACGGGAGTGGTTCAAATTTGACTTGGACTCTTATTCCTTAAAAATCCCAAAGTGATGTATGTAGATTATCAATTTTTGAGGAGATTTATCTTTATTAAAGGGTTAATGGCCATGAATACCCATATCATATTTATAAGACTGAATACTCACCGCTGTGCCTCTGGTATGGCTATAGTGTCGGTCTGTGTTGGTGGACAAGACAGAAGATGGTGGGCCGTATTAACTTAAGATAAGTAATGAACTTTACAAACAAAAAGTTGATAACAGTATGACTACCGCCATGAGAAAGGAGAATGAAACGATGATTCTTTCGCTCTGATAAAAGGCTAAACGCTCAAAAAGGTTAACCACACCTTGTTTCTCATGGAGATAATCACACTCAGTATTTTCATTCGGGATAACCACCTTTAAGGCACGTGGTGAAAATAATTCCTTGGTCAATAATTCCTTGAGAGAAGATATGGTCAACAAAATGTTTCATTTTACAGTCATTTGCCAGCATAGTTTTCTTGATGATTGTCTTTCAATGACATCCTCATTAGAGAATATCTTGGGGAGGTTTTTGATATACAGAGGCTATTGAGAATGTTTTGCACTGGCTGTGAACTTGCTCTAAATAATTATTACCCAAATGCCATCTCTTTAAATTTGGATTGTGACAAGATTTCCCAGTGGGGCAAATGTAATCAGGTTAAGCTTATTGTTTCTAAAACTAAATTTCTTCCCATCTCACTCTCTCTCTCTAAAACTCCTCCCAACTCTCGGATCTCCTTCGAAAGCTCCACAATTACGCCACGTGATTCAGTAAACCTACTAGGTATTACCCTAACATCAAATTTAGCCTGGAATCCACATATTAAACAAATAGCTAGGTCTGCGTCCAATAAACTAGGAGTCCTGTTAAGATGTTGAAGATTTTTCTCCTCTTAACAGTTGCTTCAACTATATAAAACATTGATTCGTCCTTGTATAGAGTACTGCACTAACATCTGGGGAGGTTCTAGCTCAACATACTTACTGGACAGAATTGATTCCAAAGCAATCTGATTTATCAACTATCCCAATCTGACCGCAAAACTCGACCCGCTCGAATTACGCCGTAAAGTTAGTTCTCTTTCTCTTTAAGATACTAGAATATAAGACCTGTCACTTCGCTGACAGAAATACCAATCTTTGCTGCGATGACTAATATATGGGGGAAGAAACAATCTTTCTGGGAGATCCTGCTCTCCGTGCAGTGATAACCAACGTGTTGACAATTTCAGTTTTCACACGCGCGTCCATGTACGCATAAAAAAAAAATTTAAAACATTAATTTCTTGGGGATCACAAACACTCCCGGGAATTACCCGAATCCACCTTAGTTGGATTTATTGAAATCCGTTAATCCGTTCTCAAGTTATAACACGACAAACAAACAAACAGACAGACAGACACGGCTCCTTTTATAATATAGGTTACGTCGGTTTCTGCTCCCATGAACTCACTGCCCGTGTACCTCCACAATTAGCGAGACCACGGAATACTCGACAAGCCACGACATCACATGATTATTGTGTGGCCATTGGCAACTCGTAGGTGGGTCGTTATGATGTTTGTTTCTTTCCCTCCACTGTCAAACTCGGGACTCTTTACCTTCTCATGTCTTTCCAAACACTTACGACCTTCCCTTTATCAAAAAGCAGATTTTTTTACTTCCTCAAAAACTCTTAGACTATTCTCTCTTTCTTCACTTTTCTATCACTGTAGCTCTTTTATTTAAGGCCTGACCTCAATGAGGACTATATAGTCCATGACTGGAGCCTTCAACATAAAAAAGGCAGACAAGAGCTTCCCCTTGAGTGGGCCAACTGTGTGTGCACAACACCATACCTAAGTACCCCGCCCCAGCCCTCTATAATACCGGGACAATGTCTGCATCATTGTTGTAATAATAATTCAGACAAGTACAATTACGAGTATAAAAAGTCATCACAATCATCATGTTGCATACCCACTGGAAGCCCATGGCTCAAAGGAAGCAGATTCCCCCAGATATCAAGTGAATTATAGATGTTGACGGGTTGTCTATATTGTGCGAGTCGATGGCAAGTTAGGTTATCAACAGTGTCAGTAACGTAAAAAGTCAAGGAATAATTTGATTCACCAACGTATAGTCTCATATCTTGCACATAGGAGAATAGGAATAACACAGGTAAGATAGTATGCAAGCTTGTGCTTACAATATGAAAACAATTTTATTACATAACATGGACTGCCACTTTTAGATAGAAAGTGAGTTCTACCACTGGGCAATTAAGATATTTCATTTTTTCCATACAAGATGTAGACTCATGGAAAAGCAAGGTGATGGAGGGTCAAAAGGTTATGAACTGACACTGGGGTAGTGGACCCATACAACAAGAAAAGGAAGGAGAAAACAGGGAGAGAGAAGGAGGAGAGGAACGACAGTAACATACAAATGAGAAGAGTGGATGAGGTAGTGTTAATAGGGGTACAAAGGTAGGGTTAATTGGGCTGATAAGTCTTTCCTGTAAAAAAAACTATCACAGAAACTTCAAGAAACTCGCAAAGAAAGATGACACAAAGGAATGTGGAAACTGGACAGGAGCGACCCTACTGTGCATTGCCCGCAAAGTACTTTCCAAGATAATGCAGAATATAATGTAAAAGCTTGTTGCCAGTACCATAAGAAAGGAACAAGCTGGGTTGAGGAGAAACAGGGAATGCAGGGATCAGATCTTCACACGAAGACCAATAACATAAAAAATAATATTTTGGTCATTAATGTTAGCTCTTACACGAGCCTCCATCTTGTATATAATATATACATACATACATATATATATATATATATATATATATATATATATATATATATATATATATATATATATATACATATATATATATCTGTGGAGTGTCTGTGTTGTGTTGTGTTGTCCTGTGTTGTCACTGAACTACTTCTTCAAACTTTTGGGGAATTCTACCAAACTTCTGGTATGCACCTATCTCTCCCGTCGGTATGTCATAAGGGTGTATTTTTTAGAAAAAATTTCCAATTTTTTTTTTTAAGGGGGAATCTTTTGGGAATTTTAATTTTTTTTTACTTCAGTTTTCAACTTCAATTGTTTTTAAATGTAATATCTATATTATAATAGCCGTAGATGATTCTGTCTGTCTGTCTGTTGGGTGTCTGTCCGGGGTGTGGCTTACTCGGTTTGCAGAGTAGCTCCACCCAGAGCTCCACCCATTCTGGGAGTGGCTTCATATAATAATAAACAAATATCCACCATTTTATTAACTCGCATAGCTTTGAGGCCTGTTTTGTAGGCCCGTGGTGTCTTGCTCTCTCTCCCAGTTTTATTTCAAATCAAATTCGATATATCATTTCATTTTTCACAGTCGCTAACATAGTTTTAGACTCGGTTGAAAAAAAACGGGAAGAAAATCCGATGAAAGTTGCCGTTTATAGAACGAAATGAATTCTCAAACGCCTGTAACTTCAAGGCCATTGAGTCTCTCTCACGCCTTTATCTCCAATCTAACTCATCATATGATTTCATTTTTATCGATGGTTTTGGACTCGGTGTCAGCAATAATTGAGAACATTCCACACACGCGGGAAAATGCAGAGATATATTTTTTAAAATCGCGTCATGGCGTATCATACACCGCCCAACATGACACCGACGGCAACGTGTCGATATATATTAAAAATTCGCTTTTGCTTTTCCGTTAAGATATATTACTTTTTCGTTTGATGACAGTCGTCACAAAAACGTCAACAATGATGCCGACATATATTTCTTAGTTTTTATTTCATTCAACATTAGCCGGAAGTAAAATATGTTTCAGGAAATTACCGAGATATTTCTTCGTTTTTTTTATTAGTTATGTGCGCATACACTTTAAATAGGTTTATTTGAAATCTTAAATTTTCCACAAACATTCCACACACGCGGGAAAATGCAGAGATATATTTTTAAAAATCGCGTCATGGTGTATCATACACCGCCCAACATGACACCGACGGCAATGTGTCGATATATATTAAAAATTCGCTTTTGCTTTTCCGTTAAGATATATTACTTTTTCGTTTGATGACAGTCGTCACAAAAACGTCAACAATGATGCCGACATATATTTCTTCGTTTTTATTTCATTCAACATTATTAGCCGGAAGTAAAATATGTTTCAGGAAATTACCGAGAGATATTTCTTCGTTTTTATTATTAGTTATGTGCGCATACACTTTAAATAGGTTTATTTGAAATCTTAAATTTTCCACAATATAATTTACTTGCCATTTATCATTTGATGATTACGAGACACTTCCTCTTGAGGATCGTGACAATTCATGCGCTGCGTGGAAACTTCTATTTCCAAAATGAATGAGACGATCGATGAAGAACGCAGACTTGAACAGGATGCAGCAAGAAAGCGAATGAGACGGGCGAACGAGTCCGTCGACAGATGTCAATGCAAACTTGCGGGGTCACCCGTGGGAATCCCACGGGCATGGATGTGTGAGACATTTCGACATATTGAGTTAGATGCTGCACATTCATTTTTACAAAATGGTTACTGGCAAGTCATCAGATCCAGAAATGGTGTAATGAACACAATTTATTTACGCGCAAGCACGAAAGCAAGACGGGCTGATTTCCGATTCCGACGGGCCGACGGGCGAGACGGGCCGACGGGCGAGACGGAAATAAATAAATTGTGTTCATTACACCATTTCTGGATCTGATGACTTGCCAGTAACCATTTTGTAAAAATGAATGTGCAGCATCTAACTCAATATGTCGAAATGTCACACACATCCATGCCCGTGGGATTCCCACGGGTGACCCTGCAAGTTTGCTTTGACGTTCGTCGATGGACTCGTTCGCCCGTCTCATTCGTTTTCTTGCTGCATCCTGTTCAAGTCTGCGTTCTTCATCGATCGTCTCATTCATTTTGGAAATAGAAGTTTCCACGCAGCGCATGAATTGTCGCGATCCTCAAGAGGAAGTGTCTCGTAATCATCAAATGATAAATGGCAAGTAAATTATATTGTGGAAAATTAAAGATTTCAAATAAACCTATTTAAAGTGTATGCGCACATAACTAATAAAAAAAACGAAGAAATATCTCTCGGTAATTTCCTGAAACATATTTTACTTCCGGCTAATAATGTTGAATGAAATAAAAAACGAAGAAATATATGTCGGCATCATTGTTGACGTTTTTGTGACGACTGTCATCAAACGAAAAAGTAATATATCTTAACGGAAAAGCAAAAGCGAAATTTTTATATATATCGACACGTTGCCGTCGGTGTCATGTTGGGCGGTGTATGATACACCATGACGCGATTTTTAAAAATATATCTCTGCATTTTCCCGCGTGTGTGGAATGTTTGTGGAAAATTAAAGATTTCAAATAAACCTATTTAAAGTGTATGCGCACATAACTAATAAAAAAAACGAAGAAATATCTCTCAGTAATTTCCTGAAATATATTTTACTTCCGGCTAATAATGTTGAATGAAATAAAAACGAAGAAATATATGTCGGCATCATTGTTGACGTTTTTGTGACGACTGTCATCAAACGAAAAAGTAATATATCTTAACGGAAAAGCAAAAGCGAATTTTTAATATATATCGACATGTTGCCGTCGGTGTCATGTTGGGCGGTGTATGATACACCATGACGCGATTTTTAAAATATATCTCTGCATTTTCCGCGTGTGTGGAATGTTCTCAATTATTGCTGACACCGAGTCCAAACCATCGATAAAATGAAACTCATATGGTGAGTTAGATGGAGATAAAGGCGTGAGAGAGACTCAATGGCCTTGAAGTTACAGGTGTTTGAGAATTCATTTCGTCTATAAACGGCAACTTTCATTGGATTTTCTTCCCGTTTTTTTTCAACCGAGTCTAAAACTATGTTAGCGACTGTGAAAAATGAAATGATATATCGAATTTGATTTGAAATAAAACTGGGAGAGAGAGCAAGACACCACGGGCCTACAAAACAGGCCTCAAAGCTATGCGAGTTAATAAAATGGTGGATATGTGTTTATAATTATATGCAGCCACTCCCAGAATGGGTGGAGCTATGGGTGGAGCTACTCTGCAAACCGAGTAAGCCACACCCCGGACAGACGCCCAACAGACAGACAGACAGACAGACAGAATCATCTACGGCTATTATAATATAGATAATGCAGGCGTTCACCTATCATTCATTGACATTGAAAAGGTGCTTGACGGTGTGAATAGAAGGGCAATGTGGAAGATACTGAGACTGTATGGAGTACCAGGTAAATTTGTACCGATGACAGAGTACCTACAATGGATACAAATGCAGTGTAAATTGCAACAATAAGTTGTCATCGGAATTTGAAGTTACTACAGAGGTCAGACAAGGTTGCATGATGTCTCCATTACTGTTTTTAGTGCTGTTGGACTGGGGGTTGTGAAAAACAACTGAGCAGAGAAGGAACGGGATAGCTTGGAGGAACAAATTTGATCAGCTGGAGGAACTCTGCTTTGCTGATGACCTGATGTCATAGTCCTTACATAGCAAGCAGGGGAACATAAATAGGCTACGGGGGTACGCCATGTGAGTGGAGTTGTAAATTAACATCGACAAAACAGAAAGCAGGAACATACATGCCACACTAACCAACAACATCGTCATGTGCAACAATTCACCAATTAAAGCGGTTGACAAGTTTACATATCTGGGGTTACCACAACATATCTGGGGTTACCACAATATCTGGTTACCACACCAGGAGGGGTAGATGCGCAGATATTACAGAAAGCAAGGGGTGCATTCATAAGACTCATGGAAATGTTGAAATCAAAGAAGTAAAACACTAAAACTAAACTGAGAATCTTTTACAGCAATGTGAAGTCGGTCTTTTTATTTGGATGTGAATCATACTAAAATACACAATTTGGTGTCTGTCTGACTGACAGCGATACATTCGGTCGTTACTTATCAAATCCCAACCAGACTTGCCAAGGGGACTAAGGATCACACAATTGAGGTCATAGCGACTTCATTTCCTCCCCATACACAAGGGAGTTTCCGTCTTGGACGAACTCAGTGTTCAGGTGTATAAATAGGTTGTCGTGGAATTTCATGGGGCACACCTACTGGATGTAAAAAATATTATAACCACAAAGTATTTCAGTCAATTCTATCCAACGTATGACTACCTTTTTAAACAGTCGCTACTGTTGTTTAACACTAAACTGAAAGAAACTTGGAGGAAACCCGACGTCCTTGAGGCATTCTATGGTTATTGTATCCCCAAAAGACTAACGGACACGAGCAGCCTCTGCTTACTAGGCCTCTAGGTTGGCCACTAGCTAGTCTGCAATGATCTTTAGCGAATAAAGTATCCCATTGCCTGTTTAATTCTTCTAGCCAACAGATTATATGTAGACTGCATATTGATTGTTAATAACTTGTATATATGATTTCTCCCAGCTATGGCTTCAAGTGTGATGTGTAATATTGCCCCCAAAACCCTTACGGCCCAATTGTGACCCATGTTTAATGCATAACCTAATTACTAACAGTTGCTACTTGCTAGCATTGTTTAATACTCACCTGAGGGGAATTTGGAGAAAAATGGATGAAAATTGGACACATGGTCAGTGTATAGGCAAAGAGTCGCTGATTTGCACACCTGCTGAAGTTATTACAGGGGTCAGACAAGGTTGCCCCCTGTTGTTTCCTGCTCCCTGTGTTATATGCTATGTGTGTTAGCTCTTATACGAGCCTTGCCAACGTATACAAAAAAAACTTTCAGGAATTAATGAGGGCACCCTGAAGTTGTGCCTGTGCAGGTTTTATTAGATTCCATTCAGGGTTTGAAAGAAGAAACATAAAATCAGTCATAAAATCAAAGGTTTTTGTCATGAAACCAAAGTTGCAGGAAATGGTCGATTTAGCGGGTATTTGCTAGTAATAGTAATAATAACTAGAACTGCCACTTTAAAACTGCTGGCAGTGATGACCGGTTTACTCGCTCCCACTTTTGATACAACCCCACTTTTGATACAACCCCACTTTTGATACAACCCCACTTTCATTGGACATGCTTTGCCACAACCCCCTTGGATACAACCCTGATAAACACTCACACACACACACACACACCCTTCACACACACACACACACACACACCCTTCACACACACACACACCCACACCCCCCTTCACACACACACACATACATACACACACACACACATCCAACCCCCCCTCCTTCACACCCCCCACCCCCACATACACACATATCCACCCCCCCCCCCAAACCCACACACAAACACCCCCACACCCCTCCCCCCCACACACACCCCTCCACATATATACACACACACACACCCCCACCTCCACACATACACACACACACACACATACATCTGCGCTCCCTCCATACGCACACCCCAACCCTCCCACCCCCACACACACACATATCCACACACACACACACACACACACACACACACGCACACACACACATTTCCCCTCCCCCCACATGCACACCCCTCCACACATACACACACACACCCCTCCACATATACACACACACACACACACACCTCCACACATACCACACACACACACACACACACGCACATCTGCGCTCCCTCCATACGCACACCCCAACCCTCCCACCCCCACACACACACATATCCACACACACACACACACACACACACACACACACACACACACACACACCCTCCCCCCCCCACCACACCACACCCACACCCACCCACACACACACATACCCCCACCCCTAACACACACACACACGCACACACCAACCCCCCCCCCCCCCCCCCACACACACACACACACACACACACACACACCCCTCCCCCACACCCACACCCGCACACACATCCACACATGTCAATCCATGCACTGATTGCAGAAAAAGCCATTTTAAAAAGAAAATTAACCTGAAATTGCAGACAGAATTATTTATTTTATCTGAGAAGCTAAACGATTCTTCTTCTTCTTTAGTACCTCAAACTTTATGTGAAATGCGAACGATTTAAAAAAATCAGAATTTGAGCAAATCTGTTTCATTCGTCTGTTAATATGCCTCCCCGATTGACAAATCTGCAATTTGAATTTCATTTGAGGTTGAAATGACTGCGGGAGATCGCGTTATAGTGATGACGTCCTGGATGGACATCTTCTTCTTCAGTCGGTCACAACTTTGAGTGAAATACGATCGAGTTAAAAATAGTCAGAATTTGAGCAAATCTGTTTCATTCGTTTGTTAATATGCCTCATCTATTGACAAATCTGCAATTATAATTTTTTTTGAGGTTCAAATGACCGCGGGAGATCGCGTTATAGTGATGACGTCCTGGATGGACATCTTCTTCTTCAGTCACTCACAACTTTGAGTGAAATACGATTGAGTTAAAAATAGTCAGAATTTGAGCAAATCTGTTTCATTCGTTTGTTAATATGCCTCATCTATTGACAAATCTGCAATTATAAAAATTTTTGAGGTTGAAATTATCGCGGGAGATCGCGTTATAGTGATGACGTCCTGGATGGACATCTTCTTCTTCAGGCGCTCACAACTTTGAGAGAAATACGATCGAGTTAAAAATAGTCAGAATTTGAGCAAATATGTTTCATTTGTTTGTTAATATGCCTCATCTATTGACAAATCTGCAATTATAATTTTTTTTGAGGTTCAAATGACCGCGGGAGATCGCGTTATCGTGATCACGTTCTGGAAAGACAATCGGTGTGTTTCTTCTTCTTTCAACAATAAAGACTTATAGCTTCGAGACCGTACATCCAATCATCTTGAAAGTTCGCACACTTGTTCCGCTTGATGAGAGCTACATTGCCTTAAAAACTCAAGTCGATCCATGCAGTGGTTCAAGAGTTACAAGCTTTTTAAAATTTAAAACCCATTAATTATTGCGGCCAAACCATGTGGCTTATCAAAACGTCTCAAGTAACATTGAAACATCCCCCCATGAGGAACATTTGTGTAAAGTTTCCACTCGATATCTCCACAAATTATGGAGGTGATTCCATTTCTAGTTTGAGCTTTAAAACGTCATAACTCTGAAACCATGTGTCGGATGACGTCATGCTCGCTGACTTTTTTGTTCGCCATGGGTATGCGAATATGCATGCCAAGTTTGGGCTCGATCCGTTCAGCCGTTGCGGAGAAAAAGGGGTTGTTGTGTTTTTTCACGAAAAACAAGATGGCGGCCGAACCATGTGACGTATGACTTCGAAAATTTTTGCATTCTGAGTTTTTTTTAACTAAGCATCTGGGAAAAAAATCCCATTTTCAGGGGAGAAAATTTTTTGTTTGACGAATTCTAACCTCTTAACGTTAGCATTTTTAATATACTCGACACACATGTCTTTTGTTCCCGTTGAAGAGTTCTTTAGAATGAGCCATTCCTCAAATTTTTCCATTGAGCCGTTTCGGAGATACAGAGGGGAAAAGTTGAATTTGTTTTACAAGATGGCGCCCACACCACGTGACCTATGACGTCATAATTAGCATGAAAAAATTCTAGGAGCCGAGACGATCATTTGATGAAAACTTCCTGTCAATCCGACCAGCGGTTGCTGAGAACATTAATTATGAAGTTTTCGGAAGTGCAAAATAGGGCGGAAGAATAATAATAAGAAAAACTCTAGCAGTAATAATAGGTTACTCTCCATTTCATGGAGAGTAAACCTAATGATTAGGATAATAACATGGCCGAGTCTAAAACATCATAGGCTTAGTGAGTGTGAAAATGTAAAATTAAGGGGAACAGGACGTTGAATACAAATATAACTCCAGTTTGTTGATATGCACGTACACATGACCCACCCAACTCCTTTGCGGATGCTCTATTGCTCTAGTCTTGGAAAATCACCAAAGAAATAGCATGCAAACTGGAATATTTATTGTACAGCAGCCATAAGAAAATCTTGAGAATCTTCTAGCCTGACATGGCTAGTAATAAAGAGGTTGAAAGGTTAACAGGAAGGAAAATCATCAGAGTAGAGATCATAATTAGGAGGTGGAGATGGATTGGTCATGTGTTGCACATGGATCATCAATATACACCGAAAAGAGCAATATGCTGGGCACCTAATGAGAAGAGAGGGTTGGATGGCCAAGAGAGACCTGGTAATGTACTGTCGAGAAGGAAATCAAAAGAATGAAGGTCACCTGGGATAAAATCCGACCATGGACCCAGGATCGACGAAAGTGGTGAAAGTTCAGAAGAAGCTCCATTGCCAGGCGGCATGATTGGATCATAAGCAATGGGGTGGAAAGGATTGTGAATAGGGATGGGGAATGCCATGAGATGTTTGTGCACCGCCTGCTCGAAGCCCAAGACCAAGAGGGTAGAGTTGAATTGAACATCCTCGGGAAGGCAGTTCCACAATCGTGAAAAATAAGAGCAATCTAGAGTTGAAGTGTGCAGTCAGCCTGGATTTTAGGAGCTAAACAACAACGGGAGGTCCTGGAAAACACGTCGGTCCTGGAAGAGTGGGCAGGGTTGGGGTTCTGAGAGAGCAGAGGGAGATAGACTGAAGGAGGGGAGCGAAAATAAAGAGGAAGTGCTTTCTTATTGTTTTCTTTTTATCAAAATATTACCATTATTATAAACTATTTTCGTTAGGTTTGTTTCAAATATTTCAAGGTAAAATATGAGCTATTTAAATGTTAAATGTCAAACATGCACTGCATTGGTGCCAGAATTGTTTTGCAAAAGTCATAACCCAATAACCGATGCAATGGTCATTTATACACACACACACACACACACACACACACACACACACACACACACACACACACACACACACACACACACACACACACACACACACACACACACACACACACACACACACACACACACACACACGATGGCTTGCTGAGTTTTTCTAACCTCGTCATGCTGGGAGCGAGGGCCCTGGATTTGCGGACTCACTTTATGCTAAGGTTTGCCTGCAGGGAACTGAGCTCCGTGAGATCCAGTAACATGCCGAATACAACAGTTTTGTGTGCGGCTTTGGTGGGACACGCAAACCCGTCGAGTAGGTCATGCAGGGGTGCACAGGGAGGGGTGGACTAAGATTTGATAGACCCCAGTGAAAAGGGGGCTGAGATTTGGCAGATCTGAGTGGAAGGGGGGCCTTAGATTTGGCGAACACGAGTGAAAGGGGGGCTGAGATTTGGCAGACCTGAATGAAAGCGGGGGGGGGGTGGGGTGGGGGGTAGGCTGAGATTTAGCAGATCTGAGTTTAAGGGGGGCCTTAGATTCGATTTGGTGAACCTGAGTGAAAGGGGGGGCTGAGATTTGGAACATATGAGTGGAAGGGTTGCCTGTGATCTGGCACACCCGAGTAAAAACGGGGGTGGGGGGGGTGAGATTTGGCAGATCTGAGTGGAAGGGCGGACTGAGATTTGGTGGACCCGAGTGAAAGGGGGGGCTGAGATTTGGCAGATCTGAGTGGAAGGGGGACCTGAGATTTGGCAGACCCAAGTGAAAGGGGGGCCTTTGATTTGGCAGACCCAAGTGGAAGAAGGACCTGAAATTTGGCAGACCAGAGTGGAAGGGGGGCCTGAGTAATGGTGGATCTGAGTGAAGGGGGGCCTGAGATTTGGTGGAACCGAGTGGGAGGGGGGCCTGAGATTTGGTGGACCTGAGTGGAAGGGGATCCTGAGATTTGGTGGACCTGAGTGGAAGCGGGGCCTGAAATTTGGCGGCCCCGAGTAGGAGGGGGGCCCCTGAGATTTGGTGGACCTGAGTGGAAGGGGATCCTGAGATTTGGTAGACCTGAGTGGAAGGGGGGCTTGAGATTTGGCGGCCCCGAGTGGGAGGGGGGCCCCTGAGATTTGGTGGATCTGAGTGGAGGAGGGGCCTGAGATTTAGTGTACTTATGTGGGAGGGGCACCTGGGAAAGATGAGGACTTGTGGCGGTGACGCACGCATATACGTGTACATGCACGCGCACACACACACAAGCACACACTCACACACATGCATGGGTCGTGATTCGCACAATTATGGTTTATACACACGTTTGGCTTTGGTTTTGCTTTTGGTTTTTCTTTGGCATGGTTTGTTTTGTTTTGTGTGACATCATATGCTGTGTATTGCATGCACACATATTATGTTTATGCATTATATAAACCTATACATATTGTGCACATGTTGTGGTGTATACGCACATGTAATGCATGACTTATTGTACAGTGGTACATTGTGTGCACGTGCCTTGTGCATGACATATTGCACATATTTTGTGCACACACACACATGTACACACACACACACACACACACACACACACACACACACACACACACACATACACACACACACACACACACACTCCCAAATCCTCCTTCAGACCAGATCTCATGCCATCGTATTTTCCCCTGTTTGAATCACTTCTGTGCCGGGTTGCAGACCTTATGCGAGTGAGGTATATGTGTGAAGAGCACGTTTGTCTTACGCATCAGCAGCAATCTACACGAGATTTTGCTTCAGCAAGCTCATGTTGGACATTGCACTACACGTATCGGACATTGCACGTTGGTGGTTGTTGAAAAGTGAAGCAAACAATGCGAATACATTTATCTTGATTCCAATAAAAAGCTACATTTACTCATCGAACTACCAGAAATAATAGCACACAAACACAATAATATTGTTACAGACGCGGCTTTTAGATGTTATATTGACCGAGCGGTGGTGTATTTAACCTCGTCCGAACAGTTACTCCCCGATTAAAACCCGATTCCACCCGACGTTGACCAGATCGCCCCACAGATATTCAATCGGGAAATCTCTAAAGCGACCGAAAGAGAATGAAAAAGAAGAAGAAGAAGAATACGGAGGAAGAACAGATTTTATTATACACACACAAGCAATGGATGGAAGAAGCAGTAACACAGCGAATCGTTAACTTACACTATTCATTCTTACTTAACCCCAAGACAATGAGTAGGACAGGACGTTCACACTTACACAGGGGATATATGCAGGCAGGTAAGGCTTGAGATGGATTGCTTGAGAGGGAGGCAAGGTCGGGAGGCCGCAGTTCGCAATTCCTCGCGGTTTTGGCGGGAAACCCTCCGTCGTGTCTCCACTGCGGTAGACGTCACGCGCTGGTTCGGCACACCTGCTCCTTTTCTTGGGGTGGGGCCGTCTCCCTCCTTTCAGCGCGTCTCTCCAAAGCTGGTTTCCTTGACGAGTACCTCTCCTCTTTGGCTTGGAGCGTTTCGCATCTCACCGCCTCTTGGTGCAGTCTCTTTGCTCATCTCCCAAGGCCTCTCCAAGTCATCTCGCAGCTCATCTAGTAAAGCAGTCCCTTACAGTCGCTTTTATCACCTCGGGCGAAATCAAGCCGCCGGCTCCCAGGGCATGCCTACCGGGTCGCTCACCGCGGTGTTGATTGGCTGTTAGAGCTGGTTCACTCCTTCCCTCTTATGACGAGGTGGAGACACGCCTTTCTTCCCCAACCCTACCTCGTGGCCAATGGTGGTTTGAAGAAAACCGCCCAAAATGCGGAAGGCAATTGGAAGGGAGGTTTTGGGGAAATTGCAAGGGCCTACGCTTATTTTGTTTGATACAATGCAAAGTCAATCTAGTGGGAAAACACATATTTAGCCTACATGGAATAAGGAAATACACTATTTAAAAGATATATCGTGACCTGCGTGTAAGTTTCATGGAATTAACTAGGACGACGGTTGCGACCATTATTTACATTACCAGGGTGTTACCGTACCTTTTGTAACGTTCACATTGTAACGTTTTCACATTCGTTACACTTCCTCCAAAATTGTTACACTTCTCAAAAACCGTTACACTTCTCAAATTCGTTACACACTTCTCAAAATCGTTACACTGCACCCCCCTTTCTTCAGGCCCGTCCTCGGGCCTATTAAACTTTAACTTAGTGTGACACGTAGGTGTAATTCCCTCTACAATTAACCTGACCCTGAGTGTGACAATTTTAAAACACAAATAAGTATGTCCCCCTATTGCATTGCATCCTGTCTAACAGACTCACGCCCACAGCTAACCGAATTACGGAATTATTCTCAAACTATACATTTACGGTGGGGAGCATTATTTACAATGACGTGATTTCTTATTTACAACGCAACCCAGGACCTGTGTTTTTCTTTTTAGGGAACAAGAGAAAGAAATTCCTGTTGGGAGGGAGGAGACAGCACGCATTGCATCGATGCACCAGTACCAATACCACCAAAGCACCCAAAAGCACCAAAGCACCACAAAGCACCACAAGCACCACAAAGCACCATCCGGTGCGCAGTCACCATGGTTCATAATAAACACAACAAAACAACTGGTGGTGGTCTTCTCTTTCTCTGCTGGGCCGATGTTCTTCCCGACGTCTTCTGGCTTCATGCGGCCTATTTGTACATAATAAAAAGCACAACTTGTGTCCATTTTTATTTAGGGCCTCAGGGGCCAACTAAGGGTGGTCCACCTGTTTGGCATAGGTGCCACCTTACCGAGGTCCGCAAGCAAGATTCCCTGGCCACTATGGCCGGTCTCCAACAGAGGTGCCCTGCCCCAGAACCTGGGGTCCATCAAGTGGTACTTGGCCGCAGAACAGCGGTCCATACAGTGGTACATCAACGCAATGCATGCTGGTTCTGGGAATCTCGGGCGCACAATGGCCACCTCACGCACGCCCCCATCGGCACCCAATGGCGCACAGGTCATGTGGGAGACAAAAGAAAGACAATTGAGCGAGGGGTAAGGTCACAAGGGTACACGTCAATAAGGCAATGCAAGGCGAAATGCGTACGGAGGGCGAAGTGAGAAAGCTCGTCCCTACCGTACGTCACCCCCCTGTCACCTACCCTACCCTTACCCCATATGTACAAAATCTACACATTACCAATTCGTCACTACTGTCACGTCTTCCCCATATTTCCCCTATACCAAATTCGTCACCACAATCCCTCTACTTCAAAATTTGCCATCACCAATTCATCATCAATCCTCATAAGGAGGGAGAGATGGAATTACGCACAATGTCACACCCACGTCATGATGCGTCTCACAATCCAAACATTTGCATCATAAAAAATAATCAAAACATGGCATGGTGTGGAGTACCTGTCACCTCAGGTGAGTGGATGCAGATGGTGCGAGGAGATCCTTCATCCTAACTATTTTCTAAATTACTTTAACACACTTTACACTACCCGGGGTCTCTCCCTGCCAATCCATTGGCCAACTTACACTATGGGTTCTAAAAACCAATTCCCATTGACCAAACTGTGGTGCTTCTCCATTTGGGGTCTCACTCCCCCGATTCATCTCCCGGTGCTCTAGCACAATTTCTGGGCTGCGACGTGTACCTCTCCCAGCAGGTCTACCCACCTGCACACCTCCACCACTGTAGTTGCCACCCGAGCTTACCTAGCTCCTCACCCTAACCTAACTAACTGGGGACAGCCCCTCTCCTGGCTCTGTCACCCCATGGTGCCCTCTGGCACTGGGCTACCCGGGTCCGTCCTCCGGATCCTCGGGCCCCATCCACAACAACTACTACCGCCTCCCAGAGCCCACCTGCGGCCTCACCTGGCCGACATCCTCACAGTGGTGGAGTGCCCAAACCAACTACACACACTAACAGGCTACACGCCCAGCCATTTCCACAACACTAATGCACCCATCCACATACCATTCTGCCACCCGCACCACAGATGCCAATATCCAACCACAATTTACCTGTACCCTCTACCTAACACTTACACTACCCGCCCCGGGTATCCGTGATGGGGGTCCACTCTTCCCCCATTCACACCTTCGCACCATCCACTCCACTCCACAATTTCCACCATTCTCACTCCACGACCATCCATTCCAATACTCCAGATATTCCACACTACCATTTATTCCACACAGCCACATACACCTATTGTTGCACACCTGTGCCCTCACACCTGGTGCCACCTGCACCCTCCTTTCTTCCTGGACCATTTGGTCAACACAACACGCAATCACCACTACTCCCTCATACACTGCTCCACACACCTGTTCAGTTGCACACCTGTGCAATCACACCTGTTCCATTCTCACCTGTTCAATCCTCACACACACGGCATCATCTCAGCTAACTACTCCCCTCTGAAACTTGCGCTTCCCAGTCGTCCCTTTAAACTATTGCGCTCCCACGTCATTATAATCCACACTAATCTACCTGCGTCCCCACTACAGGTATCAGTCACTAACTAAACTTAACGTTACCTAATGTCATCTCCGCTAGATCCCTAACAATATAACCTAACCCACCCGGGCTAGTTTCCACTGCCATACACCCCATAATCTATTGCGCATTTGCCCCACATCTGTGAGGGATGGTGGATTTGCCATCCCACCACATCGGGGGTCTCTCTATCAATTTTGCTTGTCCAAATTCCAACCAATTCAAAAATTTTCCATTTACTGCCAATTCTATTCACTTTTCTAAATTTCGTTTCAAATCACTACCATCATCATCCGTCTACTTATTACATCCTCTCGGTGCGCCAATTCACATCTACAGCCCGGCTTCGTACAGCCGAGCAATGAACGCGGATTCTTTTGTGCTGGCGGCTGGATGCGTCCCGCATTCGGGGCAGGGGCGGGGGCTTACCCGGGCCGAGATCCCACGCATCACCTCGGCGTGGAGCCATCCATTGTCCCGATCTCGACCTGCCGGCACGTCTCAACAAAACGTGGTCGCCATAACGACCCTTCCTATCCAGCTGCCCGCTCCGCCTAGTGGAGCCCGGACGCGGCCGTTGCAAGCGAGGCACAGCGTGGATCGCGTACGGCGGTTCTTTCGAAACCGCCGTGGTTCGGATCCCCGCTGGTCCTCGCGGCACGCGAAGCTGCCCGACGCGCACCGAGGGCCCGATTCGGCTATAAGTCGCCCTAACCTCTAACCTGGTTACCGTCGACGCTTCACCTGGATTCTTACAAGCATACGCTACCCCTTTCTTGCTCATACATGCAGCTGTTCCCATTCTCCTCGTACCTTTCCTTACACACCTCGGTACACTCATTCCGCTCGCCGACTTGGTCACACACCTGACCACCGAACACTTTGGCACACATTCGTTGGTCGCACACCTCACCAACACACCTCTTCGCGCCCCCTCCTCGGTCACTTCCTCTGTGACAATCACAGGTGTGCTCTCATTCGCACACCCAACCACGTGCCTCACCACCAACTCAAATGTGCCTTCCCACACACGCTCTACCATTCCAGGTGTGCATCCTTCCATTCCAGGTGTACATCCTCGCTCACCTGTCATAACCAACTCACGCTCCGTTTCACTCTCACTACTCTCACCTCCATTCTTGACCGCGCACTCACCCTTACTCTCGACAGCACACTCTTTCCTCATGCACCTGTCCGTTACACACCTTTCTCGCGCACACCCTCCCGTTACATCCTCTGTAACACTCACCACAGGCGTACACTTCCTCGTTACATTCTCTGTAACACTCACCACAGGTGTACACTCTCTCGTTACATCCTCTGTAACACTCACCACAGGTGTACACTCTCTCGTTACTTCCTCCGTAACACTCACCACACCGCGCTTCCATGTACCCCCTCGCACACGCGCTTCGACCAACTCACTCCTGACGGCACACTCACTCCTCGGCGTGCACTTTTTCCTCACACACCCCATGGTCGGACATTCTCGCACACCTCTTTTTTCGCACACCAGACCTGTCGCACACTTCACCAACGGCCTTTCACGAACACCCGGATCCAAACCAATCCCCAAGCCGACTGAAGCTTTCCTCACATCATATACCTTGCCACTCACCTCCGTACTTCGTCGTCGCACCTCCTCTGCCACCTGCAAACTTTTTATTTGGTTAGTGAGCACCTCATCATGATTTGAACACAGACCTTGTACATATTCCATTACCTCCTCCTGGATTTCTCTCTTAGTTTCTGTCCGTCCCTTCTTAATTTCACTCACCTCTTCTTCCACTTCCTCTAGTTTTTGTTTAACCTCTTTTATTTCTCGGTGCGTCTCCTCAAGTTCGTCCTCTAGGGCTACCGTGACCGTCTCTATGTGCATCCTCACCTGCCGGTCCTTTGTCTCCATTATCTCTGTCACCTCGTCCACCCTCATTGTCAGTTCCTCCCGTACCATCTGACATTGCCTCTGTGTCGCTATTAATTCGTTTTTAATTTCTTTTTGTGTCGCCTTTAACCCTCCGAGTACTGCAGTGTTCCTTTGAACCTGCTCCACTAATTTCGTTTGTCCCTCTGTCAGCTGTTCCACCTCCTCCGTCAGATCTTCTATTCCCCCTTGTAACTTAGCCGTATTATTTCTCACCTCTTTCTCCATACGCTTCTCACCTCGCTTTACCTCCTCGCGCAGCCCCGAAACCTCCTCACTTACCCCTCGTCGTATTTCCTCCATCTCTTTTGTAGATGCCACCCTCATCTGTCCCAATTCATCCCTCTGAGCATCCAGTTTGGTTTCTACCCCGATTTTCACCTCCTCTATTTGCTCTCCCATTTGTTTGATTTCCCTGGCAGATTGTTCCCCTATTTCCCGCAATTTGTCCTCCATCCTATTTTCTAACCCCATTAACCCATTTTTCACCCCCTCTAACTGATTCTCCTGGGCAGCCATTCTGTTTTCCACCCCTGTTAACCCATTCTTTACCTCTTTTATCCCGTTGTCTAACCCCTCAAAATTATTGTCGAACTTCCCAAATTTCTTGTCTAACTCCTCACCGGTACCCCTCGCTTCGTCCCTCATTACCCCCATTTGGTTTCCCATTACCCTCATTTGCTCACCCTGAGCATCCATTTTTGCTTCTAGCCCCATATTTGCCATTAGTATGGTTGCATTAATCTGCGCCATGAGGTCCCGCACATCAATTCCCGCTATTTGCGCAGCGGGCGCGGCTACCCCGCGCTCGTACGAGCCGCCACTTTGTGCGTCTGATACCACGTGCGCGAGAGCGCCATTTTGTGCACCTGATACCCCCTCAACCACATTGCCAATGTTCTCCTCCTCCCTTTCCTCCACATACATTTCCCCGAGGTCCTGGGTGGATTCCACCCTGTCTATCTCTCCCACCGACATCCGATCGCCTTGATTGTCCATGGCGCGATCTCAAAATTCGGGTTTTATATTTTCGTAAAACAAAATCAAATTTCGCCGTTATAATTTCGAGCGCGTGAAACGCGCTCCGGATCGAATTCTACTTCCCAACACCAATTGTTACCCTAATGGTACAATTGGTGTTCCAAAATTTGGGCCTAACAAATTTAGTCCCAGGTCCGAATCCAACTCCTCGACACCAATTGTTACTGTACTAACACAATTGGTGTCCAAAATTTGGGCTAAATAAATTTAGTCCCAGGTTCGAATCCCACCTCCTGACTCCAAATGTTACAGACGCGGCTTTTAGATGTTATATTGACCGAGCGGTGGTGTATTTAACCGCGTCCGAACAGTTACTCCCCGATTAAAACCCGATTCCACCCGACGTTGACCAGATCGCCCCACAGATATTCAATCGGGAAATCTCTAAAGCGACCGAAAGAGAATGAAAAAGAAGAAGAAGAAGAATACGGAGGAAGAACAGATTTTATTATACACACACAAGCAATGGATGGAAGAAGCAGTAACACAGCGAATCGTTAACTTACACTATTCATTCTTACTTAACCCCAAGACAATGAGTAGGACAGGACGTTCACACTTACACAGGGGATATATGCAGGCAGGTAAGGCTTGAGATGGATTGCTTGAGAGGGAGGCAAGGTCGGGAGGCCGCAGTTCGCAATTCCTCGCGGTTTTGGCGGGAAACCCTCCGTCGTGTCTCCACTGCGGTAGACGTCACGCGCTGGTTCGGCACACCTGCTCCTTTTCTTGGGGTGGGGCCGTCTCCCTCCTTTCAGCGCGTCTCTCCAAAGCTGGTTTCCTTGACGAGTACCTCTCCTCTTTGGCTTGGAGCGTTTCGCATCTCACCGCCTCTTGGTGCAGTCTCTTTGCTCATCTCCCAAGGCCTCTCCAAGTCATCTCGCAGCTCATCTAGTAAAGCAGTCCCTTACAGTCGCTTTTATCACCTCGGGCGAAATCAAGCCGCCGGCTCCCAGGGCACGCCTACCGGGTCGCTCACCGCGGTGTTGATTGGCTGTTAGAGCTGGTTCACTCCTTCCCTCTTATGACGAGGTGGAGACACGCCTTTCTTCCCCAACCCTACCTCGTGGCCAATGGTGGTTTGAAGAAAACCGCCCAAAATGCGGAAGGCAATTGGAAGGGAGGTTTTGGGGAAATTGCAAGGGCCTACGCTTATTTTGTTTGATACAATGCAAAGTCAATCTAGTGGGAAAACACATATTTAGCCTACATGGAATAAGGAAATACACTATTTAAAAGATATATCGTGACCTGCGTGTAAGTTTCATGGAATTAACTAGGACGACGGTTGCGACCATTATTTACATTACCAGGGTGTTACCGTACCTTTTGTAACGTTCACATTGTAACGTTTTCACATTCGTTACACTTCCTCCAAAATTGTTACACTTCTCAAAAACCGTTACACTTCTCAAATTCGTTACACACTTCTCAAAATCGTTACAATATACACCAAAAGTCCTGGGACAGTTTTGCATTGATGATAATTGTCCACACACATGTTTAACTGGCATAACACCATTCATATCATCAACAGGAAGTTTAAATAGCTATGGAAAAAAGTGCAATTGTTCAGTTTCAGAGCATCATGTTGCAGAAGAAGTTTTATCAAAGGAGTGCCAATGAGGAATGATGAATCATCAGCGAGTGGGAACTTCAACTGTCTTAGAAATCCCCATGAGGATCCAACCATAATTGTTGATCAGGCAGGCCATCAAAAATAATTTGTGGAGACATAATAGAGAACTCCAGTAGGCGATGAGAGTTCAGGGAGTCATTGGGATGTGGCGCAATGACAAGTACAGCTCAATGCGCAATACGTCCCATAGAATATCAAGGAATAACAGGGGCGCATATGCCTTTCATCAGTGTGGTCCATCGCATAGAATTGTGTGGTGTGGTGCTGATAACGGGTGTGTTGGAGCATCTAAATGTGGAACCAGGTTTTACGGAAGGTCTGTCAGTTGCTTTTAAACACCATATAGGGGTTTGACCACAGCGGCCACAAAATATGCAAGAACGATAGGGAGCACACAGACAAGTGCTCGCCTCACTATCCATAATAAACCATCAGTTTAAATTACAAAGTCAAAACAGAATGAATGCATTAATTTTTTAATTTTTTTGTATACAGAATTGACGCTCGTGGAAGAGCGAACACATTGAACATGAAAACATGCACAGACACATAAAACATGCAATGAAGGGAGCGGGAGAGAAGAGGGGGGGAGAGGGAAGCACACAAGCACAACAACAGAAGAGGACAGGGACGTCAGTGGATTTGTGGAAGGGGGAGGGCTGGGGAGGAGGGAGGGTTACACGGTATAAAGCAAATGAATGCCACTAGGAATTTCAGGAAAGAAGTTGGGGATTGAAAGAGGCGGATTTTGGGGTGTTTTAACGGGGGTAGAAAATATCAAGGTTTTGGATGGGGGACGATAAGAGATTGTGGTGAACAGCTGTTTTAAAGACCTGGAGGGAGGAGTGGGATTGAAGAGAGTGTGGGTGGTTGTTCCAGAGGCGGGAGAAAAGAGGATTGAAAGAGTGAAGGTGAGCAGAGAGTCTTGATTTTGGCAGTTTCATCAGAAGAGGGTTGCTGGCAGATCTTGTGCGACCTGCAGGAATATTTGTGGGACAGAGCATAGACAGAGCAGAGGGAGCAAGGCCGGAGAGGAGTCGGTAGAAGACAGGATGACCATCAACCTGCCTATGCGTGACACTGTAGTGAGAGAGAGAAAGGCTCTCAGAATCAGCTTCCAGAGGGAAGAGCAGTATTACATTGAGCTGCGGATGAAATCTTTGTATGTGGTGAGGAGTGCGCAGAAAGGACTTCGCACAACGGAGGATGCCAAGTCGGCGACTGGCTTTGCAGGCCAGCTTGGAAATGTGGTTTTCCCAGGAAAGATCATGGCAGATAGTGAGACCCAAAAGCTTGAGTGACAGAACTTCTAGATGTTGGCTAAACTGTTGGCTAAAATCATTCGCTAATCTTTGTAGGTATCATAGGTGAGGTTTTAAAAATGTCCAACAGGTGGTGATCACGGTTTCCGAAAGGGGAGCATCTTAATTTTGGCAATATGAAACGGCTTTCAAGTTGTAGCGGCTACCGCTGGGTTTTCACAATCGCCTTGCACCTATCAAGGACGCGGAGCGATCACCATGCCGGGCTCGTCCAGGACGCCCGGGCAGGCCCGCGCTCAACTTGCCAGGCCTCGGTCGGGACGCCCGGGCATGCCCGGGCATGCCCGGGCAGGATCGCCCTCAACTTGCCAGGCCGCAGCCAGGACGCTGGGCCACGCCCCCTCTCGCCTTTCCTGGGCAAACACTCCGGGATAATATGTATATATATTGCTGCCCGATAAACGGGCTTTTCAGAGTGCCTGAGTGTTTGGTTTGATTAAAGCAACTCGGATGAATTCCAGCTTTTTGTCGCGTCCATTCTTCCGATCGACGTGGGAGCCCCAGCTCCTTCATTGGTGACCTACCGACATGGACACGGCAGTCGCCCTTAAACTGCCTACCTTCTGGGAGGCTCACGTGGCGGTTTGGTTCGCACAGGCGGATTCCCTGTTCGCCCTGCGAGGCATCACGGCCGACGACACCCGCTTCCACCATGTGGTAGCAGCGCTCGGTTCGGCCACCGCGGCCTGCGCCCTGAGCCTCCTCGAGAGCCCGCCAGCCGCTGACAAATACGGCGCGATTAAGAAGCTTCTCCTCGACGCTTTCGTCCTCCCATCGGCGGAACGCGCACGGCGCCTGCTCGACCTGCCCGAGCTGGGCGACACGCGCCCTTCCGAGCGAATGGACTACATGCTTTCACTGCTCAGCGAGCACTCTCCGGCATTCCTGTTCCGGGAGCTGTTCCTCCGTCAGCTGCCTAACCCGGTACGCCTCGCCCTGGCAAGCACGACGATCACAGATCCCCGGGCCCTTGCCAGAGAAGCCGACAAGATCTCCGCCACAGGACAGCGCATCGCAGCGGCGACATGGGACCCACCGCCGTCCGACGCAACACCCATGGCGCCCGAGCACCCAGCACGGTCGACGACCGAACTGCCGACGCAATTGGCGGCCGCTACACCGAGCCGACCACCTCCAGCACGACGACCGGGGCCTCCACCTGACCAAGCGTGGTGTTACTATCATGCCAGGTTCGGACAGAAGGCCCGGACATGCCGACCCCCGTGCACCTTCGGCAGGCTGGGAAATGGCCGGGCCGGCGTTCATTACCAGCCATGAGCGCCGGCCACAAGGGCAACTTACTGTTCATCACGGATAAAGCGTCCGGACGGCGCTTCCTGTGCGACACCGGCGCCCAACTGAGCGTCATACCCGCCTCTGACCAGGACAGGCAATCCGCGGTTTGCGGCCCCTCCTTGGTTGCGGCCAACGGATCGACCATCCGCACCTTCGGCCCGCGCAACGTCACCTTCTGCTTCGGCGGCCAACACTTTGCTTGGACGTTTGTAACCGCAAACGTGCCCATGGCTCTGCTAGGCGCCGACTTCCTCTGCGCACACGGACTGCTGGTGGACGTCCAACGGCGTCGTTTAATCAACGCCGAAACCTTCAGCTCCCTGGTATGCACATTGAGCAGCTCCGCGCCGACCGAGCTGGCATGCGCCGTCTGGCGGCGAACGAGTTTGCTCGCCTGCTCACGGAGTTCCCGGCCCTCACGCGGCCGACGTTTTCGGCCGTCGCAGTACGGCATGGGATCGAGCACCACATACCAACCACGGGCCCGCCGGTCTACGCCAGGGCCCGCCGCCTCGACCCAGCCAAGCTCGCCGTGGCGAAGGCTGAATTCGACGCGTTGGAGCACCTCGGCATCGTGCGGCGCTCCAATAGCGCGTGGGCCTCGCCACTGCACATCGTGCCAAAGCCGGGGGGTGGATGGCGCCCGTGTGGCGACTACCGCCGTCTCAATGACGCTACCACCCCCGACAGGTACCCGATCCCGCATATCCAAGACATCTCCGCCCGTCTGGCGGGACGGGTCATTTTTTCGAAAATTGATCTCATACGGGGATATCACCAGGTACCTGTCAGGGCGGCCGACGTCCCTAAAACGGCAGTCATCATGCCGTTCGGCTTATTCGAATTCTTGCGGATGCCGTTTGGTCTCAAGAACGCGGCTCAGGCGTTCCAGCGCTTGATGGACGGCGTGCTGCGTGACCTGCCGTTCCTTTTCGTTTACCTGGACGACATCCTCGTCGCCAGCACGTCCCGGGCCGAGCACCTCCTCCACCTCCGAACACTGTTCGGGCGCCTCAGCGAGCACGGCCTCATCGTCAACCCGGCCAAATGCCACTTCGGCACGACGGCCGTTGATTTTTTGGGCCACCACATCACCAAGAACGGGGCCGTGCCGCTGCCAACCAAGGTCGAGGCTATCACCACGTTCCCGCGTCCCCGCACCATAAAGGCCCTGCAGGAATTCCTGGGAATGGTGAATTTTTATCACCGCTTCGTGCCCCACGCTGCTCAACTCATGCGGCCCCTCTACGAAGCCCTCCGGGGCAAGCCGGCCAAGCACGACATCGCCTGGTCCGCAGCAATGGATGCGGCCTTCCAAAGCTCAAAGCGGGCCCTCGCCGACGCAACACTGCTCGCTCACCCGGTGCTCAACGCTCCCATCGCCCTCACCACGGATGCCTCCGACTACGCGGTGGGCGCCGTACATGAGCAATGGGTGAACGGGGTTTGGCAGCCACTCGCTTTTTTCAGCCGGCAGCTCCGGCCGAACGAGCTCAAATACAGCACGTTTGACCGGGAGCTCCTCGGTCTACACCTGGCCGTCCGCCATTTCCGCCACCTCCTGGAGGGCCGACCTTTCACGGCGTTCGTCGACCACAAGCCGTTGGTTTACGCCATGGCCAAGGTCACGGAGCCGTGGTCGGCCCGCCAACAGCGCCACCTCTCCGCCGTGTCGGAGTTTACCACGGACATCCGGCACGTCGCCGGCAAAAACAACGCCGTGGCCGACTGTCTTTCCCGGGCCAGCGCGAACGCGGTCCACCTGGGCGTGGACTTTGCGCTTATGGCGGCGGATCAAACCACCGACACCACGGTGCAAGCCCTCTGGGCAGCGGACACGGGCCTCCGCCTGGCCGACATCCCCTTCGCGGACACTGTCCTGCTCTGCGACGTCTCCCAAGGCCAGCCTCACCCCATCGTGCCCGTCACCTGGCAACGCCGCATCTTCGCCTCTACACGGCCTTTCCCACCCGGGCCGGAAAGCTTCCCAGAAGCTGGTGTCGGCGCGATTCGTCTGGCACGGCCTTTGTCGGGACGTCCGCGATTGGACCAGCACCTGCACGGCCTGCCAACGGGCCAAGGTCCACCGACACACCCAGGCCCCGCTGGCACCTTTCACCATGCCCGAACGACGTTTCGACCATGTCAACGTGGATCTGGTGGGCCCCCTCCCCCCGTCACGGGGGTTCACACACCTGCTCACCATGGTGGACAGGACCACCAGGTGGCTGGAGGCCGTTCCCCTCGTCTCCACCACCACCGCCGACGTGGCGCAGGCTTTCATCGCCACCTGGGTCGCCCGCTTCGGCGCACCGGCGGACATCTCGTCAGACCGCGGACCACAGTTCACCTCCGAGCTGTGGGGCGCGGTCGCCCGCAACCTGGGGGTCAAGCTCCACCGTACTACGGCCTACCACCCCCAAGCAAACGGGTTGTGCGAGCGATTCCACCGCTCCATGAAGGCCGCGCTCATGGCCGGCCTTCAAGACGGCGGTTGGGCCGACCGGCTGCCGTGGGTCCTTTTGGGCCTCCGCACGGCCCCCAAGGAGGACCTCCAGGCATCCACCGCCGAGCTTGTCTATGGCCAGGCGCTACGCGTCCCGGGCGAATTTGTGCCCGACGCTACCAGTCCCTGGTCCGCAGCTCACCAGCGCTCGGACCTCCAGGAGGCCGCCCGACGGTTTGCTCCCGTGCCAACATCCCACCACGGTGACCCCCAGTCCTACGTCCCCCCAGCACTTCACACAGCGGAGTATGTTTTTGTGCGTCACGACGCACATCGGGGGCCACTCCGGCCGCCGTACAACGGGCCCTTCCGGGTGCTGCGACGGGACGACAAGTCGTTCGTCATCGACATCGGCGGCAGGTCGGACCGGATTGCGGTGGACCGCCTCAAGCCGGCGCACGTGGACGTCGACCACCCACCACGGGTGGCCCTTCCGCCGCGGCGAGGCCGCCCCCCGTCCACGGTGCCCCCCACTCGACCGCCCACCACCACACCGGACCCCCTCCCACGACCCGCCAGGGGTCGCTTCGGCCGGGTCATCAGGACCCCCCTCAAATTGACCCTGCCGGTGCAAGTCGATTCTGGGGGGACGTGTGTAGCGGCTACCGCTGGGTTTTCACAATCGCCTTGCACCTATCAAGGACGCGGAGCGATCACCATGCCGGGCTCGTCCAGGACGCCCGGGCAGGCTCGCCCTCAACTTGCCAGGCCGCAGCCAGGACGCTGGGCCACGCCCCCTCTCGCCTTTCCTGGGCAAACGCTCCGGGATAATATGTATATATATTGCTGCCCGATAAACGGGCTTTTCAGAGTGCCTGAGTGTTTGGTTTGATTAAAGCAACTCGGATGAATTCCAGCTTTTTGTCGCGTCCATTCTTCCGATCGACGTGGGAGCCCCAGCTCCTTCAAAGTACTGGATACAGCTTGGGGTAAAGACCACACACTGGAAGTGGTGATATCAGATTATTCCCAACTACTTGTGGGGTTGGCCAAGGAAAGTTTTTGTCTTTCACGAACAGGCTGGCCAGGCTTCATGCTCGAATGAAGGTGTGCAGGAATATGGAATTTGTTCAGGGCACCAGCGCCAACTCGCCTACTCTTCGCAAAAACACAGTGGAATTTTCCATGTCCACAAACTAACACAAACTTTGAAGCTATGTCCTGCCTGTGAAGCACCAATTTGACAGATTTTATTTGCTAATCAAAGCCACAATAGATAGGTGGAAAGAAGGTGCAACATTCTGTCAGTCCGCCATGACATGCTGAACCATGTATCTATCTATAATTCCACTAATCTCTGTCTGTGTGTGTGTGTATGCGACCGCTGTTTCTCGACAACTACCGGTCCGATATACTTGAAACTTGCCAGGTATATTGCTGGGGACCCGAGGATGTGCCTTTTCAAGGTTTCATATTAATCGGACAAGTAGTTACCGAGCTATGTCCAAAAAACGATTCAACCAATCAGAGAGCAGCGAGCTATCACGTGTGCCGAACGTGCCGAACAGACTCTGCCTCGGACGGCACATTTGAGAGCGTATTCATTTATTTCACGTTGGCAAACTATGTTGGCGTTAAACTATGTTTTAAAACTAATTAAAACTACTTTGCGATTCATCGTAACTGCGATTCGTAACTGCCGTTCGCTTTGGCTTTGCGAATGGACCAAACCATTTCATGTAAATAGAGGGGGGGGATTGTCACCGTACTCGCAAGCCGTTCGCTTTGGACCAAACCATTTCATGTAAATAGAGGGGGGGGATATAATTTTAGATATAGATATAGTACGGGCATGCCCTAGTATGTACAATGCCTTCATTACCTCCGCCACCAAAGGTGAATGGAGGTTATATTTTCACCCCTGTCTGTCTGTCTATTTGTTTGTCCATTTGTGCGTTTGTTTGTGAACAACATATCACAAAAGGTTGTGGGCGAATTAGGACGAAATTTGCAGAGAGGTAACGTATGTGACAAGGACGAAATTATTATATTTTGGTGAAGATCCAGATTCGGATCCGGCTACTAGAATTTTTTAAAGTGATTCTTCACCATTGTGAGATAGAGCCGAAAATGATATGCTTGTATTATGCTTGCTTGCAGGATATCTCAAAAAGTTGTGGACAGATTTGGACAAACCTTGGTGGACATGTTGGGTGTGTGACAACAACTAATCAATTCGATTTTGGTGAACATCTGAATATGGATTCGGATATGTGAATTATTACATTTTTAAAGTGATTCTTCAGCATTGGGGGATAGGGCAAAAACGATGCATAGCAGGATATCTCAAAAAGTTGTGGACGAATGGTTTTGATTAAATGTGATTCTGTATTGTGATTTTCTGCTCTATTCTAGGATACAAAACGTAAACTGTTCACCTGGTGGAGGTATGCTCTCTACTGAGTGCCGTTCTAGTTCAGAAAGTATTCACGCCACTTGACCTTTTTCACATTTTGTTGTGTTCCAGCCTGAATTGAAAATGGATTGTATTGAGATTTTTTTGTCACTGATGTCCACATAATACCCCATAATTTTTACGTGGATTTTCTTTTACTTTTACAAAAGAATAAAAATTAAATACAGAAATATCAAACTTACATAGGTATTCAACCCCCTGAATTAATACTTTTTTTTATTTTTTTTGTATACAAGATCGAGGCTCATGAAAGAGCTAACATTAATCACACAAAAAGTCAAACCGACACAGAAAACACAAAAAATAAGGGGAGCGGTAGACAAGATGGGGAGAGAGGGGGAAGGACACAAACACAACATTTGAGAGCAGGGACATCAGGAGAAATGTGGGAGGGGGAGGGCTTGGGGGGAGGTGGGAGAGGTATAAAACATATGAATACTGCAAGGACTTCCAGGAAAGAAGTTGGAATTTCCAAAAAAAAAAGTGTATCTGGGGTGAATTAGCGGGGGTAGAAAAGATCAAGGTTTTGGATGGGGGAAGATAAGAGATGGTGGTGAACAGATGTTTTAAAGACCTGGAGGGAGGAGTGGGATTGAAGGGAGTGGGGGAGTTTGTTCCAGAGTTGGGAGAAAAGGGGAATGAAAGCGTGAAGGTGAGCAGAGAGCCTAGATTTTGGCAGTTTAACCATAAGAGGGTTGCAGGCAGATCTTGTGCGACCTGAAGGAATATTGGGGGAACAGAGCACAGAGAGAGCTGGGGGAGCAAGGCCGGAGAGGAGTCGGTAGAAGACAGAAAGACCACCAACCTGCCTGCGGTGAGTGAGTGAAAGGCCCTCGGAGTTAACTTCATCGCAGGAGATTCCAAAGATTCTGAAAGCTTTGGTTTCAACAGCGTGAAGCCGAGCTAGGTGTGAGGCAGGAGCACCAGCACAGAGGGAGGAACAGTATTCCATTGAGCTGTGGATGAAAGCCTTGCATGTGGTGAGGAGCTCAGGTGTGCCAAGGAAGGACTTCGCACGACGGAGGATGCCCAGTCGGCGACTGGCTTTGGAGGCCAGCTTGGAAATGTGGTTTTCCCAAGGAAGATCATGGCAGATAGTGAGACCCAAAAGCTTGAGCGACAGAACTTCTTGGAGAGGATTGTTGAGAAAGTAGATGGGAGGGTTTTCCAGTCGGTCCTTTCGGAGAGACATTGTAAGAGTGTGAGATTTGTCAGGATTGAAAGACATGTTCTACTTGTTTGACCAGTCTGTGATTTTGTCCAGGTCTGCAGAGAGTGAGGAGGCTGCAGACTGCCGATCTGAGGGATGAGGAATGGAGCGGCAGATAGTGGAGTCATCAGCAAAGAGATAGAGAGGATTTTCCAGAGAGTCGGAGAGATCATTGATGAAGACTAGAAATAGCACAGGGCCCAGAACACTACCTTGGGGAACTCCAGCCAGAACAGGCAGGGGAGATGAGAGAAATCCATTCAGGGCCACATGTTGCCTATGACCAGAGAGGAAGTCCACAAGCCATGAGTGGAGATTTCCATGGATACCATAGGAGGAGAGTTTGGTGAGCAGAGCTGGGAGCCAGACCGTATCGAAGGCACGTGATATGTCAAGTGAGACAGCTCTGATTTCCTGTTTGGCATTGAGGACCTCCATCCATTGTTGAGACAGCAGAATCAACATGTCCAGAGTAGAATGACCTGGTCTGAATCCAAATTGATGATCAGAGATCAAGTCATTGGAGAAGAGGATGGATTTGATATCCGAAGCAATGATGGATTCCATGACTTTGCTGATAATTGGAAGCAGGTTGATTGGTCTGTAGTTGCAAGGATCTGTTTTTGCACCTTTTTTGTGCAAAGCGGTAATGTTTGCTGATTTACAAGATGCTGGCAGATGACCTTGAGCAAAATAGAGGGTGAAAAGAACAGAGAGAGGGTGAGATAGAGTGGCAGATCAGGATTTTAGGACCCGTGGGCTGATGCCATCTGGTCCAGTTGCAGAATCAGAGTCGAGGTTTGACAAAAACTTCTCCACCTTGTCAGGAGAGAAGGACACAGAGTCCAGGAGCAGTTGGCTTCGACTGGGAAAGGTGGGAACAGAGAGAGATGGGTTTGGGACACAAGATTTTGAGGCAAACACAGAGTTGAGGCATTCGGCTTTGTCACGTGCGGTGTCAACTGTGTAGCCATTTGAGGTAAGGGAGGAGATGGAGTGGGAGCAAACACCAGAAACGGATTTGACCAGATGCCACCAGGATTTGGAGGAAGGAGACAGGTTTGAGAGTTCAATCATGAGTGTGGAGAGATAGTGCTTCCTGGCACTCCTGAATGTAGACACACACTTGTTCCGAGCTTGGTGGAAGGAACTGAGATTGCCTTCATTTGGATTAGCCTTCCAAGAGGCAAAGGCAAGTTGTTTCAGGGTAACTGCCTCACCACAAGATTCAGTGTACCATGGACGGGAGGAAGGGTAAGACAACTGAAGACAAGATGGGATAAATCTGTGCATGAGAGAGAGCAGTTTGCTTTGGAAGAATTCCCAGGAAGAATTGATGTCAGAGGCAGTGGAGATGGGAGACCAGACCAGATGATTGATGGCTGCTTGCAGACCGTGCCAGTCAGCCTGAGTGAAATGCCAGACTCGTCGGCACTGAGGAGGCTCTCTGAGAATGGCCGGAGAGATGTCCACATTAACAAGCACATGATCAAAAGAACCGATTGGAGCAGAAGAAGAGCAGCAAACGTTTGCAGGGAAGTTAGTCATAACCAATTCCAGAAGAGAAGATACTCCATTGACTGAGATCCGGGTCAGGAAATTGACAGATTGTGGCAGTCCCAATGAGTCGCAGAAGTCCTTTGCTGAGGTGCCATGGCTGGTGAGAGATGAACCCACACCCAGCCAGCTGGCATGATGACAGTTGAAGTCACCACATATGAGGAAGAGAGAGTTTGGATGAGTTGATAGAAGTTGGTCCATGTTGTCCGACAGCGAAATGTAAATGGAGTCATCACTGTTTGGAGGACGGTACAGAACACATATGAACAAAAAGTGGGAGCAGAGAGGAAGCCGTAGCCAGAGGTACTCCTGGGATTGGGGTGGAGAGAGGGCAGTGCAAGGAGAGTGAGGAAGAGAGTTTTTGATAAAGATAGCCACCCCACCACCAGGACGACGCTCAGGGCTATCATACTGGAGGAGGGAGTAACCAGGACGAGATATTAAGGAATCAGAGACATCTTGAAGGAGGAAAGTTTCTGTTAAGCAGATCAAGTCTGGATTGTCAGAAGCAACCTCAATGGAGAGATCAATCAGGTTTGAGCGAAGGCCCTGGATGTTTGAGGTCCATACCGTTAATGAGGAGAGAGGGGGAGCATCGGGTGCAGGACAGGGGGGGTGGAGGGGTCGGGTCAGATGAAGGATGAGAGGGGGAGGTTGGAAGAGCAGTTGATAGTGTCAGAGATTACAGAAGAGTTACAAGAAAGGGAAGGATGAGGAGGACGAAAGGTTTGATGGCGATGGGATGAGGTACAGTGAGGGGTTGTTTGAGGGGGGGCAGAGGAAAGTAGAAGGTTGGGGGAGGTGGAGGTATGAGATAGAAGGGAGACGAAGTGGGGAGGAGGCAGCTTTGAGAAGGAGGTGGGAGGAGGGAGAATTTGGGAGGGATGGTTGGGGGGGAGATTTGAATGGTAGGGGTGGGGGGGTGTTTTGAATGGTAGGGGCAAGGGGGGAGTTTAGGAGGGGAAGGGCAAGGGGGAGTTTAGGAGGGGAGGGGCAAGGGGGGATTTTAGGAGGGGAGGGGCAAGGGGGGAGATTTGGAGAGGAGGGGAAAGGTGGGAGATTTGGAGGGGAGGGGCAAGGGGGGAGTTTAGGAGGGGAGGGGGCAAGGGGGGAGTTTAGGAGGGGAGGGGCAAGGGGGAGATTTGGAGGGGAGGGGCAAGGGGCACAAAGCCGCTATTTGTTAGAAGCGGCTTTGGCAGCGTATACAGATTCGAGTCTTCTTGGGTATGTCTGTGTCAGCTTTGTGCACATCTGTATTTGGGGAGTTTTCCCCATTCTTCCTTGCAGATTTGCTCAAGCTCTGTCAAGTTGGATCGGGAGCGTCAGTGAACAGCAATCTTCAAGTCTTTCCACAGATTCTCAATGGGATTCAAGTCTTGGCTTTGGCTGGGCCACTCAAGGACTTTCATCTTCTTGTTCTGACGCCATTCCAATGTTGCTTTGTCTGTATGCTTGGGGTCATTGTCATGTTGGAACGTAAATCTTTGCTGCAGTCTAAGGTCTTTTGCACTCTGAAGCAGGTTCTCCTCTAGGATTTGCCCATATTTGGCTCCATTCATTTTTCCCTCTATCCTTACAAGTCTCCCAGTCTCTGCCACTGAAAAGCATCCCCATAACATGATGCTGCCACCACTGTGCCTCAGGGTAGGGAGGGTGTTGGATGGGTGATGAGCTGTCCTCAGTTTAAGCCAGATGTATCACTTTGCTTTCAGGCCAAAGAGTTCAATTTTCGTCTTATCATTCCACATAATATTTTGCCTCTTGCTCTCAGTCTTCAACATGCCTTTTTGCAAACTCCAGGCATGCTGCCATGTGCCTTTTTCTCAGGAGTGGCTTCCATTTGGCGACTCTCCCATAAAGCCTAGATTTGTGAAGTGCTGCAGAGACTGTTAACCTTTCGGCAGGTTGTCCCATCTCAACCAAGGAACTCTGTAGTTATGTCAGAGTGGTCATTGGGTTCTTGGTCACCTCCCTGGTCAGTGATCAAGGTCCTTCTTGCCTGGTTGCTCAGTTTCTGTCAGAGGGCCAGCTCGAGGAAAGGTTTGGGTAGTTCCATATTCTTTCGATTTCCTATTGATGGAGCTCACTTGGCTCTTGGGAACTTACAACACTCTAGAAATTGTTTTATACCCTTCCCCAGATCTATGCCCCCAACAATGTTATCTCAGAGTTATTCGGACAGTTCATTGGATTTCATGGTGGAGTTTCTGCTCTGACATGCACTGTCAACTGTCGCACCTTATATAGAAAGGAATGTTTCTTTCTAAATCATGTACAATCAATTAAATTGGCCACCGGTGGACTCCAATCAAGCTGTAGAGACATTTCAAGAGTGATCAAAAGAAATTAGATGTACCTGAGCTCAATTTGGAGTATCATAGCAAAGGAGTTGAATACTTATTGACTCAAGACATTTCAGCTTTTCATTTTTAATAATTTTGTAATAAATTTTAAAATAAAATTCCACTTTGACATTATTGGGTATTAGGCCAAAAAATATATATTGCTGGTCTCTGGTCAAACCAAAGTTCCAGAATTGATGCGGCGATGTGGGTTTTTTTTTTTTTGAAAAGCATGGATTGCACATATAAAGGTGTTGTTTTTCGTGTCCTCATGCCTTGCGGTCCTCCTCATCTGCCGTGGCGCCATCCAGAGAGAAATTAAAGACAGCCAATGGGACAGGTAGGCCTTTTTGTAAATAATGAACACAAGCTTAAGTTATTTTAAAATGTATTTATTCTGAAAATCATTAATTTCTTCAAGCATATGATAGACTGCCATTTCGTTCTCGAGATCGCCTCGCCGTACCGTCAAACATTCCAATGCGTCAATCGTGTCAACACTGCGCATGCGCAAGTGGTCTGAATGACTTCAACGCTGAAAAAACAGCGCATGCGCAAATGACTACACCCGCTGGAAAGCTTTTTGTGCACGGGATGACACGATGCACGTGGTGACGTCATAACGCAAACGGATCACATTTCTTCATTTATCTCCCGAACCACTGGTCGGATTTCGACGCCGTTGAGGTCTTCGTGTAGTGTGAATAAATGCACAAATTTTAAGACCACTCCTGACTTTGTGGGTCTTGTGGTTGTAGAGATATCCACGAGATGATGTTTATTTTCAAAAAAATGTATTCGTATTTACGCAGGACACGTATTTCAGAATCACGTGGTGACGTCACGGCGTAAATGGATCACATTTATTCATTTATCTGCCGGACCGCTGAATCGATTTTGATGCTGTAAACGTCATCGTGTAGCCCGAAGCTCACTAGGCCTTCTGGTTGCTTCAACCGAACCCAACAAAGAACGTCTTCGTTTCAATAAATGACAATATTCAGCCGATTGGATCATGAGGGCACACAAAACTACTCATATCTTTGGAACGGCTGGTTGGATTTGGACAAACTAAACGTAGTTTTGTAGGGGAGAACCGTGGGCGAACGTGGAAACCAATGGCGACCCTCAGAGACCCATATTTCCCGAGATCGCGCGCCGGCCCGGCAACATGCATACATTATATGGCTCCTCACGCTCAATCGCGTTTTCAGCGAGAACGTGACGTCACGGCTCACTGAATTGCAATTATCTCGTCTCGGCACCGCCTCAAGTATACGCGAATACTTGAGGTGGCGCGGCATTGTTTATGTTAATGTGCTCTATAATTTATGATGTGCTCTATATTATGTAGACGGCGCGCGCTGTTGAAGGTTTTTTGAAAGTTGGAAATTTCCAAAAAAATTAAATAAATATTGTTGACGCGCAGGGTCAAAATGGATGCGCGCGCTGACCAGAGACCGGAAATATATTTTTCTCGGCCTTATGTGTAGATCAGGGAGAAAAAAATCTTAATTGAAACCATTTTAAATTCAGGCTATAACACTGCAAAACATGAAAAAGTCAAGGGGTGTGAATACTTTCTGAAGGCACTGTATCTGCTTGTGGATATTTGGAAAACATTGAAGATCGATTTTGAAGAACACCTTTTAAAACCCGTGACAGCAATAAACCTTTCAGGGTCGTTTGTACTTGAATCTCTTGATGCCGTACATATGCCACCATACATTTGAAACTGTTGGATTATTATTCATCTAGATTTTGAGATGCTGTAGTGGAGGTCACATGGAAATTGGTACAACTTTATTTTGTAAGCTACAGGGCCACGTTTATAGATGCCACACACAAGTGTTTGTGTGTTTTGGGAGCGATAATGGATCGGATGAGGAGGAAATATTAGGATGTATGGGGACCAGGTATTGAGGAGGATGAGGATGAGGAGGATGAGGAGGAAGAAGGGAGGTTGGAAAGATTTGGGGATAATGGCACGGTAGGGAAAAATAATGCACAAGTCGGTCGGGATGAAATACACACAACTTTTGTAAATTACTGGCAAACTTTCCAACAGATCATCTGAGAACTCTGGATTATTGTTTGTGCATTTTTTCTGATTCATACATCTGTAATACAGTACTGTATTGTACTTCTGCCCAACAGATGGCGCAGAGGTAATGCACTTTGGTTTGAGCTGGCTTCTGTGGGTTCAATTCCAGAGCCGACTATAAACTGTACGATTGGTGCTTCGCAGCTTGTTGCAATACAAAGCGCACCGTCCTTCAGATTGGATGTTAAACGGTGTCCTGTCTGCTCGCATTAATTATTTGGTGGATGTTGGAGATCCAACAACCTTCTGAGAAGAGTTGGTGATGTATCGCCGGAACCAGAACAATTTCAAATTCCTACGCAAGTCAACTCCGGTCGAATGTTGCTGCTTCGTGAAAGACTGCCCAAAACACTCTGTGACAGACTACACAGGAAGGTGGTGATAATTGGGACTTTTAATGAACCAGTCAACTGTATTAAAAATTCCATTGGTGCTTGTATCTGCATCCAGTTAGATAGTTGAGGCCTTATTTAACAGGCCTCAAACAGGCCTCAAAACCTATGCTGAAATTGATTAATGTGAATTTTTAAAAAACAGCTCATTGCACACTGGAAAAAGTCACAAATCATTACTGAAACTCTACGACAAATCCACTGGAATAGCAAGATCTACAAGAAGCATTCTCTCCTGAAACTTTCCACAACTTTGGTGGTCTCTGTCTTCTACTGCCTCCTTTCTGGTATTGCACTCTTTGCTCTTTCAGTGCTTTGTCCCCCTCACCCCCCCCCCCCCCCTAGGTGTTTGCAGGTCACACATGTTCCACTATCAGCCTACTTCTGGTGAAACCTCCAAAATACAGAATGATGCCTTATGTATGCACGTCATTTCTTTTCAAGAACAGACCAAGATGGCCGACTGGTGGCCATTCTGTTACTGGAACGTGTCTCCAACCATTTATTGAACATGCATGGTCCGAATTTGTTCAAACTTGGTACAATCAGAGTACATGATGGCATACATGTGCACCTCACTTTATTTTGTGAACTGATCAAACATGGCTGACAATTAGACTGGCGGCCATTTTATCTGTTAAAAAAAACCCGATAATGAACAAGTCATCAACCATTTCTCAGACATGAATTTACCGCGGTTGTTCAAACTTGACACACAGATAAGGAATGATGGATTACATATGCATGTCGTTTTTTTTGAGATCAGATCCAAGATGGCCGACTGGCATTCCTTAAACGTGTCATCATCCATTTTTTGGACATGCATGGACCGATTTTCTTCAAACTTGGCACAATGACAATACATGGGTATACACTATACATATGCAGAAGATTTTGTTTTGTCATCCGACCAAAGATGGCCGACTGACGGCCTTTAATGCTGTACAGCAAAATTACTAAAACTCACGGCAGGTATGACATTAAAATGTATTTTTCTTCTTGTTTGTTCATGTCTTCCTCTATTTTGTCCTTCACTCCTGCTGTTGGTGTTTCCCCCCTCTCTTTCTCTCTTTTGTTCCATTAGTTATTTTGCATCCTAATTCATTCATTGTTCTGGCTCTTCCACAAGCCTTGACTGTGTATACAAAAAACCTCATCAAGGTTGAAGTTTCAGCTGGACTTTTGACTAAACCAGCTAATATAACATACCAAGCAATGGTAAAATGGTCTCGCAAAGAAGCCCAACTGATGGGAAAGACATAACACAACCCATTAATCCCGATGGATCACCATGGTAAAAGAAAAAGAAAAATAAAGATATCCCAGCCTGGCAGATTCCATAAAAGACCAGCTCACAGGATAAATCATTGATAATAAATAATTTTAAGACAATATCATTAAACAATATACATTCAACTGAAATGGGAAGATAAGTACCTTAGAAAGAGCTCCAGCCTCATATCTTACCGTTGCATTCCACAAAAGGCCTGTTATGTGGAATTCCTTGATGTAACTCTGCAACTCTCGCCACAGGCTCAAAAAGGCCTTCACCCAATCCAAGTGCCTCCTGTCCCTGGCATCCGGGAAAACGACGAAACATTTTGGAGATGGAAAGTAGTGCAGTTTGATTTGTGTCAAATTCTCAAACTAGATAATTCATAGAACACTTCATCCCATGCAATCTTGAGAAAGAGGACATGGGAAGGATTACTCTCGCCCCTTTTGGGACCATGATGTGGAGCTCCTGGTAGCCGGTCCCATCCACTGCCAAACTACCTTTAAAATATTGAAATCTCACGTATGATAAAGAAGGAAAGCAGGTTCGCGAGTATATAGAATGAAAATAGGTCCAACAACCAGGAAGCGTGGGAACTCCATGCACGTGTGTCTTTTCTGTGCTCAGAAGTAGCATTGGTGGTCGGCGTACCATTTTGTCCAAGTAATGCTAAACTGAAGGGTTTTCAAAGTGCAAAAAAGCTGACTTGTGTTCTCCGATGTCCAAAATATATAATCCAATTGAAATAAAAGAAAAGTTCTAAATTCTAAAGGCTGTAGAAAAAAACCCAACAAACATTGAATCGGAGGTATGCCGTTGTTGATACATTCTTGATGTTGCCGTGTTAACTGCCCTATTAACACGTTCAATTAGTTATTTGTCACCGTTGTCTGTGTCCTTTATAACGTCCCTAAAAAAATAATTTTCCTGTTTGGAATGATTTTTAAAAATTTGACTGGCAAACCAATCGACAGACTGAAGTAATTGCTTTATCGCTCCGTACGCATGCGTGTGTGCGACGAGAGTGTGCAATTTGACCGAATTTAGAGCCGAAGTACATGCTGCTCAGCTGCAGGTTCGTGTTCCAATTCATGTTCTGATTTATCTTCTACAGTGTTCAAACTATAAAATTCAATTGAAATTAAGTCGTTCCGTCATCATAGGTTGACAGACAGACAGAGAGAACCAATTACTTTCCCCCGCTTTGCACTGTGCGTGCGGGTTATAAACCGATGCAGTTTGTATGGCTCATGAGGCGGGGTACTCAGATTGAAATCCCATATGCAAAGTGTCCCTACATTGTCTATGAATGTCCTTGCAGTTCATAGCAAAAAAAAAGTGCACCGATGCCTCCGAATGTCTGTGTCTTCCATGGTATTTGTGTGCATGCTCCTCTGTGAGCCCTAGATTAATGAAAAACAAGCAGATCATAATATTACAGACGGCAGCATCTGCAGGTGAATGCACATGGCCATACTCTAATCATAGTGATGAGCGCGTTTTGGTGCTGTCCTTTCCTGTCTCACATCTCGTCTGGCACCACCTGCTGTGTTGACCATACGCCCCTTTTTTCCAAGCTCGTGTGTGGCATTCATTCATCCACTTATTTTTCAAGCTCCATAAGTCCAAGTTACTCAATCACCTTCATTCCGACCCACCACAGGTGGATGGAGGTTATGTTATCACCCCTGTCTGTCTGTTTGTCTGTCTGTTTGTTTGGCTGACTGAGAACAAGGTATCTCAAAAGGTTGTGGACGGATTCGGACGGAATTTGGCAGAGATGTAGCATATGTGACACAGACGAAATGATTAGATTTTGGTGAAGATCCGGATTCGGATCCGGCAAGTAGAATTTTTTCAGTGATTTTTCACCATTGGGAGATACGGCCAAAAACGATACATAGCAGGATATCTCAAAAAGTTGTGGACGTATTTGGACGAAACTTGGTGGAGAGGTTGGGTGTATGACAAGACCGACTCAATTCGATTCTGGCGAAGATCTGAATATCGATTCGGATACGACAATTATTTAATTTTTAAGTGATTCTTCACCATTGAGAGATCGGGCGAAAAGCGATACACAACATCATAATATGGATGTTATGGATGTTATGGATTGTTATGGATTGTTATGGATAAAAGTTATGGATGAGTTATGACTAAACTTGGGGGATGAGTTGGTTAGGTGACAAGAACAGGCCGATTAGATTTTGTTTCAGGTCTGAATCCAGATCCGGCCTATCAGTGGGATACAAAACAAACTGTTCAGCCTGGTGGAAGTATATGCTCTACCGAGTGCTGTTCTACTTTTTTATTTTTTACTACTACAGTACTCATAAGGATACTTTAAGTCTCTCCAGGTGAATGTTCATGTCATCTTTACTATTAGACATAAGATAGGAGGTGGTTCGAAAAGGTTTGCCATTTTTAGATTGGACTCAAATATTTCAGAAACCACACTGATATTACAATGCTAGAGCTTAGGCCATTCAGGACAATGACATTTGGGGACACCAGGGTATGTTTACACCATTTAAAAGTACATTAGGAGGCAAAATTAACCCATTATAAGGAAGTGGAACTCGGTTGTCACATCAGTCTGAGAAAAGCACTCAGAAGGGAGTGCCAAACAGGCCCAGCTCAGTTATGCATGAAGCAAATCCAATTTTGAAAACTCACTTGTCTTTGAACTCTTTGAGAACACGGTTTGTGTAGAACATTGCAGCATCGTTCATTTCCTTTATGTACGGGCCTGGCGTTTGAGACTGAGAGGGGGAAGAAAAGCAATCGCACATCAATGATGAACAATAAATTACCTTTTCAAACACCTGATGCAGTTTTCACAGCAAGAGCTTGATATGAAAATTGCCCGAGCGCAAAATATGTTAATCTCAGAAAGAAAAAAAAATCACTGTTATCTTTTTGCTACAATGCTGCCCTTTTACACATGAAACTGCCATTCATTTGCAGGTACCAAGGGTTGATGAAGACCTAAATGAACAAAAAAGTGGCTGGATCTTAAAAGCAAAGATGAACAGAATGGAAAGACATTTTAAATGATTTAACAAGTGTCTGGTCAAAGGGCCTCAACAAGCTAGAGAAACAGCCATTTATGACTGTTAAGAGTTCAAAAGGTCACGACAGGACGTAGGTTTGAAAACATGACAAGGCCAACTTGAAGGTATTGACAAAAGTGTACATAAGCAAGATTTACACCAATTACACGTTAATCTGAAAAGTCCCTCAATCTAGTGTCGGACAGGTCACGGCTCCATCACATTCTGCTGTTCCAGATAAATCGCTCTGACTCCGAGAATGTGACATTCGACCCAAAAGTCACATTCAAAACCCTCTTTACACCCTCCATCAATCTCCTGTCTTCTTATGCAGTAAACAATGGAAGGACAATGAGATCTCCTGGGCCTGAGCATAAAATTGAGCAGAACATAAGAACATGCTGATGGCCAGCATTGGGAAGGCAAACTTCTTCCTCAGCATTCTTCCACGAGTTATAGCACACAGAGCGTCTGTATACAGTGTGAAGGATCGAAAACTCCACACCACACCACCTCCTGGATTCAGGGGAGGCAAGGGCTCGGGAAATCATTGACATTACTCATCTGCAGCTGAAGACACATGGCTCCACTCTAATCATAGTGATGAGAGTGATTCTGTGCTGCCCTTTAGTGTCTCACATCTCGTCTTGCACCACCTGCTGTGTTGACCAAACGCCTCTTTTCAAACATGTATGTGGCATTCATTCATCCATTTCTTTTCAAGCTACCTAAGTCCAAGCTTTTCATTCATTACCTTTGTCACTTTGTCTCTTGTCACTGATAAAATGGTGATGTCTTGTATATGCAGGGGAGTAATAATTGTGTGTGAGCTCTGATTTCAAAGAGGGGGTCATAATTGGGCCTGAAGAGGAGTGGGGCCAGACTAGGGCCTGGAGAGGATATTGAGGGGTGAGGAGGAGAAGGTGGGGTTGAGGGTTGGGGGGAGAGAAGCGGGCCTGGAAAAGAGGAGGAAAGACGTGCCGAGAGAGGAGTGGATAGTGTATCCACATCTCTTTCAATACCAGGTGGCCATTACAGTTCAATGCCAGCTCTCCTTTCCTGAAATTTTTTCCACTCATTGCTTTTGAGACTTATTTGAATTGCATACACGAATATGGTGGAATTTCTGACCTCCCACACTTTCAGACCTCTCACTACTCCCCCGCCCACCCCGTACCCCCACAACTGCACCACCGCACCAGAAAATGTTTGTAACACATACACGATCGGTCCAACCTACCTAGGCCCCAGGGATACTGGAAACCTGGCCAAGACCATAACAATGAGCGCGATTCTCTATTTAATAACCCCTGACAAATTGCGCTTACGATGGCGACCCAGCCAAGTGCAGGAATGGCTTCGCTGACAGCTGATAGGTGGTTGAAGAAGCTGCTGCCCCGGTTCTTCTCTCGAAACATCTGCACCTCTTCGATCTGCAGCGCCATAGGCTTCAGAGCACCTGCCAGCTCTTTCTGTACAACGAAAGTGATGCAGAAAGATGCTTCAACACAACCTGTTGTTTTAAGACAGTATGCCTTACCATTTCGTCGAATGAATACTAAATGGTATTCGACAGGAAATGTAAAGGCCCTGCTCCAACAAAGGAACAAAATAGCAGAGTAAAAGCTGGATTGGCTGATTTGGTTTGGCAGGATATGTGAAGCTGCATTGGGGTCATTGGTGGTCACAGGTTAACAAAAACCATTTCTATCTAATACAAAATTGTTTGTAATCATTTGTGGGCTGATGTCATTAACAATTTTCATTATCATTTCAGGAAGCCATGTTGTTTTCATATTACAGCTTATCTTTGGCTTCCATTGACCTCATATTTGTTTACAGAGTGAACAGATCAATGCTCTGCTTCTCTTAATCCAGAATATGAACACGTTTGAATGTAACAATACAAGCCTCAAAACTTTCGTTTCTAAAATTTCTGAAGAGTATGTGTTAACAGTTGCAAGCAGCTATTTGTTGGGAAATCATCATCGTCATTATCATCATGTACCATGCCCTATGTAAAGGGTTGGTGCTGCAGAAACAGTTACGAGGCTACAATCCTGGTCAGGTTGCCACTCCAGCTCAGGAAATCGGGGCAGGAATTTATAATTTGACCAGGGTTCCAGTGATAGCTCATCTATTCTTCATGAAGGACACCATGGGATCTTTAACATCCACCAAATAATGCCGCAGACAGGACATGCGGTTTAACATGTAACCGAAGGATGGCACACACATTGAAGAATCCCCCTGCCTGTGAAACACCGGGATGGCAGTTTATAAGCTGGGCCGACATTCAAACCCAGGCTAGACAACTTAGAGGAGAGTATGTTGGTGAATAAATAATAAACTAGATGGTATTCCTAGAATACTTACCCTGTGCAGTCAACTTGGTGCGAGCCAACTCTTCTGTTTTTGAACGTTTTTTTTTTCTTTGATCCAATATGGCCCTCAGGCCAAGTAAGCGGTGACATCATAAATTTATATTCTCTAATATAATTGTTCCATATATCACGCTCAATAAATTTCAAACAGATCAGACTAAGTGTTGTCCCTGTCGAATTATGATGTCATTATTAAGGCACCAATGATATCATCGTTAACAACACTTATTCCCCATGCAGAGTTCTTCATAATGAGCCACGCTTCAAATTTTTTTCATGGAGCGGTTTCAGAGATATAGAGATGCGAGGTTTTTCCAAAATGGCGCCGGTACCACATGACCTATGACGTCATAATTATCACTAAAATTGTACAGGTGGAGGCGCTCCGCTCCTATGGTGAAAATTCAGTGTCAATCGGACCAAGAATTGCAGAGAAAAAAAAATTCATACTGATCGGATCAAGCGTTGCACTTGTCAAATTATGACGTCATAATTAATGTATTGATGACATCTTGATTAACATCTTATTCCCCATGGGGAGTACTTGACAATGCACCATGTTTAAATTTTTTCCATGGAGCGGTTCTGGAAATATAGAAGTGCAACCTTTTTTCGATTTTTCCAAGATGGCACCTGTACTACGTGACCTATGACGTCATAATTATCATTTACAAAATCTACAGGAGGAGATGCTACTATGGTCAAAATTTCGTGTCTATCAGACTAATAGTTGCAGATAATTTTTTTTTTTCATACTGATCAGATCAAGTACTGCACTTGTCAAATTATGACATCATAACAAAGTCACCGATGACATCATCATCATCATATGTTATTCCCCATGGGGTGTACCTCACAATGAGCCATGTTTCAATGTTTAACATTTCAGAGAGGTTTCGGAGATATAGAGCTGTAACATTTTTCCAAGATGGCGTCCGTACCACGTGATGTATGACATCATAACTTTGAACAAAAAATATTATACAGGTGGAGGCGCTCCTATTGTAAGATTTCGTGACGATCGGACCAATGGTTGCCGAGAAAATTAATTTTAAAAATGCAGACACGTACGAACCCGATCGCCTAACCCTGCTTTTCGCTTCGGAGTGCAGGATAAAAATTGCCTGCAGTTTCCATCCTGGGCTTGAGACAAGACTTTCATTGGTCTGGAAGGATAACTCAGAGGTGGAGTACTTGCTTTTGTGCTATTCTGGGAATGATTCTCAATCCAACTATAAACTGTCAAACTGGTGCATCACAATGAGTGTGCTGTCCTTTGGGGGTGATGCTAAACTCGCTGTCCCTTCTGCCTGTATCCACTGGAAAATGTAAAGATCCCATGGTGCCTTTTGAAGAGAGTAAGCCAAATTCCAAACTCCAAACTATTGTCCCAATCTACAAGGAGCAATGCACCGGCGGCACAATCGTGTCAAATGAATTATGCAACTTGCAGAAAAAAATTCAGGATTTTCTCCCTGTTAAATAGAGAGAAGTGGATTTATCACAAATGTAACAAAAAAAACTCACAGTCATTCCCAAATTTGGTGTCCATCTAACCAGCGACACACAATTAAACACTGCACATCCCAAATTAACCAAGGTTAAAAAAAGAAAAGTTTGTGGGACCGATAACGAGGACAAATGAGTCAAAACAGATTTTGTCCAATCTTATCAGTCCGACGAGAATGTGAATTAGCAGAACTTTGAGAAAAGCAGACGGTCATTTAAAATGTCACATGATGCAAATCATAGTGGAGATGAATTGTGAACTTGATAGGGTAATAACTGTGGAGCCTCTAGTGAAATACATGTTTGTGAAAACTTTTGTACACTTTTTATTTGTATTCAATTTTTTTCTCTTCGTCGTGATCTGAAGCTCATGGATACATTGAAGTAATTTACGTACAAGCTTTTATTCCTTGTTAAAAGGCCTTGCTATTAAGTTAAATATTTTTGGCCATATCCATGTTATATTCTCTTTTGGCTTGCTGAATTATTTTCTAAACTAGCCTCTGTTTTCCACCTATACTGATGTGTCAGACTCAAGTCCTCCAGTTTAATAAATAATAAATGCCTTCTACTTATCCTTTATAACACTACGCACCTCCGCTGAACCACACTGGTCTCTTTCTGCCGATACTTTTAACACCTCACCGGAATATACCTATGCTGCACCCTACACATTTGCTCCTTGAAGGTTACCTATTTATACGATGCTGATTGTGCTCTCGTTAGCTTCTCCCAATCTACATCACGCAGCTCTCTCCTTGTACCCTCGAGGTTTGCCTTTCTGAAATAGAATAGCCTTACTCTACAATCCTGAGCTCTTAACTCCTAACAGACTACTTGCACACACCATGTTTGGTCACTTCTTCCGAAATGTTCTCCCACCTCCTCCTGCTCCACTAAAATGGGATCATTACTTAAAAAGAGGTCGAACACCGCACTCGCCCTTGTGGTCTTATCTACAAACTGACGTAAAAAGCCATCCTGGATTAGCTCTAAAAATCCTCCTGACTCTGCTCTTCCCTATTCCTGGACTCAATGTATCCCTGGCAAATTAAAATCCCCCATAATCAATACCCTTCCCTTTCCACAGACATTTCTGCATTACTCACGAACCCCACTTCCCTGCTCTTAATAGCAGGAGCCCTATAAACAACACATCCTCGAGTATCTTAATTACTCTACTCACAATGTCTGATCTCTATCCACACTGATCCTCTACATTAATTCACTCCTTAATATCACCCCTTCCCTTAACATTGTCCTTTACCCAGATCGTTGCACTTCCTAAATTTTCTCTTCCCTATCACACGGACATACAATAGAGTGCCGGTAGAAAGCCGATACCCCCTTTCAAAAAATTTCACCTTTTGTTGCCCTATATCCTGGAATTAAACAGCATTAAATCAGACTATTTCCACCTTTATTTACACATCATAATCCCCAACTTCCGAGTGAAAAACAAATTCTACAAATTTCAGAAACTTAATTAAAAATACAAAACTAGATTATCTTGGTTGGATAACTGTCCCCACCCCCTTATAATAGCAATTATAAATTAGCTCAGGTGTAACTAATCATCTTCAAAATCACACATTCAATGAATTGGCCGCCACCTGTATGAAATTGTAGTGATTCTGATTATTCCAGAATAAAATCAGCTGTTCCTGTAGGTTTCCTCTGCTGGGTGGTGCATTTCACCACAAAGACTCAACCATGAGCACCAAGGAGCTTTTACAACATCTCTGGGATAAAGTTGTGGAAAGGCACAGATCAGGGGATGGGTATAAAAATATTTCAAAGGCCTTGAATATCCTTTGGAGCACAGTCACTACAATCATTAAGAAGTGGAAGGCGTATGGTACCACCAAGACCGTGCATAGATCAGGTCGTACCTCCAAATGGGATGACCAAGCAAGGAGGAGACTGCTCAGAGAGGCCACCAAAAGGCCAATGGCAACGTTGAAAGAGTTATAGGCCTTTATGGCAAATACTGGTCACTGTTTGCATGTGACAACAATATCCCAAGCACACAACAAGTCTGGCCTGTACGATAGGGTGGCAAGAAGGAAGCCGTTACTCAAAAAATCCCACCTTGAGTCCCATTTGAGGTATGCAAAAAAAAAGGTTTCGCACAAAAACCACTTTCGTGTTGAAAAACCACTTTTCGCACTTGTGTTGGTGCAGGAAACCACTTTTGCACTTGTATTAGTGTGGAAAAAACACTTTTTGCACTTGTGATAGTGTTGAAAAACCACTTTTCGCACTTGTGTTAGTGTTGAAAAACCACTTTTCGCACTTGTGTTGGTGCAGGAAACCACTTTTGCACTTGTATTAGTGTGGAAAAAACACTTTTTGCACTTGTGATAGTGTTGAAAAACCACTTTTCGCACTTGTGTTAGTGTTGAAAAAACACTTTTCGCACTTGTGTTAGTGAAGGAAACCACTTTTCGCACTTGTGTTAGTGTTGAAAACCCACTTTTCGCACTTGTGTTAGTGTTGAAAAACCACTTTTCGCACTTGTGTTGGTGCAGGAAACTACTTTTGCACTTGTATTAGTGTGGAAAAAACACTTTTTGCACTTGTGATAGTGTTGAAAAACCACTTTTCACACTTGTGTTAGTGTTGAAAAACCACGTTTCGCACTTGTGTTGGTGCAGGAAACCACTTTTGCACTTGTATTAGTGTGGAAAAAACACTTTTTGCACTTGTGATAGTGTTGAAAAACCACATTTCGCACTTGTGTTAGTGTTGAAAAACCACTTTTCGCACTTGTGTTGGTGCAGGAAACCACTTTTGCACTTGTATTAGTGTGGAAAAACCACTTTTCGCACTTGTGTTAGTGTTGAAAAACCACTTTTCCCACTTGTGTTAGTGTTGAAAAAACACTTTTCGCACTTCTGTTGGTGCAGGAAACCACTTTTGCACTTGTATTAGTGTGGAAAACCACTTTTCGCACTTGTGTTAGTGTTGAAAAACCACTTTTCGCACTTGTGTTAGTGTTGAAAAAACACTTTTCGCACTTGTGTTAGTGAAGGAAACCACTTTTCGCACTTGTGTTAGTGTTGAAAACCCACTTTTCGCACTTGTGTTAGTGTTGAAAAACCACTTTTCGCACTTGTGTTGGTCCAGGAAACCACTTTTGCACTTGTATTAGTGTGGAAAAAACACTTTTTGCACTTGTGATAGTGTTGAAGAACCACTTTTGGCACTTGTGTTAGTGTGGAAAACCACTTTTCGCACTTGTGTTAGTGTTGAAAAACCACTTTTCGCACTTGTGTTGGTGCAGGAAACCACTTTTGCACTTGTATTAGTGTGGAAAAACCACTTTTCGCACTTGTGTTAGTGTTGAAAAACCACTTTTCGCACATGTGTTAGGAAAGGAAACCACTTTTCGCACTTGTGTTGGTGCAGGAAACCACTTTTGCACTTGTATTAGTGTGGAAAAAACACTTTTTGCACTTGTGATAGTGTTGAAAAACCACTTTCCGCACTTGTGTTAGTGTTGAAAAACCACTTTTCGCACTTGTGTTGGTGCAGGAAACCACTTTTGCACTTGTATTAGTGTGGAAAAAACACTTTTCGCACTTGTGTTAGTGTTGAAAAACCACTTTTCGCACTTGTGTTTGTGTTGAAAAACCACTTTTCGCACTTGTGTTAGTGAAGGAAACCACTTTTCGCAATTGTATTAGTGTTGAAAACCCACTTTTCGCACTTGTGTTCGTGTTGAAAATCCACTTTTCGCACTTGTGTTGGTGCAGGAAACCACTTTTGCACTTGTATTAGTGTGGAAAAAACACTTTTTGCACTTGTGATAGTGTTGAAAAACCACTTTTCGCACTTGTCTTAGTGTTGAAAAACAACCTTTCGCACTTGTATTGGTGCAGGAAACCACTTTTGCACTTGTATTAGTGTGGCAAAAACACTTTTTGCACTTGTGATAGTGTTGAAAAAGCACTTTTCGCACTTGTGTTAGTGTTGAAAAACCACTTTTCGCACTTCTGTTGGTGCAGGAAACCACTTTTGCACTTGTATTAGTGTGGAAAAACCACTTTTCGCACTTGTGTTAGTGTTGAAAAACCACTTTTCGCACTTGTGTTAGTGTTGAAAAACCACTTTTCGCACTTGTGTTGGTGCAGGAATCCACTTTTGCACTTGTATTAGTGTGGAAAAAACACTTTTTGCACTTGTGATAGTGTTGAAAAACCACTTTTCGCACTTGTGTTCGTGTTGAAAAACCACTTTTCGCACTTGTGTTAGTGTTGAAAAACCACTTTTCGCACTTGTGTTGGTGCAGGAAACCACCTTTGCACTTGTATTAGTGTAGAAAAACCACTTTTCGCACTTGTGTTAGTGTTGAAAAACCACTTTTTGCACTGGTGTTGGTGAAGGAAACCACTTTTCGCGCTTGTGTTAGTGAAGGAAACCACTTTTCGCACTTGTGTTGGTGCAGGAAACCACTTTTGCACTTGTATTAGTGTGGAAAAAACACTTTTTGCACTTGTGATAGTGTTGAAAAACCACTTTGCGCACTTGTGTTAGTGTTGAAAAACCACTTTTCGCACTTGTGTTGGTGCAGGAAACCACTTTTGCACTTGTATTGGTGTGGAAAAACCACTTTTCGCACTTGTGTTAGTGTTGAAAAACCACTTTTCGCACATGTGTTAGTGTTGAAAAACCACTTTTCGCACTTGTGTTAATGAAGGAAACCACTTTTCGCACTTGTGTTAGTGTTGAAAACCCACTTTTCGCAGTTGTGTTAGTGTTGAAAATCCACTTTTCGCACTTGTGTTGGTGCAGGAAACCACTTTTGCACTTGTATTAGTGTGGAAAAAACACTTTTTGCACATGTGTTAGTGTTGAAAAACCACTTTTCGCACTTGTGTTAATGTTGAAAAACCACTTTTCGCACTTGTGTTGGTGCAGGAAACCACTTTTGCACTTGTATTAGTGTGGAAAAACACTTTTTGCACTTGTGATAGTGTTGAAAAACCACTTTTCGCACTGGTGTTGGTGAAGGAAACCACTTTTCGCACTTGTGTTAGTGTTGAAAACCCACTTTTCGCACATGTGTTAGTGAAGGAAACCACTTTTCGCACTTGTGTTGGTGCAGGAAAACCACTTTTGCACTTGTGTTGGTGCAGGAAACACTTTTTGCACTTGTGATAGTGTGGAAAAACCACTTTTCACACTTGTGATAGTGTTGAAAAACCACTTTTCGCACTGGTGTTGGTGAAGGAAACCACTTTTCGCACTTGTGTTAGTGTTGAAAACCCAATTTTTGCACATGTGTTAGTGAAGGATACCACTTTTCGCACTTGTGTTGGTGCAGGAAACCACTTTTGCACTTGTATTAGTGTGGAAAAACCACTTTTCGCACTTGTGTTAGTGTTGAAAAACAACTTTTCGCACTGGTGTTGGTGAAGGAAACCACTTTTCGCACTTGTGTTAGTGTTGAAAACCCACTTTTCACGCATGTGTTAGTGAAGGAAACCACTTTTCGCACTTGTGTTCGTGTTGAAAAACCACTTTTCGCACTTGTGTTGGTGCAGGAAACCACTTTTGCACTTGTATTAGTGTGGAAAAACCACTTTTCGCACTTGTGTTAGTGTTGAAAAACCACTTTTCGCACTGGTGTTGGTGAAGGAAACCACTTTTCGCACTTGTGTTAGTGTTGAAAAACCACTTTTCGCACTTGTGTTAGTGTTGGAAAACCACTTTTCGCACTTGTGTTGGTGCAGGAAACCACTTTTGCACTTGTATTAGTGTGGAAAAAACCACTTTTCGCACTTGTGTTAGTGTTGAAAAACCACTTTTCGCACTTGTGTTAGTGTTGAAAAACCACTTTTCGCACTTGTGTTGGTGCAGGAAACCACTTTTGCACTTGTATTAGTGTGGAAAAAACACTTTTTGCAATTGTGATAGTGTTGAAAACCCACTTTTCGCACATGTGTTAGTGAAGGAAACCACTTTTCGCACTTGTGTTGGTGCAGGAAACCACTTTTGCACTTGTATTAGTGTGGAAAAAACACTTTTTGCACTTGTGATAGTGTTGAAAAAGCACATTTCGCACTTGTGTTAGTGTTGAAAAACCACTGTTCTCACTTGTGTTAGTGTTGAAAAACAACCTTTCGCACTTGTATTGGTGCAGGAAACCACTTTTGCACTTGTATTAGTGTGGCAAAAACACTTTTTGCACTTGTGATAGTGTTGAAAAAGCACATTTCGCACTTGTGTTAGTGTTGAAAAACCACTGTTCTCACTTGTGTTGGTGCAGGAAACCACTTTTGCACTTGTATTAGTGTGGAAAAACCACTTTTCGCACTTGTGTTAGTGTTGAAAAACCACTTTTCGCACTGGTGTTGGTGAAGGAAACCACTTTTCGCACTTGTGTTAGTGTTGAAAACCCACTTTTCGCACATGTGTTAGTGAAGGAAACCACTTTTCGCACTTGTGTTGGTGCAGGAAACCACTTTTGCACTTGTATTAGTGTGGAAAAAACACTTTTTGCAATTGTGATAGTGTTGAAAACCCACTTTTCGCACATGTGTTAGTGAAGGAAACCACTTTTCGCACTTGTGTTGGTGCAGGAAACCACTTTTGCACTTGTATTAGTGTGGAAAAACCACTTTTCGTACTTGTGTTAGTGTTGAAAAACCACTTTTCGCACTGGTGTTGGTGAAGGAAACCACTTTTCGCACTTGTGTTAGTGTTGAAAACACACTTTTCGCACATGTGTTAGTGAAGGAAACCACTTTTCGCACTTGTGTTTGTGTTGAAAAACCACTTTTCGCACTTGTGTTTGTGCAGGAAACCACTTTTGCACTTGTATTAGTGTGGAAAAACCACTTTTCGCACTTGTGTTAGTGTTGAAAAACCACTTTTCGCACATGTGTTAGTAAAGGAAACCACTTTTCGTACTTGTGTTGGTGCAGGAAACCACTTTTGCACTTGTATTAGTGTGGAAAAAACACTTTTTGCACTTGTGATAGTGTTGAAAAACCACTTTTCGCACTTGTGTTAGTGTTGAAAAACCACTTTTCGCACTTGTGTTGGTGCAGGAAACCACTTTTGCAATTGTATTAGTGTGTAAAAACCACTTTTCACACTTGTGTTGGTGTTGAAAAACCACTTTTCGCACTGGTGTTGGTGAAGGAAACCACTTTTCGCACTTGTGTTGGTGCAGGAAACACTTTTTGCACTTGTGATAGTGTGGAAAAACCACTTTTCACACTTGTGATAGTGTTGAAAAACCACTTTTCGCACTGGTGTTGGTGAAGGAAACCACTTTTCGCACTTGTGTTAGTGTTGAAAACCCAATTTTTGCACATGTGTTAGTGAAGGATACCACTTTTCGCACTTGTGTTGGTGCAGGAAACCACTTTTGCACTTGTATTAGTGTGGAAAAACCACTTTTCGCACTTGTGTTAGTGTTGAAAAACAACTTTTCGCACTGGTGTTGGTGAAGGAAACCACTTTTCGCACTTGTGTTAGTGTTGAAAACCCACTTTTCACGCATGTGTTAGTGAAGGAAACCACTTTTCGCACTTGTGTTCGTGTTGAAAAACCACTTTTCGCACTTGTGTTGGTGCAGGAAACCACTTTTGCACTTGTATTAGTGTGGAAAAACCACTTTTCGCACTTGTGTTAGTGTTGAAAAACCACTTTTCGCACTGGTGTTGGTGAAGGAAACCACTTTTCGCACTTGTGTTAGTGTTGAAAAACCACTTTTCGCACTTGTGTTAGTGTTGGAAAACCACTTTTCGCACTTGTGTTGGTGCAGGAAACCACTTTTGCACTTGTATTAGTGTGGAAAAAACCACTTTTCGCACTTGTGTTAGTGTTGAAAAACCACTTTTCGCACTTGTGTTAGTGTTGAAAAACCACTTTTCGCACTTGTGTTGGTGCAGGAAACCACTTTTGCACTTGTATTAGTGTGGAAAAAACACTTTTTGCAATTGTGATAGTGTTGAAAACCCACTTTTCGCACATGTGTTAGTGAAGGAAACCACTTTTCGCACTTGTGTTGGTGCAGGAAACCACTTTTGCACTTGTATTAGTGTGGAAAAACCACTTTTCGTACTTGTGTTAGTGTTGAAAAACCACTTTTCGCACTGGTGTTGGTGAAGGAAACCACTTTTCGCACTTGTGTTAGTGTTGAAAACACACTTTTCGCACATGTGTTAGTGAAGGAAACCACTTTTCGCACTTGTGTTTGTGTTGAAAAACCACTTTTCGCACTTGTGTTTGTGCAGGAAACCACTTTTGCACTTGTATTAGTGTGGAAAAACCACTTTTCGCACTTGTGTTAGTGTTGAAAAACCACTTTTCGCACATGTGTTAGTAAAGGAAACCACTTTTCGTACTTGTGTTGGTGCAGGAAACCACTTTTGCACTTGTATTAGTGTGGAAAAAACACTTTTTGCACTTGTGATAGTGTGGAAAAACCACTTTTCGCACTTGTGTTAGTGTTGAAAAACCACTTTTCGCACATGTGTTAGTAAAGGAAACCACTTTTCGTACTTGTGTTGGTGCAGGAAACCACTTTTGCACTTGTATTAGTGTGGAAAAAACACTTTTTGCACTTGTGATAGTGTTGAAAAACCACTTTTCGCACTTGTGTTAGTGTTGAAAAACCACTTTTCGCACTTGTGTTGGTGCAGGAAACCACTTTTGCAATTGTATTAGTGTGTAAAAACCACTTTTCACACTTGTGTTGGTGTTGAAAAACCACTTTTCGCACTGGTGTTGGTGAAGGAAACCACTTTTCGCACTTCTGTTCGTGTTGAAAACCCACTTTTTGCACATCTGTTAGTGAAGGAAACCACTTTTCGCACTTGTGTTAGTGTTGAAAACCCACTTTTCGCACATGTGTTAGTGAAGGAAACCACTTTTCGCACTTGTGTTAGTGTTGAAAAACCACTTTTCGCAGTTGTGTTGGTGCAGGAAACCACTTTTGCACTTGTATTAGTGTGGCAAAACCACTTTTCGCACTTGTGTTAGTGTTGAAAAACCACTTTTCGAACTGGTGTTGGTGAAGGAAACCACTTTTCGCACTTGTGTTAGTGTTGAAAAACCACTTTTCCCACTTGTGTTGGTGCAGGAAACCACTTTTGCACTTGTATTAGTGTGGAAAAAACACTTTTTGCACTTGTGATAGTGTTGAAAAACCACTTTTCGCACTTGTGTTAGTGTTGAAAAACCACTTTTCGCACTTGTGTAGATGCAGGAAACCACTTTTGCACTTGTATTAGTGTGGAAAAAACACTTTTTGCACTTGTGATAGTGTTGAAAAAGCACATTTCGCACTTGTGTTAGTGTTGAAAAACCACTTTTCGCACTTCTGTTGGTGCAGGAAACCACTTTTGCACTTGTATTAGTGTGGAAAAACCACTTTTCGCACTTGTGTTAGTGTTGAAAAACCACTTTTCGCACTTGTGTTAGTGTTGAAAAACCACTTTTCGCACTTGTGTTGGTGCAGGAAACCACTTTTGCACTTGTATTAGTGTGGAAAAAACACTTTTTGCACTTGTGATAGTGTTGAAAAACCACTTTTCGCACTTGTGTTCGTGTTGAAAAACCACTTTTCGCACTTGTGTTAGTGTTGAAAAACCACTTTTCGCACTTGTGTTGGTGCAGGAAACCACCTTTGCACTTGTATTAGTGTAGAAAAACCACTTTTCGCACTTGTGTTAGTGTTGAAAAACCACTTTTTGCACTGGTGTTGGTGAAGGAAACCACTTTTCGCGCTTGTGTTAGTGAAGGAAACCACTTTTCGCACTTGTGTTGGTGCAGGAAACCACTTTTGCACTTGTATTAGTGTGGAAAAAACACTTTTTGCACTTGTGATAGTGTTGAAAAACCACTTTTCGCACTTGTGTTAGTGTTGAAAAAACACTTTTCGCACTTGTGTTGGTGTAGGAAACCACTTTTGCACTTGTATTAGTGTGGAAAAACACTTTTTGCACTTGTGATAGTGTTGAAAAACCACTTTGCGCACTTGTGTTAGTGTTGAAAAACCACTTTTCGCACTTGTGTTGGTGCAGGAAACCACTTTTGCACTTGTATTGGTGTGGAAAAACCACTTTTCGCACTTGTGTTAGTGTTGAAAAACCACTTTTCGCACATGTGTTAGTGTTGAAAAACCACTTTTCGCACTTGTGTTAATGAAGGAAACCACTTTTCGCACTTGTGTTAGTGTTGAAAACCCACTTTTCGCACTTGTGTTAGTGTTGAAAATCCACTTTTCGCACTTGTGTTGGTGCAGGAAACCACTTTTGCACTTGTATTAGTGTGGAAAAAACACTTTTTGCACATGTGTTAGTGTTGAAAAACCACTTTTCGCACTTGTGTTAGTGTTGAAAAACCACTTTCGCACTTGTGTTCGTGCAGGAAACCACTTTTGCACTTGTATTAGTGTGGAAAAACACTTTTGCACTTGTGATAGTGTTGAAAAACCACTTTTCGCACTGGTGTTGGTGAAGGAAACCACTTTTCGCACTTGTGTTAGTGTTGAAAACCCACTTTTCGCACATGTGTTAGTGAAGGATACCACTTTTCGCACTTGTGTTGGTGCAGGAAAACCACTTTTGCACTTGTGTTGGTGCAGGAAACACTTTTTGCACTTGTGATAGTGTGGAAAAACCACTTTTCACACTTGTGATAGTGTTGAAAAACCACTTTTCGCACTGGTGTTGGTGAAGGAAACCACTTTTCGCACTTGTGTTAGTGTTGAAAACCCAATTTTTGCACATGTGTTAGTGAAGGATACCACTTTTCGCACTTGTGTTGGTGCAGGAAACCACTTTTGCACTTGTATTAGTGTGGAAAAACCACTTTTCGCACTTGTGTTAGTGTTGAAAAACAACTTTTCGCACTGGTGTTGGTGAAGGAAACCACTTTTCGCACTTGTGTTAGTGTTGAAAACCCACTTTTCACGCATGTGTTAGTGAAGGAAACCACTTTTCGCACTTGTGTTCGTGTTGAAAAACCACTTTTCGCACTTGTGTTGGTGCAGGAAACCACTTTTGCACTTGTATTAGTGTGGAAAAACCACTTTTCGCACTTGTGTTAGTGTTGAAAAACCACTTTTCGCACTGGTGTTGGTGAAGGAAACCACTTTTCGCACTTGTGTTAGTGTTGAAAAACCACTTTTCGCACTTGTGTTAGTGTTGGAAAACCACTTTTCGCACTTGTGTTGGTGCAGGAAACCACTTTTGCACTTGTATTAGTGTGGAAAAAACCACTTTTCGCACTTGTGTTAGTGTTGAAAAACCACTTTTCGCACTTGTGTTAGTGTTGAAAAACCACTTTTCGCACTTGTGTTGGTGCAGGAAACCACTTTTGCACTTGTATTAGTGTGGAAAAAACACTTTTTGCAATTGTGATAGTGTTGAAAACCCACTTTTCGCACATGTGTTAGTGAAGGAAACCACTTTTCGCACTTGTGTTGGTGCAGGAAACCACTTTTGCACTTGTATTAGTGTGGAAAAACCACTTTTCGTACTTGTGTTAGTGTTGAAAAACCACTTTTCGCACTGGTGTTGGTGAAGGAAACCACTTTTCGCACTTGTGTTAGTGTTGAAAACACACTTTTCGCACATGTGTTAGTGAAGGAAACCACTTTTCGCACTTGTGTTTGTGTTGAAAAACCACTTTTCGCACTTGTGTTTGTGCAGGAAACCACTTTTGCACTTGTATTAGTGTGGAAAAACCACTTTTCGCACTTGTGTTAGTGTTGAAAAACCACTTTTCGCACATGTGTTAGTAAAGGAAACCACTTTTCGTACTTGTGTTGGTGCAGGAAACCACTTTTGCACTTGTATTAGTGTGGAAAAAAACACTTTTTGCACTTGTGATAGTGTTGAAAAACCACTTTTCGCACTTGTGTTAGTGTTGAAAAACCACTTTTCGCACTTGTGTTGGTGCAGGAAACCACTTTTGCAATTGTATTAGTGTGTAAAAACCACTTTTCACACTTGTGTTGGTGTTGAAAAACCACTTTTCGCACTGGTGTTGGTGAAGGAAACCACTTTTCGCACTTCTGTTCGTGTTGAAAACCCACTTTTTGCACATCTGTTAGTGAAGGAAACCACTTTTCGCACTTGTGTTAGTGTTGAAAACCCACTTTTCGCACATGTGTTAGTGAAGGAAACCACTTTTCGCACTTGTGTTAGTGTTGAAAAACCACTTTTCGCACTTGTGTTGGTGCAGGAAACCACTTTTGCACTTGTATTAGTGTGGCAAAACCACTTTTCGCACTTGTGTTAGTGTTGAAAAACCACTTTTCGAACTGGTGTTGGTGAAGGAAACCACTTTTCGCACTTGTGTTAGTGTTGAAAAACCACTTTTCCCACTTATGTTGGTGCAGGAAACCACTTTTGCACTTGTATTAGTGTGGAAAAAACACTTTTTGCACTTGTGATAGTGTTGAAAAACCACTTTTCGCACTTGTGTTAGTGTTGAAAAACCACTTTTCGCACTTGTGTAGATGCAGGAAACCACTTTTGCACTTGTATTAGTGTGGAAAAAACACTTTTTGCACTTGTGATAGTGAAGGAAACCACTTTTCGCACTTGTGTTAGTGTTGAAAACCCACTTTTCGCACATGTGTTAGTGAAGGAAACCACTTTTCGCACTTGTGTTAGTGTTGAAAAAACCACTTTTCGCACTTGTGTTGGTGTAGGAAACCACTTTTGCACTTGTATTAGTGTGGAAAAACCACTTTTCGCACTTGTGTTAGTGTTGAAAAACCACTTTTCGCACTTGTGTTTGTGTTGAAAAACCACTTTTCGCACTTGTGTTCGTGAAGGAAACCACTTTTCGCACTTGTGTTAGTGTTGAAAACCCACTTTTCGCACTTGTGTTAGTGTTGAAAATCCACTTTTCGCACTTGTGTTGGTGCAGGAAACCACTTTTGCACTTTTATTATTTTCGAAAAAACACTTTTTGCACTTGTGCTAGTGTTGAAAAACCACTTTTCGCACTTGTCTTAGTGTTGAAAAACCACTTTTTGCACTTGTGTTGGTGCAGGAAACCACTTTTGCACTTGTATTAGTGTGGAAAAAACACTTTTTGCACTTGTGATAGTGTTGAAAAACCACTTTTCGCACTTGTGTTAGTGTTGAAAAACCACTTTTCGCACTTGCGTTGGTGAAGGAAACCACTTTTCGCGCTTGTGTTAGTGTTGAAAACCACTTTTCGCACATGTGTTAGTGTAGGAAACCACTTTTCGCACTTGTGTTAGTGTTGAAAAAACACTTTTCGCACTTGTGTTGGTGTTGAAAAACCACTTTTCGCACTTGTGTTAGTGAAGGAAACCACTTTTCGCACTTGTGTTAGTGTTGAAAACCCACTTTTCGCACTTGTGTTCGTGTTGAAAAACCACTTTTCGCACTTGTGTTGGTGCAGGAAACCACTTTTGCACTTGTATTAGTGTGGAAAAACCACTTTTCGCACTTGTGTTAGTGTTGAAAAACCACTTTTCGCACTGGTGTTGGTGAAGGAAACCACTTTTCGCACTTGTGTTAGTGTTGAAAAACCACTTTTCGCACTTGTGTTAGTGTTGGAAAACCACTTTTCGCACTTGTGTTGGTGCAGGAAACCACTTTTGCACTTGTATTAGTGTGGAAAAAACCACTTTTCGCACTTGTGTTAGTGTTGAAAAACCACTTTTCGCACTTGTGTTAGTGTTGAAAAACCACTTTTCGCACTTGTGTTGATGCAGGAAACCACTTTTGCACTTGTATTAGTGTGGAAAAAACACTTTTTGCAATTGTGATAGTGTTGAAAACCCACTTTTCGCACATGTGTTAGTGAAGGAAACCACTTTTCGCACTTGTGTTGGTGCAGGAAACCACTTTTGCACTTGTATTAGTGTGGAAAAACCACTTTTCGTACTTGTGTTAGTGTTGAAAAACCACTTTTCGCACTGGTGTTGGTGAAGGAAACCACTTTTCGCACTTGTGTTAGTGTTGAAAACACACTTTTCGCACATGTGTTAGTGAAGGAAACCACTTTTCGCACTTGTGTTTGTGTTGAAAAACCACTTTTCGCACTTGTGTTTGTGCAGGAAACCACTTTTGCACTTGTATTAGTGTGGAAAAACCACTTTTCGCACTTGTGTTAGTGTTGAAAAACCACTTTTCGCACATGTGTTAGTAAAGGAAACCACTTTTCGTACTTGTGTTGGTGCAGGAAACCACTTTTGCACTTGTATTAGTGTGGAAAAAACACTTTTTGCACTTGTGATAGTGTTGAAAAACCACTTTTCGCACTTGTGTTAGTGTTGAAAAACCACTTTTCGCACTTGTGTTGGTGCAGGAAACCACTTTTGCAATTGTATTAGTGTGTAAAAACCACTTTTTACACTTGTGTTGGTGTTGAAAAACCACTTTTCGCACTGGTGTTGGTGAAGGAAACCACTTTTTTCACTTCTGTTCGTGTTGAAAACCCACTTTTTGCACATCTGTTAGTGAAGGAAACCACTTTTCGCACTTGTGTTAGTGTTGAAAACCCACTTTTCGCACATGTGTTAGTGAAGGAAACCACTTTTCGCACTTGTGTTAGTGTTGAAAAACCACTTTTCGCACTTGTGTTGGTGCAGGAAACCACTTTTGCACTTGTATTAGTGTGGCAAAACCACTTTTCGCACTTGTGTTAGTGTTGAAAAAACACTTTTCGCACTTGTGTTGGTGCAGGAAACCACTTTTGCACTTGTATTAGTGTGGAAAAAACACTTTTTGCACTTGTGATAGTGTTGAAAAAACCACTTTGCGCACTGGTGTTGGTGAAGGAAACCACTTTTCGCACTTGTGTTAGTGTTGAAAACCCACTTTTCACGCATGTGTTAGTGAAGGAAACCACTTTTCGCACTTGTGTTAGTGTTGAAAAACCACTTTTCGCACTTGTGTTGGTGCAGGAAACCACTTTTGCACTTGTATTAGTGTGGAAAAACCACTTTTCGCACTTGTGTTAGTGTTGAAAAACCACTTTTCGCACTGGTGTTGGTGAAGGAAACCACTTTTCGCACTTGTGTTAGTGTTGAAAAACCACTTTTCGCACTTGTGTTAGTGTTGAAAAACCACTTTTCGCACTTGTGTTGGTGCAGGAAACCACTTTTGCACTTGTATTAGTGTGGAAAACCACTTTTCGCACTTGTGTTAGTGTTGAAAAACCACTTTTCGCACTTGTGTTAGTGTTGAAAAACCACTTTTCGCACTTGTGTTGGTGCAGGAAACCACTTTTGCACTTGTATTAGTGTGGAAAAAACACTTTTTGCACTTGTGATAGTGTTGAAAAACCACTTTTCGCACTTGTGTTCGTGTTGAAAAACCACTGTTCTCATTTGTGTTGATGCAGGAAACCACTTTTGCACTTGTATTAGTGTGGAAAAACCACTTTTCGCACTTGTGTTAGTGTTGAAAAACCACTTTTCGCACTGGTGTTGGTGAAGGAAACCACTTTTCGCACTTGTGTTAGTGTTGAAAACCCACTTTTCGCACATGTGTTAGTGAAGGAAACCACTTTTCGCACTTGTGTTGGTGCAGGAAACCACTTTTGCACTTGTATTAGTGTGGAAAAACCACTTTTCGCACTTATGTTAGTGTTGAAAAACCACTTTTCGCACTGGTGTTGGTGAAGGAAACCACTTTTCGCACTTGTGTTAGTGTTGAAAACACACTTTTCGCACATGTGTTAGTGAAGGAAACCACTTTTTGCACTTGTATTTGTGTTGAAAAACCACTTTTCGCACTTGTGTTGGTGCAGGAAACCACTTTTGCACTTGTATTAGTGTGGAAAAACCACTTTTCGCACTTGTGTTAGTGTTGAAAAACCACTTTTCGCACATGTGTTAGTAAAGGAAACCACTTTTCGCACTTGTGTTGGTGCAGGAAACCACTTTTGCACTTGTATTAGTGTGGAAAAAACACTTTTTGCACTTGTGATAGTGTTGAAAAACCACTTTTCGCACTTGTGTTAGTGTTGAAAAACCACTTTTCGCACTTGTGTTGGTGCAGGAAACCACTTTTGCACTTGTATTAGTGTGTAAAAACCACTTTTCGCACTTGTGTTGGTGTTGAAAAACCACTTTTCGCACTGGTGTTGGTGAAGGAAACCACTTTTCGCACTTCTGTTAGTGTTGAAAACCCACTTTTTGCACATCTGTTAGTGAAGGAAACCACTTTTCGCACTTGTGTTAGTCTTGAAAACCCACTTTTCGCACATGTGTTAGTGAAGGAAACCACTTTTCGCACTTGTGTTAGTGTTGAAAAACCACTTTTCGCACTTGTGTTGGTGCAGGAAACCACTTTTGCACTTGTATTAGTGTGGAAAAAACACTTTTTGCACTTGTGATAGTGTTGAAAAACCACTTTTCGCACTTGTGTTAGTGTTGAAAAACCACTTTTCGCACTTGCGTTGGTGAAGGAAACCACTTTTCGCGCTTGTGTTAGTGTTGAAAACCACTTTTCGCACATGTGTTAGTGTAGGAAACCACTTTTCGCACTTGTGTTAGTGTTGAAAAAACACTTTTCGCACTTGTGTTGGTGCAGGAAACCACTTTTGCACTTGTATTAGTGTGGAAAAAACACTTTTTGCACTTGTGATTGTGTTGAAAAACCACTTTTCGCACTTGTGTTAGTGTTGAAAAAACACTTTTCGCACTTGTGTTGGTGCAGGAAACCACTTTTGCACTTGTATTAGTGTGGAAAAAACACTTTTTGCACTTGTGATAGTGTTGAAAAAACCACTTTGCGCACTGGTGTTGGTGAAGGAAACCACTTTTCGCACTTGTGTTAGTGTTGAAAACCCACTTTTCACGCATGTGTTAGTGAAGGAAACCACTTTTCGCACTTGTGTTAGTGTTGAAAAACCACTTTTCGCACTTGTGTTGGTGCAGGAAACCACTTTTGCACTTGTATTAGTGTGGAAAAACCACTTTTCGCACTTGTGTTAGTGTTGAAAAACCACTTTTCGCACTGGTGTTGGTGAAGGAAACCACTTTTCGCACTTGTGTTAGTGTTGAAAAACCACTTTTCGCACTTGTGTTAGTGTTGAAAAACCACTTTTCGCACTTGTGTTGGTGCAGGAAACCACTTTTGCACTTGTATTAGTGTGGAAAACCACTTTTCGCACTTGTGTTAGTGTTGAAAAACCACTTTTCGCACTTGTGTTAGTGTTGAAAAACCACTTTTCGCACTTGTGTTGGTGCAGGAAACCACTTTTGCACTTGTATTAGTGTGGAAAAAACACTTTTTGCACTTGTGATAGTGTTGAAAAACCACTTTTCGCACTTGTGTTCGTGTTGAAAAACCACTGTTCTCACTTGTGTTGATGCAGGAAACCACTTTTGCACTTGTATTAGTGTGGAAAAACCACTTTTCGCACTTGTGTTAGTGTTGAAAAACCACTTTTCGCACTGGTGTTGGTGAAGGAAACCACTTTTCGCACTTGTGTTAGTGTTGAAAACCCACTTTTCGCACATGTGTTAGTGAAGGAAACCACTTTTCGCACTTGTGTTGGTGCAGGAAACCACTTTTGCACTTGTATTAGTGTGGAAAAACCACTTTTCGCACTTATGTTAGTGTTGAAAAACCACTTTTCGCACTGGTGTTGGTGAAGGAAACCACTTTTCGCACTTGTGTTAGTGTTGAAAACACACTTTTCGCACATGTGTTAGTGAAGGAAACCACTTTTTGCACTTGTATTTGTGTTGAAAAACCACTTTTCGCACTTGTGTTGGTGCAGGAAACCACTTTTGCACTTGTATTAGTGTGGAAAAACCACTTTTCGCACTTGTGTTAGTGTTGAAAAACCACTTTTCGCACATGTGTTAGTAAAGGAAACCACTTTTCGCACTTGTGTTGGTGCAGGAAACCACTTTTGCACTTGTATTAGTGTGGAAAAAACACTTTTTGCACTTGTGATAGTGTTGAAAAACCACTTTTCGCACTTGTGTTAGTGTTGAAAAACCACTTTTCGCACTTGTGTTGGTGCAGGAAACCACTTTTGCACTTGTATTAGTGTGTAAAAACCACTTTTCGCACTTGTGTTGGTGTTGAAAAACCACTTTTCGCACTGGTGTTGGTGAAGGAAACCACTTTTCGCACTTCTGTTAGTGTTGAAAACCCACTTTTTGCACATCTGTTAGTGAAGGAAACCACTTTTCGCACTTGTGTTAGTCTTGAAAACCCACTTTTCGCACATGTGTTAGTGAAGGAAACCACTTTTTGCACTTGTGTTAGTGTTGAAAAACCACTTTTCGCACTTGTGTTGGTGCAGGAAACCACTTTTGCACTTGTATTAGTGTGGCAAAACCACTTTTCGCACTTGTGTTAGTGTTGAAAAACCACTTTTCGAACTGGTGTTGGTGAAGGAAACCACTTTTCGCACTTGTGTTAGTGTTGAAAAACCACTTTTCCCACTTGTGTTGGTGCAGGAAACCACTTTTGCACTTGTATTAGTGTGGAAAAAACACTTTTTGCACTTGTGATAGTGTTGAAAAACCACTTTTCGCACTTGTGTTAGTGTTGAAAAACCACTTTTCGCACTTGTGTAGATGCAGGAAACCACTTTTGCACTTGTATTAGTGTGGAAAAAACACTTTTTGCACTTGTGATAGTGTTGAAAAACCACTTTTCGCACTTGTGTTAGTGTTGAAAAACCACTTTTCGCACTTGTGTTGGTGTAGGAAACCACTTTTGCACTGGTATTAGTGTGGAAAAACCACTTTTCGCACTTGTGTTAGTGTTGAAAAACCACTTTTCGCACTTGTGTTTGTGTTGAAAAACCACTTTTCGCACTTGTGTTAGTGAAGGAAACCACTTTTCGCACTTGTTTTAGTGTTGAAAACCCACTTTTCGCACTTGTGTTAGTGTTGAAAATCCACTTTTCGCACTTGTGTTGGTGCAGGAAACCACTTTTGCACTTGTATTAGTGTGGAAAAAACACTTTTTGCACTGGTGTTGGTGAAGGAAACCACTTTTCGCACTTCTGTTAGTGTTGAAAACCCACTTTTTGCACATCTGTTAGTGAAGGAAACCACTTTTCGCACTTGTGTTAGTCTTGAAAACCCACTTTTCGCACATGTGTTAGTGAAGGAAACCACTTTTCGCACTTGTGTTAGTGTTGAAAAACCACTTTTCGCACTTGTGTTGGTGCAGGAAACCACTTTTGCACTTGTATTAGTGTGGAAAAAACACTTTTTGCACTTGTGATAGTGTTGAAAAACCACTTTTCGCACTTGTGTTAGTGTTGAAAAACCACTTTTCGCACCTGCGTTGGTGAAGGAAACCACTTTTCGCGCTTGTGTTAGTGTTGAAAACCACTTTTCGCACATGTGTTAGTGTAGGAAACCACTTTTCGCACTTGTGTTAGTGTTGAAAAAACACTTTTCGCACTTGTGTTGGTGCAGGAAACCACTTTTGCACTTGTATTAGTGTGGAAAAAACACTTTTTGCACTTGTGATTGTGTTGAAAAACCACTTTTCGCACTTGTGTTAGTGTTGAAAAAACACTTTTCGCACTTGTGTTGGTGCAGGAAACCACTTTTGCACTTGTATTAGTGTGGAAAAAACACTTTTTGCACTTGTGATAGTGTTGAAAAAACCACTTTGCGCACTGGTGTTGGTGAAGGAAACCACTTTTCGCACTTGTGTTAGTGTTGAAAACCCACTTTTCACGCATGTGTTAGTGAAGGAAACCACTTTTCGCACTTGTGTTAGTGTTGAAAAACCACTTTTCGCACTTGTGTTGGTGCAGGAAACCACTTTTGCACTTGTATTAGTGTGGAAAAACCACTTTTCGCACTTGTGTTAGTGTTGAAAAACCACTTTTCGCACTGGTGTTGGTGAAGGAAACCACTTTTCGCACTTGTGTTAGTGTTGAAAAACCACTTTTCGCACTTGTGTTAGTGTTGAAAAACCACTTTTCGCACTTGTGTTGGTGCAGGAAACCACTTTTGCACTTGTATTAGTGTGGAAAACCACTTTTCGCACTTGTGTTAGTGTTGAAAAACCACTTTTCGCACTTGTGTTAGTGTTGAAAAACCACTTTTCGCACTTGTGTTGGTGCAGGAAACCACTTTTGCACTTGTATTAGTGTGGAAAAAACACTTTTTGCACTTGTGATAGTGTTGAAAAACCACTTTTCGCACTTGTGTTCGTGTTGAAAAACCACTGTTCTCACTTGTGTTGATGCAGGAAACCACTTTTGCACTTGTATTAGTGTGGAAAAACCACTTTTCGCACTTGTGTTAGTGTTGAAAAACCACTTTTCGCACTGGTGTTGGTGAAGGAAACCACTTTTCGCACTTGTGTTAGTGTTGAAAACCCACTTTTCGCACATGTGTTAGTGAAGGAAACCACTTTTCGCACTTGTGTTGGTGCAGGAAACCACTTTTGCACTTGTATTAGTGTGGAAAAACCACTTTTCGCACTTATGTTAGTGTTGAAAAACCACTTTTCGCACTGGTGTTGGTGAAGGAAACCACTTTTCGCACTTGTGTTAGTGTTGAAAACACACTTTTCGCACATGTGTTAGTGAAGGAAACCACTTTTTGCACTTGTATTTGTGTTGAAAAACCACTTTTCGCACTTGTGTTGGTGCAGGAAACCACTTTTGCACTTGTATTAGTGTGGAAAAACCACTTTTCGCACTTGTGTTAGTGTTGAAAAACCACTTTTCGCACATGTGTTAGTAAAGGAAACCACTTTTCGCACTTGTGTTGGTGCAGGAAACCACTTTTGCACTTGTATTAGTGTGGAAAAAACACTTTTTGCACTTGTGATAGTGTTGAAAAACCACTTTTCGCACTTGTGTTTCGCACTTGTATTAGTGTTGAAAAACCACTTTTCGCACTTGTGTTGGTGCAGGAAACCACTTTTGCACTTGTATTAGTGTGTAAAAACCACTTTTCGCACTTGTGTTGGTGTTGAAAAACCACTTTTCGCACTGGTGTTGGTGAAGGAAACCACTTTTCGCACTTCTGTTAGTGTTGAAAACCCACTTTTTGCACATCTGTTAGTGAAGGAAACCACTTTTCGCACTTGTGTTAGTCTTGAAAACCCACTTTTCGCACATGTGTTAGTGAAGGAAACCACTTTTTGCACTTGTGTTAGTGTTGAAAAACCACTTTTCGCACTTGTGTTGGTGCAGGAAACCACTTTTGCACTTGTATTAGTGTGGCAAAACCACTTTTCGCACTTGTGTTAGTGTTGAAAAACCACTTTTCGAACTGGTGTTGGTGAAGGAAACCACTTTTCGCACTTGTGTTAGTGTTGAAAAACCACTTTTCCCACTTGTGTTGGTGCAGGAAACCACTTTTGCACTTGTATTAGTGTGGAAAAAACACTTTTTGCACTTGTGATAGTGTTGAAAAACCACTTTTCGCACTTGTGTTAGTGTTGAAAAACCACTTTTCGCACTTGTGTAGATGCAGGAAACCACTTTTGCACTTGTATTAGTGTGGAAAAAACACTTTTTGCACTTGTGATAGTGTTGAAAAACCACTTTTCGCACTTGTGTTAGTGTTGAAAAACCACTTTTCGCACTTGTGTTGGTGTAGGAAACCACTTTTGCACTGGTATTAGTGTGGAAAAACCACTTTTCGCACTTGTGTTAGTGTTGAAAAACCACTTTTCGCACTTGTGTTTGTGTTGAAAAACCACTTTTCGCACTTGTGTTAGTGAAGGAAACCACTTTTCGCACTTGTTTTAGTGTTGAAAACCCACTTTTCGCACTTGTGTTAGTGTTGAAAATCCACTTTTCGCACTTGTGTTGGTGCAGGAAACCACTTTTGCACTTGTATTAGTGTGGAAAAAACACTTTTTGCACTTGTGATAGTGTTGAAAAACCACTTTTCGCACTTGTCTTAGTGTTGAAAAACCACTTTTCGCACTTGTGTTGGTGCAGGAAACCACTTTTGCACTTGTATTAGTGTGGAAAAACCACTTTTCGCACTTGTGTTAGTGTTGAAAAACCACTTTTCGCACATGTGTTAGTAAAGGAAACCACTTTTCGCACTTGTGTTGGTGCAGGAAACCACTTTTGCACTTGTATTAGTGTGGAAAAAACACTTTTTGCACTTGTGATAGTGTTGAAAAACCACTTTTCGCACTTGTGTTAGTGTTGAAAAACCACTTTTCGCACTTGTGTTGGTGCAGGAAACCACTTTTGCACTTGTATTAGTGTGTAAAAACCACTTTTCGCACTTGTGTTGGTGTTGAAAAACCACTTTTCGCACTGGTGTTGGTGAAGGAAACCACTTTTCGCACTTCTGTTAGTGTTGAAAACCCACTTTTTGCACATCTGTTAGTGAAGGAAACCACTTTTCGCACTTGTGTTAGTCTTGAAAACCCACTTTTCGCACATGTGTTAGTGAAGGAAACCACTTTTCGCACTTGTGTTAGTGTTGAAAAACCACTTTTCGCACTTGTGTTGGTGCAGGAAACCACTTTTGCACTTGTATTAGTGTGGAAAAAACACTTTTTGCACTTGTGATAGTGTTGAAAAACCACTTTTCGCACTTGTGTTAGTGTTGAAAAACCACTTTTCGCACTTGCGTTGGTGAAGGAAACCACTTTTCGCGCTTGTGTTAGTGTTGAAAACCACTTTTCGCACATGTGTTAGTGTAGGAAACCACTTTTCGCACTTGTGTTAGTGTTGAAAAAACACTTTTCGCACTTGTGTTGGTGCAGGAAACCACTTTTGCACTTGTATTAGTGTGGAAAAAACACTTTTTGCACTTGTGATTGTGTTGAAAAACCACTTTTCGCACTTGTGTTAGTGTTGAAAAAACACTTTTCGCACTTGTGTTGGTGCAGGAAACCACTTTTGCACTTGTATTAGTGTGGAAAAAACACTTTTTGCACTTGTGATAGTGTTGAAAAAACCACTTTGCGCACTGGTGTTGGTGAAGGAAACCACTTTTCGCACTTGTGTTAGTGTTGAAAACCCACTTTTCACGCATGTGTTAGTGAAGGAAACCACTTTTCGCACTTGTGTTAGTGTTGAAAAACCACTTTTCGCACTTGTGTTGGTGCAGGAAACCACTTTTGCACTTGTATTAGTGTGGAAAAACCACTTTTCGCACTTGTGTTAGTGTTGAAAAACCACTTTTCGCACTGGTGTTGGTGAAGGAAACCACTTTTCGCACTTGTGTTAGTGTTGAAAAACCACTTTTCGCACTTGTGTTAGTGTTGAAAAACCACTTTTCGCACTTGTGTTGGTGCAGGAAACCACTTTTGCACTTGTATTAGTGTGGAAAACCACTTTTCGCACTTGTGTTAGTGTTGAAAAACCACTTTTCGCACTTGTGTTAGTGTTGAAAAACCACTTTTCGCACTTGTGTTGGTGCAGGAAACCACTTTTGCACTTGTATTAGTGTGGAAAAAACACTTTTTGCACTTGTGATAGTGTTGAAAAACCACTTTTCGCACTTGTGTTCGTGTTGAAAAACCACTGTTCTCACTTGTGTTGATGCAGGAAACCACTTTTGCACTTGTATTAGTGTGGAAAAACCACTTTTCGCACTTGTGTTAGTGTTGAAAAACCACTTTTCGCACTGGTGTTGGTGAAGGAAACCACTTTTCGCACTTGTGTTAGTGTTGAAAACCCACTTTTCGCACATGTGTTAGTGAAGGAAACCACTTTTCGCACTTGTGTTGGTGCAGGAAACCACTTTTGCACTTGTATTAGTGTGGAAAAACCACTTTTCGCACTTATGTTAGTGTTGAAAAACCACTTTTCGCACTGGTGTTGGTGAAGGAAACCACTTTTCGCACTTGTGTTAGTGTTGAAAACACACTTTTCGCACATGTGTTAGTGAAGGAAACCACTTTTTGCACTTGTATTTGTGTTGAAAAACCACTTTTCGCACTTGTGTTGGTGCAGGAAACCACTTTTGCACTTGTATTAGTGTGGAAAAACCACTTTTCGCACTTGTGTTAGTGTTGAAAAACCACTTTTCGCACATGTGTTAGTAAAGGAAACCACTTTTCGCACTTGTGTTGGTGCAGGAAACCACTTTTGCACTTGTATTAGTGTGGAAAAAACACTTTTTGCACTTGTGATAGTGTTGAAAAACCACTTTTCGCACTTGTGTTAGTGTTGAAAAACCACTTTTCGCACTTGTGTTGGTGCAGGAAACCACTTTTGCACTTGTATTAGTGTGTAAAAACCACTTTTCGCACTTGTGTTGGTGTTGAAAAACCACTTTTCGCACTGGTGTTGGTGAAGGAAACCACTTTTCGCACTTCTGTTAGTGTTGAAAACCCACTTTTTGCACATCTGTTAGTGAAGGAAACCACTTTTCGCACTTGTGTTAGTCTTGAAAACCCACTTTTCGCACATGTGTTAGTGAAGGAAACCACTTTTTGCACTTGTGTTAGTGTTGAAAAACCACTTTTCGCACTTGTGTTGGTGCAGGAAACCACTTTTGCACTTGTATTAGTGTGGCAAAACCACTTTTCGCACTTGTGTTAGTGTTGAAAAACCACTTTTCGAACTGGTGTTGGTGAAGGAAACCACTTTTCGCACTTGTGTTAGTGTTGAAAAACCACTTTTCCCACTTGTGTTGGTGCAGGAAACCACTTTTGCACTTGTATTAGTGTGGAAAAAACACTTTTTGCACTTGTGATAGTGTTGAAAAACCACTTTTCGCACTTGTGTTAGTGTTGAAAAACCACTTTTCGCACTTGTGTAGATGCAGGAAACCACTTTTGCACTTGTATTAGTGTGGAAAAAACACTTTTTGCACTTGTGATAGTGTTGAAAAACCACTTTTCGCACTTGTGTTAGTGTTGAAAAACCACTTTTCGCACTTGTGTTGGTGTAGGAAACCACTTTTGCACTGGTATTAGTGTGGAAAAACCACTTTTCGCACTTGTGTTAGTGTTGAAAAACCACTTTTCGCACTTGTGTTTGTGTTGAAAAACCACTTTTCGCACTTGTGTTAGTGAAGGAAACCACTTTTCGCACTTGTTTTAGTGTTGAAAACCCACTTTTCGCACTTGTGTTAGTGTTGAAAATCCACTTTTCGCACTTGTGTTGGTGCAGGAAACCACTTTTGCACTTGTATTAGTGTGGAAAAAACACTTTTTGCACTTGTGATAGTGTTGAAAAACCACTTTTCGCACTTGTCTTAGTGTTGAAAAACCACTTTTCGCACTTGTGTTGGTGCAGGAAACCACTTTTGCACTTGTATTCGTGTGGAAAAAACACTTTTTGCACTTGTGATAGTGTTGAAAAACCACTTTTCGCACTTGTGTTAGTGTTGAAAACCCACTTTTCGCACTTGTGTTAGTGTTGAAAATCCACTTTTCGCACTTGTGTTGGTGCAGGAAACCACTTTTGCACTTGTATTAGTGTGGAAAAAACACTTTTTGCACTTTTGTTAGTGTTGAAAAACCACTTTTCGCACTTGTGTTAGTGTTGAAAAACCACTTTTCGCACTTGTGTTGGTGCAGGAAACCACTTTTGCACTTGTATTAGTGTGGAAAAACACTTTTTGCACTTGTGATAGTGTTGAAAAACCACTTTTCGCACTGGTGTTGGTGAAGGAAACCACTTTTCGCACTTGTGTTAGTGTTGAAAACCCACTTTTCGCACATGTGTTAGTGAAGGAAACCACTTTTCGCACTTGTGTTGGTGCAGGAAACCACTTTTGCACTTGTATTAGTGTGGAAAAACCACTTTTTGTACTTGTGTTAGTTTTGAAAAACCACTTTTCGCACTGGTGTTGGTGAAGGAAACCACTTTTCGCACTTGTGTTAGTGTTGAAAACACACTTTTCGCACATGTGTTAGTGAAGGAAACCACTTTTCGCACTTGTGTTTGTGTTGAAAAACCACTTTTCGCACTTGTTTTTGTGCAGGAAACCACTTTTGCACTTGTATTAGTGTGGAAAAACCACTTTTCGCACTTGTGTTAGTGTTGAAAAACCACTTTTCGCACATGTGTTAGTAAAGGAAACCACTTTTCGCACTTGTGTTGGTGCAGGAAACCACTTTTGCACTTGTATTAGTGTGGAAAAAACACTTTTTGCACTTGTGATAGTGTTGAAAAACCACTTTTCGCACTTGTGTTAGTGTTGAAAAACCACTTTTCGCACTTGTGTTGGTGCAGGAAACCACTTTTGCAATTGTATTAGTGTGTAAAAACCACTTTTCACACTTGTGTTGGTGTTGAAAAACCACTTTTCGCACTGGTGTTGGTGAAGGAAACCACTTTTCGCACTTCTGTTCGTGTTGAAAACCCACTTTTTGCACATCTGTTAGTGAAGGAAACCACTTTTCGTACTTGTGTTAGTGTTGAAAACCCACTTTTCGCACATGTGTTAGTGAAGGAAACCACTTTTCGCACTTGTGTTAGTGTTGAAAAACCACTTTTCGCACTTGTGTTGGTGCAGGAAACCACTTTTGCACTTGTATTAGTGTGGCAAAACCACTTTTCGCACTTGTGTTAGTGTTGAAAAACCACTTTTCCCACTTGTGTTGGTGCAGGAAACCACTTTTGCACTTGTATTAGTGTGGAAAAAACACTTTTTGCACTTGTGATAGTGTTGAAAAACCACTTTTCGCACTTGTGTTAGTGTTGAAAAACCACTTTTCGCACTTGTGTCGATGCAGGAAACCACTTTTGCACTTGTATTAGTGTGGAAAAAACACTTTTTGCACTTGTGATAGTGAAGGAAACCACTTTTCGCACTTGTGTTAGTGTTGAAAACCCACTTTTCGCACATGTGTTAGTGAAGGAAACCACTTTTCGCACTTGTGTTAGTGTTGAAAAACCACTTTTCGCACTTGTGTTGGTGTAGGAAACCACTTTTGCACTTGTATTAGTGTGGAAAAACCACTTTTCGCACTTGTGTTAGTGTTGAAAAACCACTTTTCGCACTTGTGTTTGTGTTGAAAAACCACTTTTCGCACTTGTGTTAGTGAAGGAAACCACTTTTCGCACTTGTGTTAGTGTTGAAAACCCACTTTTCGCACTTGTGTTAGTGTTGAAAATCCACTTTTCACACTTGTGTTGGTGCAGGAAACCACTTTTGCACTTTTATTAGTGTGGAAAAAACACTTTTTGCACTTGTGATAGTGTTGAAAAACCACTTTTCGCACTTGTCTTAGTGTTGAAAAACCACTTTTTGCACTTTGTTGGTGCAGGAAACCACTTTTGCACTTGTATTAGTGTGGAAAAAACAGTTTTTGCACTTGTGATAGTGTTGAAAAACCACTTTTCGCACTTGTGTTAGTGTTGAAAAACCACTTTTCGCACTTGTGTTGGTGAAGGAAACCACTTTTCGTGCTTGTGTTAGTGTTGAAAACCCACTTTTCGCACATGTGTTAGTGTAGGAAACCACTTTTCGCACTTGTGTTAGTGTTGAAAAAACACTTTTCGCACTTGTGTTGGTGCAGGAAACCACTTTTGCACTTGTATTTGTGTGGAAAAAACACTTTTTGCACTTGTGATTGTGTTGAAAAACCACTTTTCGCACTTGTGTTAGTGTTGAAAAAACACTTTTCGCACTTGTGTTGGTGCAGGAAACCACTTTTGCACTTGTATTAGTGTGGAAAAAACACTTTTTGCACTTGTGATAGTGTTGAAAAAACCACTTTGCGCACTGGTGTTGGTGAAGGAAACCACTTTTCGCACTTGTGTTAGTGTTGAAAACCCACTTTTCACGCATGTGTTAGTGAAGGAAACCACTTTTCGCACTTGTGTTAGTGTTGAAAAACCACTTTTTGCATTTGTGTTGGTGCAGGAAACCACTTTTGCACTTGTATTAGTGTGGAAAAACCACTTTTCGCACTTGTGTTAGTGTTGAAAAACCACTTTTCGCACTGGTGTTGGTGAAGGAAAGCACTTTTCGCACTTGTGTTAGTGTGTAAAAACCACTTTTCGCACTTGTGTTAGTGTTGAAAAACCACTTTTCGCACTTGTGTTGGTGCAGGAAACCACTTTTGCACTTGTATTAGTGTGGAAAACCACTTTTCGCACTTGTGTTAGTGTTGAAAAACCACTTTTCGCACTTGTGTTAGTGTTGAAAAACCACTTTTCGCACTTGTGTTGGTGCAGGAAACCACTTTTGCACTTGTATTAGTGTGGAAAAAACACTTTTTGCACTTGTGATAGTGTTGAAAAACCACTTTTCGCACTTGTGTTAGTGTTGAAAAACCACTGTTCTCACTTGTGTTGGTGCAGGAAACCACTTTTGCACTTGTATTAGTGTGGAAAAACCACTTTTCGCACTTGTGTTAGTGTTGAAAAACCACTTTTCGCACTGGTGTTGGTGAAGGAAACCACTTTTCGCACTTGTGTTAGTGTTGAAAACCCACTTTTCGCACATGTGTTAGTGAAGGAAACCACTTTTCGCACTTGTGTTGGTGCAGGAAACCACTTTTGCACTTGTATTAGTGTGGAAAAAACACTTTTTGCACTTGTGATTGTGTTGAAAAACCACTTTTCGCACTTGTGTCAGTGTTGAAAAAACACTTTTCGCACTTGTGATAATGTTGAAAAACCACTTTTCGCACTTGTCTTAGTGTTGAAAAACCACTTTTCGCACTTGTGTTGGTGCAGGAAACCACTTTTGCACTTGTATTAGTGTGGAAAAAACACTTTTTGCACTTGTGATAGTGTTGAAAAACCACTTTTCGCACTTGTGTTAGTGTTGAAAAACCACTTTTCGCACTTGTGTTGGTGAAGGAAACCATTTTTCGCGCTTGTGTTAGTGTTGAAAACCCACTTTTCGCACATGTGTTAGTGAAGGAAACCACTTTTCGCACTTGTGTTGGTGCAGGAAACCACTTTTGCACTTGTATTAGTGTGGGAAAAACACTTTTTGCACTTGTGATTGTGTTGAAAAACCACTTTTCGCACTTGTGTCAGTGTTGAAAAAACACTTTTCGCACTTGTGTTGGTGCAGGAAACCACTTTTGCACTTGTATTAGTGTGGAAAAAACACTTTTTGCACTTGTGATAGTGTTGAAAAACCACTTTGCGCACTTGTGTTAGTGTTGAAAAACCACTTTTCGCACTTGTGTTGGTGCAGGAAACCACTTTTGCACTTGTATTAGTGTGGAAAAACCACTTTTCGCACTTGTGTTAGTGTTGAAAAACCACTTTTCGCACTTGTGTTGGTGCAGGAAACCACTTTTGCACTTGTATTAGTGTGGAAAAACCACTTTTCGCACTTGTGTTAGTGTTGAAAAACCACTTTTCGCACTTGTGTTAGTGAAGGAAACCACTTTTCGCACTTGTGTTAGTGTTGAAAACCCACTTTTCGCACTTGTGTTAGTGTTGAAAATCCACTTTTCGCACTTGTGTTGGTGCAGGAAACCACTTTTGCACTTGTATTAGTGTGGAAAAAACACTTTTTGCACTTGTGTTAGTGTTGAAAAACCACTTTTCGCACTTGTGTTAGTGTTGAAAAACCACTTTTCGCACTTGTGTTGGTGAAGGAAACCACTTTTCGCGCTTGTGTTAGTGTTGAAAACCCACTTTTCGCACATGTGTTAGTGTAGGAAACCACTTTTCGCACTTGTGTTAGTGTTGAAAAAACACTTTTCGCACTTGTGTTGGTGCAGGAAACCACTTTTGCACTTGTATTTGTGTGGAAAAAACACTTTTTGCACTTGTGATTGTGTTGAAAAACCACTTTTCGCACTTGTGTTAGTGTTGAAAAAACACTTTTCGCACTTGTGTTGGTGCAGGAAACCACTTTTGCACTTGTATTAGTGTGGAAAAAACACTTTTTGCACTTGTGATAGTGTTGAAAAAACCACTTTGCGCACTGGTGTTGGTGAAGGAAACCACTTTTCGCACTTGTGTTAGTGTTGAAAACCCACTTTTCACGCATGTGTTAGTGAAGGAAACCACTTTTCGCACTTATGTTAGTGTTGAAAAACCACTTTTTGCATTTGTGTTGGTGCAGGAAACCACTTTTGCACTTGTATTAGTGTGGAAAAACCACTTTTCGCACTTGTGTTAGTGTTGAAAAACCACTTTTCGCACTGGTGTTGGTGAAGGAAACCACTTTTCGCACTTGTGTTAGTGTGGAAAAACCACTTTTCGCACTTGTGTTAGTGTTGAAAAACCACTTTTCGCACTTGTGTTGGTGCAGGAAACCACTTTTGCACTTGTATTAGTGTGGAAAACCACTTTTCGCACTTGTGTTAGTGTTGAAAAACCACTTTTCGCACTTGTGTTAGTGTTGAAAAACCACTTTTCGCACTTGTGTTGGTGCAGGAAACCACTTTTGCACTTGTATTAGTGTGGAAAAAACACTTTTTGCACTTGTGATAGTGTTGAAAAACCACTTTTCGCACTTGTGTTAGTGTTGAAAAACCACTGTTCTCACTTGTGTTGGTGCAGGAAACCACTTTTGCACTTGTATTAGTGTGGAAAAACCACTTTTCGCACTTGTGTTAGTGTTGAAAAACCACTTTTCGCACTGGTGTTGGTGAAGGAAACCACTTTTCGCACTTGTGTTAGTGTTGAAAACCCACTTTTCGCACATGTGTTAGTGAAGGAAACCACTTTTCGCACTTGTGTTGGTGCAGGAAACCACTTTTGCACTTGTATTAGTGTGGAAAAAACACTTTTTGCACTTGTGATTGTGTTGAAAAACCACTTTTCGCACTTGTGTCAGTGTTGAAAAAACACTTTTCGCACTTGTGATAATGTTGAAAAACCACTTTTCGCACTTGTCTTAGTGTTGAAAAACCACTTTTCGCACTTGTGTTGGTGCAGGAAACCACTTTTGCACTTGTATTAGTGTGGAAAAAACACTTTTTGCACTTGTGATAGTGTTGAAAAACCACTTTTCGCACTTGTGTTAGTGTTGAAAAACCACTTTTCGCACTTGTGTTGGTGAAGGAAACCACTTTTCGCGCTTGTGTTAGTGTTGAAAACCCACTTTTCGCACATGTGTTAGTGAAGGAAACCACTTTTCGCACTTGTGTTGGTGCAGGAAACCACTTTTGCACTTGTATTAGTGTGGGAAAAACACTTTTTGCACTTGTGATTGTGTTGAAAAACCACTTTTCGCACTTGTGTCAGTGTTGAAAAAACACTTTTCGCACTTGTGTTGGTGCAGGAAACCACTTTTGCACTTGTATTAGTGTGGAACAAACACTTTTTGCACTTGTGATAGTGTTGAAAAACCACTTTGCGCACTTGTGTTAGTGTTGAAAAACCACTTTTCGCACTTGTGTTGGTGCAGGAAACCACTTTTGCACTTGTATTAGTGTGGAAAAACCACTTTTCGCACTTGTGTTAGTGTTGAAAAACCACTTTTCGCACTTGTGTTGGTGCAGGAAACCACTTTTGCACTTGTATTAGTGTGGAAAAACCACTTTTCGCACTTGTGTTAGTGTTGAAAAACCACTTTTCGCACTTGTGTTAGTGAAGGAAACCACTTTTCGCACTTGTGTTAGTGTTGAAAACCCACTTTTCGCACTTGTGTTAGTGTTGAAAATCCACTTTTCGCACTTGTGTTGGTGCAGGAAACCACTTTTGCACTTATATTAGTGTGGAAAAAACACTTTTTGCACTTGTGTTAGTGTTGAAAAACCACTTTTCGCACTGGTGTTAGTGTTGAAAAACCACTTTTCGCACTTGTGTTGGTGCAGGAAACCACTTTTGCACTTGTATTAGTGTGGAAAAACACTTTTTGCACTTGTGATAGTGTTGAAAAACCACTTTTCGCACATGTGTTAGTGAAGGAAACCACTTTTCACACTTGTGTTAGTGTTGAAAAACCACTTTTCGCACTTGTGTTGGTGCAGGAAACCACTTTTGCACTTGTATTAGTGTGGAAAAACCACTTTTCGCACTTGTGTTAGTGTTGAAAAACCACTTTTCGAACTGGTGTTGGTGAAGGAAACCACTTTTCGCACTTGTGTTAGTGTTGAAAAACCACTTTTCCCACTTGTGTTGGTGCAGGAAACCACTTTTGCACCTGTATTAGTGTGGAAAAAACACTTTTTGCACTTGTGATAGTGTTGAAAAACCACTTTTCGCACTTGTGTTAGTGTTGAAAAACCACTTTTCGCACTTGTGTAGATGCAGGAAGCCACTTTTGCACTTGTATTAGTGTGGAAAAAACACTTTGCACTTGTGATAGTGTTGAAAAACCACTTTTCGCACTTGTGTTAGTGTTGAAAAACCACTTTTCGCACTTGTGTTGGTGTAGGAAACCACTTTTGCACTTGTATTAGTGTGGAAAAACCACTTTTCGCACTTGTGTTAGTGTTGAAAAACCACTTTTCGCACTTGTGTTTGTGTTGAAAAACCACTTTTCGCACTTGTGTTAGTGAAGGAAACCACTTTTCGCACTTGTGTTAGTGTTGAAAACCCACTTTTCGCACTTGTGTTAGTGTTGAAAATCCACTTTTCACACTTGTGTTGGTGCAGGAAACCACTTTTGCACTTTTATTAGTGTGGAAAAAACACTTTTTGCACTTGTGATAGTGTTGAAAAACCACTTTTCGCACTTGTCTTAGTGTTGAAAAACCACTTTTTGCACTTGTGTTGGTGAAGGAAACCACTTTTGCACTTGTATTAGTGTGGAAAAAACACTTTTTGCACTTGTGGTAGTGTTGAAAAACCACTTTTCGCACTTGTGTTAGTGTTGAAAAACCACTTTTCGCACTTGTGTTGGTGAAGGAAACCACTTTTCGCGCTTGTGTTAGTGTTGAAAACCCACTTTTCGCACATGTGTTAGTGTAGGAAACCACTTTTCGCACTTGTGTTAGTGTTGAAAAAACACTTTTCGCACTTGTGTTGGTGCAGGAAACCACTTTTGCACTTGTATTAGTGTAGAAAAACCACTTTTTGCACTTGTGATTGTGTTGAAAAACCACTTTTCGCACTTGTGTTAGTGTTGAAAAAACACTTTTCGCACTTGTGTTGGTGCAGGAAACCACTTTTGCACTTGTATTAGTGTGGAAAAAACACTTTTTGCACTTGTGATAGTGTTGAAAAAACCACTTTGCGCACTGGTGTTGGTGAAGGAAACCACTTTTCGCACTTGTGTTAGTGTTGAAAACCCACTTTTCACGCATGTGTTAGTGAAGGAAACCACTTTACGCACTTGTGTTAGTGTTGAAAAACCACTTTTTGCACTTGTGTTGGTGCAGGAAACCACTTTTGCACTTGTATTAGTGTGGAAAAACCACTTTTCGCACTTGTGTTAGTGTTGAAAAACCACTTTTCGCAATGGTGTTGGTGAAGGAAACCACTTTTCGCACTTGTGTTAGTGTGGAAAAACCACTTTTCGCACTTGTGTTAGTGTTGAAAAACCACTTTTCGCACTTGTGTTGGTGCAGGAAACCACTTTTGCACTTGTATTAGTGTAGAAAACCACTTTTCGCACTTGTGTTAGTGTTGAAAAACCACTTTTCGCACTTGTGTTAGTGTTGAAAAACCACTTTTCGCACTTGTGTTGGTGCAGGAAACCACTTTTGCACTTGTATTAGTGTGGAAAAAACACTTTTTGCACTTGTGATAGTGTTGAAAAACCACTTTTCGCACTTGTGTTAGTGTTGAAAAACCACTGTTCTCACTTGTGTTGGTGCAGGAAACCACTTTTGCACTTGTATTAGTGTGGAAAAACCACTTTTCGCACTTGTGTTAGTGTTGAAAAACCACTTTTCGCACTGGTGTTGGTGAAGGAAACCACTTTTCGCACTTGTGTTAGTGTTGAAAACCCACTTTTCGCACATGTGTTAGTGAAGGAAACCACTTTTCGCACTTGTGTTGGTGCAGGAAACCACTTTTGCACTTGTATTAGTGTGGAAAAAACACTTTTTGCACTTGTGATTGTGTTGAAAAACCACTTTTCGCACTTGTGTCAGTGTTGAAAAAACACTTTTCGCACTTGTGATAATGTTGAAAAACCACTTTTCGCACTTGTCTTAGTGTTGAAAAACCACTTTTCGCACTTGTGTTGGTGCAGGAAACCACTTTTGCACTTGTATTAGTGTGGAAAAAACACTTTTTGCACTTGTGATAGTGTTGAAAAACCACTTTTCGCACTTGTGTTAGTGTTGAAAAACCACTTTTCGCACTTGTGTTGGTGAAGGAAACCACTTTTCGCGCTTGTGTTAGTGTTGAAAACCCACTTTTCGCACATGTGTTAGTGAAGGAAACCACTTTTCGCACTTGTGTTGGTGCAGGAAACCACTTTTGCACTTGTATTAGTGTGGAAAAAACACTTTTTGCACTTGTGATTGTGTTGAAAAACCACTTTTCGCACTTGTGTCAGTGTTGAAAAAACACTTTTCGCACTTGTGTTGGTGCAGGAAACCACTTTTGCACTTGTATTAGTGTGGAAAAAACACTTTTTGCACTTGTGATAGTGTTGAAAAACCACTTTGCGCACTTGTGTTAGTGTTGAAAAACCACTTTTCGCACTTGTGTTGGTGCAGGAAACCACTTTTGCACTTGTATTAGTGTGGAAAAACCACTTTTCGCACTTGTGTTAGTGTTGAAAAACCACTTTTCGCACTTGTGTTGGTGCAGGAAACCACTTTTGCACTTGTATTAGTGTGGAAAAACCACTTTTCGCACTTGTGTTAGTGTTGAAAAACCACTTTTCGCACTTGTGTTAGTGAAGGAAACCACTTTTCGCACTTGTGTTAGTGTTGAAAACCCACTTTTCGCACTTGTGTTAGTGTTGAAAATCCACTTTTCGCACTTGTGTTGGTGCAGTAAACCACTTTTGCACTTGTATTAGTGTGGAAAAAACACTTTTTGCACTTGTGTTAGTGTTGAACAACCACTTTTCGCACTTGTGTTAGTGTTGAAAAACCACTTTTCGCACTTGTGTTGGTGCAGGAAACCACTTTTGCACTTGTATTAGTGTGGAAAAACACTTTTTGCACTTGTGATAGTGTTGAAAAACCACTTTTCGCACTGGTGTTGGTGAAGGAAACCACTTTTCGCACTTGTGTTAGTGTTGAAAACCCACTTTTCGCATATGTGTTAGTGAAGGCAACCACTTTTCGCACTTGTATTGGTGCAGGAAACCACTTTTGCACTTGTGTTAGTGTTGAAAACCCACTTTTTGCACATCTGTTAGTGAAGGAAACCACTTTTCGCACTTGTGTTAGTCTTGAAAACCCACTTTTCGCACATGTGTTAGTGAAGGAAACCACTTTTCGCACTTGTGTTAGTGTTGAAAAACCACTTTTCGCACTTGTGTTGGTGCAGGAAACCACTTTTGCACTTGTATTAGTGTGGCAAAACCACTTTTCGCACTTGTGTTAGTGTTGAAAAACCACTTTTCGAACTGGTGTTGCTGAAGGAAACCACTTTTCGCACTTCTGTTAGTGTTGAAAAACCACTTTTCCCACTTGTGTTGGTGCAGGAAACCACTTTTGCACTTGTATTAGTGTGGAAAAAACACTTTTTGCACTTGTGATAGTGTTGAAAAACCACTTTTCGCACTTGTGTTAGTGTTGAAAAACCACTTTTCGCACTTGTGTAGATGCAGGAAACCACTTTTGCACTTGTATTAGTGTGGAAAAAACACTTTTTGCACTTGTGATAGTGTTGAAAAACCATTTTTCGCACTTGTGTTAGTGTTGAAAAACCACTTTTCGCACTTGTGTTGGTGTAGGAAACCACTTTTGCACTGGTATTAGTGTGGAAAACCACTTTTCGCACTTGTGTTAGTGTTGAAAAACCACTTTTCGCACTTGTGTTTGTGTTGAAAAACCACTTTTCGCACTTGTGTTAGTGAAGGAAACCACTTTTCGCACTTGTGTTAGTGTTGAAAACCCACTTTTCGCACTTGTGTTAGTGTTGAAAATCCACTTTTCGCACTTGTGTTGGTGCAGGAAACCACTTTTGCACTTGTATTAGTGTGGAAAAAACACTTTTTGCACTTGTGATAGTGTTGAAAAACCACTTTTCGCACTTGTCTTAGTGTTGAAAAACCACTTTTCGCACTTGTGTTGGTGCAGGAAACCACTTTTGCACTTGTATTAGTGTGGAAAAAACACTTTTTGCACTTGTGATAGTGTTGGAAAACCACTTTTCGCACTTGTGTTAGTGTTGAAAACCCACTTTTCGCACTTGTGTTAGTGTTGAAAATCCACTTTTCGCACTTGTGTTGGTGCAGGAAACCACTTTTGCACTTGTATTAGTGTGGAAAAAACACTTTTTGCACTTTTGTTAGTGTTGAAAAACCACTTTTCGCACTTGTGTTAGTGTTGAAAAACCACTTTTCGCACTTGTGTTGGTGCAGGAAACCACTTTTGCACTTGTATTAGTGTGGAAAAACACTTTTTGCACTTGTGATAGTGTTGAAAAACCACTTTTCGCACTGGTGTTGGTGAAGGAAACCACTTTTCGCACTTGTGTTAGTGTTGAAAACCCACTTTTCGCACATGTGTTAGTGAAGGAAACCACTTTTCGCACTTGTGTTGGTGCAGGAAACCACTTTTGCACTTGTATTAGTGTGGAAAAACCACTTTTTGTACTTGTGTTAGTTTTGAAAAACCACTTTTCACACTGGTGTTGGTGAAGGAAACCACTTTTCGCACTTGTGTTAGTGTCGAAAACACACTTTTCGCACATGTGTTAGTGAAGGAAACCACTTTTCGCACTTGTGTTTGTGTTGAAAAACCACTTTTCGCACTTGTGTTTGTGCAGGAAACCACTTTTGCACTTGTATTAGTGTGCAAAACCACTTTTCGCACTTGTGGTAGTGTTGAAAAACCACTTTTCGCACATGTGTTAGTAAATGAAACCACTTTTCGCACTTGTGTTGGTGCAGGAAACCACTTTTGCACTTGTATTAGTGTGGAAAAAACACTTTTTGCACTTGTGATAGTGTTGAAAAACCACTTTTCGCACTTGTGTTAGTGTTGAAAAACCACTTTTCGCACTTGTGTTGGTGCAGGAAACCACTTTTGCAATTGTATTAGTGTGTAAAAACCACTTTTCACACTTCTGTTGGTGTTGAAAAACCACTTTTCGCACTGGTGTTGGTGAAGGAAACCACTTTTCGCACTTCTGTTCGTGTTGAAAACCCACTTTTTGCACATCTGTTAGTGAAGGAAACCACTTTTCGTACTTGTGTTAGTGTTGAAAACCCACTTTTCGCACATGTGTTAGTGAAGGAAACCACTTTTCGCACTTGTGTTAGTGTTGAAAAACCACTTTTCGCACTTGTGTTGGTGCAGGAAACCACTTTTGCACTTGTATTAGTGTGGCAAAACCACTTTTCGCACTTGTGTTAGTGTTGAAAAACCACTTTTCCCACTTGTGTTGGTGCAGGAAACCACTTTTGCACTTGTATTAGTGTGGCAAAACCACTTTTCGCACTTGTGTTAGTGTTGAAAACCCACTTTTCGCACATGTGTTAGTGAAGGAAACCACTTTTCGCACTTGTGTTAGTGTTGAAAAACCACTTTTCGCACTTGTGTTGGTGTAGGAAACCACTTTTGCACTTGTATTAGTGTGGAAAAACCACTTTTCGCACTTGTGTTAGTGTTGAAAAACCACTTTTCGCACTTGTGTTTGTGTTGAAAAACCACTTTTCGCACTTGTGTTAGTGAAGGAAACCACTTTTCGCACTTGTGTTAGTGTTGAAAACCCACTTTTCGCACTTGTGTTAGTGTTGAAAATCCACTTTTCACACTTGTGTTGGTGCAGGAAACCACTTTTGCACTTTTATTAGTGTGGAAAAAACACTTTTTGCACTTGTGATAGTGTTGAAAAACCACTTTTCGCACTTGTCTTAGTGTTGAAAAACCACTTTTTGCACTTGTGTTGGTGCAGGAAACCACTTTTGCACTTGTATTAGTGTGGAAAAAACACTTTTTGCACTTGTGATAGTGTTGAAAAACCACTTTTCGCACTTGTGTTAGTGTTGAAAAACCACTTTTCGCACTTGTGTTGGTGAAGGAAACCACTTTTCGCGCTTGTGTTAGTGTTGAAAACCCACTTTTCGCACATGTGTTAGTGTAGGAAACCACTTTTCGCACTTGTGTTAGTGTTGAAAAAACACTTTTCGCACTTGTGTTGGTGCAGGAAACCACTTTTGCACTTGTATTAGTGTGGAAAAAACACTTTTTGCACTTGTGATTGTGTTGAAAAACCACTTTTCGCACTTGTGTTAGTGTTGAAAAAACACTTTTCGCACTTGTGTTGGTGCAGGAAACCACTTTTGCACTTGTATTAGTGTGGAAAAAACACTTTTTGCACTTGTGATAGTGTTGAAAAAACCACTTTGCGCACTGGTGTTGGTGAAGGAAACCACTTTTCGCATTTGTGTTAGTGTTGAAAACCCACTTTTCACGCATGTGTTAGTGAAGGAAACCACTTTTCGCACTTGTGTTAGTGTTGAAAAACCACTTTTTGCACTTGTGTTGGTGCAGGAAACCACTTTTGCACTTGTATTAGTGTGGAAAAACCACTTTTCGCACTTGTGTTAGTGTTGAAAAACCACTTTTCGCACTGGTGTTGGTGAAGGAAACCACATTTCGCACTTGTGTTAGTGTGGAAAAACCACTTTTCGCACTTGTGTTAGTGTTGAAAAACCACTTTTCGCACTTGTGTTGGTTCAGGAAACCACTTTTGCACTTGTATTAGTGTGGAAAACCACTTTTCGCACTTGTGTTAGTGTTGAAAAACCACTTTTCGCACTTGTGTTAGTGTTGAAAAACCACTTTTCGCACTTGTGTTGGTGCAGGAAACCACTTTTGCACTTGTATTAGTGTGGAAAAAACACTTTTTGCACTTGTGATAGTGTTGAAAAACCACTTTTCGCACTTGTGTTAGTGTTGAAAAACCACTTTTCGCACTTGTGTTAGTGAAGGAAACCACTTTTCGCACTTGTGTTAGTGTTGAAAACCCACTTTTCGCACTTGTGTTAGTGTTGAAAATCCACTTTTCGCACTTGTGTTGGTGCAGGAAACCACTTTTGCACTTGTATTAGTGTGGAAAAAACACTTTTTGCACTTGTGTTAGTGTTGAAAAACCACTTTTCGCACTTGTGTTAGTGTTGAAAAACCACTTTTCGCACTTGTGTTGGTGCAGGAAACCACTTTTGCACTTGTATTAGTGTGGAAAAACACTTTTTGCACTTGTGATAGTGTTGAAAAACCACTTTTCGCACTGGTGTTGGTGAAGGAAACCACTTTTCGCACTTGTGTTAGTGTTGAAAACCCACTTTTCGCATATGTGTTAGTGAAGGCAACCACTTTTCGCACTTGTATTGGTGCAGGAAACCACTTTTGCACTTGTGTTAGTGTTGAAAACCCACTTTTTGCACATCTGTTAGTGAAGGAAACCACTTTTCGCACTTGTGTTAGTCTTGAAAACCCACTTTTCGCACATGTGTTAGTGAAGGAAACCACTTTTCGCACTTGTGTTAGTGTTGAAAAACCACTTTTCGCACTTGTGTTGGTGCAGGAAACCACTTTTGCACTTGTATTAGTGTGGCAAAACCACTTTTCGCACTTGTGTTAGTGTTGAAAAACCACTTTTCGAACTGGTGTTGCTGAAGGAAACCACTTTTCGCACTTCTGTTAGTGTTGAAAAACCACTTTTCCCACTTGTGTTGGTGCAGGAAACCACTTTTGCACTTGTATTAGTGTGGAAAAAACACTTTTTGCACTTGTGATAGTGTTGAAAAACCACTTTTCGCACTTGTGTTAGTGTTGAAAAACCGCTTTTCGCACTTGTGTAGATGCAGGAAACCACTTTTGCACTTGTATTAGTGTGGAAAAAACACTTTTTGCACTTGTGATAGTGTTGAAAAACCATTTTTCGCACTTGTGTTAGTGTTGAAAAACCACTTTTCGCACTTGTGTTGGTGTAGGAAACCACTTTTGCACTGGTATTAGTGTGGAAAAACCACTTTTCGCACTTGTGTTAGTGTTGAAAAACCACTTTTCGCACTTGTGTTTGTGTTGAAAAACCACTTTTCGCACTTGTGTTAGTGAAGGAAACCACTTTTCGCACTTGTGTTAGTGTTGAAAACCCACTTTTCGCACTTGTGTTAGTGTTGAAAATCCACTTTTCGCACTTGTGTTGGTGCAGGAAACCACTTTTGCACTTGTATTAGTGTGGAAAAAACACTTTTTGCACTTGTGATAGTGTTGAAAAACCACTTTTCGCACTTGTCTTAGTGTTGAAAAACCACTTTTCGCACTTGTGTTGGTGCAGGAAACCACTTTTGCACTTGTATTAGTGTGGAAAAAACACTTTTTGCACTTGTGATAGTGTTGGAAAACCACTTTTCGCACTTGTGTTAGTGTTGAAAACCCACTTTTCGCACTTGTGTTAGTGTTGAAAAAACACTTTTCGCACTTGTGTTGGTGCAGGAAACCACTTTTGCACTTGTATTAGTGTGGAAAAAACACTTTTTGCACTTGTGATAGTGTTGAAAAAACCACTTTGCGCACTGGTGTTGGTGAAGGAAACCACTTTTCGCATTTGTGTTAGTGTTGAAAACCCACTTTTCACGCATGTGTTAGTGAAGGAAACCACTTTTCGCACTTGTGTTAGTGTTGAAAAACCACTTTTTGCACTTGTGTTGGTGCAGGAAACCACTTTTGCACTTGTATTAGTGTGGAAAAACCACTTTTCGCACTTGTGTTAGTGTTGAAAAACCACTTTTCGCACTGGTGTTGGTGAAGGAAACCACATTTCGCACTTGTGTTAGTGTGGAAAAACCACTTTTCGCACTTGTGTTAGTGTTGAAAAACCACTTTTCGCACTTGTGTTGGTTCAGGAAACCACTTTTGCACTTGTATTAGTGTGGAAAACCACTTTTCGCACTTGTGTTAGTGTTGAAAAACCACTTTTCGCACTTGTGTTAGTGTTGAAAAACCACTTTTCGCACTTGTGTTGGTGCAGGAAACCACTTTTGCACTTGTATTAGTGTGGAAAAAACACTTTTTGCACTTGTGATAGTGTTGAAAAACCACTTTTCGCACTTGTGTTAGTGTTGAAAAACCACTTTTCGCACTTGTGTTAGTGAAGGAAACCACTTTTCGCACTTGTGTTAGTGTTGAAAACCCACTTTTCGCACTTGTGTTAGTGTTGAAAATCCACTTTTCGCACTTGTGTTGGTGCAGGAAACCACTTTTGCACTTGTATTAGTGTGGAAAAAACACTTTTTGCACTTGTGTTAGTGTTGAAAAACCACTTTTCGCACTTGTGTTAGTGTTGAAAAACCACTTTTCGCACTTGTGTTGGTGCAGGAAACCACTTTTGCACTTGTATTAGTGTGGAAAAACACTTTTTGCACTTGTGATAGTGTTGAAAAACCACTTTTCGCACTGGTGTTGGTGAAGGAAACCACTTTTCGCACTTGTGTTAGTGTTGAAAACCCACTTTTCGCATATGTGTTAGTGAAGGCAACCACTTTTCGCACTTGTATTGGTGCAGGAAACCACTTTTGCACTTGTGTTAGTGTTGAAAACCCACTTTTTGCACATCTGTTAGTGAAGGAAACCACTTTTCGCACTTGTGTTAGTCTTGAAAACCCACTTTTCGCACATGTGTTAGTGAAGGAAACCACTTTTCGCACTTGTGTTAGTGTTGAAAAACCACTTTTCGCACTTGTGTTGGTGCAGGAAACCACTTTTGCACTTGTATTAGTGTGGCAAAACCACTTTTCGCACTTGTGTTAGTGTTGAAAAACCACTTTTCGAACTGGTGTTGCTGAAGGAAACCACTTTTCGCACTTCTGTTAGTGTTGAAAAACCACTTTTCCCACTTGTGTTGGTGCAGGAAACCACTTTTGCACTTGTATTAGTGTGGAAAAAACACTTTTTGCACTTGTGATAGTGTTGAAAAACCACTTTTCGCACTTGTGTTAGTGTTGAAAAACCGCTTTTCGCACTTGTGTAGATGCAGGAAACCACTTTTGCACTTGTATTAGTGTGGAAAAAACACTTTTTGCACTTGTGATAGTGTTGAAAAACCATTTTTCGCACTTGTGTTAGTGTTGAAAAACCACTTTTCGCACTTGTGTTGGTGTAGGAAACCACTTTTGCACTGGTATTAGTGTGGAAAAACCACTTTTCGCACTTGTGTTAGTGTTGAAAAACCACTTTTCGCACTTGTGTTTGTGTTGAAAAACCACTTTTCGCACTTGTGTTAGTGAAGGAAACCACTTTTCGCACTTGTGTTAGTGTTGAAAACCCACTTTTCGCACTTGTGTTAGTGTTGAAAATCCACTTTTCGCACTTGTGTTGGTGCAGGAAACCACTTTTGCACTTGTATTAGTGTGGAAAAAACACTTTTTGCACTTGTGATAGTGTTGAAAAACCACTTTTCGCACTTGTCTTAGTGTTGAAAAACCACTTTTCGCACTTGTGTTGGTGCAGGAAACCACTTTTGCACTTGTATTAGTGTGGAAAAAACACTTTTTGCACTTGTGATAGTGTTGGAAAACCACTTTTCGCACTTGTGTTAGTGTTGAAAACCCACTTTTCGCACTTGTGTTAGTGTTGAAAATCCACTTTTCGCACTTGTGTTGGTGCAGGAAACCACTTTTGCACTTGTATTAGTGTGGAAAAAACACTTTTTGCACTTTTGTTAGTGTTGAAAAACCACTTTTCGCACTTGTGTTAGTGTTGAAAAACCACTTTTCGCACTTGTGTTGGTGCAGGAAACCACTTTTGCACTTGTATTAGTGTGGAAAAACACTTTTTGCACTTGTGATAGTGTTGAAAAACCACTTTTCGCACTGGTGTTGGTGAAGGAAACCACTTTTCGCACTTGTGTTAGTGTTGAAAACCCACTTTTCGCACATGTGTTAGTGAAGGAAACCACTTTTCGCACTTGTGTTGGTGCAGGAAACCACTTTTGCACTTGTATTAGTGTGGAAAAACCACTTTTTGTACTTGTGTTAGTTTTGAAAAACCACTTTTCACACTGGTGTTGGTGAAGGAAACCACTTTTCGCACTTGTGTTAGTGTTGAAAACACACTTTTCGCACATGTGTTAGTGAAGGAAACCACTTTTCGCACTTGTGTTTGTGTTGAAAAACCACTTTTCGCACTTGTGTTTGTGCAGGAAACCACTTTTGCACTTGTATTAGTGTGCAAAACCACTTTTCGCACTTGTGGTAGTGTTGAAAAACCACTTTTCGCACATGTGTTAGTAAAGGAAATCACTTTTCGCACTTGTGTTGGTGCAGGAAACCACTTTTGCACTTGTATTAGTGTGGAAAAAACACTTTTTGCACTTGTGATAGTGTTGAAAAACCACTTTTCGCACTTGTGTTAGTGTTGAAAAACCACTTTTCGCACTTGTGTTGGTGCAGGAAACCACTTTTGCAATTGTATTAGTGTGTAAAAACCACTTTTCACACTTGTGTTGGTGTTGAAAAACCACTTTTCGCACTGGTGTTGGTGAAGGAAACCACTTTTCGCACTTCTGTTCGTGTTGAAAACCCACTTTTTGCACATCTGTTAGTGAAGGAAACCACTTTTCGTACTTGTGTTAGTGTTGAAAACCCACTTTTCGCACATGTGTTAGTGAAGGAAACCACTTTTCGCACTTGTGTTAGTGTTGAAAAACCACTTTTCGCACTTGTGTTGGTGCAGGAAACCACTTTTGCACTTGTATTAGTGTGGCAAAACCACTTTTCGCACTTGTGTTAGTGTTGAAAAACCACTTTTCCCACTTGTGTTGGTGCAGGAAACCACTTTTGCACTTGTATTAGTGTGGCAAAACCACTTTTCGCACTTGTGTTAGTGTTGAAAACCCACTTTTCGCACATGTGTTAGTGAAGGAAACCACTTTTCGCACTTGTGTTAGTGTTGAAAAACCACTTTTCGCACTTGTGTTGGTGTAGGAAACCACTTTTGCACTTGTATTAGTGTGGAAAAACCACTTTTCGCACTTGTGTTAGTGTTGAAAAACCACTTTTCGCACTTGTGTTTGTGTTGAAAAACCACTTTTCGCACTTGTGTTAGTGAAGGAAACCACTTTTCGCACTTGTGTTAGTGTTGAAAACCCACTTTTCGCACTTGTGTTAGTGTTGAAAATCCACTTTTCACACTTGTGTTGGTGCAGGAAACCACTTTTGCACTTTTATTAGTGTGGAAAAAACACTTTTTGCACTTGTGATAGTGTTGAAAAACCACTTTTCGCACTTGTCTTAGTGTTGAAAAACCACTTTTTGCACTTGTGTTGGTGCAGGAAACCACTTTTGCACTTGTATTAGTGTGGAAAAAACACTTTTTGCACTTGTGATAGTGTTGAAAAACCACTTTTCGCACTTGTGTTAGTGTTGAAAAACCACTTTTCGCACTTGTGTTGGTGAAGGAAACCACTTTTCGCGCTTGTGTTAGTGTTGAAAACCCACTTTTCGCACATGTGTTAGTGTAGGAAACCACTTTTCGCACTTGTGTTAGTGTTGAAAAAACACTTTTCGCACTTGTGTTGGTGCAGGAAACCACTTTTGCACTTGTATTAGTGTGGAAAAAACACTTTTTGCACTTGTGATTGTGTTGAAAAACCACTTTTCGCACTTGTGTTAGTGTTGAAAAAACACTTTTCGCACTTGTGTTGGTGCAGGAAACCACTTTTGCACTTGTATTAGTGTGGAAAAAACACTTTTTGCACTTGTGATAGTGTTGAAAAAACCACTTTGCGCACTGGTGTTGGTGAAGGAAACCACTTTTCGCACTTGTGTTAGTGTTGAAAACCCACTTTTCACGCATGTGTTAGTGAAGGAAACCACTTTTCGCACTTGTGTTAGTGTTGAAAAACCACTTTTTGCACTTGTGTTGGTGCAGGAAACCACTTTTGCACTTGTATTAGTGTGGAAAAACCACTTTTCGCACTTGTGTTAGTGTTGAAAAACCACTTTACGCACTGGTGTTGGTGAAGGAAACCACTTTTCGCACTTGTGTTAGTGTGGAAAAACCACTTTTCGCACTTGTGTTAGTGTTGAAAAACCACTTTTCGCACTTGTGTTGGTTCAGGAAACCACTTTTGCACTTGTATTAGTGTGGAAAACCACTTTTCGCACTTGTGTTAGTGTTGAAAAACCACTTTTCGCACTTGTGTTAGTGTTGAAAAACCACTTTTCGCACTTGTGTTGGTGCAGGAAACCACTTTTGCACTTGTATTAGTGTGGAAAAAACACTTTTTGCACTTGTGATAGTGTTGAAAAACCACTTTTCGCACTTGTGTTAGTGTTGAAAAACCACTGTTCTCACTTGTGTTGGTGCAGGAAACCACTTTTGCACTTGTATTAGTGTGGAAAAACCATTTTTCGCACTTGTGTTAGTGTTGAAAAACCACTTTTCGCACTGGTGTTGGTGAAGGAAACCACTTTTCGCACTTGTGTTAGTGTTGAAAACCCACTTTTCGCACATGTGTTAGTGAAGGAAACCACTTTTCGCACTTGTGTTGGTGCAGGAAACCACTTTTGCACTTGTATTAGTGTGGAAAAAACACTTTTTGCACTTGTGATTGTGTTGAAAAACCACTTTTCGCACTTGTGTCAGTGTTGAAAAAACACTTTTCGCACTTGTGATAATGTTGAAAAACCACTTTTCGCACTTGTCTTAGTGTTGAAAAACCACTTTTCGCACTTGTGTTGGTGCAGGAAACCACTTTTGCACTTGTATTAGTGTGGGAAAAACACTTTTTGCACTTGTGATAGTGTTGAAAAACCACTTTTCGCACTTGTGTTAGTGTTGAAAAACCACTTTTCGCACTTGTGTTGGTGAAGGAAACCACTTTTCGCGCTTGTGTTAGTGTTGAAAACCCACTTTTCGCACATGTGTTAGTGAAGTAAACCACTTTTCGCACTTGTGTTGGTGCAGGAAACCACTTTTGCACTTGTGATTGTGTTGAAAAACCACTTTTCGCACTTGTGTCAGTGTTGAAAAAACACTTTTCGCACTTGTGTTGGTGCAGGAAACCACTTTTGCACTTGTATTAGTGTGGAAAAAACACTTTTTGCACTTGTGATAGTGTTGAAAAACCACTTTGCGCACTTGTGTTAGTGTTGAAAAACCACTTTTCGCACTTGTTGCTGGTGCAGGAAACCACTTTTGCACTTGTATTAGTGTTGAAAAACCACTTTTCGCACTTGTGTTAGTGTTGAAAAACCACTTTTCGCACTTGTGTTGGAGCAGGAAACCACTTTTGCACTTGTATTAGTGTGGAAAAACCACTTTTCGCACTTGTGTTAGTGTTGAAAAACCACTTTTCGCACTTGTGTTAGTGAAGGAAACCACTTTTCGCACTTGTGTTAGTGTTGAAAACCCACTTTTCGCACTTGTGTTAGTGTTGAAAATCCACTTTTCGCACTTGTGTTGGTGCAGGAAACCACTTTTGCACTTGTATTAGTGTGGAAAAAACACTTTTTGCACTTGTGTTAGTGTTGAAAAACCACTTTTCGCACTTGTGTTAGTGTTGAAAAATCACTTTTCGCACTTGTGTTGGTGCAGGAAACCACTTTTGCACTTGTATTAGTGTGGAAAAACACTTTTTGCACTTGTGATAGTGTTGAAAAACCACTTTTCGCACTGGTGTTGGTGAAGGAAACCACTTTTCGCACTTGTGTTAGTGTTGAAAACCCACTTTTCGCATATGTGTTAGTGAAGGCAACCACTTTTCGCACTTGTATTGGTGCAGGAAACCACTTTTGCACTTGTGTTGGTGCAGGAAACACTTTTTGCACTTGTGATAGTGTGGAAAAACCACTTTTCGCACTTGTGTTAGTGTTGAAAAACCACTTTTCGCACTGGTGTTGGTGAAGGAAACCACTTTTCGCACTTGTGTTAGTGTTGAAAACACACTTTTCGCACATGTGTTAGTGAAGGAAACCACTTTTTGCACTTGTGTTTGTGTTCAAAAACCACTTTTCGCACTTGTGTTGGTGCAGGAAACCACTTTTGCACTTGTATTAGTGTGGAAAAACCACTTTTCGCACTTGTGTTAGTGTTGAAAAACCACTTTTCGCACATGTGTTAGTAAAGGAAACCACTTTTCGCACTTGTGTTGGTGCAGGAAACCACTTTTGCACTTGTATTAGTCTTGAAAACCCACTTTTCGCACATGTGTTAGTGAAGGAAACCACTTTTCGCACTTGTGTTAGTGTTGAAAAACCACTTTTCACACTTGTGTTGGTGCAGGAAACCACTTTTGCACTTGTATTAGTGTGGCAAAACCACTTTTCGCACTTGTGTTAGTGTTGAAAAACCACTTTTCGAACTGGTGTTGGTGAAGGAAACCACTTTTCGCACTTGTGTTAGTGTTGAAAAACCACTTTTCCCACTTGTGTTGGTGCAGGAAACCACTTTTGCACTTGTATTAGTGTGGAAAAAACACTTTTTGCACTTGTGATAGTGTTGAAAAACCACTTTTCGCACTTGTGTTAGTGTTGAAAAACCACTTTTCGCACTTGTGTAGATGCAGGAAACCACTTTTGCACTTGTATTAGTGTGGAAAAAACACTTTTTGCACTTGTGATAGTGTTGAAAAACCACTTTTCGCACTTGTGTTAGTGTTGAAAAACCACTTTTCGCACTTGTGTTGGTGTAGGAAACCACTTTTGCACTGGTATTAGTGTGGAAAAACCACTTTTCGCACTTGTGTTAGTGTTGAAAACCCACTTTTCGCACTTGTGTTTGTGTTGAAAAACCACTTTTCGCACTTGTGTTAGTGAAGGAAACCACTTTTCGCACTTGTGTTAGTGTTGAAAACCCACTTTTCGCACTTGTGTTAGTGTTGAAAATCCACTTTTCGCACTTGTGTTGGTGCAGGAAACCACTTTTGCACTTGTATTAGTGTGGAAAAAACACTTTTTGCACTTGTGATAGTGTTGAAAAACCACTTTTCGCACTTGTCTTAGTGTTGAAAAACCACTTTTCGCACTTGTGTTGGTGCAGGAAACCACTTTTGCACTTGTATTAGTGTGGAAAAAACACTTTTTGCACTTGTGATAGTGTTGAAAAACCACTTTTCGCACTTGTGTTAGTGTTGAAAAAACACTTTTCGCACTTGTGTTGGTGCAGGAAACCACTTTTGCACTTGTATTAGTGTGGAAAAAACACTTTTTGCACTTGTGATAGTGTTGAAAAACCACTTTGCGCACTTGTGTTAGTGTTGAAAAACCACTTTTCGCACTTGTGTTGTGCAGGAAACCGCTTTTGCACTTGTATTAGTGTGGAAAAACCACTTTTTGCACTTGTGTTAGTGTTGAAAAACCACTTTTCGCACTTGTGTTAGTGTTGAAAAACCACTTTTCGCACTTGTGTTAGTGAAGGAAACCACTTTTCGCACTTGTGTTAGTGTTGAAAACCCACTTTTCGCACTTGTGTTAGTGTTGAAAAACCACTTTTCGCACTTGTGTTGGTGCAGGAAACCACTTTTGCACTTGTATTAGTGTGGAAAAACACTTTTTGCACTTGTGATAGTGTTGAAAAACCACTTTTCGCACTGGTGTTGGTGAAGGAAACCACTTTTCGCACTTGTGTTAGTGTTGAAAACCCACTTTTCGCACATGTGTTAGTGAAGGAAACCACTTTTCGCACTTGTGTTGGTGCAGGAAACCACTTTTGCACTTGGGTTGGTGCAGGAAACACTTTTTGCACTTGTGATAGTGTGGAAAAACCACTTTTCGCACTTGTGTTAGTGTTGAAAAACCACTTTTCGCACTGGTGTTGGTGAAGGAAACCACTTTTCGCACTTGTGTTAGTGTTGAAAACCCACTTTTCACGCATGTGTTAGTGAAGGAAACCACTTTTCGCACTTGTGTTAGTGTTGAAAAACCACTTTGCGCACTTGTGTTAGTGTTGAAAAACCACTTTTCGCACTTGTGTTGGTGCAGGAAACCACTTTTGCACTTGTATTGGTGTGGAAAAACCACTTTTCGCACTTGTGTTAGTGTTGAAAAACCACTTTTCGCACTTGTTTTAGTGTTGAAAAACCACTTTTCGCACTTGTGTTAGTGAAGGAAACCACTTTTCGCACTTGTGTTAGTGTTGAAAACCCACTTTTCGCACTTGTGTTAGTGTTGAAAAACCACTTTTCGCACTGGTGTTAGTGTTGAAAAACCACTTTTCGCACTGGTGTTGGTGAAGGAAACCACTTTTCGCACTTGTGTTCGTGTTGAAAACCCACTTTTCACGCATGTGTTAGTGAAGGAAACCACTTTTCGCACTTGTGTTAGTGTTGAAAAACCACTTTTCGCACTTGTGTTAGTGTTGAAAAACCACTTTTCGCACTTGTGTTAGTGTTGAAAAACCACTTTTCGCAATGGTGTTGGTGAAGGAAACCACTTTTCGCACTTGTGTTAGTGTTGAAAAACCATTTTTCGCACTTGTGTTAGTGTTGAAAAACCACTTTTCGCACTTGTGTTGGTGCAGGAAACCACTTTTGCACTTGTATTGGTGTGGAAAAACCACTTTTCGCACTTGTGTTAGTGTTGAAAAACCACTTTTCGCACTTGTGTCAGTGTTGAAAAACCACTTTTCGCACTTGTGTTGGTGCAGGAAACCACTTTTCGCACTTCTGTTAGTGTTGAAAACCCACTTTTTGCACATCTATTAGTGAAGGAAACCACTTTTCGCACTTGTGTTAGTGTTGAAAACCCACTTTTCGCACATGTGTTAGTGAAGGAAACCACTTTTCACACTTGTGTTAGTGTTGAAAAACCACTTTTCGCACTTGTGTTGGTGCAGGAAACCACTTTTGCACTTGTATTAGTGTGGAAAAACCACTTTTCGCACTTGTGTTAGTGTTGAAAAATCACATTTTGGAAGTGGTGTTGGTGAAGGAAACCACTTTTCGCACTTGTGTTAGTGTTGAAAAACCACTTTTCCCACTTGTGTTGGTGCAGGAAACCACTTTTGCACCTGTATTAGTGTGGAAAAAACACTTTTTGCACTTGTGATAGTGTTGAAAAACCACTTTTCGCACTTGTGTTAGTGTTGAAAAACCACTTTTCGCACTTGTGTAGATGCAGGAAGCCACTTTTGCACTTGTATTAGTGTGGAAAAAACACTTTGCACTTGTGATAGTGTTGAAAAACCACTTTTCGCACTTGTGTTAGTGTTGAAAAACCACTTTTCGCACTTGTGTTGGTGTAGGAAACCACTTTTGCACTTGTATTAGTGTGGAAAAACCACTTTTCGCACTTGTGTTAGTGTTGAAAAACCACTTTTCGCACTTGTGTTTGTGTTGAAAAACCACTTTTAGCACTTGTGTTAGTGAAGGAAACCACTTTTCGCACTTGTGTTAGTGTTGAAAACCCACTTTTCGCACTTGTGTTAGTGTTGAAAATCCACTTTTCGCACTTGTGTTGGTGCAGGAAACCACTTTTGCACTTGTATTAGTGTGGAAAAAACACTTTTTGCACTTGTGATAGTGTTGAAAAACCACTTTTCGCAAATGTGTTAGTGAAGGAAACCACTTTTCGCACTTGTGTTGGTGCAGGAAACCCCTTTTGCACTTGTATTAGTGTGGAAAAAACACTTTTTGCACTTGTGATTGTGTTGAAAAACCACTTTTCGCACTTGTGTCAGTGTTGAAAAAACACTTTTCGCACTTGTGTTGGTGCAGGAAACCACTTTTGCACTTGTATTAGTGTGGAAAAAACACTTTTTGCACTTGTGATAGTGTTGAAAAACCACTTTGCGCACTTGTGTTAGTGTTGAAAAACCACTTTTCGCACTTGTGTTGGTGCAGGAAACCACTTTTGCACTTGTATTAGTGTGGAAAAACCACTTTTCGCACTTGTGTTAGTGTTGAAAAACCACTTTTCGCACTTGTGTTAGTGTTGAAAAACCACTTTTCGCACTTGTGTTAGTGAAGGAAACCACTTTTCGCACTTGTGTTAGTGTTGAAAACCCACTTTTCGCACTTGTGTTAGTGTTGAAAATCCACTTTTCGCACTTGTGTTGGTGCAGGAAACCACTTTTGCACTTGTATTAGTGTGGAAAAAACACTTTTTGCACTTGTGTTAGTGTTGAAAAACCACTTTTCGCACTTGTGTTAGTGTTGAAAAACCACTTTTCGCACTTGTGTTGGTGCAGGAAACCACTTTTGCACTTGTATTAGTGTGGAAAAACACTTTTTGCACTTGTGATAGTGTTGAAAAACCACTTTTCGCACTGGTGTTGGTGAAGGAAACCACTTTTCGCACTTGTGTTAGTGTTGAAAACCCACTTTTCGCATATGTGTTAGTGAAGGCAACCACTTTTCGCACTTGTATTGGTGCAGGAAACCACTTTTGCACTTGTGTTGGTGCAGGAAACACTTTTTGCACTTGTGATAGTGTGGAAAAACCACTTTTCGCACTTGTGTTAGTGTTGAAAAACCACTTTTCGCACTGGTGTTGGTGAAGGAAACCACTTTTCGCACTTGTGTTAGTGTTGAAAACCCAATTTTTGTACATGTTTTAGTGAAGGATACCACTTTTCGCACTTGTGTTGGTGCAGGAAACCACTTTTGCACTTGTATTAGTGTGAAAAAACCACTTTTCGCACTTGTGTTAGTGTTGAAAAACCACTTTTCGCACTGGTGTTGGTGAAGGAAACCACTTTTCGCACTTGTGTTAGTGTTGAAAACCCACTTTTCACGCATGTGTTAGTGAAGGAAACCACTTTTCGCACTTGTGTTAGTGTTGAAAAACCACTTTTCGCACTTGTGTTGGTGCAGGAAACCACTTTTGCACTTGTATTAGTGTGGAAAAACCACTTTTCGCACTTGTGTTAGTGTTGAAAAACCACTTTTCGCACTGGTGTTGGTGAAGGAAACCACTTTAAGCAATTGTGTTAGTGTTGAAAAACCACTTTTCGCACTTGTGTTAGTGTTGAAAAACCACTTTTCGCACTTGTGTTGGTGCCGGAAACCACTTTTGCACTTGTATTAGTGTGGAGAAAAACCACTTTTCGCACTTGTGTTAGTGTTGAAAAACCACTTTTCGCACTTGTGTTAGTGTTGAAAAACCACTTTTCGCACTTGTGTTGGTGCAGGAAACCACTTTTGCACTTGTATTAGTGTGGAAAAAACACTTTTCGCACTTGTGTTAGTGTTGAAAAACCACTTTTCGCACTTGTGTTAGTGTTGAAAAACCACTTTTCGCACTTGTGCTGGTGCAGGAAACCACTTTTGCACTTGTATTAGTGTGGAAAAACCACTTTTGCACTTGTATTAGTGTGGAAAAACCACTTTTCGCACTTGTGATAGTGTTGAAAACTCACTTTTCGCACATGTGTTAGTGAAGGAAACCACTTTTCGCACCTGTGTTGGTGCAGGAAACCACTTTTGCACTTGTATTAGTGTGGAAAAAACACTTTTTGCACTTGTGATAGTGTTGAAAAACCAATTTTCGCACTTGTGTTAGTGTTGAAAAACCACTTTTCGCACTTGTGTTGGTGCAGGAAACCACTTTTGCACTTGTATTAGTGTGGAAAACCACTTTTCGCACTTGTGTTAGTGTTGAAAAACCACTTTTCGCACTTGTGTTAGTGTTGAAAAACCACTTTTCGCACTTGTGTTGGTGCAGGAAACCACTTTTGCACTTGTATTAGTGTGGAAAAACCACTTTTCGCACTTGTGTTCGTGTTGAAAAACCACTTTTCGCACTGGTGTTGGTGAAGGAAACCACTTTCGCACTTGTGTTAGTGTTGAAAACCCACTTTTCGCACATGTGTTAGTGAAGGAAACCACTTTTCGCACTTGTGTTGGTGCAGGAAACCACTTTTGCACTTGTATTAGTGTGGAAAAAACACTTTTGCACTTGTATTAGTGTGGAAAAACCACTTTTCGCACTTGTGTTAGTGTTGAAAAACCACTTTTCGCACTTGTGTTTGTGTTGAAAAACCACTTTTCGCACTTGTGTTAGTGAAGGAAACCACTTTTCGCACTTGTGTTAGTGTTGAAAACCCACTTTTCGCACTTGTGTTAGTGTTGAAAATCCACTTTTCACACTTGTGTTGGTGCAGGAAACCACTTTTGCACTTTTATTAGTGTGGAAAAAACACTTTTTGCACTTGTGATAGTGTTGAAAAACCACTTTTCGCACTTGTCTTAGTGTTGAAAAACCACTTTTTGCACTTGTGTTGGTGCAGGAAACCACTTTTGCACTTGTATTAGTGTGGAAAAAACAGTTTTTGCACTTGTGATAGTGTTGAAAAACCACTTTTCGCACTTGTGTTAGTGTTGAAAAACCACTTTTCGCACTTGTGTTGGTGAAGGAAACCACTTTTCGCGCTTGTGTTAGTGTTGAAAACCCACTTTTCGCACATGTGTTAGTGTAGGAAACCACTTTTCGCACTTGTGTTAGTGTTGAAAAAACACTTTTCGCACTTGTGTTGGTGCAGGAAACCACTTTTGCACTTGTATTAGTGTGGAAAAAACACTTTTTGCACTTGTGATTGTGTTGAAAAACCACTTTTCGCACTTGTGTTAGTGTTGAAAAAACACTTTTCGCACTTGTGTTGGTGCAGGAAACCACTTTTGCACTTGTATTAGTGTGGAAAAAACACTTTTTGCACTTGTGATAGTGTTGAAAAAACCACTTTGCGCACTGGTGTTGGTGAAGGAAACCACTTTTCGCACTTGTGTTAGTGTTGAAAACCCACTTTTCACGCATGTGTTAGTGAAGGAAACCACTTTTCGCACTTGTGTTAGTGTTGAAAAACCACTTTTTGCACTTGTGTTGGTGCAGGAAACCACTTTTGCACTTGTATTAGTGTGGAAAAACCACTTTTCGCACTTGTGTTAGTGTTGAAAAACCACTTTTCGCACTGGTGTTGGTGAAGGAAACCACTTTTCGCACTTGTGTTAGTGTGGAAAAACCACTTTTCGCACTTGTGTTAGTGTTGAAAAACCACTTTTCGCACTTGTGTTGGTGCAGGAAACCACTTTTGCACTTGTATTAGTGTGGAAAACCACTTTTCGCACTTGTGTTAGTGTTGAAAAACCACTTTTCGCACTTGTGTTAGTGTTGAAAAACCACTTTTCGCACTTGTGTTGGTGCAGGAAACCACTTTTGCACTTGTATTAGTGTGGAAAAAACACTTTTTGCACTTGTGATAGTGTTGAAAAACCACTTTTCGCACTTGTGTTAGTGTTGAAAAACCACTGTTCTCACTTGTGTTGGTGCAGGAAACCACTTTTGCACTTGTATTAGTGTGGAAAAACCACTTTTCGCACTTGTGTTAGTGTTGAAAAACCACTTTTCGCACTGGTGTTGGTGAAGGAAACCACTTTTCGCACTTGTGTTAGTGTTGAAAACCCACTTTTCGCACATGTGTTAGTGAAGGAAACCACTTTTCGCACTTGTGTTGGTGCAGGAAACCACTTTTGCACTTGTATTAGTGTGGAAAAAACAGTTTTTGCACTTGTGATTGTGTTGAAAAACCACTTTTCGCACTTGTGTCAGTGTTGAAAAAACACTTTTCGCACTTGTGATAATGTTGAAAAACCACTTTTCGCACTTGTCTTAGTGTTGAAAAACCACTTTTCGCACTTGTGTTGGTGCAGGAAACCACTTTTGCACTTGTATTAGTGTGGAAAAAACACTTTTTGCACTTGTGATAGTGTTGAAAAACCACTTTTCGCACTTGTGTTAGTGTTGAAAAACCACTTTTCGCACTTGTGTTGGTGCAGGAAACCACTTTTGCACTTGTATTAGTGTGGAAAAACCTTTTTTCGCACTTGTGTTAGTGTTGAAAAACCACTTTTCGCAATTGTGTTAGTGAAGGAAACCACTTTTCGCACTTGTGTTAGTGTTGAAAACCCACTTTTCGCACTTGTGTTAGTGTTGAAAATCCACTTTTCGCACTTGTGTTGGTGCAGGAAACCACTTTTGCACTTGTATTAGTGTGGAAAAAACACTTTTTGCACTTGTGTTAGTGTTGAAAAACCACTTTTCGCACTTGTGTTAGTGTTGAAAAACCACTTTTCGCACTTGTGTTGGTGCAGGAAACCACTTTTGCACTTGTATTAGTGTGGAAAAACACTTTTTGCACTTGTGATAGTGTTGAAAAACCACTTTTCGCACTGGTGTTGGTGAAGGAAACCACTTTTCGCACTTGTGTTAGTGTTGAAAACCCACTTTTCGCATATGTGTTAGTGAAGGCAACCACTTTTCGCACTTGTATTGGTGCAGGAAACCACTTTTGCACTTGTGTTGGTGCAGGAAACACTTTTTGCACTTGTGATAGTGTGGAAAAACCACTTTTCGCACTTGTGTTAGTGTTGAAAAACCACTTTTCGCACTGGTGTTGGTGAAGGAAACCACTTTTCGCACTTGTGTTAGTGTTGAAAACACACTTTTCGCACATGTGTTAGTGAAGGAAACCACTTTTTGCACTTGTGTTTGTGTTGAAAAACCACTTTTCGCACTTGTGTTGGTGCAGGAAACCACTTTTGCACTTGTATTAGTGTGGAAAAACCACTTTTCGCACTTGTGTTAGTGTTGAAAAACCACTTTTCGCACATGTGTTAGTAAAGGAAACCACTTTTCGCACTTGTGTTGGTGCAGGAAACCACTTTTGCACTTGTATTAGTCTTGAAAACCCACTTTTCGCACATGTGTTAGTGAAGGAAACCACTTTTCGCACTTGTGTTAGTGTTGAAAAACCACTTTTCACACTTGTGTTGGTGCAGGAAACCACTTTTGCACTTGTATTAGTGTGGCAAAACCACTTTTCGCACTTGTGTTAGTGTTGAAAAACCACTTTTCGAACTGGTGTTGGTGAAGGAAACCACTTTTCGCACTTGTGTTAGTGTTGAAAAACCACTTTTCCCACTTGTGTTGGTGCAGGAAACCACTTTTGCACTTGTATTAGTGTGGAAAAAACACTTTTTGCACTTGTGATAGTGTTGAAAAACCACTTTTCGCACTTGTGTTAGTGTTGAAAAACCACTTTTCGCACTTGTGTAGATGCAGGAAACCACTTTTGCACTTGTATTAGTGTGGAAAAAACACTTTTTGCACTTGTGATAGTGTTGAAAAACCACTTTTCGCACTTGTGTTAGTGTTGAAAAACCACTTTTCGCACTTGTGTTGGTGTAGGAAACCACTTTTGCACTGGTATTAGTGTGGAAAAACCACTTTTCGCACTTGTGTTAGTGTTGAAAACCCACTTTTCGCACTTGTGTTTGTGTTGAAAAACTTTTCGCACTTGTGTTAGTGAAGGAAACCACTTTTCGCACTTGTGTTAGTGTTGAAAACCCACTTTTCGCACTTGTGTTAGTGTTGAAAATCCACTTTTCGCACTTGTGTTGGTGCAGGAAACCACTTTTGCACTTGTATTAGTGTGGAAAAAACACTTTTTGCACTTGTGATAGTGTTGAAAAACCACTTTTCGCACTTGTCTTAGTGTTGAAAAACCACTTTTCGCACTTGTGTTGGTGCAGGAAACCACTTTTGCACTTGTATTAGTGTGGAAAAAACACTTTTTGCACTTGTGATAGTGTTGAAAAACCACTTTTCGCACTTGTGTTAGTGTTGAAAAAACACTTTTCGCACTTGTGTTGGTGCAGGAAACCACTTTTGCACTTGTATTAGTGTGGAAAAAACACTTTTTGCACTTGTGATAGTGTTGAAAAACCATTTTGCGCACTTGTGTTAGTGTTGAAAAACCACTTTTCGCACTTGTGTTGTGCAGGAAACCGCTTTTGCACTTGTATTAATGTGGAAAAACCACTTTTTGCACTTGTGTTAGTGTTGAAAAACCACTTTTCGCACTTGTGTTAGTGTTGAAAAACCACTTTTCGCACTTGTGTTAGTGAAGGAAACCACTTTTCGCACTTGTGTTAGTGTTGAAAACCCACTTTTCGCACATGTGTTAGTGAAGGAAACCACTTTTCGCACTTGTGTTGGTGCAGGAAACCACTTTTGCACTTGGGTTGGTGCAGGAAACACTTTTTGCACTTGTGATAGTGTGGAAAAACCACTTTTCGCACTTGTGTTAGTGTTGAAAAACCACTTTTCGCACTGGTGTTGGTGAAGGAAACCACTTTTCGCACTTGTGTTAGTGTTGAAAACCCACTTTTCACGCATGTGTTAGTGAAGGAAACCACTTTTCGCACTTGTGTTAGTGTTGAAAAACCACTTTGCGCACTTGTGTTAGTGTTGAAAAACCACTTTTCGCACTTGTGTTGGTGCAGGAAACCACTTTTGCACTTGTATTGGTGTGGAAAAACCACTTTTCGCACTTGTGTTAGTGTTGAAAAACCACTTTTCGCACTTGTGTTAGTGTTGAAAAACCACTTTTCGCACTTGTGTTAGTGAAGGAAACCACTTTTCGCACTTGTGTTAGTGTTGAAAACCCACTTTTCGCACTTGTGTTAGTGTTGAAAAACCACTTTTCGCACTGGTGTTAGTGTTGAAAAACCACTTTTCGCACTGGTGTTGGTGAAGGAAACCACTTTTCGCACTTGTGTTCGTGTTGAAAACCCACTTTTCACGCATGTGTTAGTGAAGGAAACCACTTTTCGCACTTGTGTTAGTGTTGAAAAACCACTTTTCGCACTTGTGTTAGTGTTGAAAAACCACTTTTCGCACTTGTGTTAGTGTTGAAAAACCACTTTTCGCAATGGTGTTGGTGAAGGAAACCACTTTTCGCACTTGTGTTAGTGTTGAAAAACCACTTTTCGCACTTGTGTTAGTGTTGAAAAACCACTTTTCGCACTTGTGTTGGTGCAGGAAACCACTTTTGCACTTGTATTGGTGTGGAAAAAGCACTTTTCGCACTTGTGTTAGTGTTGAAAAACCACTTTTCGCACTTGTGTCAGTGTTGAAAAACCACTTTACGCACTTGTGTTGGTGCAGGAAACCACTTTTCGCACTTCTGTTAGTGTTGAAAACCCACTTTTTGCACATCTATTAGTGAAGGAAACCACTTTTCGCACTTGTGTTAGTGTTGAAAACCCACTTTTCGCACATGTGTTAGTGAAGGAAACCACTTTTCACACTTGTGTTAGTGTTGAAAAACCACTTTTCGCACTTGTGTTGGTGCAGGAAACCACTTTTGCACTTGTATTAGTGTGGAAAAACCACTTTTCGCACTTGTGTTAGTGTTGAAAAACCACTTTTCGAACTGGTGTTGGTGAAGGAAACCACTTTTCGCACTTGTGTTAGTGTTGAAAAACCACTTTTCGCACTTGTGTAGATGCAGGAAACCACTTTTGCACTTGTATTAGTGTGGAAAAACCACTTTTCGCACTTGTGTTAGTGTTGAAAAACCACTTTTCGCACTTGTATTGGTGCAGGAAACCACTTTTGCACTTGTGTTGGTGCAGGAAACACTTTTTGCACTTGTGATAGTGTGGAAAAACCACTTTTCGCACTTGTGTTAGTGTTGAAAAACCACTTTTCGCACTGGTGTTGGTGAAGGAAACCACTTTTCGCACTTGTGTTAGTGTTGAAAACCCACTTTTCACGCATGTGTTAGTGAAGGAAACCACTTTTCGCACTTGTGTTAGTGTTGAAAAACCACTTTTCGCACTTGTGTTGGTGCAGGAAACCACTTTTGCACTTGTATTAGTGTGGAAAAACCACTTTTCGCACTTGTGTTAGTGTTGAAAAACCACTTTTCGCACTGGTGTTGGTGAAGGAAACCACTTTAAGCAATTGTGTTAGTGTTGAAAAACCACTTTTCGCACTTGTGTTAGTGTTGAAAAACCACTTTTCGCACTTGTGTTGGTGCAGGAAACCACTTTTGCACTTGTATTAGTGTGGAGAAAAACCACTTTTCGCACTTGTGTTAGTGTTGAAAAACCACTTTTCGCACTTGTGTTAGTGTTGAAAAACCACTTTTCGCACTTGTGTTGGTGCAGGAAACCACTTTTGCACTTGTATTAGTGTGGAGAAAAACCACTTTTCGCACTTGTGTTAGTGTTGAAAAACCACTTTTCGCACTTGTATTAGTGTGGAAAAAACACTTTTCGCACTTGTGTTAGTGTTGAAAAACCACTTTTCGCACTTGTGTTAGTGTTGAAAAACCACTTTTCGCACTTGTGTTGGTGCAGGAAACCACTTTTGCACTTGTATTAGTGTGGAAAAACCACTTTTGCACTTGTATTAGTGTGGAAAAACCACTTTTCGCACTTGTGATAGTGTTGAAAACTCACTTTTCGCACATGTGTTAGTGAAGGAAACCACTTTTCGCACCTGTGTTGGTGCAGGAAACCACTTTTGCACTTGTATTAGTGTGGAAAAAACACTTTTTGCACTTGTGATAGTGTTGAAAAACCAATTTTCGCACTTGTGTTAGTGTTGAAAAACCACTTTTCGCACTTGTGTTGGTGCAGGAAACCACTTTTGCACTTGTATTAGTGTGGAAAACCACTTTTCGCACTTGTGTTAGTGTTGAAAAACCACTTTTCGCACTTGTGTTAGTGTTGAAAAACCACTTTTCGCACTTGTGTTGGTGCAGGAAACCACTTTTGCACTTGTATTAGTGTGGAAAAACCACTTTTCGCACTTGTGTTCGTGTTGAAAAACCACTTTTCGCACTGGTGTTGGTGAAGGAAACCACTTTCGCACTTGTGTTAGTGTTGAAAACCCACTTTTCGCACATGTGTTAGTGAAGGAAACCACTTTTCGCACTTGTGTTGGTGCAGGAAACCACTTTTGCACTTGTATTAGTGTGGAAAAAACACTTTTGCACTTGTATTAGTGTGGAAAAACCACTTTTCGCACTTGTGTTAGTGTTGAAAAACCACTTTTCGCACTTGTGTTTGTGTTGAAAAACCACTTTTCGCACTTGTGTTAGTGAAGGAAACCACTTTTCGCACTTGTGTTAGTGTTGAAAACCCACTTTTCGCACTTGTGTTAGTGTTGAAAATCCACTTTTCACACTTGTGTTGGTGCAGGAAACCACTTTTGCACTTTTATTAGTGTGGAAAAAACACTTTTTGCACTTGTGATAGTGTTGAAAAACCACTTTTCGCACTTGTCTTAGTGTTGAAAAACCACTTTTTGCACTTGTGTTGGTGCAGGAAACCACTTTTGCACTTGTATTAGTGTGGAAAAAACCGTTTTTGCACTTGTGATAGTGTTGAAAAACCACTTTTCGCACTTGTGTTAGTGTTGAAAAACCACTTTTCGCACTTGTGTTGGTGAAGGAAACCACTTTTCGCGCTTGTGTTAGTGTTGAAAACCCACTTTTCGCACATGTGTTAGTGTAGGAAACCACTTTTCGCACTTGTGTTAGTGTTGAAAAAACACTTTTCGCACTTGTGTTGGTGCAGGAAACCACTTTTGCACTTGTATTAGTGTGGAAAAAACACTTTTTGCACTTGTGATTGTGTTGAAAAACCACTTTTCGCACTTGTGTTAGTGTTGAAAAAACACTTTTCGCACTTGTGTTGGTGCAGGAAACCACTTTTGCACTTGTATTAGTGTGGAAAAAACACTTTTTGCACTTGTGATAGTGTTGAAAAAACCACTTTGCGCACTGGTGTTGGTGAAGGAAACCACTTTTCGCACTTGTGTTAGTGTTGAAAACCCACTTTTCACGCATGTGTTAGTGAAGGAAACCACTTTTCGCACTTGTGTTAGTGTTGAAAAACCACTTTTTGCACTTGTGTTGGTGCAGGAAACCACTTTTGCACTTGTATTAGTGTGGAAAAACCACTTTTCGCACTTGTATGATAGTGTTGAAAAACCACTTTTCGCACTGGTGTTGGTGAAGGAAACCACTTTTCGCACTTGTGTTAGTGTGGAAAAACCACTTTTCGCACTTGTGTTAGTGTTGAAAAACCACTTTTCGCACTTGTGTTGGTGCAGGAAACCACTTTTGCACTTGTATTAGTGTGGAAAACCACTTTTCGCACTTGTGTTAGTGTTGAAAAACCACTTTTCGCACTTGTGTTAGTGTTGAAAAACCACTTTTCGCACTTGTGTTGTTGCAGAAAAACCACTTTTGCACTTGTATTAGTGTGGAAAAAACACTTTTTGCACTTGTGATCGTGTTGAAAAACCACTTTTCGCACTTGTGTTAGTGTTGAAAAACCACTGTTCTCACTTGTGTTGGTGCAGGAAACCACTTTTGCACTTGTATTAGTGTGGAAAAACCACTTTTCGCACTTGTGTTAGTGTTGAAAAACCACTTTTCGCACTGGTGTTGGTGAAGGAAACCACTTTTCGCACTTGTATTAGTGTTGAAAACCCACTTTTCGCACATGTGTTAGTGAAGGAAACCACTTTTCGCACTTGTGTTGGTGCAGGAAACCACTTTTGCACTTGTATTAGTGTGGAAAAAACAGTTTTTGCACTTGTGATTGTGTTGAAAAACCACTTTTCGCACTTGTGTCAGTGTTGAAAAAACACTTTTCGCACTTGTGATAATGTTGAAAAACCACTTTTCGCACTTGTCTTAGTGTTGAAAAACCACTTTTCACACTTGTGTTGGTGCAGGAAACCACTTTTGCACTTGTATTAGTGTGGAAAAAACACTTTTTGCACTTGTGATAGTGTTGAAAAACCACTTTTCGCACTTGTGTTAGTGTTGAAAAACCACTTTTCGCACTTGTGTTGGTGAAGGAAACCACTTTTCGCGCTTGTGTTAGTGTTGAAAACCCACTTTTCGCACATGTGTTAGTGAAGGAAACCACTTTTCGCACTTGTGTTGGTGCAGGAAACCACTTTTGCACTTGTATTAGTGTGGAAAAAACACTTTTTGCACTTGTGATAGTGTTGAAAAACCACTTTGCGCACTTGTGTTGGTGCAGGAAACCACTTTTGCACTTGTATTAGTGTGGAAAAACCACTTTTCGCACTTGTGTTAGTGTTGAAAAACCACTTTTCGCACTTGTGTTGGTGCAGGAAACCACTTTTGCACTTGTATTAGTGTGGAAAAACCACTTTTCGCACTTGTGTTAGTGTTGAAAAACCACTTTTCGCACTTGTGTTAGTGAAGGAAACCACTTTTCGCACTTGTGTTAGTGTTGAAAACCCACTTTTCGCACTTGTGTTAGTGTTGAAAATCCACTTTTCGCACTTGTGTTGGTGCAGGAAACCACTTTTGCACTTGTATTAGTGTGGAAAAAACACTTTTTGCACTTGTGTTAGTGTTGAAAAACCACTTTTCGCACTTGTGTTAGTGTTGAAAAACCACTTTTCGCACTTGTGTTGGTGCAGGAAACCACTTTTGCACTTGTATTAGTGTGGAAAAACACTTTTTGCACTTGTGATAGTGTTGAAAAACCACTTTTCGCACTGGTGTTGGTGAAGGAAACCACTTTTCGCACTTGTGTTAGTGTTGAAAACCCACTTTTCGCATATGTGTTAGTGAAGGCAACCACTTTTCGCACTTGTATTGGTGCAGGAAACCACTTTTGCACTTGTGTTGGTGCAGGAAACACTTTTTGCACTTGTGATAGTGTGGAAAAACCACTTTTCGCACTTGTGTTAGTGTTGAAAAACCACTTTTCGCACTTGTGTTAGTGTTGAAAAACCACTTTTCGCACATGTGTTAGTAAAGGAAACCACTTTTCGCACTTGTGTTGGTGCAGGAAACCACTTTTGCACTTGTATTAGTGTGGAAAAAACACTTTTTGCACTTGTGATAGTGTTGAAAAACCACTTTTCGCACTTGTGTTAGTGTTGAAAAACCACTTTTCGCACTTGTGTTGGTGCAGGAAACCACTTTTGCACTTGTATTAGTGTGTAAAAACCACTTTTCGCACTTGTGTTGGTGTTGAAAAACCACTTTTCGCACTGGTGTTGGTGAAGGAAACCACTTTTCGCACTTCTGTTAGTGTTGAAAACCCACTTTTTGCACATCTGTTAGTGAAGGAAACCACTTTTCCCACTTGTGTTAGTCTTGAAAACCCACTTTTCGCACATGTGTTAGTGAAGGAAACCACTTTTCGCACTTGTGTTAGTGTTGAAAAACCACTTTTCACACTTGTGTTGGTGCAGGAAACCACTTTTGCACTTGTATTAGTGTGGCAAAACCACTTTTCGCACTTGTGTTAGTGTTGAAAAACCACTTTTCGAACTGGTGTTGGTGAAGGAAACCACTTTTCGCACTTGTGTTAGTGTTGAAAAACCACTTTTCCCACTTGTGTTGGTGCAGGAAACCACTTTTGCACTTGTATTAGTGTGGAAAAAACACTTTTTGCACTTGTGATAGTGTTGAAAAACCACTTTTCGCACTTGTGTTAGTGTTGAAAAACCACTTTTCGCATTTGTGTAGATGCAGGAAACCACTTTTGCACTTGTATTAGTGTGGAAAAAACACTTTTTGCACTTGTGATAGTGTTGAAAAACCACTTTTCGCACTTGTGTTAGTGTTGAAAAACCACTTTTCGCACTTGTGTTGGTGTAGGAAACCACTTTTGCACTGGTATTAGTGTGGAAAAACCACTTTTCGCACTTGTGTTAGTGTTGAAAACCCACTTTTCGCACTTGTGTTTGTGTTGAAAAACCACTTTTCGCACTTGTGTTAGTGAAGGAAACCACTTTTCGCACTTGTGTTAGTGTTGAAAACCCACTTTTCGCACTTGTGTTAGTGTTGAAAATCCACTTTTCGCACTTGTGTTGGTGCAGGAAACCACTTTTGCACTTGTATTAGTGTGGAAAAAACACTTTTTGCACTTGTGATAGTGTTGAAAAACCACTTTTCGCACTTGTCTTAGTGTTGAAAAACCACTTTTCGCACTTGTGTTGGTGCAGGAAACCACTTTTGCACTTGTATTAGTGTGGAAAAAACACTTTTTGCACTTGTGATAGTGTTGAAAAACCACTTTTCGCACTTGTGTTAGTGTTGAAAAAACACTTTTCGCACTTGTGTTGGTGCAGGAAACCACTTTTGCACTTGTATTAGTGTGGAAAAAACACTTTTTGCACTTGTGATAGTGTTGAAAAAACCACTTTGCGCACTGGTGTTGGTGAAGGAAACCACTTTTCGCACTTGTGTTAGTGTTGAAAACCCACTTTTCACGCATGTGTTAGTGAAGGAAACCACTTTTCGCACTTGTGTTAGTGTTGAAAAACCACTTTTTGCACTTGTGTTGGTGCAGGAAACCACTTTTGCACTTGTATTAGTGTGGAAAAACCACTTTTCGCACTTGTGTTAGTGTTGAAAAACCACTTTTCGCACTGGTGTTGGTGAAGGAAACCACTTTTCGCACTTGTGTTAGTGTGGAAAAACCACTTTTCGCACTTGTGTTAGTGTTGAAAAACCACTTTTCGCACTTGTGTTGGTGCAGGAAACCACTTTTGCACTTGTATTAGTGTGGAAAAACCACTTTTCGCACTTGTGTTAGTGTTGAAAACCCACTTTTCGCACTTGTGTTAGTGTTGAAAAACCACTTTTCGCACTTGTGTTGGTGCAGGAAACCACTTTTGCACTTGTATTAGTGTGGAAAAAACACTTTTTGCACTTGTGATATTGTTGAAAAACCACTTTTCGCACTTGTGTTGGTGAAGGAAACCACTTTTCGCACTTGTGTTGGTGCAGGAAACCACTTTTGCACTTGTATTAGTGTGGAAAAACCACTTTTCGCACTTGTGTTAGTGTTGAAAAACCACTTTTCGCACTGGTGTTGGTGAAGGAAACCACTTTTCGCACTTGTGTTAGTGTTGAAAACCCACTTTTCGCACATGTGTTAGTGAAGGAAACCACTTTTCGCACTTGTGTTGGTGCAGGAAACCACTTTTGCACTTGTATTAGTGTGGAAAAAACACTTTTTGCACTGGTGTTGGTGAAGGAAACCACTTTTCGCACTTGTGTTAGTGTTGAAAACCCACTTTTCGCACATGTGTTAGTGAAGGAAACCACTTTTCGCACTTGTGTTGGTGCAGGAAACCACTTTTGCACTTGTATTAGTGTTGAAAAACCACTTTTCGCACTTGTGTCAGTGTTGAAAAAACACTTTTCGCACTTGTGATAATGTTGAAAAACCACTTTTCGCACTTGTCTTAGTGTTGAAAAACCACTTTTCGCACTTGTGTTGGTGCAGGAAACCACTTTTGCACTTGTATTAGTGTGGAAAAAACACTTTTTGCACTTGTGATAGTGTTGAAAAACCACTTTTCGCACTTGTGTTAGTGTTGAAAAACCACTTTTCGCACTTGTGTTGGTGAAGGAAACCACTTTTCGCGCTTGTGTTAGTGTTGAAAACCCACTTTTCGCACATGTGTTAGTGAAGGAAACCACTTTTCGCACTTGTGTTGGTGCAGGAAACCACTTTTGCACTTGTATTAGTGTGGAAAAAACACTTTTTGCACTTGTGATTGTGTTGAAAAACCACTTTTCGCACTTGTGTCAGTGTTGAAAAAACACTTTTCGCACTTGTGTTGGTGCAGGAAACCACTTTTGCACTTGTATTAGTGTGGAAAAAACACTTTTTGCACTTGTGATAGTGTTGAAAAACCACTTTGCGCACTTGTGTTAGTGTTGAAAAACCACTTTTCGCACTTGTGTTGGTGCAGGAAACCACTTTTGCACTTGTATTAGTGTGGAAAAACCACTTTTCGCACTTGTGTTAGTGTTGAAAAACCACTTTTCGCACTTGTGTTGGTGCAGGAAACCACTTTTGCACTTGTATTAGTGTGGAAAAACCACTTTTCGCACTTGTGTTAGTGTTGAAAAACCACTTTTCGCACTTGTGTTAGTGAAGGAAACCACTTTTCGCACTTGTGTTAGTGTTGAAAACCCACTTTTCGCACTTGTGTTAGTGTTGAAAATCCACTTTTCGCACTTGTGTTGGTGCAGGAAACCACTTTTGCACTTGTATTAGTGTGGAAAAAACACTTTTTGCACTTGTGTTAGTGTTGAAAAACCACTTTTCGCACTTGTGTTAGTGTTGAAAAACCACTTTTCGCACTTGTGTTGGTGCAGGAAACCACTTTTGCACTTGTATTAGTGTGGAAAAACACTTTTTGCACTTGTGATAGTGTTGAAAAACCACTTTTCGCACTGGTGTTGGTGAAGGAAACCACTTTTCGCACTTGTGTTAGTGTTGAAAACCCACTTTTCGCATATGTGTTAGTGAAGGCAACCACTTTTCGCACTTGTATTGGTGCAGGAAACCACTTTTGCACTTGTGTTAGTGTTGAAAACCCACTTTTTGCACATCTGTTAGTGAAGGAAACCACTTTTCGCACTTGTGTTAGTCTTGAAAACCCACTTTTCGCACATGTGTTAGTGAAGGAAACCACTTTTCGCACTTGTGTTAGTGTTGAAAAACCACTTTTCGCACTTGTGTTGGTGCAGGAAACCACTTTTGCACTTGTATTAGTGTGGCAAAACCACTTTTCGCACTTGTGTTAGTGTTGAAAAACCACTTTTCGAACTGGTGTTGCTGAAGGAAACCACTTTTCGCACTTCTGTTAGTGTTGAAAAACCACTTTTCCCACTTGTGTTGGTGCAGGAAACCACTTTTGCACTTGTATTAGTGTGGAAAAAACACTTTTTGCACTTGTGATAGTGTTGAAAAACCACTTTTCGCACTTGTGTTAGTGTTGAAAAACCACTTTTCGCACTTGTGTAGATGCAGGAAACCACTTTTGCACTTGTATTAGTGTGGAAAAAACACTTTTTGCACTTGTGATAGTGTTGAAAAACCATTTTTCGCACTTGTGTTAGTGTTGAAAAACCACTTTTCGCACTTGTGTTGGTGTAGGAAACCACTTTTGCACTGGTATTAGTGTGGAAAAACCACTTTTCGCACTTGTGTTAGTGTTGAAAAACCACTTTTCGCACTTGTGTTTGTGTTGAAAAACCACTTTTCGCACTTGTGTTAGTGAAGGAAACCACTTTTCGCACTTGTGTTAGTGTTGAAAACCCACTTTTCGCACTTGTGTTAGTGTTGAAAATCCACTTTTCGCACTTGTGTTGGTGCAGGAAACCACTTTTGCACTTGTATTAGTGTGGAAAAAACACTTTTTGCACTTGTGATAGTGTTGAAAAACCACTTTTCGCACTTGTCTTAGTGTTGAAAAACCACTTTTCGCACTTGTGTTGGTGCAGGAAACCACTTTTGCACTTGTATTAGTGTGGAAAAAACACTTTTTGCACTTGTGATAGTGTTGGAAAACCACTTTTCGCACTTGTGTTAGTGTTGAAAACCCACTTTTCGCACTTGTGTTAGTGTTGAAAATCCACTTTTCGCACTTGTGTTGGTGCAGGAAACCACTTTTGCACTTGTATTAGTGTGGAAAAAACACTTTTTGCACTTTTGTTAGTGTTGAAAAACCACTTTTCGCACTTGTGTTAGTGTTGAAAAACCACTTTTCGCACTTGTGTTGGTGCAGGAAACCACTTTTGCACTTGTATTAGTGTGGAAAAACACTTTTTGCACTTGTGATAGTGTAGAAAACCACTTTTCGCACTGGTGTTGGTGAAGGAAACCACTTTTCGCACTTGTGTTAGTGTTGAAAACCCACTTTTCGCACATGTGTTAGTGAAGGAAACCACTTTTCGCACTTGTGTTGGTGCAGGAAACCACTTTTGCACTTGTATTAGTGTGGAAAAACCACTTTTTGTACTTGTGTTAGTTTTGAAAAACCACTTTTCACACTGGTGTTGGTGAAGGAAACCACTTTTCGCACTTGTGATAGTGTCGAAAACACACTTTTCGCACATGTGTTAGTGAAGGAAACCACTTTTCGCACTTGTGTTTGTGTTGAAAAACCACTTTTCGCACTTGTGTTTGTGCAGGAAACCACTTTTGCACTTGTATTAGTGTGCAAAACCACTTTTCGCACTTGTGGTAGTGTTGAAAAACCACTTTTCGCACATGTGTTAGTAAAGGAAACCACTTTTCGCACTTGTGTTGGTGCAGGAAACCACTTTTGCACTTGTATTAGTGTGGAAAAAACACTTTTTGCACTTGTGATAGTGTTGAAAAACCACTTTTCGCACTTGTGTTAGTGTTGAAAAACCACTTTTCGCACTTGTGTTGGTGCAGGAAACCACTTTTGCAATTGTATTAGTGTGTAAAAACCACTTTTCACACTTCTGTTGGTGTTGAAAAACCACTTTTCGCACTGGTGTTGGTGAAGGAAACCACTTTTCGCACTTCTGTTCGTGTTGAAAACCCACTTTTTGCACATCTGTTAGTGAAGGAAACCACTTTTCGTACTTGTGTTAGTGTTGAAAACCCACTTTTCGCACATGTGTTAGTGAAGGAAACCACTTTTCGCACTTGTGTTAGTGTTGAAAAACCACTTTTCGCACTTGTGTTGGTGCAGGAAACCACTTTTGCACTTGTATTAGTGTGGCAAAACCACTTTTCGCACTTGTGTTAGTGTTGAAAAACCACTTTTCCCACTTGTGTTGGTGCAGGAAACCACTTTTGCACTTGTATTAGTGTGGCAAAACCACTTTTCGCACTTGTGTTAGTGTTGAAAACCCACTTTTCGCACATGTGTTAGTGAAGGAAACCACTTTTCGCACTTGTGTTAGTGTTGAAAAACCACTTTTCGCACTTGTGTTGGTGTAGGAAACCACTTTTGCACTTGTATTAGTGTGGAAAAACCACTTTTCGCACTTGTGTTAGTGTTGAAAAACCACTTTTCGCACTTGTGTTTGTGTTGAAAAACCACTTTTCGCACTTGTGTTAGTGAAGGAAACCACTTTTGCACTTGTATTAGTGTGGCAAAACCACTTTTCGCACTTGTGTTAGTGTTGAAAAACCACTTTTCCCACTTGTGTTGGTGCAGGAAACCACTTTTGCACTTTTATTAGTGTGGAAAAAACACTTTTTGCACTTGTGATAGTGTTGAAAAACCACTTTTCGCACTTGTCTTAGTGTTGAAAAACCACTTTTTGCACTTGTGTTGGTGCAGGAAACCACTTTTGCACTTGTATTAGTGTGGAAAAAACACTTTTTGCACTTGTGATAGTGTTGAAAAACCACTTTTCGCACTTGTGTTAGTGTTGAAAAACCACTTTTCGCACTTGTGTTGGTGAAGGAAACCACTTTTCGCACTTGTGTTAGTGTTGAAAACCCACTTTTCACGCATGTGTTAGTGAAGGAAACCACTTTTCGCACTTGTGTTAGTGTTGAAAAACCACTTTTTGCACTTGTGTTGGTGCAGGAAACCACTTTTGCACTTGTATTAGTGTGGAAAAACCACTTTTCGCACTTGTGTTAGTGTTGAAAAATCACTTTTCGCACTGGTGTTGGTGAAGGAAACCACTTTTCGCACTTGTGTTAGTGTGGAAAAACCACTTTTCGCACTTGTGTTAGTGTTGAAAAACCACTTTTCGCACTTGTGTTGGTTCAGGAAACCACTTTTGCACTTGTATTAGTGTGGAAAACCACTTTTCGCACTTGTGTTAGTGTTGAAAAACCACTTTTCGCACTTGTGTTAGTGTTGAAAAACCACTTTTCGCACTTGTGTTGGTGCAGGAAACCACTTTTGCACTTGTATTAGTGTGGAAAAACCACTTTTTGCACTTGTGATAGTGTTGAAAAACCACTTTTCGCACTTGTGTTAGTGTTGAAAAACCACTTTTCGCACTTGTGTTAGTGAAGGAAACCACTTTTCGCACTTGTGTTAGTGTTGAAAACCCACTTTTCGCACTTGTGTTAGTGTTGAAAATCCACTTTTCGCACTTGTGTTGGTGCAGGAAACCACTTTTGCACTTGTATTAGTGTGGAAAAAACACTTTTTGCACTTGTGTTAGTGTTGAAAAACCACTTTTCGCACTTGTGTTAGTGTTGAAAAACCACTTTTCGCACTGGTGTTGGTGAAGGAAACCACTTTTCGCACTTGTGTTAGTGTTGAAAACCCACTTTTCGCATATGTGTTAGTGAAGGCAACCACTTTTCGCACTTGTATTGGTGCAGGAAACCACTTTTGCACTTGTGTTAGTGTTGAAAACCCACTTTTTGCACATCTGTTAGTGAAGGAAACCACTTTTCGCACTTGTGTTAGTCTTGAAAACCCACTTTTCGCACATGTGTTAGTGAAGGAAACCACTTTTCGCACTTGTGTTAGTGTTGAAAAACCACTTTTCGCACTTGTGTTGGTGCAGGAAACCACTTTTGCACTTGTATTAGTGTGGCAAAACCACTTTTCGCACTTGTGTTAGTGTTGAAAAACCACTTTTCGAACTGGTGTTGCTGAAGGAAACCACTTTTCGCACTTCTGTTAGTGTTGAAAAACCACTTTTCCCACTTGTGTTGGTGCAGGAAACCACTTTTGCACTTGTATTAGTGTGGAAAAAACACTTTTTGCACTTGTGATAGTGTTGAAAAACCACTTTTCGCACTTGTGTTAGTGTTGAAAAACCACTTTTCGCACTTGTGTAGATGCAGGAAACCACTTTTGCACTTGTATTAGTGTGGAAAAAACACTTTTTGCACTTGTGATAGTGTTGAAAAACCATTTTTCGCACTTGTGTTAGTGTTGAAAAACCACTTTTCGCACTTGTGTTGGTGTAGGAAACCACTTTTGCACTGGTATTAGTGTGGAAAAACCACTTTTCGCACTTGTGTTAGTGTTGAAAAACCACTTTTCGCACTTGTGTTTGTGTTGAAAAACCACTTTTCGCACTTGTGTTAGTGAAGGAAACCACTTTTCGCACTTGTGTTAGTGTTGAAAACCCACTTTTCGCACTTGTGTTAGTGTTGAAAATCCACTTTTCGCACTTGTGTTGGTGCAGGAAACCACTTTTGCACTTGTATTAGTGTGGAAAAAACACTTTTTGCACTTGTGATAGTGTTGAAAAACCACTTTTCGCACTTGTCTTAGTGTTGAAAAACCACTTTTCGCACTTGTGTTGGTGCAGGAAACCACTTTTGCACTTGTATTAGTGTGGAAAAAACACTTTTTGCACTTGTGATAGTGTTGGAAAACCACTTTTCGCACTTGTGTTAGTGTTGAAAACCCACTTTTCGCACTTGTGTTAGTGTTGAAAATCCACTTTTCGCACTTGTGTTGGTGCAGGAAACCACTTTTGCACTTGTATTAGTGTGGAAAAAACACTTTTTGCACTTTTGTTAGTGTTGAAAAACCACTTTTCGCACTTGTGTTAGTGTTGAAAAACCACTTTTCGCACTTGTGTTGGTGCAGGAAACCACTTTTGCACTTGTATTAGTGTGGAAAAACACTTTTTGCACTTGTGATAGTGTTGAAAAACCACTTTTCGCACTGGTGTTGGTGAAGGAAACCACTTTTCGCACTTGTGTTAGTGTTGAAAACCCACTTTTCGCACATGTGTTAGTGAAGGAAACCACTTTTCGCACTTGTGTTGGTGCAGGAAACCACTTTTGCACTTGTATTAGTGTGGAAAAACCACTTTTTGTACTTGTGTTAGTTTTGAAAAACCACTTTTCACACTGGTGTTGGTGAAGGAAACCACTTTTCGCACTTGTGTTAGTGTTGAAAACACACTTTTCGCACATGTGTTAGTGAAGGAAACCACTTTTCGCACTTGTGTTTGTGTTGAAAAACCACTTTTCGCACTTGTGTTTGTGCAGGAAACCACTTTTGCACTTGTATTAGTGTGCAAAACCACTTTTCGCACTTGTGGTAGTGTTGAAAAACCACTTTTCGCACATGTGTTAGTGAAGGAAATCACTTTTCGCACTTGTGTTGGTGCAGGAAACCACTTTTGCACTTGTATTAGTGTGGAAAAAACACTTTTTGCACTTGTGATAGTGTTGAAAAACCACTTTTCGCACTTGTGTTAGTGTTGAAAAACCACTTTTCGCACTTGTGTTGGTGCAGGAAACCACTTTTGCAATTGTATTAGTGTGTAAAAACCACTTTTCACACTTGTGTTGGTGTTGAAAAACCACTTTTCGCACTGGTGTTGGTGAAGGAAACCACTTTTCGCACTTCTGTTCGTGTTTAAAACCCACTTTTTGCACATCTGTTAGTGAAGGAAACCACTTTTCGTACTTGTGTTAGTGTTGAAAACCCACTTTTCGCACATGTGTTAGTGAAGGAAACCACTTTTCGCACTTGTGTTAGTGTTGAAAAACCACTTTTCGCACTTGTGTTGGTGCAGGAAACCACTTTTGCACTTGTATTAGTGTGGCAAAACCACTTTTCGCACTTGTGTTAGTGTTGAAAACCCACTTTTCGCACATGTGTAAGTGAAGGAAACCACTTTTCGCACTTGTGTTAGTGTTGAAAAACCACTTTTCGCACTTGTGTTGGTGTAGGAAACCACTTTTGCACTTGTATTAGTGTGGAAAAACCACTTTTCGCACTTGTGTTAGTGTTGAAAAACCACTTTTCGCACTTGTGTTTGTGTTGAAAAACCACTTTTCGCACTTGTGTTAGTGAAGGAAACCACTTTTCGCACTTGTGTTAGTGTTGAAAACCCACTTTTCGCACTTGTGTTAGTGTTGAAAATCCACTTTTCACACTTGTGTTGGTGCAGGAAACCACTTTTGCACTTTTATTAGTGTGGAAAAAACACTTTTTGCACTTGTGATAGTGTTGAAAAACCACTTTTCGCACTTGTCTTAGTGTTGAAAAACCACTTTTTGCACTTGTGTTGGTGCAGGAAACCACTTTTGCACTTGTATTAGTGTGGAAAAAACACTTTTTGCACTTGTGATAGTGTTGAAAAACCACTTTTCGCACTTGTGTTAGTGTTGAAAAACCACTTTTCGCACTTGTGTTGGTGAAGGAAACCACTTTTCGCGCTTGTGTTAGTGTTGAAAACCCACTTTTCGCACATGTGTTAGTGTAGGAAACCACTTTTCGCACTTGTGTTAGTGTTGAAAAAACACTTTTCGCACTTGTGTTGGTGCAGGAAACCACTTTTGCACTTGTATTAGTGTGGAAAAAACACTTTTTGCACTTGTGATTGTGTTGAAAAACCACTTTTCGCACTTGTGTTAGTGTTGAAAAAACACTTTTCGCACTTGTGTTGGTGCAGGAAACCACTTTTGCACTTGTATTAGTGTGGAAAAAACACTTTTTGCACTTGTGATAGTGTTGAAAAAACCACTTTGCGCACTGGTGTTGGTGAAGGAAACCACTTTTCGCACTTGTGTTAGTGTTGAAAACCCACTTTTCACGCATGTGTTAGTGAAGGAAACCACTTTTCGCACTTGTGTTAGTGTTGAAAAACCACTTTTTGCACTTGTGTTGGTGCAGGAAACCACTTTTGCACTTGTATTAGTGTGGAAAAACCACTTTTCGCACTTGTGTTAGTGTTGAAAAACCACTTTTCGCACTGGTGTTGGTGAAGGAAACCACTTTTCGCACTTGTGTTAGTGTGGAAAAACCACTTTTCGCACTTGTGTTAGTGTTGAAAAACCACTTTTCGCACTTGTGTTGGTTCAGGAAACCACTTTTGCACTTGTATTAGTGTGGAAAACCACTTTTCGCACTTGTGTTAGTGTTGAAAAACCACTTTTCGCACTTGTGTTAGTGTTGAAAAACCACTTTTCGCACTTGTGTTGGTGCAGGAAACCACTTTTGCACTTGTATTAGTGTGGAAAAAACACTTTTTGCACTTGTGATAGTGTTGAAAAACCACTTTTCGCACTTGTGTTAGTGTTGAAAAACCACTGTTCTCACTTGTGTTGGTGCAGGAAACCACTTTTGCACTTGTATTAGTGTGGAAAAACCACTTTTCGCACTTGTGTTAGTGTTGAAAAACCACTTTTCGCACTGGTGTTGGTGAAGGAAACCACTTTTCGCACTTGTGTTAGTGTTGAAAACCCACTTTTCGCACATGTGTTAGTGAAGGAAACCACTTTTCGCACTTGTGTTGGTGCAGGAAACCACTTTTGCACTTGTATTAGTGTGGAAAAAACACTTTTTGCACTTGTGATTGTGTTGAAAAACCACTTTTCGCACTTGTGTCAGTGTTGAAAAAACACTTTTCGCACTTGTGATAATGTTGAAAAACCACTTTTCGCACTTGTCTTAGTGTTGAAAAACCACTTTTCGCACTTGTGTTGGTGCAGGAAACCACTTTTGCACTTGTATTAGTGTGGAAAAAACACTTTTTGCACTTGTGATAGTGTTGAAAAACCACTTTTCGCACTTGTGTTAGTGTTGAAAAACCACTTTTCGCACTTGTGTTGGTGAAGGAAACCACTTTTCGCGCTTGTGTTAGTATTGAAAACCCACTTTTCGCACATGTGTTAGTGAAGGAAACCACTTTTCGCACTTGTGTTGGTGCAGGAAACCACTTTTGCACTTGTATTAGTGTGGAAAAAACACTTTTTGCACTTGTGATTGTGTTGAAAAACCACTTTTCGCACTTGTGTCAGTGTTGAAAAAACACTTTTCGCACTTGTGTTGGTGCAGGAAACCACTTTTGCACTTGTATTAGTGTGGAAAAAACACTTTTTGCACTTGTGATAGTGTTGAAAAACCACTTTGCGCACTTGTGTTAGTGTTGAAAAACCACTTTTCGCACTTGTTGCTGGTGCAGGAAACCACTTTTGCACTTGTATTAGTGTGGAAAAACCACTTTTCGCACTTGTGTTAGTGTTGAAGAACCACTTTTCGCACTTGTGTTGGAGCAGGAAACCACTTTTGCACTTGTATTAGTGTGGAAAAACCACTTTTCGCACTTGTGTTAGTGTTGAAAAACCACTTTTCGCACTTGTGTTAGTGAAGGAAACCACTTTTCGCACTTGTGTTAGTGTTGAAAACCCACTTTTCGCACTTGTGTTAGTGTTGAAAATCCACTTTTCGCACTTGTGTTGGTGCAGGAAACCACTTTTGCACTTGTATTAGTGTGGAAAAAACACTTTTTGCACTTGTGTTAGTGTTGAAAAACCACTTTTCGCACTTGTGTTAGTGTTGAAAAATCACTTTTCGCACTTGTGTTGGTGCAGGAAACCACTTTTGCACTTGTATTAGTGTGGAAAAACACTTTTTGCACTTGTGATAGTGTTGAAAAACCACTTTTCGCACTGGTGTTGGTGAAGGAAACCACTTTTCGCACTTGTGTTAGTGTTGAAAACCCACTTTTCGCATATGTGTTAGTGAAGGCAACCACTTTTCGCACTTGTATTGGTGCAGGAAACCACTTTTGCACTTGTGTTGGTGCAGGAAACACTTTTTGCACTTGTGATAGTGTGGAAAAACCACTTTTCGCACTTGTGTTAGTGTTGAAAAACCACTTTTCGCACTGGTGTTGGTGAAGGAAACCACTTTTCGCACTTGTGTTAGTGTTGAAAACACACTTTTCGCACATGTGTTAGTGAAGGAAACCACTTTTTGCACTTGTGTTTGTGTTGAAAAACCACTTTTCGCACTTGTGTTGGTGCAGGAAACCACTTTTGCACTTGTATTAGTGTGGAAAAACCACTTTTCGCACTTGTGTTAGTGTTGAAAAACCACTTTTCGCACATGTGTTAGTAAAGGAAACCACTTTTCGCACTTGTGTTGGTGCAGGAAACCACTTTTGCACTTGTATTAGTCTTGAAAACCCACTTTTCGCACATGTGTTAGTGAAGGAAACCACTTTTCGCACTTGTGTTAGTGTTGAAAAACCACTTTTCACACTTGTGTTGGTGCAGGAAACCACTTTTGCACTTGTATTAGTGTGGCAAAACCACTTTTCGCACTTGTGTTAGTGTTGAAAAACCACTTTTCGAACTGGTGTTGGTGAAGGAAACCACTTTTCGCACTTGTGTTAGTGTTGAAAAACCACTTTTCCCACTTGTGTTGGTGCAGGAAACCACTTTTGCACTTGTATTAGTGTGGAAAAAACACTTTTTGCACTTGTGATAGTGTTGAAAAACCACTTTTCGCACTTGTGTTAGTGCTGAAAAACCACTTTTCGCACTTGTGTAGATGCAGGAAACCACTTTTGCACTTGTATTAGTGTGGAAAAAACACTTTTTGCACTTGTGATAGTGTTGAAAAACCACTTTTCGCACTTGTGTTAGTGTTGAAAAACCACTTTTCGCACTTGTGTTGGTGTAGGAAACCACTTTTGCACTGGTATTAGTGTGGAAAAACCACTTTTCGCACTTGTGTTAGTGTTGAAAACCCACTTTTCGCACTTGTGTTTGTGTTGAAAAACCACTTTTCGCACTTGTGTTAGTGAAGGAAACCACTTTTCGCACTTGTGTTAGTGTTGAAAACCCACTTTTCGCACTTGTGTTAGTGTTGAAAATCCACTTTTCGCACTTGTGTTGGTGCAGGAAACCACTTTTGCACTTGTATTAGTGTGGAAAAAACACTTTTTGCACTTGTGATAGTGTTGAAAAACCACTTTTCGCACTTGTCTTAGTGTTGAAAAACCACTTTTCGCACTTGTGTTGGTGCAGGAAACCACTTTTGCACTTGTATTAGTGTGGAAAAAACACTTTTTGCACTTGTGATAGTGTTGAAAAACCACTTTTCGCACTTGTGTTAGTGTTGAAAAAACACTTTTCGCACTTGTGTTGGTGCAGGAAACCACTTTTGCACTTGTATTAGTGTGGAAAAAACACTTTTTGCACTTGTGATAGTGTTGAAAAACCATTTTGCGCACTTGTGTTAGTGTTGAAAAACCACTTTTCGCACTTGTGTTGTGCAGGAAACCGCTTTTGCACTTGTATTAGTGTGGAAAAACCACTTTTTGCACTTGTGTTAGTGTTGAAAAACCACTTTTCGCACTTGTGTTAGTGTTGAAAAACCACTTTTCGCACTTGTGTTAGTGAAGGAAACCACTTTTCGCACTTGTGTTAGTGTTGAAAACCCACTTTTCGCACTTGTGTTAGTGTTGAAAAACCACTTTTCGCACTTGTGTTGGTGCAGGAAACCACTTTTGCACTTGTATTAGTGTGGAAAAACACTTTTTGCACTTGTGATAGTGTTGAAAAACCACTTTTCGCACTGGTGTTGGTGAAGGAAACCACTTTTCGCACTTGTGTTAGTGTTGAAAACCCACTTTTCGCACATGTGTTAGTGAAGGAAACCACTTTTCGCACTTGTGTTGGTGCAGGAAACCACTTTTGCACTTGGGTTGGTGCAGGAAACACTTTTTGCACTTGTGATAGTGTGGAAAAACCACTTTTCGCACTTGTGTTAGTGTTGAAAAACCACTTTTCGCACTGGTGTTGGTGAAGGAAACCACTTTTCGCACTTGTGTTAGTGTTGAAAACCCACTTTTCACGCATGTGTTAGTGAAGGAAACCACTTTTCGCACTTGTGTTAGTGTTGAAAAACCACTTTGCGCACTTGTGTTAGTGTTGAAAAACCACTTTTCGCAATTGTGTTGGTGCAGGAAACCACTTTTGCACTTGTATTGGTGTGGAAAAACCACTTTTCGCACTTGTGTTAGTGTTGAAAAACCACTTTTCGCACTTGTTTTAGTGTTGAAAAACCACTTTTCGCACTTGTGTTAGTGAAGGAAACCACTTTTCGCACTTGTGTTAGTGTTGAAAACCCACTTTTCGCACTTGTGTTAGTGTTGAAAAACCACTTTTCGCACTGGTGTTAGTGTTGAAAAACCACTTTTCGCACTGGTGTTGGTGAAGGAAACCACTTTTCGCACTTGTGTTCGTGTTGAAAACCCACTTTTCACGCATGTGTTAGTGAAGGAAACCACTTTTCGCACTTGTGTTAGTGTTGAAAAACCACTTTTCGCACTTGTGTTAGTGTTGAAAAACCACTTTTCGCACTTGTGTTAGTGTTGAAAAACCACTTTTCGCAATGGTGTTGGTGAAGGAAACCACTTTTCGCACTTGTGTTAGTGTTGAAAAACCACTTTTCGCACTTGTGTTAGTGTTGAAAAACCACTTTTCGCACTTGTGTTGGTGCAGGAAACCACTTTTGAACTTGTATTGGTGTGGAAAAACCACTTTTCGCACTTGTGTTAGTGTTGAAAAACCACTTTTCGCACTTGTGTCAGTGTTGAAAAACCACTTTTCGCACTTGTGTTGGTGCAGGAAACCACTTTTCGCACTTCTGTTAGTGTTGAAAACCCACTTTTTGCACATCTATTAGTGAAGGAAACCACTTTTCGCACTTGTGTTAGTGTTGAAAACCCACTTTTCGCACATGTGTTAGTGAAGGAAACCACTTTTCACACTTGTGTTAGTGTTGAAAAACCACTTTTCGCACTTGTGTTGGTGCAGGAAACCACTTTTGCACTTGTATTAGTGTGGAAAAACCACTTTTCGCACTTGTGTTAGTGTTGAAAAATCACATTTTGGAAGTGGTGTTGGTGAAGGAAACCACTTTTCGCACTTGTGTTAGTGTTGAAAAACCACTTTTCCCACTTGTGTTGGTGCAGGAAACCACTTTTGCACCTGTATTAGTGTGGAAAAAACACTTTTTGCACTTGTGATAGTGTTGAAAAACCACTTTTCGCACTTGTGTTAGTGTTGAAAAACCACTTTTCGCACTTGTGTAGATGCAGGAAGCCACTTTTGCACTTGTATTAGTGTGGAAAAAACACTTTGCACTTGTGATAGTGTTGAAAAACCACTTTTCGCACTTGTGTTAGTGTTGAAAAACCACTTTTCGCACTTGTGTTGGTGTAGGAAACCACTTTTGCACTTGTATTAGTGTGGAAAAACCACTTTTCGCACTTGTGTTAGTGTTGAAAAACCACTTTTCGCACTTGTGTTTGTGTTGAAAAACCACTTTTAGCACTTGTGTTAGTGAAGGAAACCACTTTTCGCACTTGTGTTAGTGTTGAAAACCCACTTTTCGCACTTGTGTTAGTGTTGAAAATCCACTTTTCGCACTTGTGTTGGTGCAGGAAACCACTTTTGCACTTGTATTAGTGTGGAAAAAACACTTTTTGCACTTGTGATAGTGTTGAAAAACCACTTTTCGCAAATGTGTTAGTGAAGGAAACCACTTTTCGCACTTGTGTTGGTGCAGGAAACCCCTTTTGCACTTGTATTAGTGTGGAAAAAACACTTTTTGCACTTGTGATTGTGTTGAAAAACCACTTTTCGCACTTGTGTCAGTGTTGAAAAAACACTTTTCGCACTTGTGTTGGTGCAGGAAACCACTTTTGCACTTGTATTAGTGTGGAAAAAACACTTTTTGCACTTGTGATAGTGTTGAAAAACCACTTTGCGCACTTGTGTTAGTGTTGAAAAACCACTTTTCGCACTTGTGTTGGTGCAGGAAACCACTTTTGCACTTGTATTAGTGTGGAAAAACCACTTTTCGCACTTGTGTTAGTGTTGAAAAACCACTTTTCGCACTTGTGTTAGTGTTGAAAAACCACTTTTCGCACTTGTGTTAGTGAAGGAAACCACTTTTCGCACTTGTGTTAGTGTTGAAAACCCACTTTTCGCACTTGTGTTAGTGTTGAAAATCCACTTTTCGCACTTGTGTTGGTGCAGGAAACCACTTTTGCACTTGTATTAGTGTGGAAAAAACACTTTTTGCACTTGTGTTAGTGTTGAAAAACCACTTTTCGCACTTGTGTTAGTGTTGAAAAACCACTTTTCGCACTTGTGTTGGTGCAGGAAACCACTTTTGCACTTGTATTAGTGTGGAAAAACACTTTTTGCACTTGTGATAGTGTTGAAAAACCACTTTTCGCACTGGTGTTGGTGAAGGAAACCACTTTTCGCACTTGTGTTAGTGTTGAAAACCCACTTTTCGCATATGTGTTAGTGAAGGCAACCACTTTTCGCACTTGTATTGGTGCAGGAAACCACTTTTGCACTTGTGTTGGTGCAGGAAACACTTTTTGCACTTGTGATAGTGTGGAAAAACCACTTTTCGCACTTGTGTTAGTGTTGAAAAACCACTTTTCGCACTGGTGTTGGTGAAGGAAACCACTTTTCGCACTTGTGTTAGTGTTGAAAACCCAATTTTTGTACATGTGTTAGTGAAGGATACCACTTTTCGCACTTGTGTTGGTGCAGGAAACCACTTTTGCACTTGTATTAGTGTGAAAAAACCACTTTTCGCACTTGTGTTAGTGTTGAAAAACCACTTTTCGCACTGGTGTTGGTGAAGGAAACCACTTTTCGCACTTGTGTTAGTGTTGAAAACCCACTTTTCACGCATGTGTTAGTGAAGGAAACCACTTTTCGCACTTGTGTTAGTGTTGAAAAACCACTTTTCGCACTTGTGTTGGTGCAGGAAACCACTTTTGCACTTGTATTAGTGTGGAAAAACCACTTTTCGCACTTGTGTTAGTGTTGAAAAACCACTTTTCGCACTGGTGTTGGTGAAGGAAACCACTTTAAGCAATTGTGTTAGTGTTGAAAAACCACTTTTCGCACTTGTGTTAGTGTTGAAAAACCACTTTTCGCACTTGTGTTGGTGCCGGAAACCACTTTTGCACTTGTATTAGTGTGGAGAAAAACCACTTTTCGCACTTGTGTTAGTGTTGAAAAACCACTTTTCGCACTTGTGTTAGTGTTGAAAAACCACTTTTCGCACTTGTGTTGGTGCAGGAAACCACTTTTGCACTTGTATTAGTGTGGAAAAAACACTTTTCGCACTTGTGTTAGTGTTGAAAAACCACTTTTCGCACTTGTGTTAGTGTTGAAAAACCACTTTTCGCACTTGTGCTGGTGCAGGAAACCACTTTTGCACTTGTATTAGTGTGGAAAAACCACTTTTGCACTTGTATTAGTGTGGAAAAACCACTTTTCGCACTTGTGATAGTGTTGAAAACTCACTTTTCGCACATGTGTTAGTGAAGGAAACCACTTTTCGCACCTGTGTTGGTGCAGGAAACCACTTTTGCACTTGTATTAGTGTGGAAAAAACACTTTTTGCACTTGTGATAGTGTTGAAAAACCAATTTTCGCACTTGTGTTAGTGTTGAAAAACCACTTTTCGCACTTGTGTTGGTGCAGGAAACCACTTTTGCACTTGTATTAGTGTGGAAAACCACTTTTCGCACTTGTGTTAGTGTTGAAAAACCACTTTTCGCACTTGTGTTAGTGTTGAAAAACCACTTTTCGCACTTGTGTTGGTGCAGGAAACCACTTTTGCACTTGTATTAGTGTGGAAAAACCACTTTTCGCACTTGTGTTCGTGTTGAAAAACCACTTTTCGCACTGGTGTTGGTGAAGGAAACCACTTTCGCACTTGTGTTAGTGTTGAAAACCCACTTTTCGCACATGTGTTAGTGAAGGAAACCACTTTTCGCACTTGTGTTGGTGCAGGAAACCACTTTTGCACTTGTATTAGTGTGGAAAAAACACTTTTGCACTTGTATTAGTGTGGAAAAACCACTTTTCGCACTTGTGTTAGTGTTGAAAAACCACTTTTCGCACTTGTGTTTGTGTTGAAAAACCACTTTTCGCACTTGTGTTAGTGAAGGAAACCACTTTTCGCACTTGTGTTAGTGTTGAAAACCCACTTTTCGCACTTGTGTTAGTGTTGAAAAACCACTTTTCGCACTTGTGTTGGTGCAGGAAACCACTTTTGCACTTGTATTAGTGTGGAAAAAACACTTTTTGCACTTGTGATAGTGTTGAAAAACCACTTTGCGCACTTGTGTTAGTGTTGAAAAACCACTTTTCGCACTTGTTGCTGGTGCAGGAAACCACTTTTGCACTTGTATTAGTGTGGAAAAACCACTTTTCGCACTTGTGTTAGTGTTGAAAAACCACTTTTCGCACTTGTGTTGGAGCAGGAAACCACTTTTGCACTTGTATTAGTGTGGAAAAACCACTTTTCGCACTTGTGTTAGTGTTGAAAAACCACTTTTCGCACTTGTGTTAGTGAAGGAAACCACTTTTCGCACTTGTGTTAGTGTTGAAAACCCACTTTTCGCACTTGTGTTAGTGTTGAAAATCCACTTTTCGCACTTGTGTTGGTGCAGGAAACCACTTTTGCACTTGTATTAGTGTGGAAAAAACACTTTTTGCACTTGTGTTAGTGTTGAAAAACCACTTTTCGCACTTGTGTTAGTGTTGAAAAATCACTTTTCGCACTTGTGTTGGTGCAGGAAACCACTTTTGCACTTGTATTAGTGTGGAAAAACACTTTTTGCACTTGTGATAGTGTTGAAAAACCACTTTTCGCACTGGTGTTGGTGAAGGAAACCACTTTTCGCACTTGTGTTAGTGTTGAAAACCCACTTTTCGCATATGTGTTAGTGAAGGCAACCACTTTTCGCACTTGTATTGGTGCAGGAAACCACTTTTGCACTTGTGTTGGTGCAGGAAACACTTTTTGCACTTGTGATAGTGTGGAAAAACCACTTTTCGCACTTGTGTTAGTGTTGAAAAACCACTTTTCGCACTGGTGTTGGTGAAGGAAACCACTTTTCGCACTTGTGTTAGTGTTGAAAACACACTTTTCGCACATGTGTTAGTGAAGGAAACCACTTTTTGCACTTGTGTTTGTGTTGAAAAACCACTTTTCGCACTTGTGTTGGTGCAGGAAACCACTTTTGCACTTGTATTAGTGTGGAAAAACCACTTTTCGCACTTGTGTTAGTGTTGAAAAACCACTTTTCGCACATGTGTTAGTAAAGGAAACCACTTTTCGCACTTGTGTTGGTGCAGGAAACCACTTTTGCACTTGTATTAGTCTTGAAAACCCACTTTTCGCACATGTGTTAGTGAAGGAAACCACTTTTCGCACTTGTGTTAGTGTTGAAAAACCACTTTTCACACTTGTGTTGGTGCAGGAAACCACTTTTGCACTTGTATTAGTGTGGCAAAACCACTTTTCGCACTTGTGTTAGTGTTGAAAAACCACTTTTCGAACTGGTGTTGGTGAAGGAAACCACTTTTCGCACTTGTGTTAGTGTTGAAAAACCACTTTTCCCACTTGTGTTGGTGCAGGAAACCACTTTTGCACTTGTATTAGTGTGGAAAAAACACTTTTTGCACTTGTGATAGTGTTGAAAAACCACTTTTCGCACTTGTGTTAGTGCTGAAAAACCACTTTTCGCACTTGTGTAGATGCAGGAAACCACTTTTGCACTTGTATTAGTGTGGAAAAAACACTTTTTGCACTTGTGATAGTGTTGAAAAACCACTTTTCGCACTTGTGTTAGTGTTGAAAAACCACTTTTCGCACTTGTGTTGGTGTAGGAAACCACTTTTGCACTGGTATTAGTGTGGAAAAACCACTTTTCGCACTTGTGTTAGTGTTGAAAACCCACTTTTCGCACTTGTGTTTGTGTTGAAAAACCACTTTTCGCACTTGTGTTAGTGAAGGAAACCACTTTTCGCACTTGTGTTAGTGTTGAAAACCCACTTTTCGCACTTGTGTTAGTGTTGAAAATCCACTTTTCGCACTTGTGTTGGTGCAGGAAACCACTTTTGCACTTGTATTAGTGTGGAAAAAACACTTTTTGCACTTGTGATAGTGTTGAAAAACCACTTTTCGCACTTGTCTTAGTGTTGAAAAACCACTTTTCGCACTTGTGTTGGTGCAGGAAACCACTTTTGCACTTGTATTAGTGTGGAAAAAACACTTTTTGCACTTGTGATAGTGTTGAAAAACCACTTTTCGCACTTGTGTTAGTGTTGAAAAAACACTTTTCGCACTTGTGTTGGTGCAGGAAACCACTTTTGCACTTGTATTAGTGTGGAAAAAACACTTTTTGCACTTGTGATAGTGTTGAAAAACCATTTTGCGCACTTGTGTTAGTGTTGAAAAACCACTTTTCGCACTTGTGTTGTGCAGGAAACCGCTTTTGCACTTGTATTAGTGTGGAAAAACCACTTTTTGCACTTGTGTTAGTGTTGAAAAACCACTTTTCGCACTTGTGTTAGTGTTGAAAAACCACTTTTCGCACTTGTGTTAGTGAAGGAAACCACTTTTCGCACTTGTGTTAGTGTTGAAAACCCACTTTTCGCACTTGTGTTAGTGTTGAAAAACCACTTTTCGCACTTGTGTTGGTGCAGGAAACCACTTTTGCACTTGTATTAGTGTGGAAAAACACTTTTTGCACTTGTGATAGTGTTGAAAAACCACTTTTCGCACTGGTGTTGGTGAAGGAAACCACTTTTCGCACTTGTGTTAGTGTTGAAAACCCACTTTTCGCACATGTGTTAGTGAAGGAAACCACTTTTCGCACTTGTGTTGGTGCAGGAAACCACTTTTGCACTTGGGTTGGTGCAGGAAACACTTTTTGCACTTGTGATAGTGTGGAAAAACCACTTTTCGCACTTGTGTTAGTGTTGAAAAACCACTTTTCGCACTGGTGTTGGTGAAGGAAACCACTTTTCGCACTTGTGTTAGTGTTGAAAACCCACTTTTCACGCATGTGTTAGTGAAGGAAACCACTTTTCGCACTTGTGTTAGTGTTGAAAAACCACTTTGCGCACTTGTGTTAGTGTTGAAAAACCACTTTTCGCACTTGTGTTGGTGCAGGAAACCACTTTTGCACTTGTATTGGTGTGGAAAAACCACTTTTCGCACTTGTGTTAGTGTTGAAAAACCACTTTTCGCACTTGTTTTAGTGTTGAAAAACCACTTTTCGCACTTGTGTTAGTGAAGGAAACCACTTTTCGCACTTGTGTTAGTGTTGAAAACCCACTTTTCGCACTTGTGTTAGTGTTGAAAAACCACTTTTCGCACTGGTGTTAGTGTTGAAAAACCACTTTTCGCACTGGTGTTGGTGAAGGAAACCACTTTTCGCACTTGTGTTCGTGTTGAAAACCCACTTTTCACGCATGTGTTAGTGAAGGAAACCACTTTTCGCACTTGTGTTAGTGTTGAAAAACCACTTTTCGCACTTGTGTTAGTGTTGAAAAACCACTTTTCGCACTTGTGTTAGTGTTGAAAAACCACTTTTCGCAATGGTGTTGGTGAAGGAAACCACTTTTCGCACTTGTGTTAGTGTTGAAAAACCACTTTTCGCACTTGTGTTAGTGTTGAAAAACCACTTTTCGCACTTGTGTTGGTGCAGGAAACCACTTTTGAACTTGTATTGGTGTGGAAAAACCACTTTTCGCACTTGTGTTAGTGTTGAAAAACCACTTTTCGCACTTGTGTCAGTGTTGAAAAACCACTTTTCGCACTTGTGTTGGTGCAGGAAACCACTTTTCGCACTTCTGTTAGTGTTGAAAACCCACTTTTTGCACATCTATTAGTGAAGGAAACCACTTTTCGCACTTGTGTTAGTGTTGAAAACCCACTTTTCGCACATGTGTTAGTGAAGGAAACCACTTTTCACACTTGTGTTAGTGTTGAAAAACCACTTTTCGCACTTGTGTTGGTGCAGGAAACCACTTTTGCACTTGTATTAGTGTGGAAAAACCACTTTTCGCACTTGTGTTAGTGTTGAAAAATCACATTTTGGAAGTGGTGTTGGTGAAGGAAACCACTTTTCGCACTTGTGTTAGTGTTGAAAAACCACTTTTCCCACTTGTGTTGGTGCAGGAAACCACTTTTGCACCTGTATTAGTGTGGAAAAAACACTTTTTGCACTTGTGATAGTGTTGAAAAACCACTTTTCGCACTTGTGTTAGTGTTGAAAAACCACTTTTCGCACTTGTGTAGATGCAGGAAGCCACTTTTGCACTTGTATTAGTGTGGAAAAAACACTTTGCACTTGTGATAGTGTTGAAAAACCACTTTTCGCACTTGTGTTAGTGTTGAAAAACCACTTTTCGCACTTGTGTTGGTGTAGGAAACCACTTTTGCACTTGTATTAGTGTGGAAAAACCACTTTTCGCACTTGTGTTAGTGTGTTGAAAAACCACTTTTCGCACTTGTGTTTGTGTTGAAAAACCACTTTTAGCACTTGTGTTAGTGAAGGAAACCACTTTTCGCACTTGTGTAGTGTTGAAAACCCACTTTTCGCACTTGTGTTAGTGTTGAAAAACCACTTTTCGCACTTGTGTTAGTGTTGAAAAACCACTTTTCGCACTTGTGTTGGTGCAGGAAACCACTTTTGCACTTGTATTAGTGTGGAAAAAACACTTTTTGCACTTGTGTTAGTGTTGAAAAACCACTTTTCGCACTTGTGTTAGTGTTGAAAAACCACTTTTCGCACTTGTGTTGGTGCAGGAAACCACTTTTGCACTTGTATTAGTGTGAAAAACACTTTTTGCACTTGTGATAGTGTTGAAAAACCACTTTTCGCACTGGTGTTGTGAAGGAAACCACTTTTCGCACTTGTGTTAGTGTTGAAAACCCACTTTTCGCATATGTGTTAGTGAAGGCAACCACTTTTCGCACTTGTATTGGTGCAGGAAACCACTTTTGCACTTGTGTTGGTGCAGGAAACACTTTTTGCACTTGTGATAGTGTGGAAAAACCACTTTTCGCACTTGTGTTAGTGTTGAAAAACCACTTTTCGCACTGGTGTTGGTGAAGGAAACCACTTTTCGCACTTGTGTTAGTGTTGAAAACCCAATTTTTGTACATGTGTTAGTGAAGGATACCACTTTTCGCACTTGTGTTGGTGCAGGAAAACCACTTTTGCACTTGTATTAGTGTGAAAAAACCACTTTTCGCACTTGTGTTAGTGTTGAAAAACCACTTTTCGCACTGGTGTTGGTGAAGGAAACCACTTTTCGCACTTGTGTTAGTGTTGAAAACCCACTTTTCACGCATGTGTTAGTGAAGGAAACCACTTTTCGCACTTGTGTTAGTGTTGAAAAACCACTTTTCGCACTTGTGTTGGTGCAGGAAACCACTTTTGCACTTGTATTAGTGTGGAAAAACCACTTTTCGCACTTGTGTTAGTGTTGAAAAACCACTTTTCGCACTGGTGTTGGTGAAGGAAACCACTTTAAGCAATTGTGTTAGTGTTGAAAAACCACTTTTCGCACTTGTGTTAGTGTTGAAAAACCACTTTTCGCACTTGTGTTGGTGCCGGAAACCACTTTTGCACTTGTATTAGTGTGGAGAAAAACCACTTTTCGCACTTGTGTTAGTGTTGAAAAACCACTTTTCGCACTTGTGTTAGTGTTGAAAAACCACTTTTCGCACTTGTGTTGGTGCAGGAAACCACTTTTGCACTTGTATTAGTGTGGAAAAAACACTTTTCGCACTTGTGTTAGTGTTGAAAAACCACTTTTCGCACTTGTGTTAGTGTTGAAAAACCACTTTTCGCACTTGTGCTGGTGCAGGAAACCACTTTTGCACTTGTATTAGTGTGGAAAAACCACTTTTGCACTTGTATTAGTGTGGAAAAACCACTTTTCGCACTTGTGATAGTGTTGAAAACTCACTTTTCGCACATGTGTTAGTGAAGGAAACCACTTTTCGCACCTGTGTTGGTGCAGGAAACCACTTTTGCACTTGTATTAGTGTGGAAAAAACACTTTTTGCACTTGTGATAGTGTTGAAAAACCAATTTTCGCACTTGTGTTAGTGTTGAAAAACCACTTTTCGCACTTGTGTTGGTGCAGGAAACCACTTTTGCACTTGTATTAGTGTGGAAAACCACTTTTCGCACTTGTGTTAGTGTTGAAAAACCACTTTCGCACTTGTGTTAGTGTTGAAAAACCACTTTTCGCACTTGTGTTGGTGCAGGAAACCACTTTTGCACTTGTATTAGTGTGGAAAAACCACTTTTCGCACTTGTGTTCGTGTTGAAAAACCACTTTTCGCACTGGTGTTGGTGAAGGAAACCACTTTCGCACTTGTGTTAGTGTTGAAAACCCACTTTTCGCACATGTGTTAGTGAAGGAAACCACTTTTCGCACTTGTGTTGGTGCAGGAAACCACTTTTGCACTTGTATTAGTGTGGAAAAAACACTTTTGCACTTGTATTAGTGTGGAAAAACCACTTTTCGCACTTGTGTTAGTGTTGAAAAACCACTTTTCGCACTTGTGTTTGTGTTGAAAAACCACTTTTCGCACTTGTGTTAGTGAAGGAAACCACTTTTCGCACTTGTGTTAGTGTTGAAAACCCACTTTTCGCACTTGTGTTAGTGTTGAAAAACCACTTTTCGCACTTGTGTTGGTGCAGGAAACCACTTTTGCACTTGTATTAGTGTGGAAAAAACACTTTTTGCACTTGTGATAGTGTTGAAAAACCACTTTGCGCACTTGTGTTAGTGTTGAAAAACCACTTTTCGCACTTGTTGCTGGTGCAGGAAACCACTTTTGCACTTGTATTAGTGTGGAAAAACCACTTTTCGCACTTGTGTTAGTGTTGAAAAACCACTTTTCGCACTTGTGTTGGAGCAGGAAACCACTTTTGCACTTGTATTAGTGTGGAAAAACCACTTTTCGCACTTGTGTTAGTGTTGAAAAACCACTTTTCGCACTTGTGTTAGTGAAGGAAACCACTTTTCGCACTTGTGTTAGTGTTGAAAACCCACTTTTCGCACTTGTGTTAGTGTTGAAAATCCACTTTTCGCACTTGTGTTGGTGCAGGAAACCACTTTTGCACTTGTATTAGTGTGGAAAAAAACACTTTTTGCACTTGTGTTAGTGTTGAAAAACCACTTTTCGCACTTGTGTTAGTGTTGAAAAATCACTTTTCGCACTTGTGTTGGTGCAGGAAACCACTTTTGCACTTGTATTAGTGTGGAAAAACACTTTTTGCACTTGTGATAGTGTTGAAAAACCACTTTTCGCACTGGTGTTGGTGAAGGAAACCACTTTTCGCACTTGTGTTAGTGTTGAAAACCCACTTTTCGCATATGTGTTAGTGAAGGCAACCACTTTTCGCACTTGTATTGGTGCAGGAAACCACTTTTGCACTTGTGTTGGTGCAGGAAACACTTTTTGCACTTGTGATAGTGTGGAAAAACCACTTTTCGCACTTGTGTTAGTGTTGAAAAACCACTTTTCGCACTGGTGTTGGTGAAGGAAACCACTTTTCGCACTTGTGTTAGTGTTGAAAACACACTTTTCGCACATGTGTTAGTGAAGGAAACCACTTTTTGCACTTGTGTTGTGTTGAAAAACCACTTTTCGCACTTGTGTTGGTGCAGGAAACCACTTTTGCACTTGTATTAGTGTGGAAAAACCACTTTTCGCACTTGTGTTAGTGTTGAAAAACCACTTTTCGCACATGTGTTAGTAAAGGAAACCACTTTTCGCACTTGTGTTGGTGCAGGAAACCACTTTTGCACTTGTATTAGTCTTGAAAACCCACTTTTCGCACATGTGTTAGTGAAGGAAACCACTTTTCGCACTTGTGTTAGTGTTGAAAAACCACTTTTCACACTTGTGTTGGTGCAGGAAACCACTTTTGCACTTGTATTAGTGTGGCAAAACCACTTTTCGCACTTGTGTTAGTGTTGAAAAACCACTTTTCGAACTGGTGTTGGTGAAGGAAACCACTTTTCGCACTTGTGTTAGTGTTGAAAAACCACTTTTCCCACTTGTGTTGGTGCAGGAAACCACTTTTGCACTTGTATTAGTGTGGAAAAAACACTTTTTGCACTTGTGATAGTGTTGAAAAACCACTTTTCGCACTTGTGTTAGTGCTGAAAAACCACTTTTCGCACTTGTGTAGATGCAGGAAACCACTTTTGCACTTGTATTAGTGTGGAAAAAACACTTTTTGCACTTGTGATAGTGTTGAAAAACCACTTTTCGCACTTGTGTTAGTGTTGAAAAACCACTTTTCGCACTTGTGTTGGTGTAGGAAACCACTTTTGCACTGGTATTAGTGTGGAAAAACCACTTTTCGCACTTGTGTTAGTGTTGAAAACCCACTTTTCGCACTTGTGTTTGTGTTGAAAAACCACTTTTCGCACTTGTGTTAGTGAAGGAAACCACTTTTCGCACTTGTGTTAGTGTTGAAAACCCACTTTTCGCACTTGTGTTAGTGTTGAAAATCCACTTTTCGCACTTGTGTTGGTGCAGGAAACCACTTTTGCACTTGTATTAGTGTGGAAAAAACACTTTTTGCACTTGTGATAGTGTTGAAAAACCACTTTTCGCACTTGTCTTAGTGTTGAAAAACCACTTTTCGCACTTGTGTTGGTGCAGGAAACCACTTTTGCACTTGTATTAGTGTGGAAAAAACACTTTTTGCACTTGTGATAGTGTTGAAAAACCACTTTTCGCACTTGTGTTAGTGTTGAAAAAACACTTTTCGCACTTGTGTTGGTGCAGGAAACCACTTTTGCACTTGTATTAGTGTGGAAAAAACACTTTTTGCACTTGTGATAGTGTTGAAAAACCATTTTGCGCACTTGTGTTAGTGTTGAAAAACCACTTTTCGCACTTGTGTTGTGCAGGAAACCGCTTTTGCACTTGTATTAGTGTGGAAAAACCACTTTTTGCACTTGTGTTAGTGTTGAAAAACCACTTTTCGCACTTGTGTTAGTGTTGAAAAACCACTTTTCGCACTTGTGTTAGTGAAGGAAACCACTTTTCGCACTTGTGTTAGTGTTGAAAACCCACTTTTCGCACTTGTGTTAGTGTTGAAAAACCACTTTTCGCACTTGTGTTGGTGCAGGAAACCACTTTTGCACTTGTATTAGTGTGGAAAAACACTTTTTGCACTTGTGATAGTGTTGAAAAACCACTTTTCGCACTGGTGTTGGTGAAGGAAACCACTTTTCGCACTTGTGTTAGTGTTGAAAACCCACTTTTCGCACATGTGTTAGTGAAGGAAACCACTTTTCGCACTTGTGTTGGTGCAGGAAACCACTTTTGCACTTGGGTTGGTGCAGGAAACACTTTTTGCACTTGTGATAGTGTGGAAAAACCACTTTTCGCACTTGTGTTAGTGTTGAAAAACCACTTTTCGCACTGGTGTTGGTGAAGGAAACCACTTTTCGCACTTGTGTTAGTGTTGAAAAACCCACTTTTCACGCATGTGTTAGTGAAGGAAACCACTTTTCGCACTTGTGTTAGTGTTGAAAAACCACTTTGCGCACTTGTGTTAGTGTTGAAAAACCACTTTTCGCACTTGTGTTGGTGCAGGAAACCACTTTTGCACTTGTATTGGTGTGGAAAAACCACTTTTCGCACTTGTGTTAGTGTTGAAAAACCACTTTTCGCACTTGTTTTAGTGTTGAAAAACCACTTTTCGCACTTGTGTTAGTGAAGGAAACCACTTTTCGCACTTGTGTTAGTGTTGAAAACCCACTTTTCGCACTTGTGTTAGTGTTGAAAAACCACTTTTCGCACTGGTGTTAGTGTTGAAAAACCACTTTTCGCACTGGTGTTGGTGAAGGAAACCACTTTTCGCACTTGTGTTCGTGTTGAAAACCCACTTTTCACGCATGTGTTAGTGAAGGAAACCACTTTTCGCACTTGTGTTAGTGTTGAAAAACCACTTTTCGCACTTGTGTTAGTGTTGAAAAACCACTTTTCGCACTTGTGTTAGTGTTGAAAAACCACTTTTCGCAATGGTGTTGGTGAAGGAAACCACTTTTCGCACTTGTGTTAGTGTTGAAAAACCACTTTTCGCACTTGTGTTAGTGTTGAAAAACCACTTTTCGCACTTGTGTTGGTGCAGGAAACCACTTTTGAACTTGTATTGGTGTGGAAAAACCACTTTTCGCACTTGTGTTAGTGTTGAAAAACCACTTTTCGCACTTGTGTCAGTGTTGAAAAACCACTTTTCGCACTTGTGTTGGTGCAGGAAACCACTTTTCGCACTTCTGTTAGTGTTGAAAACCCACTTTTTGCACATCTATTAGTGAAGGAAACCACTTTTCGCACTTGTGTTAGTGTTGAAAACCCACTTTTCGCACATGTGTTAGTGAAGGAAACCACTTTTCACACTTGTGTTAGTGTTGAAAAACCACTTTTCGCACTTGTGTTGGTGCAGGAAACCACTTTTGCACTTGTATTAGTGTGGAAAAACCACTTTTCGCACTTGTGTTAGTGTTGAAAAATCACATTTTGGAAGTGGTGTTGGTGAAGGAAACCACTTTTCGCACTTGTGTTAGTGTTGAAAAACCACTTTTCCCACTTGTGTTGGTGCAGGAAACCACTTTTGCACCTGTATTAGTGTGGAAAAAACACTTTTTGCACTTGTGATAGTGTTGAAAAACCACTTTTCGCACTTGTGTTAGTGTTGAAAAACCACTTTTCGCACTTGTGTAGATGCAGGAAGCCACTTTTGCACTTGTATTAGTGTGGAAAAAACACTTTGCACTTGTGATAGTGTTGAAAAACCACTTTTCGCACTTGTGTTAGTGTTGAAAAACCACTTTTCGCACTTGTGTTGGTGTAGGAAACCACTTTTGCACTTGTATTAGTGTGGAAAAACCACTTTTCGCACTTGTGTTAGTGTTGAAAAACCACTTTTCGCACTTGTGTTTGTGTTGAAAAACCACTTTTAGCACTTGTGTTAGTGAAGGAAACCACTTTTCGCACTTGTGTTAGTGTTGAAAACCCACTTTTCGCACTTGTGTTAGTGTTGAAAATCCACTTTTCGCACTTGTGTTGGTGCAGGAAACCACTTTTGCACTTGTATTAGTGTGGAAAAAACACTTTTTGCACTTGTGATAGTGTTGAAAAACCACTTTTCGCAAATGTGTTAGTGAAGGAAACCACTTTTCGCACTTGTGTTGGTGCAGGAAACCCCTTTTGCAATTGTATTAGTGTGGAAAAAACACTTTTTGCACTTGTGATTGTGTTGAAAAACCACTTTTCGCACTTGTGTCAGTGTTGAAAAAACACTTTTCGCACTTGTGTTGGTGCAGGAAACCACTTTTGCACTTGTATTAGTGTGGAAAAAACACTTTTTGCACTTGTGATAGTGTTGAAAAACCACTTTGCGCACTTGTGTTAGTGTTGAAAAACCACTTTTCGCACTTGTGTTGGTGCAGGAAACCACTTTTGCACTTGTATTAGTGTGGAAAAACCACTTTTCGCACTTGTGTTAGTGTTGAAAAACCACTTTTCGCACTTGTGTTAGTGTTGAAAAACCACTTTTCGCACTTGTGTTAGTGAAGGAAACCACTTTTCGCACTTGTGTTAGTGTTGAAAACCCACTTTTCGCACTTGTGTTAGTGTTGAAAATCCACTTTTCGCACTTGTGTTGGTGCAGGAAACCACTTTTGCACTTGTATTAGTGTGGAAAAAACACTTTTTGCACTTGTGTTAGTGTTGAAAAACCACTTTTCGCACTTGTGTTAGTGTTGAAAAACCAATTTTCGCACTTGTGTTGGTGCAGGAAACCACTTTTGCACTTGTATTAGTGTGGAAAAACACTTTTTGCACTTGTGATAGTGTTGAAAAACCACTTTTCGCACTGGTGTTGGTGAAGGAAACCACTTTTCGCACTTGTGTTAGTGTTGAAAACCCACTTTTCGCATATGTGTTAGTGAAGGCAACCACTTTTCGCACTTGTATTGGTGCAGGAAACCACTTTTGCACTTGTGTTGGTGCAGGAAACACTTTTTGCACTTGTGATAGTGTGGAAAAACCACTTTTCGCACTTGTGTTAGTGTTGAAAAACCACTTTTCGCACTGGTGTTGGTGAAGGAAACCACTTTTCGCACTTGTGTTAGTGTTGAAAACCCAATTTTTGTACATGTGTTAGTGAAGGATACCACTTTTCGCACTTGTGTTGGTGCAGGAAACCACTTTTGCACTTGTATTAGTGTGAAAAAACCACTTTTCGCACTTGTGTTAGTGTTGAAAAACCACTTTTCGCACTGGTGTTGGTGAAGGAAACCACTTTTCGCACTTGTGTTAGTGTTGAAAACCCACTTTTCACGCATGTGTTAGTGAAGGAAACCACTTTTCGCACTTGTGTTAGTGTTGAAAAACCACTTTTCGCACTTGTGTTGGTGCAGGAAACCACTTTTGCACTTGTATTAGTGTGGAAAAACCACTTTTCGCACTTGTGTTAGTGTTGAAAAACCACTTTTCGCACTGGTGTTGGTGAAGGAAACCACTTTAAGCAATTGTGTTAGTGTTGAAAAACCACTTTTCGCACTTGTGTTAGTGTTGAAAAACCACTTTTCGCACTTGTGTTGGTGCCGGAAACCACTTTTGCACTTGTATTAGTGTGGAGAAAAACCACTTTTCGCACTTGTGTTAGTGTTGAAAAACCACTTTTCGCACTTGTGTTAGTGTTGAAAAACCACTTTTCGCACTTGTGTTGGTGCAGGAAACCACTTTTGCACTTGTATTAGTGTGGAAAAAACACTTTTCGCACTTGTGTTAGTGTTGAAAAACCACTTTTCGCACTTGTGTTAGTGTTGAAAAACCACTTTTCGCACTTGTGCTGGTGCAGGAAACCACTTTTGCACTTGTATTAGTGTGGAAAAACCACTTTTGCACTTGTATTAGTGTGGAAAAACCACTTTTCGCACTTGTGATAGTGTTGAAAACTCACTTTTCGCACATGTGTTAGTGAAGGAAACCACTTTTCGCACCTGTGTTGGTGCAGGAAACCACTTTTGCACTTGTATTAGTGTGGAAAAAACACTTTTTGCACTTGTGATAGTGTTGAAAAACCAATTTTCGCACTTGTGTTAGTGTTGAAAAACCACTTTTCGCACTTGTGTTGGTGCAGGAAACCACTTTTGCACTTGTATTAGTGTGGAAAACCACTTTTCGCACTTGTGTTAGTGTTGAAAAACCACTTTTCGCACTTGTGTTAGTGTTGAAAAACCACTTTTCGCACTTGTGTTGGTGCAGGAAACCACTTTTGCACTTGTATTAGTGTGGAAAAACCACTTTTCGCACTTGTGTTCGTGTTGAAAAACCACTTTTCGCACTGGTGTTGGTGAAGGAAACCACTTTCGCACTTGTGTTAGTGTTGAAAACCCACTTTTCGCACATGTGTTAGTGAAGGAAACCACTTTTCGCACTTGTGTTGGTGCAGGAAACCACTTTTGCACTTGTATTAGTGTGGAAAAAACACTTTTGCACTTGTATTAGTGTGGAAAAACCACTTTTCGCACTTGTGTTAGTGTTGAAAAACCACTTTTCGCACTTGTGTTTGTGTTGAAAAACCTCTTTTCGCACTTGTGTTAGTGAAGGAAACCACTTTTCGCACTTGTGTTAGTGTTGAAAACCCACTTTTCGCACTTGTGTTAGTGTTGAAAATCCACTTTTCACACTTGTGTTGGTGCAGGAAACCACTTTTGCACTTTTATTAGTGTGGAAAAAACACTTTTTGCACTTGTGATAGTGTTGAAAAACCACTTTTCGCACTTGTCTTAGTGTTGAAAAACCACTTTTTGCACTTGTGTTGGTGCAGGAAACCACTTTTGCACTTGTATTAGTGTGGAAAAAACAGTTTTTGCACTTGTGATAGTGTTGAAAAACCACTTTTCGCACTTGTGTTAGTGTTGAAAAACCACTTTTCGCACTTGTGTTGGTGAAGGAAACCACTTTTCGCGCTTGTGTTAGTGTTGAAAACCCACTTTTCGCACATGTGTTAGTGTAGGAAACCACTTTTCGCACTTGTGTTAGTGTTGAAAAAACACTTTTCGCACTTGTGTTGGTGCAGGAAACCACTTTTGCACTTGTATTAGTGTGGAAAAAACACTTTTTGCACTTGTGATTGTGTTGAAAAACCACTTTTCGCACTTGTGTTAGTGTTGAAAAAACACTTTTCGCACTTGTGTTGGTGCAGGAAACCACTTTTGCACTTGTATTAGTGTGGAAAAAACACTTTTTGCACTTGTGATAGTGTTGAAAAAACCACTTTGCGCACTGGTGTTGGTGAAGGAAACCACTTTTCGCACTTGTGTTAGTGTTGAAAACCCACTTTTTGCACTTGTGTTGGTGCAGGAAACCACTTTTGCACTTGTATTAGTGTGGAAAAACCACTTTTCGCACTTGTGTTAGTGTTGAAAAACCACTTTTCGCACTGGTGTTGGTGAAGGAAACCACTTTTCGCACTTGTGTTAGTGTGGAAAAACCACTTTTCGCACTTGTGTTAGTGTTGAAAAACCACTTTTCGCACTTGTGTTGGTGCAGGAAACCACTTTTGCACTTGTATTAGTGTGGAAAACCACTTTTCGCACTTGTGTTAGTGTTGAAAAACCACTTTTCGCACTTGTGTTAGTGTTGAAAAACCACTTTTCGCACTTGTGTTGGTGCAGGAAACCACTTTTGCACTTGTATTAGTGTGGAAAAAACACTTTTTGCACTTGTGATAGTGTTGAAAAACCACTTTTCGCACTTGTGTTAGTGTTGAAAAACCACTGTTCTCACTTGTGTTGGTGCAGGAAACCACTTTTGCACTTGTATTAGTGTGGAAAAACCACTTTTCGCACTTGTGTTAGTGTTGAAAAACCACTTTTCGCACTGGTGTTGGTGAAGGAAACCACTTTTCGCACTTGTGTTAGTGTTGAAAACCCACTTTTCGCACATGTGTTAGTGAAGGAAACCACTTTTCGCACTTGTGTTGGTGCAGGAAACCACTTTTGCACTTGTATTAGTGTGGAAAAAACAGTTTTTGCACTTGTGATTGTGTTGAAAAACCACTTTTCGCACTTGTGTCAGTGTTGAAAAAACACTTTTCGCACTTGTGATAATGTTGAAAAACCACTTTTCGCACTTGTCTTAGTGTTGAAAAACCACTTTTCGCACTTGTGTTGGTGCAGGAAACCACTTTTGCACTTGTATTAGTGTGGAAAAAACACTTTTTGCACTTGTGATAGTGTTGAAAAACCACTTTTCGCACTTGTGTTAGTGTTGAAAAACCACTTTTCGCACTTGTGTTGGTGCAGGAAACCACTTTTGCACTTGTATTAGTGTGGAAAAACCACTTTTCGCACTTGTGTTAGTGTTGAAAAACCACTTTTCGCACTTGTGTTAGTGAAGGAAACCACTTTTCGCACTTGTGTTAGTGTTGAAAACCCACTTTTCGCACTTGTGTTAGTGTTGAAAATCCACTTTTCGCACTTGTGTTGGTGCAGGAAACCACTTTTGCACTTGTATTAGTGTGGAAAAAACACTTTTTGCACTTGTGTTAGTGTTGAAAAACCACTTTTCGCACTTGTGTTAGTGTTGAAAAACCACTTTTCGCACTTGTGTTGGTGCAGGAAACCACTTTTGCACTTGTATTAGTGTGGAAAAACACTTTTTGCACTTGTGATAGTGTTGAAAAACCACTTTTCGCACTGGTGTTGGTGAAGGAAACCACTTTTCGCACTTGTGTTAGTGTTGAAAACCCACTTTTCGCATATGTGTTAGTGAAGGCAACCATTTTTCGCACTTGTATTGGTGCAGGAAACCACTTTTGCACTTGTGTTGGTGCAGGAAACACTTTTTGCACTTGTGATAGTGTGGAAAAACCACTTTTCGCACTTGTGTTAGTGTTGAAAAACCACTTTTCGCACTGGTGTTGGTGAAGGAAACCACTTTTCGCACTTGTGTTAGTGTTGAAAACACACTTTTCGCACATGTGTTAGTGAAGGAAACCACTTTTTGCACTTGTGTTTGTGTTGAAAAACCACTTTTCGCACTTGTGTTGGTGCAGGAAACCACTTTTGCACTTGTATTAGTGTGGAAAAACCACTTTTCGCACTTGTGTTAGTGTTGAAAAACCACTTTTCGCACATGTGTTAGTAAAGGAAACCACTTTTCGCACTTGTGTTGGTGCAGGAAACCACTTTTGCACTTGTATTAGTCTTGAAAACCCACTTTTCGCACATGTGTTAGTGAAGGAAACCACTTTTCGCACTTGTGTTAGTGTTGAAAAACCACTTTTCACACTTGTGTTGGTGCAGGAAACCACTTTTGCACTTGTATTAGTGTGGCAAAACCACTTTTCGCACTTGTGTTAGTGTTGAAAAACCACTTTTCGAACTGGTGTTGGTGAAGGAAACCACTTTTCGCACTTGTGTTAGTGTTGAAAAACCACTTTTCCCACTTGTGTTGGTGCAGGAAACCACTTTTGCACTTGTATTAGTGTGGAAAAAACACTTTTTGCACTTGTGATAGTGTTGAAAAACCACTTTTCGCACTTGTGTTAGTGTTGAAAAACCACTTTTCGCACTTGTGTAGATGCAGGAAACCACTTTTGCACTTGTATTAGTGTGGAAAAAACACTTTTTGCACTTGTGATAGTGTTGAAAAACCACTTTTCGCACTTGTGTTAGTGTTGAAAAACCACTTTTCGCACTTGTGTTGGTGTAGGAAACCACTTTTGCACTGGTATTAGTGTGGAAAAACCACTTTTCGCACTTGTGTTAGTGTTGAAAACCCACTTTTCGCACTTGTGTTTGTGTTGAAAAACTTTTCGCACTTGTGTTAGTGAAGGAAACCACTTTTCGCACTTGTGTTAGTGTTGAAAACCCACTTTTCGCACTTGTGTTAGTGTTGAAAATCCACTTTTCGCACTTGTGTTGGTGCAGGAAACCACTTTTGCACTTGTATTAGTGTGGAAAAAACACTTTTTGCACTTGTGATAGTGTTGAAAAACCACTTTTCGCACTTGTCTTAGTGTTGAAAAACCACTTTTCGCACTTGTGTTGGTGCAGGAAACCACTTTTGCACTTGTATTAGTGTGGAAAAAACACTTTTTGCACTTGTGATAGTGTTGAAAAACCACTTTTCGCACTTGTGTTAGTGTTGAAAAAACACTTTTCGCACTTGTGTTGGTGCAGGAAACCACTTTTGCACTTGTATTAGTGTGGAAAAAACACTTTTTGCACTTGTGATAGTGTTGAAAAACCATTTTGCGCACTTGTGTTAGTGTTGAAAAACCACTTTTCGCACTTGTGTTGTGCAGGAAACCGCTTTTGCACTTGTATTAGTGTGGAAAAACCACTTTTTGCACTTGTGTTAGTGTTGAAAAACCACTTTTCGCACTTGTGTTAGTGTTGAAAAACCACTTTTCGCACTTGTGTTAGTGAAGGAAACCACTTTTCGCACTTGTGTTAGTGTTGAAAACCCACTTTTCGCACATGTGTTAGTGAAGGAAACCACTTTTCGCACTTGTGTTGGTGCAGGAAACCACTTTTGCACTTGGGTTGGTGCAGGAAACACTTTTTGCACTTGTGATAGTGTGGAAAAACCACTTTTCGCACTTGTGTTAGTGTTGAAAAACCACTTTTCGCACTGGTGTTGGTGAAGGAAACCACTTTTCGCACTTGTGTTAGTGTTGAAAACCCACTTTTCACGCATGTGTTAGTGAAGGAAACCACTTTTCGCACTTGTGTTAGTGTTGAAAAACCACTTTGCGCACTTGTGTTAGTGTTGAAAAACCACTTTTCGCACTTGTGTTGGTGCAGGAAACCACTTTTGCACTTGTATTGGTGTGGAAAAACCACTTTTCGCACTTGTGTTAGTGTTGAAAAACCACTTTTCGCACTTGTGTTAGTGTTGAAAAACCACTTTTCGCACTTGTGTTAGTGAAGGAAACCACTTTTCGCACTTGTGTTAGTGTTGAAAACCCACTTTTCGCACTTGTGTTAGTGTTGAAAAACCACTTTTCGCACTGGTGTTAGTGTTGAAAAACCACTTTTCGCACTGGTGTTGGTGAAGGAAACCACTTTTCGCACTTGTGTTCGTGTTGAAAACCCACTTTTCACGCATGTGTTAGTGAAGGAAACCACTTTTCGCACTTGTGTTAGTGTTGAAAAACCACTTTTCGCACTTGTGTTAGTGTTGAAAAACCACTTTTCGCACTTGTGTTAGTGTTGAAAAACCACTTTTCGCAATGGTGTTGGTGAAGGAAACCACTTTTCGCACTTGTGTTAGTGTTGAAAAACCACTTTTCGCACTTGTGTTAGTGTTGAAAAACCACTTTTCGCACTTGTGTTGGTGCAGGAAACCACTTTTGCACTTGTATTGGTGTGGAAAAAGCACTTTTCGCACTTGTGTTAGTGTTGAAAAACCACTTTTCGCACTTGTGTCAGTGTTGAAAAACCACTTTACGCACTTGTGTTGGTGCAGGAAACCACTTTTCGCACTTCTGTTAGTGTTGAAAACCCACTTTTTGCACATCTATTAGTGAAGGAAACCACTTTTCGCACTTGTGTTAGTGTTGAAAACCCACTTTTCGCACATGTGTTAGTGAAGGAAACCACTTTTCACACTTGTGTTAGTGTTGAAAAACCACTTTTCGCACTTGTGTTGGTGCAGGAAACCACTTTTGCACTTGTATTAGTGTGGAAAAACCACTTTTCGCACTTGTGTTAGTGTTGAAAAACCACTTTTCGAACTGGTGTTGGTGAAGGAAACCACTTTTCGCACTTGTGTTAGTGTTGAAAAACCACTTTTCGCACTTGTGTAGATGCAGGAAACCACTTTTGCACTTGTATTAGTGTGGAAAAACCACTTTTCGCACTTGTGTTAGTGTTGAAAAACCACTTTTCGCACTTGTGTTTGTGTTGAAAAACCACTTTTAGCACTTGTGTTAGTGAAGGAAACCACTTTTCGCACTTGTGTTAGTGTTGAAAACCCACTTTTCGCACTTGTGTTAGTGTTGAAAATCCACTTTTCGCACTTGTGTTGGTGCAGGAAACCACTTTTGCACTTGTATTAGTGTGGAAAAAACACTTTTTGCACTTGTGATAGTGTTGAAAAACCACTTTGCGCACTTGTGTTAGTGTTGAAAAGCCACTTTTCGCAAATGTGTTAGTGAAGGAAACCACTTTTCGCACTTGTGTTGGTGCAGGAAACCCCTTTTGCACTTGTATTAGTGTGGAAAAAACACTTTTTGCACTTGTGATTGTGTTGAAAAACCACTTTTCGCACTTGTGTCAGTGTTGAAAAAACACTTTTCGCACTTGTGTTAGTGTTGAAAAACCACTTTTCGCACTTGTGTTGGTGCAGGAAACCACTTTTGCACTTGTATTAGTGTGGAAAAACCACTTTTCGCACTTGTGTTAGTGTTGAAAAACCACTTTTCGCACTTGTGTTAGTGTTGAAAACCCACTTTTCGCACTTGTGTTAGTGTTGAAAATCCACTTTTCGCACTTGTGTTGGTGCAGGAAACCACTTTTGCACTTGTATTAGTGTGGAAAAAACACCTTTTGCACTTGTGTTAGTGTTGAAAAACCACTTTTCGCACTTGTGTTAGTGTTGAAAAACCACTTTTCGCACTTGTGTTGGTGCAGGAAACCACTTTTGCACTTGTATTAGTGTGGAAAAACACTTTTTGCACTTGTGATAGTGTTGAAAAACCACTTTTCGCACTGGTGTTGGTGAAGGAAACCACTTTTCGCACTTGTGTTAGTGTTGAAAACCCACTTTTCGCATATGTGTTAGTTAAGGCAACCACTTTTCGCACTTGTATTGGTGCAGGAAACCACTTTTGCACTTGTGTTGGTGCAGGAAACACTTTTTGCACTTGTGATAGTGTGGAAAAACCACTTTTCGCACTTGTGTTAGTGTTGAAAAACCACTTTTCGCACTGGTGTTGGTGAAGGAAACCACTTTTCGCACTTGTGTTAGTGTTGAAAACCCAATTTTTGTACATGTGTTAGTGAAGGATACCACTTTTCGCACTTGTGTTGGTGCAGGAAACCACTTTTGCACTTGTATTAGTGTGAAAAAACCACTTTTCGCACTTGTGTTAGTGTTGAAAAACCACTTTTCGCACTGGTGTTGGTGAAGGAAACCACTTTTCGCACTTGTGTTAGTGTTGAAAACCCACTTTTCACGCATGTGTTAGTGAAGGAAACCACTTTTCGCACTTGTGTTAGTGTTGAAAAACCACTTTTCGCACTTGTGTTGGTGCAGGAAACCACTTTTGCACTTGTATTAGTGTGGAAAAACCACTTTTCGCACTTGTGTTAGTGTTGAAAAACCACTTTTCGCACTGGTGTTGGTGAAGGAAACCACTTTAAGCAATTGTGTTAGTGTTGAAAAACCACTTTTCGCACTTGTGTTAGTGTTGAAAAACCACTTTTCGCACTTGTGTTGGTGCAGGAAACCACTTTTGCACTTGTATTAGTGTGGAGAAAAACCACTTTTCGCACTTGTGTTAGTGTTGAAAAACCACTTTTCGCACTTGTGTTAGTGTTGAAAAACCACTTTTCGCACTTGTGTTGGTGCAGGAAACCACTTTTGCACTTGTATTAGTGTGGAGAAAAACCACTTTTCGCACTTGTGTTAGTGTTGAAAAACCACTTTTCGCACTTGTATTAGTGTGGAAAAAACACTTTTCGCACTTGTGTTAGTGTTGAAAAACCACTTTTCGCACTTGTGTTAGTGTTGAAAAACCACTTTTCGCACTTGTGTTGGTGCAGGAAACCACTTTTGCACTTGTATTAGTGTGGAAAAACCACTTTTGCACTTGTATTAGTGTGGAAAAACCACTTTTCGCACTTGTGATAGTGTTGAAAACTCACTTTTCGCACATGTGTTAGTGAAGGAAACCACTTTTCGCACCTGTGTTGGTGCAGGAAACCACTTTTGCACTTGTATTAGTGTGGAAAAAACACTTTTTGCACTTGTGATAGTGTTGAAAAACCAATTTTCGCACTTGTGTTAGTGTTGAAAAACCACTTTTCGCACTTGTGTTGGTGCAGGAAACCACTTTTGCACTTGTATTAGTGTGGAAAACCACTTTTCGCACTTGTGTTAGTGTTGAAAAACCACTTTTCGCACTTGTGTTAGTGTTGAAAAACCACTTTTCGCACTTGTGTTGGTGCAGGAAACCACTTTTGCACTTGTATTAGTGTGGAAAAACCACTTTTCGCACTTGTGTTCGTGTTGAAAAACCACTTTTCGCACTGGTGTTGGTGAAGGAAACCACTTTCGCACTTGTGTTAGTGTTGAAAACCCACTTTTCGCACATGTGTTAGTGAAGGAAACCACTTTTCGCACTTGTGTTGGTGCAGGAAACCACTTTTGCACTTGTATTAGTGTGGAAAAAACACTTTTGCACTTGTATTAGTGTGGAAAAACCACTTTTCGCACTTGTGTTAGTGTTGAAAAACCACTTTTCGCACTTGTGTTTGTGTTGAAAAACCACTTTTCGCACTTGTGTTAGTGAAGGAAACCACTTTTCGCACTTGTGTTAGTGTTGAAAACCCACTTTTCGCACTTGTGTTAGTGTTGAAAATCCACTTTTCACACTTGTGTTGGTGCAGGAAACCACTTTTGCACTTTTATTAGTGTGGAAAAAACACTTTTTGCACTTGTGATAGTGTTGAAAAACCACTTTTCGCACTTGTCTTAGTGTTGAAAAACCACTTTTTGCACTTGTGTTGGTGCAGGAAACCACTTTTGCACTTGTATTAGTGTGGAAAAAACCGTTTTTGCACTTGTGATAATGTTGAAAAACCACTTTTCGCACTTGTGTTAGTGTTGAAAAACCACTTTTCGCACTTGTGTTGGTGAAGGAAACCACTTTTCGCGCTTGTGTTAGTGTTGAAAACCCACTTTTCGCACATGTGTTAGTGTAGGAAACCACTTTTCGCACTTGTGTTAGTGTTGAAAAAACACTTTTCGCACTTGTGTTGGTGCAGGAAACCACTTTTGCACTTGTATTAGTGTGGAAAAAACACTTTTTGCACTTGTGATTGTGTTGAAAAACCACTTTTCGCACTTGTGTTAGTGTTGAAAAAACACTTTTCGCACTTGTGTTGGTGCAGGAAACCACTTTTGCACTTGTATTAGTGTGGAAAAAACACTTTTTGCACTTGTGATAGTGTTGAAAAAACCACTTTGCGCACTGGTGTTGGTGAAGGAAACCACTTTTCGCACTTGTGTTAGTGTTGAAAACCCACTTTTCACGCATGTGTTAGTGAAGGAAACCACTTTTCGCACTTGTGTTAGTGTTGAAAAACCACTTTTTGCACTTGTGTTGGTGCAGGAAACCACTTTTGCACTTGTATTAGTGTGGAAAAACCACTTTTCGCACTTGTATGATAGTGTTGAAAAACCACTTTTCGCACTGGTGTTGGTGAAGGAAACCACTTTTCGCACTTGTGTTAGTGTGGAAAAACCACTTTTCGCACTTGTGTTAGTGTTGAAAAACCACTTTTCGCACTTGTGTTGGTGCAGGAAACCACTTTTGCACTTGTATTAGTGTGGAAAACCACTTTTCGCACTTGTGTTAGTGTTGAAAAACCACTTTTCGCACTTGTGTTAGTGTTGAAAAACCACTTTTCGCACTTGTGTTGGTGCAGGAAACCACTTTTGCACTTGTATTAGTGTGGAAAAAACACTTTTTGCACTTGTGATAGTGTTGAAAAACCACTTTTCGCACTTGTGTTAGTGTTGAAAAACCACTGTTCTCACTTGTGTTGGTGCAGGAAACCACTTTTGCACTTGTATTAGTGTGGAAAAACCACTTTTCGCACTTGTGTTAGTGTTGAAAAACCACTTTTCGCACTGGTGTTGGTGAAGGAAACCACTTTTCGCACTTGTATTAGTGTTGAAAACCCACTTTTCGCACATGTGTTAGTGAAGGAAACCACTTTTCGCACTTGTGTTGGTGCAGGAAACCACTTTTGCACTTGTATTAGTGTGGAAAAAACAGTTTTTGCACTTGTGATTGTGTTGAAAAACCACTTTTCGCACTTGTGTCAGTGTTGAAAAAACACTTTCGCACTTGTGATAATGTTGAAAAACCACTTTTCGCACTTGTCTTAGTGTTGAAAAACCACTTTTCACACTTGTGTTGGTGCAGGAAACCACTTTTGCACTTGTATTAGTGTGGAAAAAACACTTTTTGCACTTGTGATAGTGTTGAAAAACCACTTTTCGCACTTGTGTTAGTGTTGAAAAACCACTTTTCGCACTTGTGTTGGTGAAGGAAACCACTTTTCGCGCTTGTGTTAGTGTTGAAAACCCACTTTTCGCACATGTGTTAGTGAAGGAAACCACTTTTCGCACTTGTGTTGGTGCAGGAAACCACTTTTGCACTTGTATTAGTGTGGAAAAAACACTTTTTGCACTTGTGATAGTGTTGAAAAACCACTTTGCGCACTTGTGTTGGTGCAGGAAACCACTTTTGCACTTGTATTAGTGTGGAAAAACCACTTTTCGCACTTGTGTTAGTGTTGAAAAACCACTTTTCGCACTTGTGTTGGTGCAGGAAACCACTTTTGCACTTGTATTAGTGTGGAAAAACCACTTTTCGCACTTGTGTTAGTGTTGAAAAACCACTTTTCGCACTTGTGTTAGTGAAGGAAACCACTTTTCGCACTTGTGTTAGTGTTGAAAACCCACTTTTCGCACTTGTGTTAGTGTTGAAAATCCACTTTTCGCACTTGTGTTGGTGCAGGAAACCACTTTTGCACTTGTATTAGTGTGGAAAAAACACTTTTTGCACTTGTGTTAGTGTTGAAAAACCACTTTTCGCACTTGTGTTAGTGTTGAAAAACCACTTTTCGCACTTGTGTTGGTGCAGGAAACCACTTTTGCACTTGTATTAGTGTGGAAAAACACTTTTTGCACTTGTGATAGTGTTGAAAAACCACTTTTCGCACTGGTGTTGGTGAAGGAAACCACTTTTCGCACTTGTGTTAGTGTTGAAAACCCACTTTTCGCATGTGTTAGTGAAGGCAACCACTTTTCGCACTTGTATTGGTGCAGGAATCCACTTTTGCACTTGTGTTGGTGCAGGAAACACTTTTTGCACTTGTGATAGTGTGGAAAAACCACTTTTCGCACTTGTGTTAGTGTTGAAAAACCACTTTTCGCACTGGTGTTGGTGAAGGAAACCACTTTTCGCACTTGTGTTAGTGTTGAAAACACACTTTTCGCACATGTGTTAGTGAAGGAAACCACTTTTTGCACTTGTGTTTGTGTTGAAAAACCACTTTTCGCACTTGTGTTGGTGCAGGAAACCACTTTTGCACTTGTATTAGTGTGGAAAAACCACTTTTCGCACTTGTGTTAGTGTTGAAAAACCACTTTTCGCACATGTGTTAGTAAAGGAAACCACTTTTCGCACTTGTGTTGGTGCAGGAAACCACTTTTGCACTTGTATTAGTGTGGAAAAAACACTTTTTGCACTTGTGATAGTGTTGAAAAACCACTTTTCGCACTTGTGTTAGTGTTGAAAAACCACTTTTCGCACTTGTGTTGGTGCAGGAAACCACTTTTGCACTTGTATTAGTGTGTAAAAACCACTTTTCGCACTTGTGTTGGTGTTGAAAAACCACTTTTCGCACTGGTGTTGGTGAAGGAAACCACTTTTCGCACTTCTGTTAGTGTTGAAAACCCACTTTTTGCACATCTGTTAGTGAAGGAAACCACTTTTCCCACTTGTGTTAGTCTTGAAAACCCACTTTTCGCACATGTGTTAGTGAAGGAAACCACTTTTCGCACTTGTGTTAGTGTTGAAAAACCACTTTTCACACTTGTGTTGGTGCAGGAAACCACTTTTGCACTTGTATTAGTGTGGCAAAACCACTTTTCGCACTTGTGTTAGTGTTGAAAAACCACTTTTCGAACTGGTGTTGGTGAAGGAAACCACTTTTCGCACTTGTGTTAGTGTTGAAAAACCACTTTTCCCACTTGTGTTGGTGCAGGAAACCACTTTTGCACTTGTATTAGTGTGGAAAAAACACTTTTTGCACTTGTGATAGTGTTGAAAAACCACTTTTCGCACTTGTGTTAGTGTTGAAAAACCACTTTTCGCACTTGTGTAGATGCAGGAAACCACTTTTGCACTTGTATTAGTGTGGAAAAAACACTTTTTGCACTTGTGATAGTGTTGAAAAACCACTTTTCGCACTTGTGTTAGTGTTGAAAAACCACTTTTCGCACTTGTGTTGGTGTAGGAAACCACTTTTGCACTGGTATTAGTGTGGAAAAACCACTTTTCGCACTTGTGTTAGTGTTGAAAACCCACTTTTCGCACTTGTGTTTGTGTTGAAAAACCACTTTTCGCACTTGTGTTAGTGAAGGAAACCACTTTTCGCACTTGTGTTAGTGTTGAAAACCCACTTTTCGCACTTGTGTTAGTGTTGAAAATCCACTTTTCGCACTTGTGTTGGTGCAGGAAACCACTTTTGCACTTGTATTAGTGTGGAAAAAACACTTTTTGCACTTGTGATAGTGTTGAAAAACCACTTTTCGCACTTGTCTTAGTGTTGAAAAACCACTTTTCGCACTTGTGTTGGTGCAGGAAACCACTTTTGCACTTGTATTAGTGTGGAAAAAACACTTTTTGCACTTGTGATAGTGTTGAAAAACCACTTTTCGCACTTGTGTTAGTGTTGAAAAAACACTTTTCGCACTTGTGTTGGTGCAGGAAACCACTTTTGCACTTGTATTAGTGTGGAAAAAACACTTTTTGCACTTGTGATAGTGTTGAAAAAACCACTTTGCGCACTGGTGTTGGTGAAGGAAACCACTTTTCGCACTTGTGTTAGTGTTGAAAACCCACTTTTCACGCATGTGTTAGTGAAGGAAACCACTTTTCGCACTTGTGTTAGTGTTGAAAAACCACTTTTTGCACTTGTGTTGGTGCAGGAAACCACTTTTGCACTTGTATTAGTGTGGAAAAACCACTTTTCGCACTTGTGTTAGTGTTGAAAAACCACTTTTCGCACTGGTGTTGGTGAAGGAAACCACTTTTCGCACTTGTGTTAGTGTGGAAAAACCACTTTTCGCACTTGTGTTAGTGTTGAAAAACCACTTTTCGCACTTGTGTTGGTGCAGGAAACCACTTTTGCACTTGTATTAGTGTGGAAAACCACTTTTCGCACTTGTGTTAGTGTTGAAAACCCACTTTTCGCACTTGTGTTAGTGTTGAAAAACCACTTTTCGCACTTGTGTTGGTGCAGGAAACCACTTTTGCACTTGTATTAGTGTGGAAAAAACACTTTTTGCACTTGTGATATTGTTGAAAAACCACTTTTCGCACTTGTGTTAGTGTTGAAAAACCACTGTTCTCACTTGTGTTGGTGCAGGAAACCACTTTTGCACTTGTATTAGTGTGGAAAAACCACTTTTCGCACTTGTGTTAGTGTTGAAAAACCACTTTTCGCACTGGTGTTGGTGAAGGAAACCACTTTTCGCACTTGTGTTAGTGTTGAAAACCCACTTTTCGCACATGTGTTAGTGCAGGAAACCACTTTTCGCACTTGTGTTGGTGCAGGAAACCACTTTTGCACTTGTATTAGTGTGGAAAAAACAGTTTTTGCACTTGTGATTGTGTTGAAAAACCACTTTTCGCACTTGTGTCAGTGTTGAAAAAACACTTTTCGCACTTGTGATAATGTTGAAAAACCACTTTTCGCACTTGTCTTAGTGTTGTTGAAAAACCACTTTTCGCACTTGTGTTGGTGCAGGAAACCACTTTTGCACTTGTATTAGTGTGGAAAAAACACTTTTTGCACTTGTGATAGTGTTGAAAAACCACTTTTCGCACTTGTGTTAGTGTTGAAAAACCACTTTTCGCACTTGTGTTGGTGCAGGAAATCACTTTTGCACTTGTATTAGTGTGGAAAAACCACTTTTCGCACTTGTGTTAGTGTTGAAAAACCACTTTTCGCACTTGTGTTAGTGAAGGAAACCACTTTTCGCACTTGTGTTAGTGTTGAAAACCCACTTTTCGCACTTGTGTTAGTGTTGAAAATCCACTTTTCGCACTTGTGTTGGTGCAGGAAACCACTTTTGCACTTGTATTAGTGTGGAAAAAACACTTTTTGCACTTGTGTTAGTGTTGAAAAACCACTTTTCGCACTTGTGTTAGTGTTGAAAAACCACTTTTCGCACTTGTGTTGGTGCAGGAAACACTTTTTGCACTTGTGATAGTGTGGAAAAACCACTTTTCGCACTTGTGTTAGTGTTGAAAAACCACTTTTCGCACTGGTGTTGGTGAAGTAAACCACTTTTCGCACTTGTGTTAGTGTTGAAAACACACTTTTCGCACATGTGTTAGTGAAGGAAACCACTTTTTGCACTTGTGTTTGTGTTGAAAAACCACTTTTCGCACTTGTGTTGGTGCAGGAAACCACTTTTGCACTTGTATTAGTGTGGAAAAACCACTTTTCGCACTTGTGTTAGTGTTGAAAAACCACTTTTCGCACATGTGTTAGTAAAGGAAACCACTTTTCGCACTTGTGTTGGTGCAGGAAACCACTTTTGCACTTGTATTAGTCTTGAAAACCCACTTTTCGCACATGTGTTAGTGAAGGAAACCACTTTTCGCACTTGTGTTAGTGTTGAAAAACCACTTTTCACACTTGTGTTGGTGCAGGAAACCACTTTTGCACTTGTATTAGTGTGGCAAAACCACTTTTCGCACTTGTGTTAGTGTTGAAAAACCACTTTTCGAACTGGTGTTGGTGAAGGAAACCACTTTTCGCACTTGTGTTAGTGTTGAAAAACCACTTTTCCCACTTGTGTTGGTGCAGGAAACCACTTTTGCACTTGTATTAGTGTGGAAAAAACACTTTTTGCACTTGTGATAGTGTTGAAAAACCACTTTTCGCACTTGTGTTAGTGTTGAAAAACCACTTTTCGCACTTGTGTAGATGCAGGAAACCACTTTTGCACTTGTATTAGTGTGGAAAAAACACTTTTTGCACTTGTGATAGTGTTGAAAAACCACTTTTCGCACTTGTGTTAGTGTTGAAAAACCACTTTTCGCACTTGTGTAGATGCAGGAAACCACTTTTGCACTTGTATTAGTGTGGAAAAAACACTTTTTGCACTTGTGATAGTGTTGAAAAACCACTTTTCGCACTTGTGTTAGTGTTGAAAAACCACTTTTCGCACTTGTGTTGGTGTAGGAAACCACTTTTGCACTGGTATTAGTGTGGAAAAACCACTTTTCGCACTTGTGTTAGTGTTGAAAACCCACTTTTCGCACTTGTGTTTGTGTTGAAAAACCACTTTTCGCACTTGTGTTAGTGAAGGAAACCACTTTTCGCACTTGTGTTAGTGTTGAAAACCCACTTTTCGCACTTGTGTTAGTGTTGAAAATCCACTTTTCGCACTTGTGTTGGTGCAGGAAACCACTTTTGCACTTGTATTAGTGTGGAAAAAACACTTTTTGCACTTGTGATAGTGTTGAAAAACCACTTTTCGCACTTGTCTTAGTGTTGAAAAACCACTTTTCGCACTTGTGTTGGTGCAGGAAACCACTTTTGCACTTGTATTAGTGTGGAAAAAACACTTTTTGCACTTGTGATAGTGTTGAAAAACCACTTTTCGCACTTGTGTTAGTGTTGAAAAAACACTTTTCGCACTTGTGTTGGTGCAGGAAACCACTTTTGCACTTGTATTAGTGTGGAAAAAACACTTTTTGCACTTGTGATAGTGTTGAAAAAACCACTTTGCGCACTGGTGTTGGTGAAGGAAACCACTTTTCGCACTTGTGTTAGTGTTGAAAACCCACTTTTCACGCATGTGTTAGTGAAGGAAACCACTTTTCGCACTTGTGTTAGTGTTGAAAAACCACTTTTTGCACTTGTGTTGGTGCAGGAAACCACTTTTGCACTTGTATTAGTGTGGAAAAACCACTTTTCGCACTTGTGTTAGTGTTGAAAAACCACTTTTCGCACTGGTGTTGGTGAAGGAAACCACTTTTCGCACTTGTGTTAGTGTGGAAAAACCACTTTTCGCACTTGTGTTAGTGTTGAAAAACCACTTTTCGCACTTGTGTTGGTGCAGGAAACCACTTTTGCACTTGTATTAGTGTGGAAAACCACTTTTCGCACTTGTGTTAGTGTTGAAAACCCACTTTTCGCACTTGTGTTAGTGTTGAAAAACCACTTTTCGCACTTGTGTTGGTGCAGGAAACCACTTTTGCACTTGTATTAGTGTGGAAAAAACACTTTTTGCACTTGTGATATTGTTGAAAAACCACTTTTCGCACTTGTGTTAGTGTTGAAAAACCACTGTTCTCACTTGTGTTGGTGCAGGAAACCACTTTTGCACTTGTATTAGTGTGGAAAAACCACTTTTCGCACTTGTGTTAGTGTTGAAAAACCACTTTTCGCACTGGTGTTGGTGAAGGAAACCACTTTTCGCACTTGTGTTAGTGTTGAAAACCCACTTTTCGCACATGTGTTAGTGAAGGAAACCACTTTTCGCACTTGTGTTGGTGCAGGAAACCACTTTTGCACTTGTATTAGTGTGGAAAAAACAGTTTTTGCACTTGTGATTGTGTTGAAAAACCACTTTTCGCACTTGTGTCAGTGTTGAAAAAACACTTTTCGCACTTGTGATAATGTTGAAAAACCACTTTTCGCACTTGTCTTAGTGTTGTTGAAAAACCACTTTTCGCACTTGTGTTGGTGCAGGAAACCACTTTTGCACTTGTATTAGTGTGGAAAAAACACTTTTTGCACTTGTGATAGTGTTGAAAAACCACTTTTCGCACTTGTGTTAGTGTTGAAAAACCACTTTTCGCACTTGTGTTGGTGCAGGAAATCACTTTTGCACTTGTATTAGTGTGGAAAAACCACTTTTCGCACTTGTGTTAGTGTTGAAAAACCACTTTTCGCACTTGTGTTAGTGAAGGAAACCACTTTTCGCACTTGTGTTAGTGTTGAAAACCCACTTTTCGCACTTGTGTTAGTGTTGAAAATCCACTTTTCGCACTTGTGTTGGTGCAGGAAACCACTTTTGCACTTGTATTAGTGTGGAAAAAACACTTTTTGCACTTGTGTTAGTGTTGAAAAACCACTTTTCGCACTTGTGTTAGTGTTGAAAAACCACTTTTCGCACTTGTGTTGGTGCAGGAAACACTTTTTGCACTTGTGATAGTGTGGAAAAACCACTTTTCGCACTTGTGTTAGTGTTGAAAAACCACTTTTCGCACTGGTGTTGGTGAAGTAAACCACTTTTCGCACTTGTGTTAGTGTTGAAAACACACTTTTCGCACATGTGTTAGTGAAGGAAACCACTTTTTGCACTTGTGTTTGTGTTGAAAAACCACTTTTCGCACTTGTGTTGGTGCAGGAAACCACTTTTGCACTTGTATTAGTGTGGAAAAACCACTTTTCGCACTTGTGTTAGTGTTGAAAAACCACTTTTCGCACATGTGTTAGTAAAGGAAACCACTTTTCGCACTTGTGTTGGTGCAGGAAACCACTTTTGCACTTGTATTAGTCTTGAAAACCCACTTTTCGCACATGTGTTAGTGAAGGAAACCACTTTTCGCACTTGTGTTAGTGTTGAAAAACCACTTTTCACACTTGTGTTGGTGCAGGAAACCACTTTTGCACTTGTATTAGTGTGGCAAAACCACTTTTCGCACTTGTGTTAGTGTTGAAAAACCACTTTTCGAACTGGTGTTGGTGAAGGAAACCACTTTTCGCACTTGTGTTAGTGTTGAAAAACCACTTTTCCCACTTGTGTTGGTGCAGGAAACCACTTTTGCACTTGTATTAGTGTGGAAAAAACACTTTTTGCACTTGTGATAGTGTTGAAAAACCACTTTTCGCACTTGTGTTAGTGTTGAAAAACCACTTTTCGCACTTGTGTAGATGCAGGAAACCACTTTTGCACTTGTATTAGTGTGGAAAAAACACTTTTTGCACTTGTGATAGTGTTGAAAAACCACTTTTCGCACTTGTGTTAGTGTTGAAAAACCACTTTTCGCACTTGTGTTGGTGTAGGAAACCACTTTTGCACTGGTATTAGTGTGGAAAAACCACTTTTCGCACTTGTGTTAGTGTTGAAAACCCACTTTTCGCACTTGTGTTTGTGTTGAAAAACCACTTTTCGCACTTGTGTTAGTGAAGGAAACCACTTTTCGCACTTGTGTTAGTGTTGAAAACCCACTTTTCGCACTTGTGTTAGTGTTGAAAATCCACTTTTCGCACTTGTGTTGGTGCAGGAAACCACTTTTGCACTTGTATTAGTGTGGAAAAAACACTTTTTGCACTTGTGATAGTGTTGAAAAACCACTTTTCGCACTTGTCTTAGTGTTGAAAAACCACTTTTCCCACTTGTGTTGGTGCAGGAAACCACTTTTGCACTTGTATTAGTGTGGAAAAAACACTTTTTGCACTTGTGATAGTGTTGAAAAACCACTTTTCGCACTTGTGTTAGTGTTGAAAAAACACTTTTCGCACTTGTGTTGGTGCAGGAAACCACTTTTGCACTTGTATTAGTGTGGAAAAAACACTTTTTGCACTTGTGATAGTGTTGAAAAACCATTTTGCGCACTTGTGTTAGTGTTGAAAAACCACTTTTCGCACTTGTGTTGTGCAGGAAACCGCTTTTGCACTTGTATTAGTGTGGAAAAACCACTTTTTGCACTTGTGTTAGTGTTGAAAAACCACTTTTCGCACTTGTGTTAGTGTTGAAAAACCACTTTTCGCACTTGTGTTAGTGAAGGAAACCACTTTTCGCACTTGTGTTAGTGTTGAAAACCCACTTTTCGCACTTGTGTTAGTGTTGAAAAACCACTTTGCGCACTTGTGTTAGTGTTGAAAAACCACTTTTCGCACTTGTGTTGGTGCAGGAAACCACTTTTGCACTTGTATTGGTGTGGAAAAACCACTTTTCGCACTTGTGTTAGTGTTGAAAAACCACTTTTCGCACTTGTGTTAGTGTTGAAAAACCACTTTTCGCACTTGTGTTAGTGAAGGAAACCACTTTTCGCACTTGTGTTAGTGTTGAAAACCCACTTTTCGCACTTGTGTTAGTGTTGAAAAACCACTTTTCGCACTGGTGTTAGTGTTGAAAAACCACTTTTCGCACTGGTGTTGGTGAAGGAAACCACTTTTCGCACTTGTGTTCGTGTTGAAAACCCACTTTTCACGCATGTGTTAGTGAAGGAAACCACTTTTCGCACTTGTGTTAGTGTTGAAAAACCACTTTTCGCACTTGTGTTAGTGTTGAAAAACCACTTTTCGCACTTGTGTTAGTGTTGAAAAACCACTTTTCGCAATGGTGTTGGTGAAGGAAACCACTTTTCGCACTTGTGTTAGTGTTGAAAAACCACTTTTCGCACTTGTGTTAGTGTTGAAAAACCACTTTTCGCACTTGTGTTGGTGCAGGAAACCACTTTTGCACTTGTATTGGTGTGGAAAAACCACTTTTCGCACTTGTGTTAGTGTTGAAAAACCACTTTTCGCACTTGTGTCAGTGTTGAAAAACCACTTTTCGCACTTGTGTTGGTGCAGGAAACCACTTTTCGCACTTCTGTTAGTGTTGAAAACCCACTTTTTGCACATCTATTAGTGAAGGAAACCACTTTTCGCACTTGTGTTAGTGTTGAAAACCCACTTTTCGCACATGTGTTAGTGAAGGAAACCACTTTTCACACTTGTGTTAGTGTTGAAAAACCACTTTTCGCACTTGTGTTGGTGCAGGAAACCACTTTTGCACTTGTATTAGTGTGGAAAAACCACTTTTCGCACTTGTGTTAGTGTTGAAAAACCACTTTTCGAACTGGTGTTGGTGAAGGAAACCACTTTTCGCACTTGTGTTAGTGTTGAAAAACCACTTTTCCCACTTGTGTTGGTGCAGGAAACCACTTTTGCACCTGAATTAGTGTGGAAAAAACACTTTTTGCACTTGTGATAGTGTTGAAAAACCACTTTTCGCACTTATGTTAGTGTTGAAAAACCACTTTTCGCACTTGTGTAGATGCAGGAAGCCACTTTTGCACTTGTATTAGTGTGGAAAAAACACTTTGCACTTGTGATAGTGTTGAAAAACCACTTTTCGCACTTGTGTTAGTGTTGAAAAACCACTTTTCGCACTTGTGTTGGTGTAGGAAACCACTTTTGCACTTGTATTAGTGTGGAAAAACCACTTTTCGCACTTGTGTTAGTGTTGAAAAACCACTTTTCGCACTTGTGTTTGTGTTGAAAAACCACTTTTAGCACTTGTGTTAGTGAAGGAAACCACTTTTCGCACTTGTGTTAGTGTTGAAAACCCACTTTTCGCACTTGTGTTAGTGTTGAAAATCCACTTTTCGCACTTGTATTGGTGCAGGAAACCACTTTTGCACTTGTATTAGTGTGGAAAAAACACTTTTTGCACTTGTGATAGTGTTGAAAAACCACTTTGCGCACTTGTGTTAGTGTTGAAAAGCCATTTTTCGCAAATGTGTTAGTGAAGGAAACCACTTTTCGCACTTGTGTTGGTGCAGGAAACCCCTTTTGCACTTGTATTAGTGTGGAAAAACCACTTTTCGCACTGGTGTTGGTGAAGGAAACCACTTTTCGCACTTGTGTTAGTGTTGAAAACCCACTTTTCGCATATGTGTTAGTGAAGGCAACCACTTTTCGCACTTGTATTGGTGCAGGAAACCACTTTTGCACTTGTGTTGGTGCAGGAAACACTTTTTGCACTTGTGATAGTGTGGAAAAACCACTTTTCGCACTTGTGTTAGTGTTGAAAAACCACTTTTCGCACTGGTGTTGGTGAAGGAAACCACTTTTCGCACTTGTGTTAGTGTTGAAAACCCAATTTTTGTACATGTGTTAGTGAAGGATACCACTTTTCGCACTTGTGTTGGTGCAGGAAACCACTTTTGCACTTGTATTAGTGTGAAAAAACCACTTTTCGCACTTGTGTTAGTGTTGAAAAACCACTTTTCGCACTGGTGTTGGTGAAGGAAACCACTTTTCGCACTTGTGTTAGTGTTGAAAAACCACTTTTCGCACTTGTGTTGGTGCAGGAAACCACTTTTGCACTTGTATTAGTGTGGAAAAACCACTTTTCGCACTTGTGTTAGTGTTGAAAAACCACTTTTCGCACTGGTGTTGGTGAAGGAAACCACTTTAAGCAATTGTGTTAGTGTTGAAAAACCACTTTTCGCACTTGCGTTAGTGTTGAAAAACCACTTTTCGCACTTGTGTTGGTGCAGGAAACCACTTTTGCACTTGTATTAGTGTGGAGAAAAACCACTTTTCGCACTTGTGTTAGTGTTGAAAAACCACTTTTCGCACTTGTGTTAGTGTTGAAAAACCACTTTTCGCACTTGTGTTGGTGCAGGAAACCACTTTTGCACTTGTATTAGTGTGGAAAAAACACTTTTCGCACTTGTGTTAGTGTTGAAAAACCACTTTTCGCACTTGTGTTAGTGTTGAAAAACCACTTTTCGCACTTGTGTTGGTGCAGGAAACCACTTTTGCACTTGTATTAGTGTGGAAAAACCACTTTTGCACTTGTATTAGTGTGGAAAAACCACTTTTCGCACTTGTGATAGTGTTGAAAACTCACTTTTCGCACCTGTGTTGGTGCAGGAAACCACTTTTGCACTTGTATTAGTCTTGAAAACCCACTTTTCGCACATGTGTTAGTGAAGGAAACCACTTTTCGCACTTGTGTTAGTGTTGAAAAACCACTTTTCACACTTGTGTTGGTGCAGGAAACCACTTTTGCACTTGTATTAGTGTGGCAAAACCACTTTTCGCACTTGTGTTAGTGTTGAAAAACCACTTTTCGAACTGGTGTTGGTGAAGGAAACCACTTTTCGCACTTGTGTTAGTGTTGAAAAACCACTTTTCCCACTTGTGTTGGTGCAGGAAACCACTTTTGCACTTGTATTAGTGTGGAAAAAACACTTTTTGCACTTGTGATAGTGTTGAAAAACCACTTTTCGCACTTGTGTTAGTGTTGAAAAACCACTTTTCGCACTTGTGTAGATGCAGGAAACCACTTTTGCACTTGTATTAGTGTGGAAAAAACACTTTTTGCACTTGTGATAGTGTTGAAAAACCACTTTTCGCACTTGTGTTAGTGTTGAAAAACCACTTTTCGCACTTGTGTAGATGCAGGAAACCACTTTTGCACTTGTATTAGTGTGGAAAAAACACTTTTTGCACTTGTGATAGTGTTGAAAAACCACTTTTCGCACTTGTGTTAGTGTTGAAAAACCACTTTTCGCACTTGTGTTGGTGTAGGAAACCACTTTTGCACTGGTATTAGTGTGGAAAAACCACTTTTCGCACTTGTGTTAGTGTTGAAAACCCACTTTTCGCACTTGTGTTTGTGTTGAAAAACCACTTTTCGCACTTGTGTTAGTGAAGGAAACCACTTTTCGCACTTGTGTTAGTGTTGAAAACCCACTTTTCGCACTTGTGTTAGTGTTGAAAATCCACTTTTCGCACTTGTGTTGGTGCAGGAAACCACTTTTGCACTTGTATTAGTGTGGAAAAAACACTTTTTGCACTTGTGATAGTGTTGAAAAACCACTTTTCGCACTTGTCTTAGTGTTGAAAAACCACTTTTCGCACTTGTGTTGGTGCAGGAAACCACTTTTGCACTTGTATTAGTGTGGAAAAAACACTTTTTGCACTTGTGATAGTGTTGAAAAACCACTTTTCGCACTTGTGTTAGTGTTGAAAAAACACTTTTCGCACTTGTGTTGGTGCAGGAAACCACTTTTGCACTTGTATTAGTGTGGAAAAAACACTTTTTGCACTTGTGATAGTGTTGAAAAAACCACTTTGCGCACTGGTGTTGGTGAAGGAAACCACTTTTCGCACTTGTGTTAGTGTTGAAAACCCACTTTTCACGCATGTGTTAGTGAAGGAAACCACTTTTCGCACTTGTGTTAGTGTTGAAAAACCACTTTTTGCACTTGTGTTGGTGCAGGAAACCACTTTTGCACTTGTATTAGTGTGGAAAAACCACTTTTCGCACTTGTGTTAGTGTTGAAAAACCACTTTTCGCACTGGTGTTGGTGAAGGAAACCACTTTTCGCACTTGTGTTAGTGTGGAAAAACCACTTTTCGCACTTGTGTTAGTGTTGAAAAACCACTTTTCGCACTTGTGTTGGTGCAGGAAACCACTTTTGCACTTGTATTAGTGTGGAAAACCACTTTTCGCACTTGTGTTAGTGTTGAAAACCCACTTTTCGCACTTGTGTTAGTGTTGAAAAACCACTTTTCGCACTTGTGTTGGTGCAGGAAACCACTTTTGCACTTGTATTAGTGTGGAAAAAACACTTTTTGCACTTGTGATATTGTTGAAAAACCACTTTTCGCACTTGTGTTAGTGTTGAAAAACCACTGTTCTCACTTGTGTTGGTGCAGGAAACCACTTTTGCACTTGTATTAGTGTGGAAAAACCACTTTTCGCACTTGTGTTAGTGTTGAAAAACCACTTTTCGCACTGGTGTTGGTGAAGGAAACCACTTTTCGCACTTGTGTTAGTGTTGAAAACCCACTTTTCGCACATGTGTTAGTGAAGGAAACCACTTTTCGCACTTGTGTTGGTGCAGGAAACCACTTTTGCACTTGTATTAGTGTGGAAAAAACAGTTTTTGCACTTGTGATTGTGTTGAAAAACCACTTTTCGCACTTGTGTCAGTGTTGAAAAAACACTTTTCGCACTTGTGATAATGTTGAAAAACCACTTTTCGCACTTGTCTTAGTGTTGTTGAAAAACCACTTTTCGCACTTGTGTTGGTGCAGGAAACCACTTTTGCACTTGTATTAGTGTGGAAAAAACACTTTTTGCACTTGTGATAGTGTTGAAAAACCACTTTTCGCACTTGTGTTAGTGTTGAAAAACCACTTTTCGCACTTGTGTTGGTGCAGGAAATCACTTTTGCACTTGTATTAGTGTGGAAAAACCACTTTTCGCACTTGTGTTAGTGTTGAAAAACCACTTTTCGCACTTGTGTTAGTGAAGGAAACCACTTTTCGCACTTGTGTTAGTGTTGAAAACCCACTTTTCGCACTTGTGTTAGTGTTGAAAATCCACTTTTCGCACTTGTGTTGGTGCAGGAAACCACTTTTGCACTTGTATTAGTGTGGAAAAAACACTTTTTGCACTTGTGTTAGTGTTGAAAAACCACTTTTCGCACTTGTGTTAGTGTTGAAAAACCACTTTTCGCACTTGTGTTGGTGCAGGAAACACTTTTTGCACTTGTGATAGTGTGGAAAAACCACTTTTCGCACTTGTGTTAGTGTTGAAAAACCACTTTTCGCACTGGTGTTGGTGAAGTAAACCACTTTTCGCACTTGTGTTAGTGTTGAAAACACACTTTTCGCACATGTGTTAGTGAAGGAAACCACTTTTTGCACTTGTGTTTGTGTTGAAAAACCACTTTTCGCACTTGTGTTGGTGCAGGAAACCACTTTTGCACTTGTATTAGTGTGGAAAAACCACTTTTCGCACTTGTGTTAGTGTTGAAAAACCACTTTTCGCACATGTGTTAGTAAAGGAAACCACTTTTCGCACTTGTGTTGGTGCAGGAAACCACTTTTGCACTTGTATTAGTCTTGAAAACCCACTTTTCGCACATGTGTTAGTGAAGGAAACCACTTTTCGCACTTGTGTTAGTGTTGAAAAACCACTTTTCACACTTGTGTTGGTGCAGGAAACCACTTTTGCACTTGTATTAGTGTGGCAAAACCACTTTTCGCACTTGTGTTAGTGTTGAAAAACCACTTTTCGAACTGGTGTTGGTGAAGGAAACCACTTTTCGCACTTGTGTTAGTGTTGAAAAACCACTTTTCCCACTTGTGTTGGTGCAGGAAACCACTTTTGCACTTGTATTAGTGTGGAAAAAACACTTTTTGCACTTGTGATAGTGTTGAAAAACCACTTTTCGCACTTGTGTTAGTGTTGAAAAACCACTTTTCGCACTTGTGTAGATGCAGGAAACCACTTTTGCACTTGTATTAGTGTGGAAAAAACACTTTTTGCACTTGTGATAGTGTTGAAAAACCACTTTTCGCACTTGTGTTAGTGTTGAAAAACCACTTTTCGCACTTGTGTTGGTGTAGGAAACCACTTTTGCACTGGTATTAGTGTGGAAAAACCACTTTTCGCACTTGTGTTAGTGTTGAAAACCCACTTTTCGCACTTGTGTTTGTGTTGAAAAACCACTTTTCGCACTTGTGTTAGTGAAGGAAACCACTTTTCGCACTTGTGTTAGTGTTGAAAACCCACTTTTCGCACTTGTGTTAGTGTTGAAAATCCACTTTTCGCACTTGTGTTGGTGCAGGAAACCACTTTTGCACTTGTATTAGTGTGGAAAAAACACTTTTTGCACTTGTGATAGTGTTGAAAAACCACTTTTCGCACTTGTCTTAGTGTTGAAAAACCACTTTTCCCACTTGTGTTGGTGCAGGAAACCACTTTTGCACTTGTATTAGTGTGGAAAAAACACTTTTTGCACTTGTGATAGTGTTGAAAAACCACTTTTCGCACTTGTGTTAGTGTTGAAAAAACACTTTTCGCACTTGTGTTGGTGCAGGAAACCACTTTTGCACTTGTATTAGTGTGGAAAAAACACTTTTTGCACTTGTGATAGTGTTGAAAAACCATTTTGCGCACTTGTGTTAGTGTTGAAAAACCACTTTTCGCACTTGTGTTGTGCAGGAAACCGCTTTTGCACTTGTATTAGTGTGGAAAAACCACTTTTTGCACTTGTGTTAGTGTTGAAAAACCACTTTTCGCACTTGTGTTAGTGTTGAAAAACCACTTTTCGCACTTGTGTTAGTGAAGGAAACCACTTTTCGCACTTGTGTTAGTGTTGAAAACCCACTTTTCGCACTTGTGTTAGTGTTGAAAAACCACTTTTCGCACTTGTGTTGGTGCAGGAAACCACTTTTGCACTTGTATTAGTGTGGAAAAACACTTTTTGCACTTGTGATAGTGTTGAAAAACCACTTTTCGCACTGGTGTTGGTGAAGGAAACCACTTTTCGCACTTGTGTTAGTGTTGAAAACCCACTTTTCGCACATGTGCTAGTGAAGGAAACCACTTTTCGCACTTGTGTTGGTGCAGGAAACCACTTTTGCACTTGGGTTGGTGCAGGAAACACTTTTTGCACTTGTGATAGTGTGGAAAAACCACTTTTCGCACTTGTGTTATTGTTGAAAAACCACTTTTCGCACTGGTGTTGGTGAAGGAAACCACTTTTCGCACTTGTGGTAGTGTTGAAAACCCACTTTTCACGCATGTGTTAGTGAAGGAAACCACTTTTCGCACTTGTGTTAGTGTTGAAAAACCACTTTGCGCACTTGTGTTAGTGTTGAAAAACCACTTTTCGCACTTGTGTTGGTGCAGGAAACCACTTTTGCACTTGTATTGGTGTGGAAAAACCACTTTTCGCACTTGTGTTAGTGTTGAAAAACCACTTTTCGCACTTGTGTTAGTGTTGAAAAACCACTTTTCGCACTTGTGTTAGTGAAGGAAACCACTTTTCGCACTTGTGTTAGTGTTGAAAACCCACTTTTCGCACTTGTGTTAGTGTTGAAAAACCACTTTTCGCACTGGTGTTAGTGTTGAAAAACCACTTTTCGCACTGGTGTTGGTGAAGGAAACCACTTTTCGCACTTGTGTTCGTGTTGAAAACCCACTTTTCACGCATGTGTTAGTGAAGGAAACCACTTTTCGCACTTGTGTTAGTGTTGAAAAACCACTTTTCGCACTTGTGTTAGTGTTGAAAAACCACTTTTCGCACTTGTGTTAGTGTTGAAAAACCACTTTTCGCAATGGTGTTGGTGAAGGAAACCACTTTTCGCACTTGTGTTAGTGTTGAAAAACCACTTTTCGCACTTGTGTTAGTGTTGAAAAACCACTTTTCGCACTTGTGTTGGTGCAGGAAACCACTTTTGCACTTGTATTGGTGTGGAAAAACCACTTTTCGCACTTGTGTTAGTGTTGAAAAACCACTTTTCGCACTTGTGTCAGTGTTGAAAAACCACTTTTCGCACTTGTGTTGGTGCAGGAAACCACTTTTCGCACTTCTGTTAGTGTTGAAAACCCACTTTTTGCACATCTATTAGTGAAGGAAACCACTTTTCGCACTTGTGTTAGTGTTGAAAACCCACTTTTCGCACATGTGTTAGTGAAGGAAACCACTTTTCACACTTGTGTTAGTGTTGAAAAACCACTTTTCGCACTTGTGTTGGTGCAGGAAACCACTTTTGCACTTGTATTAGTGTGGAAAAACCACTTTTCGCACTTGTGTTAGTGTTGAAAAACCACTTTTCGAACTGGTGTTGGTGAAGGAAACCACTTTTCGCACTTGTGTTAGTGTTGAAAAACCACTTTTCCCACTTGTGTTGGTGCAGGAAACCACTTTTGCACCTGAATTAGTGTGGAAAAAACACTTTTTGCACTTGTGATAGTGTTGAAAAACCACTTTTCGCACTTATGTTAGTGTTGAAAAACCACTTTTCGCACTTGTGTAGATGCAGGAAGCCACTTTTGCACTTGTATTAGTGTGGAAAAAACACTTTGCACTTGTGATAGTGTTGAAAAACCACTTTTCGCACTTGTGTTAGTGTTGAAAAACCACTTTTCGCACTTGTGTTGGTGTAGGAAACCACTTTTGCACTTGTATTAGTGTGGAAAAACCACTTTTCGCACTTGTGTTAGTGTTGAAAAACCACTTTTCGCACTTGTGTTTGTGTTGAAAAACCACTTTTAGCACTTGTGTTAGTGAAGGAAACCACTTTTCGCACTTGTGTTAGTGTTGAAAACCCACTTTTCGCACTTGTGTTAGTGTTGAAAATCCACTTTTCGCACTTGTATTGGTGCAGGAAACCACTTTTGCACTTGTATTAGTGTGGAAAAAACACTTTTTGCACTTGTGATAGTGTTGAAAAACCACTTTGCGCACTTGTGTTAGTGTTGAAAAGCCATTTTTCGCAAATGTGTTAGTGAAGGAAACCACTTTTCGCACTTGTGTTGGTGCAGGAAACCCCTTTTGCACTTGTATTAGTGTGGAAAAACCACTTTTCGCACTGGTGTTGGTGAAGGAAACCACTTTTCGCACTTGTGTTAGTGTTGAAAACCCACTTTTCGCATATGTGTTAGTGAAGGCAACCACTTTTCGCACTTGTATTGGTGCAGGAAACCACTTTTGCACTTGTGTTGGTGCAGGAAACACTTTTTGCACTTGTGATAGTGTGGAAAAACCACTTTTCGCACTTGTGTTAGTGTTGAAAAACCACTTTTCGCACTGGTGTTGGTGAAGGAAACCACTTTTCGCACTTGTGTTAGTGTTGAAAACCCAATTTTTGTACATGTGTTAGTGAAGGATACCACTTTTCGCACTTGTGTTGGTGCAGGAAACCACTTTTGCACTTGTATTAGTGTGAAAAAACCACTTTTCGCACTTGTGTTAGTGTTGAAAAACCACTTTTCGCACTGGTGTTGGTGAAGGAAACCACTTTTCGCACTTGTGTTAGTGTTGAAAAACCACTTTTCGCACTTGTGTTGGTGCAGGAAACCACTTTTGCACTTGTATTAGTGTGGAAAAACCACTTTTCGCACTTGTGTTAGTGTTGAAAAACCACTTTTCGCACTGGTGTTGGTGAAGGAAACCACTTTAAGCAATTGTGTTAGTGTTGAAAAACCACTTTTCGCACTTGTGTTAGTGTTGAAAAACCACTTTTCGCACTTGTGTTGGTGCAGGAAACCACTTTTGCACTTGTATTAGTGTGGAGAAAAACCACTTTTCGCACTTGTGTTAGTGTTGAAAAACCACTTTTCGCACTTGTGTTAGTGTTGAAAAACCACTTTTCGCACTTGTGTTGGTGCAGGAAACCACTTTTGCACTTGTATTAGTGTGGAAAAAACACTTTTCGCACTTGTGTTAGTGTTGAAAAACCACTTTTCGCACTTGTGTTAGTGTTGAAAAACCACTTTTCGCACTTGTGTTGGTGCAGGAAACCACTTTTGCACTTGTATTAGTGTGGAAAAACCACTTTTGCACTTGTATTAGTGTGGAAAAACCACTTTTCGCACTTGTGATAGTGTTGAAAACTCACTTTTCGCACCTGTGTTGGTGCAGGAAACCACTTTTGCACTTGTATTAGTGTGGAAAAAACACTTTTTGCACTTGTGATAGTGTTGAAAAACCAATTTTCGCACTTGTGTTAGTGTTGAAAAACCACTTTTCGCACTTGTGTTGGTGCAGGAAACCACTTTTGCACTTGTATTAGTGTGGAAAACCACTTTTCGCACTTGTGTTAGTGTTGAAAAACCACTTTTCGCACTTGTGTTAGTGTTGAAAAACCACTTTTCACACTTGTGTTGGTGCAGGAAACCACTTTTGCACTTGTATTAGTGTGGAAAAACCACTTTTCGCACTTGTGTTCGTGTTGAAAAACCACTTTTCGCACTGGTGTTGGTGAAGGAAACCACTTTCGCACTTGTGTTAGTGTTGAAAACCCACTTTTCGCACATGTGAGTAGTGTAATAATGTTGCTTCTGGGACACCTCCGTTTAACATGGGAAATCCCTATCTAATGTCATTTACCCCCTTGTCTTTTTCAAAAATCATAAACACCTCTATTTCTCCCACCCTCATCTTTATGAACCTTTTGTCTGTAGTACCTATCCTTAATGTTGTTCATTAGACCACTCAAACACTACAAATATTTGTTTTCTCTTATAGACCTATCATCCTTCTTCTACATATCATCTGGCAGATTAATCTTTGACCCATTCACTTCCATATTAATTCTTTCCCTCCCTCATTGCCCCTAAACACCTATATTTCTCTCACCCTGTTCTTTACGAACCTTCTAACCTTTTGACATGTTATCCTTATTCATTAGACCACTTAAACACCTGTGATCCTTCTGACCTCATGGACCTTTTAACCTTTTACTCTTAATATCATCTGGTGAATATAACCCACTCAAACAACGACCCTACAAATATTTGTTTATGCGTGGGAAATAATTTAATTCTCTTGCCACTCTCTTCACCATCTAATATATTAACAAAAAAGATGATTGAGTTTGGTTCTTTATTAAGATATTTTAACTGAGCTAAGATAAAATGGTAAACCTCCCTCAATGTTCTTGTTTGAGCACCTCCAGTGCCACATACCATTTTTAAATTAAAGTATATATTTTCCTGACAACCATCAAAGTTTTCCGTCCACTCAAAAATATTTCCATCTTTTTTACCCAATTCACCGGTATTTAAATTAATTCTCTTATTTGTTTTGTGAATTTTTTTACCAGTTGCCTTTTCAATTATACCTATTTGATATTTTTCACATTCATTATGTTTTCCATTTATATACCAAGGTTGATTACACCTCCACTCTTTAGTCTGGTTGATACTTGGTTCTATCATTTATATAATAGTAAAAAAGGCGGCGGTAGCCCGTTAAAATCCCCAACCCCCCCTTTTTAACTTATCACTTATATATATCTTATCACTTATGTATATCTTATCACTTATATATATCTTATCACTTATATATATCTTATCACTTATATATATCTTATCACTTATATACTTATATAACCATAAGGGAGACTATCAATTCCATTTTCTAAAATAAACCTCTTATCATCAAAAGCCCCCAATGCTTTCTTATTCACCTCTTCTGAATATAATTGATGTTTATAACTTCTTATTCCATTAATCTTTCTAAACTCTTCTTTCTTTGTTGTTAAACAGTTATAATAATCCTTAAAGTTTATTGTTTCTTTAATGACATTTTTCTTTACACCTTTTAATTTCTTATCAGTTTTTTCAACGTTATTCACAATGTATTTATAAGCATAAGCCTTAGACCTCAATCCCACAAATTCACTCATGACATTTCCTCCTAATTCATCCTTGAACTTTCCAATCACCTTTTTATTTTTAGAAGAGAACAACTCACTCTCTGGACTGTAATTACTCGTGTCATAGATATTAATGTCTCTTTTCATGTCTGAATAAACATCGTTGGTATTAATTTTCAAAATAAAACTATCTGTATCCATATAAAGTAGATTAACATCATTTTGATATTTCTTCCTCAAGTTATTATAAAAGTAATCATACATTAATGACTTTGATAAATCAAGAATTGTTGTCCCAATATAAATAGGTTTGTTCATTTCAATACTCTCTTTAATCAAATGGATCGCACAAAAGTTCTCAGTAAAGACCTCAGCTCGAGTAAAACTCGGTCTATTAATTAATTTTGATGCTTGTTCCCAAGATGTTGATAATCTGATATTTTGTCTTTTCCTCACATTCTCCATAGTCTTACCAAAGACCGCATTATTCATCAATTTATAAAAGTCTTTCTCAAAATCTGTTTTTGACTCTGTTCTTCTTTGTGTATTAAAATCAATGTACCCCTTTAACCAATGACTTTGATTGAACTTTAGAACCCTATGGATCTTCTCTACTCTTAGACCTTTTGATAAATATTGTCGCAAATTTCTTTGGTGTAGAACATAATTTTTCTTGTTATATAATGTAGTAAGTAATTTTTCTGTTGATTCACCTATATCAAACGATCGTTGATAATCACTCAACCATTCTTTCTTTGGACTTTCTTTCTCACAAGCAAATGGGAGATCTTTGTGTAGGTTATGGAGTTCCTCTGGATATTTTAAATCAATTTCAAAATAATAACCAACTTTTTCTTCATCCAATTCTTTTTGTGTAGAGATACATACATCTTGTAAAACGTTTTTGTAGTCTTTTTCCTTTACCCATCTAAGTTTTCCATAAGGAAGAGCCTGAGACATTGCCCAGCCATACAGGTTGTTTGCGTCATAGTACATCAAGTAAGAACTCTCTTTCGTTGGATCATAATTTGGAAGATATTTGTTATTTGCTTTTGCGTATCTACTCGAGCAGACTTGTGAAATTCCACCTCTTTTTGCCTTTTCAATCATCAAAAGCATATCAACATCGGTTATCAAATCCAAATCTTGTTTTGTCATTTTCAACATCGCACTCCAGGCCAATCCAGGTGCTGTGTAGTAGTGAGCAGGATCCAATCCATATCCAGTGCGACAAACAGATCTAAAGGCTTCAAATACATCGGCCAATAAAAGCACATCAGTTTTGAGATACAAATCGTGATACTCGCCAAGATTCCTGATGTTATATTTTTCCCAAACATTTTGTGCGTGTACATAATCTTTATCAGATATATTACTGTTGTTTAATTTGTTATAGAAATTTTCTTTTGAAGGAAGTTGTGTTTCATTGAATCTCTCAAATGAGTCCATATAGTCATAGGGGTAAATTCCCTTTTGTGTTAGAAAATCTTTATCTAAAAAATACTCTGAAAGACATGGAAACTCTTTTAGATTTTGAACCAAGTTAACCAATGGACTTGCCATGAATTTAAATGTATCAAGAAATCTGATATGAGTAATAGGAGATGTGTGAATTGTTTTTGTGAATGAAATGTATTTCTGATCCGTGTTTGGAATTGCTGAGATACTTCCAGAAGTCTTTGAGAGTTCCTTGATAAATAGATGTGTATCATAATGAGCGTTGTTATGAAGAAAGACAGGAATGAAAGAGGGGAGTTGATAATTAATATTACAACTTTGATGAGCCAGACCTCTATATTTACCAGTGAGATGACAATGGTCTCTAACCTTTAGACCTTTACCAATTTTCTCCTCACAAATATGACAGACATTGTTTTTTATAAATTCCCTTTTTTCTTTACTTGTTAAGGACATTGGTTTATTGGTTTCTCTCATTATCTTGGTTAATCGAACACAGTCTTTTTCTAGTCGTTTCACAAACTCCTCTGGGGTATTTGAGCCTCTATACATCTCTAACTTGTTATATTTATCACCAACGGATGATTTGATATAATAACAAAAACCACAAGGAGTATGTTTTTGATATTTATTTGTGTATGATTCTTTTGGATCTGGAGAAGCAGTATCAATTTTTTCTAAAATACTTTCAAAATCAGCATATATAACAAATGGATGTTTGATCTTTTTATTTTCATCTTTGAATGTGATCTTTGAGCCTTCTTTAGGCATATTGATTACCGTTGATTTATGTTCGCCACAATAATTTGAATGTTTATCTAATCTTTCTTGTGAATTGAAGAAGTTAAGACAACGCAAACAAATATATATTTTATTTGTTCTCTTACAGACTTGTGGTTTTATTAATTTAGCAATATCTTTGATGTATGTATAATGTGAATTTTCGTCTGAATTAAAATATAGAAGATTAATATGAGTTTGTTTACAATTGTCAGAAAGCTTTAAAACCTGAATGTTGTTTGTTTCTGTTAGACCATAAACATTAACTGATAAATTATTCATCTTTTCAAATTTAGGAATATCATTTAAAGTCATCGGAAACTTTAGATCTTTCGTATTTAATGTATTCTCATATTTTTTATAATGAGATACTCTTTCATCATGAAAATGTGGAGGATGTAAGTGTGCTAAAATAGACCAGAGAAAACATTTATTGTCTTTATTTTTGATATTGATAACTGCTTTTCTATTTTTGATAACACTGGGTAAATCAATGTAAGAAGAAGCTTTTAGAGGATCTGATTTAAGAATATGAATGTCTATGTAAATAATTTTTCCTATATTGAATCCACTTCCTACGATTGAATTATCCACATCTTGCTCTTGTTTAATAAGTTCATCATAGACTCCTGATGTTTTAAAATCTTGATATGAAGATATAAAGTGTGGCTCAGTTCTCATGTATGGTGCATCTATAACTCCTTCATCCTTTGTCATTTCTAATTTTACTCCCATATAAAATTTAAGTGGTTTCATTTCCTTTAGTGTTTTTTCAATCAACGTTTGAACAGCAGGTTTAACTATTTCTACAGCATCAACTATAGACTCTGGTTCAGGAGGTTTGAAGTTAAAGACTCTTATTTTAATATGTCCTTTGAATGCTCCATCAGAGTTTTTAGTTGTGATAAAATTTGATAAATGTAGATTTGTTTTAAGATGTATTTTGAAGCCTTTCTTGAGGATATTTTTATTACATGTAGAACAGTGTTTTGTTTCAGGTGGAAGAGGGGAAAGTTTGTTTAAAATGTTGTATGTATGTTTTGCGGTGAGAATATGTTGTTTATAATATTTTACTTCCTTCTCGCAAGTATCACAATAAACCATATTTATAGCGTGAGAAAACGTGGTGTTTTATATATATCACTGTGCTTAAAATAAAACACTTTTGAGCTTTACAGCTCCGTTTTATATATATCGCTGTGCTTAAACTAAAACACTTTTTCACTCAGAATCATCTAAGTCATAACTATCACATGAATACTCAGAATCATACTCAGAGTCATCAATAAAGCTACTCTCATAACTATCATTTGAGCACAAACTATTAGTATCATAACTATCATCTGTGTTCAATGAAATACTATCATCACCATCGTCCGAGTTCAATGAAATACTATCATCACTATCGTCCGAGTTCAATGAAATAGTAAAATCTTCACTGCTGTAATGACTCATATTTAATTAGCAGAAAAAACCTTTCCATCCATACCAATATACTTTCTTTCATTAACGGATTCAATCTCTACATTTTTAATATCAAAAGTTATCTTTAAATAATCTCTAACTATCATAGAACGAAATGACATTTCACCAGAAATATTAACATCATTCATTTTACTTAGATCTACACCCTTTGGATTATTAAAGAAAATACAAATGTCTCCTCTAGAATTATTAATGGTCTTATCATTCTTTTTCAAAGTATCGTGGTCAATCACTTTTTCAAGCTTTGAATAAATTGCCAGGAGTAGAGGAGAAACTTTTGTTAGATTTACTTTAATGGATGTCTTTCCAGGTATAGTTAGAGCTCTTCCTTTAAATGAAATAGAGGGGCTCATGTTATTTTCCATAACTGGTTTTACCCAAAAATTTCCATATTTATCTTTGTTCAATTTAACATCTTTGACATATTTTTCTATATCTTCCACCGAAGTAGAGATTGATTGAAATTTGTCTTTTGTGCTTTGAAACATTGTATTTATTAATGAATAAACTTGCGTTTAGTTTAAGTAAAAATTTACTATATAAATATGATAAGTTCTGAAGGATATTTAGAATTTCCAGACTCTCCATATGATAAATTAGAGAATTGTCCAGCTTGTGATAGAATAGGGCTTAATAATGAGGGTTCATATAAACAATGTTTATTCTGTGATTATATTCTAATTAATGATAATAAGAAATATAAAAAAACATATAACTCTTTTAAATTAGAACCAAAAATGAATTACTTTACAAGATTAATAAGAGAGATGAATGTTAAGCATTATGGTGATAATACACCATTTCTTACAAGGAAAGAGACTCTTTGTATTGAGGAAATGTATAAGGGTTTAATGATATTTATTATTCAAAATAATTTTAATGGAAATGTTAATACAAGATACTATATAAATAAAATAATGAATTATTTTGAAATTAAACCCGAACTCAGGATAAAATATAGAGTTTCTAAAATAGCTCAAAAAAATTTAGATGACTTGTTTTCCAAATATATAAATGAATGATTTTTTACCCGTTTGGGAAAATAAGATAAAGTTTAATAACCATAAAAACATTCCAAATTCATTGAGATGTCTAATAGTTGGTTCAAGCGGATGTGGGAAAACCTGTTTACTTTTAAAGATGCTCCTTGGTCCTAATTTTTTAGATTATGATAATTTAATAATTTTTACAAAGTCAAGTTTTCAACCCGAGTATCAACTACTCTCACAGGGTTTTAATGCAGGTCTTAAAAAGGAAGACATTATCGGTTTATTTAAACTTCAAAACAAACTGAATGATTATAATATTGAAGATATAATACAATTATTTTGTGATACACAGAAATCAAAATCGAAACCCATAACTTGTATTCTCAGTGATAATACGGATGATATACCTTCACCTCAAGATTTAGATAAATCAAAAAAGAACCTCGTCATCTTTGATGATTGTGTTAATGAGAGAAACCAAACAGTAATGGATAGCTACTATACAAGAGGGAGACATTCTTCTTGTAATTGTATATATCTTAGTCAATCATATTTTCAACTCCCTCGACGCTCAATAAGAAACAATGCCAATACTTTTATTTTATTTAAGTTAAATTCAATAGATGTAAATAATTTTTGGAGAGATAATTGCTCTACGTTATGTAGTAAAAAAGAATTTGAAAATTATATGAAACACACGATTGGAAAATATAAATATATTGTTGTGAAACAAGATGAGATACTAAATGATATTTTTCAATAAATAAATACAGAAAATGAATACCGAAGAAAGAGAAAGAAAGTTTAAGGAACATCAACAATTAGTTTCAAAAGTTGTTAAACAACAGGAAGAGATAAAGAAGAAACGGAGACAGAAACTAACTGGTGAAGAAGCCTTTGAAAGAAAACAAGAGAAATTCTTTAAACCACTTTTGAAAACTCAACACTCACCTACAGTTCCCACGGTAGAATTTACTCCGAAAAAACTTCAAATGCTCAAAGATTTTAGTCAGATAACAAAACAAGAACTTGGTGAATTAGAATATGATGACGAGGGATTATTTCGGAAACTTGAGCAGGTAAATCAACCCCCTAATTATGTTGTGGAAGCTCTTCAAAACAATGAATATTCGGCGGGTTCAAAAACCAGAGCAGGTCTCATTCCAACAGAAGAACCAGCAGTGTTTCATCTTGTGGAAGAAAAGGTATTGATATTTAATGATGAATTGATGTTCTTGAGTTCTACTCAACCAAATGTTAAATTAACTCCAAGATTAATGTTTCTTCTAACAAACCCCGGATTCAGCGGTTCAAAATATTTTGAGGAACCACTTGATATGGAAAGAGAGGAAGATAGGGTATATATTGAGTTGTTAAATGCACTTGATTATGGAGTTTCTGTTGCTGGTAAAAGTAAGAAGAATGAGAAGGAGAAACATATTATTGATGCTTTAAGTAAACTTGGTTCAGGTGTTAGTTTTCTTCCAAATGACCCATCACAATTAGTTAATAGGCTATTATTGTTGTTAGGTAGTAAGAAGGCTGGAAACAACAATTGTTTTAATGAATCCTCAGCCATTTTAGATCAGTTGATGAATATGAAAATAATTAATAAATGTCAATACAAAGATATTTTATTAGATATTAAATAAGATGAGAAGCACAATTCTTAGTTTTAATTTCACAACGAGCGATTACACAGCTTCATTCCCTTACCCACTACAACTTGACCCCCTTACCTCATATGAGGCATCTTTGTTGTCAATGGAAACTTACAATACCCTTTTTAATATCACAGAGAAAAACAACAAGTTTAGTTATAATCCAGGCACTGCCTACAAAACTATAACTGTTTCACCTGGAGCTTACGAGATTTCTCAAATATCTTCAGAAGTCTCTCGCCTTATGAAAGAAAAAGGTGATGAACCAAAAAATATTGTAATAGATATTCAAAAACACACTTCAAAATCAACTATTAAACTTAAAAATAATTATAAAGTTGATTTCACGATTGAAAATTCGTTTAGAGAGCTATTGGGTTTCTCTTCAAAAAAGATTGAAAATAACGGGACGTTTTACAGTGATAATGTTATCCAAATATCCTCCGGTATAAATTCAGTATTAATTCATTGTGATTTGATTGATGGTGCTTATAACGATGGAATAAGAACAAATACAATATTTTCATTCAGTGCATACTCAACCCCGATTGGTTATAAATTTAATATGGAACCAAAAAATCTTGTCTATTTACCTGTGTCAGGAAAAACCATATACAGAGTAAATTTTAGGATAACCGACCAAGATAATCGTATGATATCCTTTAATGATGAAATTATATCCATCAGAATTCACCTACGTGAAGTTTTTCAATAAATAAATAATGGTTATTGTGAGAAAACACGAGTTGGGAAAATATAAAATAATTACAGGGGAGGGCATGTTCCTTTCACCAGACTATACAAGGTATGTGGGTAGAGGATACTATAAACCTAAGAGACAACGAGGTGTAGGTCATCAATTTCGAAATAAAGGAGATGGGATAATTGATACTCTAATGGGTATTGGTTCAACCATCCTTAAACATAAAGACCTAATTGGTTCAACTGCTTCTGCCGTGGGCTCCGTTGCGGGTGCTATAAAGAGTATAAAAGATGCTCAAAAGGAGTCTCATAAATTACAAGCAATCAAAGAAATAAAAAAAGGTAAAACTCAACTATCTTCACAAGAACGACAAAAAATCATTAAAATACTTGGGTCAGGGTTTCAACAATTTTAATGCTATATAAATACAAGTATGGAAGCGATTGATAGTATCTATGATTTGGATGATACGATTATCATTTCAAACTCCACTAAAAAGGAAGACTATTTTAAGGTAAATGCTATAACAGGAACAGACTGGAATTCAAACGGAACAAAAAGTTTTGAAATAAATAATCAACAAACTTACTTGAATATAGCTGATAGTTTCTTGCTGTGTAAATTTAAATTCACTAAGGCTGCGAATAATACTAATGCTACACTCGTAAATGATTTCTTCTGGAAAATGTTTGACAGTGTCCGCCTGTATATTGGAACACAAGAGGTTGAAGCGGTTGATTATGTCTCTGCTACATCTGAAATGATGAAATTTACACTATATTCGTTTAGTGATAGAATGGGTAAGGGAGCTGTTGAAGGTTTTATTCCTGATATGTCAACGGGTACAAACGCAGACCCTGGTTATAGTCAAAGGAAGTCAATGTATAATGATGAAACAAAAGCAGTGAATAGTTTTACCGTAGCAGTACCTCTTAAAGGTATATTTGGATTTTGCGATTATGATAAAGTTTTGTATGGTCTTAAAATTAGATTTCAACTACAAAGGAATGATAATGTAAATAGGTTGCTTTTTGGGGATGAAAATGCTTTTGGAGACAACAATAAATTTGTTATTAATGATTTGTGTTGGTATATCAGTGAATATACTCCTAATCTTAAAACGGAAGAGATGTTAAATAGAAGACTTAACTCAAAGAAACCGCTAAATGTATCATACCTTAAAAGAAGATGTCAACACGTTAAACTGGAACACACTACCTACACTTGGAATTTGGGTGTTCTTCAAGGAAAGCCACGATACCTCTGGCTCATTTTTAAAAAACCAGATGGAGAGGACGGTACTAATAAGAATAATGCGCTGAGTGATAATGCTAAGGTGAAACAACTTCGGGTTTCTCTTGATGGCACATTTTATCCGCGAGATAGATTGGAAATTGATTGGGAAAAAAATGATTATGCGGAAGCCTACAAGTCCTACCAAAAGGTGTGTGAAAGTAATGGTAATAATGATCCTATTTTGGATATGGTTGCATTTAAAGGTTTATATACAATCTACGCAATTGACCTGAGTTCTCAAAAGGAAACTATAAAGTCTAATCGAGTGGATACTTCTCTATACATTGAAAGAGGGGAGAATGAAGAAGTTGATGCTTATTGTTTGCTTTTGGAGGAAACAGAATTACAGATTAATACAGATAATGGTGTTATGATTAATATCACATAGGTTTTTTCTCATAAATAAATGGTTGGGGTATATGTTAATCAAATCAATCTTAATAAATTAACATCTTGTATTCAAAATCAAAAGCCTTGTATTATTAATGTTAATACAATTCAAAGAAAAGGAGCTGTAAGAATTGATGTTTTACTCACACACACACAAGTAAAAACACTAAATGATGTTGGATCACTTAAAATTAAAATGACGAAACCTATGTTAAAGAAATATTCAATAGACGAGTCAAGAGGAGGATTTCTCCCGTTTCTAATTCCTTTATTTGCTGGTTTAAGTGCGGCGGGAGCATTGACTGGTGGTATTTCAGCAGCGGTAAAAACTGCTAACGAAAGGAAGGCACAACTAAAAGCTCAAAAAGAATTGGAAAGACATAACAAGGAGTTGGAGAAACAAATTAGTGGAAGTGGTGTAATTGTAGATTTTGCTCAAAAACTTGAAAGTCTACCTGATAAAGCTAGATTGTTGGTTGGTGATATGCTTTCCTCTATCGCTCAAGCGGGTGTTAAACTAACTAAACGGGGTAATGGATTGTATCTTTCTCATAAATAAATGGATAAATGGTTTAAACAATTTGGAAAGAATACAACGTCAAATATAGAACTAGCCAAGTATTGTAAAACACTAAAAATTGATAATGTGGTAATCTGTATGAGAGATGAATTAATACATATAAATAAGAATACAAAGAATATTATTATGAATTTAGACACACAGAATGGTTCTCATTGGGTTTGTATTCATAATAGTCAGGATAAATATTATTTTGATAGTTATGGTATGCCACCACCTGTTGAAGTAATACAATTCTTACAGAATGGTGTTTATCAAACATTTCAAGTTCAAGAAATTAATTCTAAATGTTGTGGTCAATTATGTTTATATGTATTATTTCAACTCAACAATAATGAAAAGTTTTATGATATCATTTTTAATCTAATATAAATGACTTATGTTGGAAAAGATGGTTCTATCTTTGGAAAATCCTCTCAGGATATTGATTTATCAAATTATTATACAAAGGCACAGGCTGAACGACAAAAATATAGTGTAAGTAAAAATATTAATATGAAGAATACTTATAAATTAATCAATTATCCAAACCCTACAGATGCGAATGACTTAATTAGATTAAGTGATTTATCACAATATATATTTTTAAAGAAAACAGCACGTTTTGTGAAAGAAGTAAAATTTACAACCACAACACCTGGTTATACTGACCATACACCTTTCCTCATTGAATTTAACTACCTGCTTACAATTGAATTTTATAAAGAAGGACATTTAGTTAATATGCGAATTAATAAATGGGGGTATGATATGCCTGATTTAGGGTATAATTGGTCTTTTTCAATAAACATAGAAGACCTACATGATTTAAATCAGTCTCGTAAAGAAGAATATTATCCACTTGGTGAAGATAAGGATTTATGTGGAAGTACAATTAGTAAACAACAAATACGTGATTTTAAGAAAATAAAAATATATGATAGTATAGCGATGGTTCGCATGACAAAGAAGGAAGGTAATGAGATAAGGATAGAAAGCCGAGGAATACAAACCGATTTGGTAGTGGGAAGATGGGGTGGTATTACCTGTCATAATATTAATCTCACATATATTTCTGATACATAAATGGCAGGAAGAAGACTACAAGAGAATTATAATTTTTGTATTCAAGGATACCTACAAGAAAAGGGTGCTCGGTATTACATACCTTATGATTTGGAGCATATACATGGGAATTTTGTCATAAAAAACTGGCCTTATACTGATATTGTTAAACCCACAAATAGAGACTTGTTTAAAATATTAAATAAAAATGAACTTCTCAAAGTTATGAAATATAAAACTCTTTTAGAAATCGTCAACAAATCTTATTGGTATCCTATTATGAGAAAAATAATTATAGATACAAGAATATCTCAAAATCCAGATGAGTATATGTATAATATTCTTTGGGGTTCAAACTCAAGGGTAGCAAGGGATGAGGAAGGAGTTGAAGAAGAGAAGGAGGAAAGAGAGAAAAAGGAGAAGGAGGAAAGGGAGAGGGAGGAGAAGGAGGAGAGGGAGAAAAAGGAGGAGAAGGAGGAGAGGGAGAAAAAGGAGAAGGAGGAAAGGGAGAAAAGGGAGAAGGAGGAAAGAGAGAAAAAGGAGAAGGAGGAAAGGGAGAGGGAGAAAATGGAGGAGGAGGAGAGGGAGCAAAGAGAGAGGGAGGAAAAATATAAAAAGATGGAAATCACTGAGATTCATAAAAGATTGAGTGTATTAAAGCAAATAAATCAATCTCAACGCACCGAAGAGGAAATTAAAAAATTAACAACTCTTATGAAGATAATGGTTTCAAAAATAAGAACGTCAATGTCTTCAATTTCAGAGATTTAAACGAGAAAGTGGTGAAGAAGAAGAAGAAGAAGAAGGAAAAGATTATGTGATTGATGATGTTGGTGTCATTGACTTTAGTTAGTTTTTATTTGTAAATAAATGGAGGAGAGAGTGAAGGCATTCCTTAGGATTCTTTATGTTTTAAAAATAAAGATTGAAATGTATATGTTGAAAACCAAAAAGGTTTTGATACTCTGTCGGAATTTTTCTGATAAATAAATATGAGTTATTGTCTCAAATGTAAAAAGAAAACTAAATCTAAAAATATCTCTTATGTTAAAGCTAAAAATAATAGAGTTTATCAAAAAGGAATATGTCAAGTATGTGGCTCTAAAAAGTGCCAATTCATCTCTCCTAAAAGAGGAGGAGACATACAAAAGTTTCTGTCAGGAAGTAAATTTACAACAACTGGAATTCCAGGGGAATTACACCTTCCAGGGTATTCTTTCTGTGGTCCAGGAACAAACTTGGATAAAAGATTAGATGAGGCTGACAATCCTAAACCTTGGTCTAAACCTACAAATAGGGTTGACGAAGTGTGTATGAAGCATGATATTGCTTATGGGAAAACCACTACGTTGACTGAAAAACATAAAGCCGACAGCGAAATGTTGTATAATTTGTCTTTGATACAAAATCCAACGTTGAGAGAGAAAGTTGATAGGTTTATTGTGAGAAATTTGATAAATGCTAAATTGAAACTTGGTCTTGGTTATTCCTCAAAAAACTATTAGGCTCTAATGATGCCATCAAGACTGAGGAGCTTTTGGCTGAAGAATTACACAAACCTATAATCACAAAGTTTAAAAGAAGGAAGGTTTATTCTAAATACACTGACCACATATGGTCCGCTGATTTAATTGAATTGAATAATGACAGGGGATACAGGTATGCTTTAACCGTTATTGATTTGAGGAGTAGATTTGCCTGGGTTGTCCCTTTAAAAAATAAAAGGGGTGATACTTTAATGTTAGCCTTTAAGCTAATATTTGATCGGGATAAAAGGAAACCAAAGAAGTTATGGACTGATGAGGGAACAGAGTTCTATAACAAAATATTCATGAAATTTCTTAAGGGGAAGGGTATTAAATTATACAGCACCTTTAATGAAGGAAAGGCAGTTGTTATTGAGCGTTTTAATCGTACTTTAAAAGAGAAATTATATAAAAAATTCACACAACTCGGTTCTCAAAAATGGGTGTATTTAATTCAGGATATTGTAGATAATTACAATAATACAGTTCATTCATCAACACAATCAAAACCATCAGAAACATTTACAAAATTAGAATATGAAAAGGAGATTAATTTGAGAAAGCCCAAGTTTAAAGTTGGTGATATTGTAAGAATATACAAATGGAAAAGTCATTTTGAGAAAGGTTATACACAAAAATGGACTCGTGAATTATTTAAAATCATTGATGTAATGGATACAGTCCCTTGGACCTACAAATTATATGATTTAAATGGAGAAGAAATCTTGGGTTCATTTTACTCACAAGAATTACAAAAAACACAAGTAAGCAGATAATACCCTTGAAAATAATAAATAAATAAATAAAATGTAATGGGGATACGTTTTTAAATCTGTGAACCCCAAACACAGAATCCCACAACTTTTTAGTTGGGGCTTAACTTTTGTGTGTGTATAATGGGGATACGTTTTTAAATCTGTGAACCCCAAACACAGAATCCCACAACTTTTTAGTTGGGGCTTAACTTTTGTGTGTGTATAATGGGGATACGTTTTTAAATCTGTGAACCCCAAACACAGAATCCCACAACTTTTTAGTTGGGGCTTAACTTTTGTGTGTGTATAATGGGGATACGTTTTTAAATCTGTGAACCCCAAACACAGAATCCCACAACTTTTTAGTTGGGGCTTAACTTTTGTGTGTGTGTGTATGTGCGAGTGAGTCATAATAATATACAAACCCTAACCCAACCCAAGCCCTAACCCAACCCCATCCCTAACCCAAACCCATCCCTAACCCAACCCATCCCTAACCCAACCCCATCCCTAACCCAACCCCATCCCTAACCCAACCCCATCCCTAACCCAACCCCATCCCTAACCCAACCCCATCCCTAACCCAACCCCAACCCTAACCCAACCCCATCCCTAACCCAACCCCATCCCTAACCCAACCCATCCCTAACCCTCACATTCAAAATCCCAACCCTAACCCAATCCCATCCCTAACCCAACCCCAACCCTAACCCTCACATTCAAAATCCCAACCCTAACCCAACCCATCCCTAACCCAACCCCATCCCTAACCCAACCCCATCCCTAACCCAACCCCAACCCTAACCCTCACATTCAAAATCCCAACCCTAACCCAACCCCATCCCTAACCCTCACATTCAAAATCCCACCCAAACCCTAACATAATCTTTCTTTTCTTCTTTTTTAAATACGTATTTCTTTTTTTTTTTTTCCTCTTCCTCCAATTCTGTCTTTCAAGGCTTTTAAGTTTGAAGAAGTAGAAATGGGAAGAAAGAATTTTCCAGCATTTTCTTCCTCGAACTTTCTTGATATTGCTTAAATCAAGCGTCATTAAATAAAGAACATTGTTCATTGCTTTAGAATCCAAAGAGTCTCCAAGAGGAACCCCACAGGTAGAGTCTCCAAAATAAAACCAACTTTCCAAGTTCCCAAGGTATAACCACATTCCTGTTGAGCCTCCAAGATAGGTATCACATTCCGAGTCATCAAAACAAAACCCCCATTCCGAGTCTCCAAAACGAAACCAGTTTTCAAAGTCTCCAAGGTAAAACTCTTTTCCTAATTTTATGAAATTTAGTGAGTCTCCAAGGTAGGCTCCACAGTTAGAACCATCTAGGCAGACCTCATAATTTGTTTTTCCCAAATTCAGTGAGTCTCCAAGGTAGGCTCCACAGTTAGAACCATCTAGGCAAACCTCATAATTTGTTTTTCCCAAATTTAGTGAGTCTCCAAGGTAGGCTCCACAGTTAGAACCATCTAGGCAGACCTCATAATTTGTTTTTCCCAAATTTAGTGAGTCTCCAAGGTAGGCTCCACAGTTAGAACCATCTAGGCAAACCTCATAATTTGTTTTTCCCAAATTTAGTGAGTCTCCAAGGTAGGCTCCACAGTTAGAACCATCTAGGCAAACCTCATAATTTGTTTTTCCCAAATTTAGTGAGTCTCCAAGGTAGGCTCCACAGTTAGAACCATCTAGGCAGACCTCATAATTTGTTTTTCCCAAATTCAGTGAGTCTCCAAGGTAGGCTCCACAGTTAGAACCATCTAGGCAAACCTCATAATTTGTTTTTCCCAAATTTAGTGAGTCTCCAAGGTAGGCTCCACAGTTAGAACCATCTAGGCAAACCTCATAATTTGTTTTTCCCAAATTTAGTGAGTCTCCAAGGTAGGCTCCACAGTTAGAACCATCTAGGCAGACCTCATAATTTGTTTTTCCCAAATTCAGTGAGTCTCCAAGGTAGGCTCCACAGTTAGAACCATCTAGGCAAACCTCATAATTTGTTTTTCCCAAATTTAGTGAGTCTCCAAGGTATAACTCTTTGGCTGGGTCATCAAGGTAGAACTCGTTCAGTGGGTTTTGTTTTGATAACTCACAATAAGTATCATCATGGTAGAACTCTTTTTCAGGATTTTGTGGATCTCCAAGGTATAACTCTTTGGCTGGGTCATCAAGGTAGAACTCGTTCTGTGGGTCTTGGTTGTTCAAAAGATCTTCAAACAAAAAAATAACTTTATCCCAAGTTGTGTTAAAAGTAGAATTTTCATTTCGTAGCTCAGATACAATTTCCTCCATCGACAAGAGGTTCGAGTCCAGTTCATCAATCTGAAGGTTGAGCGCTACACAGGTAGTAGGACTCCAAGGAATAGCAAAGTTATCCCATTCCATTTCGGCATAGGAGTCCATTCTCAAGTGAAGCAGAAAGCGTGTTTGAAAAAGCCTGTGTGGTCGGTGCCTTTTATAAGAAGGGCTGGGTGTGTGTCATTTCCTGTGGAAATTCCCTGGGCGTGTCTTAACTGGAAATGATGTGATGGAAATTCCCTGAAAATGATGTTATGTATTACCTGGAAATGATACAATGCTGAAGAGTTTATAAAGTGGGTGGGACTTAGCAAAAGTAGGAGGAGCTTAGCAAAAGTGGGCGGGGCTTAGTAAAAAGTGGGCGTGGCTTAACAAAAAGTGGGCGGGGCTTAGTAAAAATGGGCGTGGTTTACCAAAAAGTGGGCGGGGCTTACCAAAAAATGGTATGTGGCACTGGAGGCGCTCAAACAAGAACATTGAGGGAGGTTTACCATTTTATCTTAGCTCAGTTAAAATATCTTAATAAAGAACCAAACTCAAACATATTTTTTGTTAATATATTAGATGGTGAAGAGAGTTGTAGGAGAATTAAATTATTTCCCACGCATAAACAAATATTTGTAGGGTCGTTGTTTGAGTGGGTTATATTCACCAGATGATATTAAGAGTAAAAGGTTAAAAGGTCCATGAGGTCAGAAGGATCACAGGTGTTTAAGTGGTCTAATGAATAAGGATAACATGTCAAAAGGTTAGAAGGTTCGTAAAGAACAGGGTGAGAGAAATATAGGTGTTTAGGGGCAATGAGGGAGGGAAAGAATTAATATGGAAGTGAATGGGTCAAAGATTAATCTGCCAGATGATATGTAGAAGAAGGATGATAGGTCTATAAGAGAAAACAAATATTTGTAGTGTTTGAGTGGTCTAATGAACAACATTAAGGATAGGTACTACAGACAAAAGGTTCATAAAGATGAGGGTGGGAGAAATAGAGGTGTTTATGATTTTTGAAAAAGACAAGGGGGTAAATGACATTAGATAGGGATTTCCCATGTTAAACGGAGGTGTCCCAGAAGCAACATCATTACACTACTCATGTGTTAGTGAAGGAAACCACTTTTCGCACTTGTGTTGGTGCAGGAAACCACTTTTGCACTTGTATTAGTGTGGAAAAAACACTTTTGCACTTGTATTAGTGTGGAAAAACCACTTTTCGCACTTGTGTTAGTGTTGAAAAACCACTTTTCGCACTTGTGTTTGTGTTGAAAAACCACTTTTCGCACTTGTGTTAGTGAAGGAAACCACTTTTCGCACTTGTGTTAGTGTTGAAAACCCACTTTTCGCACTTGTGTTAGTGTTGAAAATCCACTTTTCACACTTGTGTTGGTGCAGGAAACCACTTTTGCACTTTTATTAGTGTGGAAAAAACACTTTTTGCACTTGTGATAGTGTTGAAAAACCACTTTTCGCACTTGTCTTAGTGTTGAAAAACCACTTTTTGCACTTGTGTTGGTGCAGGAAACCACTTTTGCACTTGTATTAGTGTGGAAAAAACAGTTTTTGCACTTGTGATAGTGTTGAAAAACCACTTTTCGCACTTGTGTTAGTGTTGAAAAACCACTTTTCGCACTTGTGTTGGTGAAGGAAACCACTTTTCGCGCTTGTGTTAGTGTTGAAAACCCACTTTTCGCACATGTGTTAGTGTAGGAAACCACTTTTCGCACTTGTGTTAGTGTTGAAAAAACACTTTTCGCACTTGTGTTGGTGCAGGAAACCACTTTTGCACTTGTATTAGTGTGGAAAAAACACTTTTTGCACTTGTGATTGTGTTGAAAAACCACTTTTCGCACTTGTGTTAGTGTTGAAAAAACACTTTTCGCACTTGTGTTGGTGCAGGAAACCACTTTTGCACTTGTATTAGTGTGGAAAAAACACTTTTTGCACTTGTGATAGTGTTGAAAAAACCACTTTGCGCACTGGTGTTGGTGAAGGAAACCACTTTTCGCACTTGTGTTAGTGTTGAAAACCCACTTTTCACGCATGTGTTAGTGAAGGAAACCACTTTTCGCACTTGTGTTAGTGTTGAAAAACCACTTTTTGCACTTGTGTTGGTGCAGGAAACCACTTTTGCACTTGTATTAGTGTGGAAAAACCACTTTTCGCACTTGTATGATAGTGTTGAAAAACCACTTTTCGCACTGGTGTTGGTGAAGGAAACCACTTTTCGCACTTGTGTTAGTGTGGAAAAACCACTTTTCGCACTTGTGTTAGTGTTGAAAAACCACTTTTCGCACTTGTGTTGGTGCAGGAAACCACTTTTGCACTTGTATTAGTGTGGAAAACCACTTTTCGCACTTGTGTTAGTGTTGAAAAACCACTTTTCGCACTTGTGTTAGTGTTGAAAAACCACTTTTCGCACTTGTGTTGGTGCAGGAAACCACTTTTGCACTTGTATTAGTGTGGAAAAAACACTTTTTGCACTTGTGATAGTGTTGAAAAACCACTTTTCGCACTTGTGTTAGTGTTGAAAAACCACTGTTCTCACTTGTGTTGGTGCAGGAAACCACTTTTGCACTTGTATTAGTGTGGAAAAACCACTTTTCGCACTTGTGTTAGTGTTGAAAAACCACTTTTCGCACTGGTGTTGGTGAAGGAAACCACTTTTCGCACTTGTATTAGTGTTGAAAACCCACTTTTCGCACATGTGTTAGTAGTAGTGTAATAATGTTGCTTCTGGGACACCTCCGTTTAACATGGGAAATCCCTATCTAATGTCATTTACCCCCTTGTCTTTTTCAAAAATCATAAACACCTCTATTTCTCCCACCCTCATCTTTATGAACCTTTTGTCTGTAGTACCTATCCTTAATGTTGTTCATTAGACCACTCAAACACTACAAATATTTGTTTTCTCTTATAGACCTATCATCCTTCTTCTACATATCATCTGGCAGATTAATCTTTGACCCATTCACTTCCATATTGACCCTAAAGACCTCTATTTCTCTCACCCTGTTCTTTACGAACCTTCTAACCTTTTGACATGTTATCCTTATTCATTAGACCACTTAAACACCTGTGATCCTTCTGACCTTATGGACCTTTTAACCTTTTACTCTTAATATCATCTGGTGAATATAACCCACTCAAACATCGACCCTACAAATATTTGTTTATGCGTGGGAAATAATTTAATTCTCCTCCAACTCTCCTCACCGTCTAATACATTAACAAAAAATATGTTTGAGTTTGGTTCTTTATTAAGATATTTTAACTGAGCTAAGATAAAATGGTAAACCTCCCTCAATGTTCTTATTTGAGCGCCTCCAGTGCCACATACCATTTTTAAATTAAAGTATATATTTTCCTGACAACCATCAAAGTTTTCCGTCCACTCAAAAATATTTCCATCTTTTTTACCCAATTCACCGGTATTTAAATTAATTCTCTTATTTGTTTTGTGAACTTTTTTACCAGTTGCCTTTTCAATTATACCTATTTGATATTTTTCACATTCATTATGTTTTCCATTTATATACCAAGGTTGATTACACCTCCACTCTTTAGTCTGGTTGATACTTGGTTCTATCATTTATATAATAGTAAAAAAGGCGGCGGTAGCCCGTTAAAATCCCCAACCCCCCCCCCCCCCCCTTTTTAACTTATCACTTATATATATCTTATCACTTATATATATCTTATCACTTATGTATATCTTATCACTTATATATATCTTATCACTTATATATATATCTTATCACTTATATACTTATATAACCATAAGGGAGACTATCAATTCCATTTTCTAAAATAAACCTCTTATCATCAAAAGCCCCCAATGCTTTCTTATTTATCTCTTCTGAATATAATTGATGTTTATAACTTCTTATTCCATTAATCTTTCTAAACTCTTCTTTCTTTGTTGTTAAACAGTTATAATAATCCTTAAAGTTTATTGTTTCTTTAATAACATTTTTCTTTACACCTTTTAACTTCTTATCAGTCTTTTCAACGTTATTCACAATGTATTTATAAGCATAAGCCTTTGACCTCAATCCCACAAATTCACTCATAACATTTCCTCCTAATTCATCCTTGAACTTTCCAATCACCTTTTTATTTTTAGAAGAGAACAACTCACTCTCTGGACTGTAATTACTCGTGTCATAGATATTAATGTCTCTTTTCATGTCTGAATAAACATCGTTGGTATTAATTTTCAAAATAAAACTATCTGTATCCATATAAAGTAGATTAACATCATTTTGATATTTCTTCCTCAAGTTATTATAAAAGTAATCATACATTAATGACTTTGATAAATCAAGAATTGTTGTTCCAATATAAATAGGTTTGTTCATTTCAATACTCTCTTTAATCAAATGGATCGCACAAAAGTTCTCAGTAAAGACCTCAGCTCGAGTAAAACTCGGTCTATTAATTAATTTTGATGCTTGTTCCCAAGATGTTGATAGTCTGATATTTTGTCTTTTCCTCACATTCTCCATAGTCTTACCAAAGACCGCATTATTCATCAATTTATAAAAGTCTTTCTCAAAATCTGTTTTTGACTCTGTTCTTCTTTGTGTATTAAAATCAATGTACCCCTTTAACCAATGACTTTGATTGAACTTTAGAACCCTATGGATCTTCTCTACTCTTAGACCTTTTGATAAATATTGTCGCAAATTTCTTTGGTGTAGAACATAATTTTTCTTGTTATATAATGTAGTAAGTAATTTTTCTGTTGATTCACCTATATCAAACGATCGTTGATAATCACTCAACCATTCTTTCTTTGGACTTTCTTTCTCACAAGCAAATGGGAGATCTTTGTGTAGGTTATGGAGTTCCTCTGGATATTTTAAATCAATTTCAAAATAATAACCAACTTTTTCTTCATCCAATTCTTTTTGTGTAGAGATACATACATCTT